>NC_090922.1:887396804-888021804 GCF_040938575.1 Ambystoma mexicanum
GTTCTTTAGGCTTAAGGATTTTATTTATTTACATATTTTACCTGGACAACTTTAAGCTTAATTTGAAAAAATATTCTCTATATATTTATTCAATATATAACATTGTGTTTGTAAACGTCCACGCTTCGTGCAGTTAATTTGTGCGTCAGCCAATTCTATTTTGAGCCAGTGCATCTCACCATTGCAAGTCATGTGTCTTGTTGGGTGAATGCTTGTGTATTGTTGTTGCTTGGATGGTTGCGGATGGCAGGATGCACATGTGCCTGACATTTGGTGTTGTGTCAATCAGACGAATGGGTGTGCACTGTATATTTGGATTTGCCTTGACCTGTGCTGCATAACTCTGTGTTTGGCATCACTGTAGTTGGGGTGGAGGGGGGTGGGCGCAATGTGGGAGTGTTCCATGGTCAAGTTCTTATCTCATTACTTTTTTATTGCTGTGTAAAACACATGTCGTGCATAGACCTTCACCAGCATGTGCAGTCACACAATGCCTTCTCTCAGGTGTTGGTCAACCTCTATCACTGGAATGCAGTAGTGGCACATATTGATCTTCCAGAGTGGCTGCACAATTCACAAGTCTCTGTGAGTCATGCTCTCTCTGACTGCCCCACCATCACACATACATGGACCGTTCATGTGATAGTTCCCAGACAGGTATTTTGCCACCCAGCTCACTCATGTTCAGGCTGTGACATGCCTGTCCATTGTTTGTGGATCTTGTAACAACTTTTGGTATGTTTGCTTCTGTCATGGGCACACATTCTGTCACTGTCCTTTGATGCCATGGTAATGTGGCATGGGCGGCATGCACATGTTTTTGCACTGACTTGGCAGTTGTCACATGTGTATGTTGGGGGATGATTAAGGCCTGGAAGTTTGTGTGAGCAGATGCTCCACTCATGGATGGAACTATGGTGATTCCAGTAGTTCGGATTTGCAGGATACATCTTCATATTGCAATTGAAGGTGCTATCACAACACAGAAGTTGAAGTGAGCAACAGACATGCATTGTGGGTGGTGTCACAGGTGAGAGGGACTGGGGGTGGTGTCCCACATGGAGGGGGCTGCCTGTGCGGGTTGTCACATGTGAGAGGGGCTGGGGTTGTCCTATCTGGAGGGGGCTGCCTGTGGAGGGTGTCCCTTCTGGAGGGGGATGCCTGGGGGGGGGGTGTCACATGTGAAGGGGCTGTGGGCTGGTGTCCAGGCTGGATGGGACTGCCCATGGGGATGTCCCTTCTGGAGGGGGCTGCCTGCTGGGAGGTGTCACAGGTGAGGGGGGCTGAGGGGTGGTGTCTCATCTGGAGGGGGCTGCCCGTGGGGGGTGTCACAGGTGAGGGGGGCTAGGGGGTGGTGTCCAATCTGGAAGGGGCTGCCTGTGAGGGATGTCCCTTCTGGAGGGTGCTGTCTGTGGGTGGTGTCACAGGTAAGGGGGGATAGGGGGTGGTTTCCCGTCTGGAGGGTTATGCCTGTGGGGGGTGCCACAGGTGAGGGGGCTGGGGGTGCTGTCCTGTCTGGACAGGGCTGCCATTGGGGGGTGCCATCTGGAGGGGGATGCCTGTAGGTGGTGTCACAGGTAAGGGGGTGGGGGGTGATGTTCCATCTGGAGGGGGCTGCCTTTGGGTGATGTCAAAGGTGAGGGGGCTGGGTGGTGGTGACTTTCTGGAGTAGGCTGCCTGTGGGGTGTGTCCCGTCTGGAGGGGGATGCCTGTGGGTGGTGTCACAGGTGATATGGGCTGGGCGGAGTCCCATCTGGAGGGGGCTGCCTGTGAGGGTGTCACATGTGAGGGGCGATGGGGGGTGATGTCCCATCTGGAGGGGACTGCCTGTGGGGGGTGTCCCTTCTGGAGGGGGATGCCTGTGGGTGGTGTCACAGGTGAGGGTGGCTGGGGGGTTGTGTCCTGTCTGGAGGGGACGGCATGTGGGGGGTGTCACGGGTGAGGGGGGCTGGGGATGGTGTCACGTCCAGAGGGGACTACCTCTGGGGGGTGTCACAGGTGAGCAGACCTAGGGGGTGGTGTCCCGTCTGAAGGGGTCTGCCTCTGAGGGGTGTCTTGTCTGGAGGGGGCTGCCTGTGGGGGGTGTCACATGTGAGGGGGGTCAGTAGGGTGGTGTTCAGTCTGCGTGGGGCTGCCAGTGGGAGCGTCCCTTCTGGAGAGGGCTGCCTGTGGGGGTGTCACAGGTGAGGGGGGCTGGTGGTGATGTCCCTTCTGGAGGGGGCTGCCTGTGAGGGTGTCACATGTGAGGGGGATGGGGGTGATGTCCCATCTGGAGGGGACTGCCTGTGAGGGGTGTCCCTTCTGGAGGGGGATGCCTGTGGGTGGTGTCACAGGTGAGGGTGGCTGGGGGGTTGTGTCCTGTCTGGAGGGGGCTCCCTGTGGGGGGTGGCACAGGTGAGGGAGGCTGGGGGTGGTGTCCCATCTAGGGGGCTGCCTGTGGGGGGGTGTAACAGGTGATGGGGGCTGGGGGTAGTGTCCCACCTGGAGGGGTCTACCTGTGGGGGGTGTCTCAGGTGAGGGGTGCTGGGGGGTGTTGTCCCATCTGGACAGAGCTGTCTGTGGGGGTATCCCTTCTGGAGGGGGATGTCTGTGGGTGGTGTCACAGGTGAGGGGGCTGGGGGGGTGGTGTCCTGTCTGGAGGGGGCTGCCTGTGGGGGGTGTCACAGGTGAGGGAGATGGGGTGGTGTCCCATCAGGAGGGGGCTGCCTGTGGGGGGTGTCACAGGTGAGGGGGTTTGGGGCGTAGTATCCCGTTGGGGGGGCTGCCTGTGGGGGGTGTCTTATCTGAGCGGGGCTGCCTGTGGGTGTGTCACAGGTGAGGGGGCTGGGGTGTTGTGTCTAGTCTGGATAGGGCTGCCTGTGGGGGTGTCCCTGCTGGAGGGGGCTGCCAGTGGGGGGTGTCCCGTCTGGAGGGGGCTGCCTGTGGGGGTGTCACAGGTGAGGGGAGCTGGTGGTGGTGTCCCATCTGGAGGGGTCTGCCTGTGGGGGATGTCTCAGGTGAGGGGGTTGGGGGGTGGTGATCCCTCTGGAGGGGGCTGCCTGTGGGGGGAGTCCCTTTTGGAGGGGGCTGTCTGTGGGCGTGTCCTGCCTGGAGGGGGCTCCCTGTGGGGGGTGGCACAGGTGAGGGAGGCTGGGGGTGGTGTCCCATCTGGGGGGCCGCCTGTGGGGGGGTATAACAGGTGATGGGGGCTGGGGGTAGTGTCCCACCTGGAGGGGTCTACCTGTGGGGGGTGTCACAGGTGAGGGGTGCTGGGGAGTGTTGTCCCATCTGGACAGAGCTGTCTGTGGGGATATCCCTTCTGGAGGGGGATGCCTGTGGGTGGTGTCACAGGTGAGGGGGCTGGGGGGATGGTGTTCTGTCTGGAGGGGGCTGCCTGTGGGGGGTGTCACAGGTGAGGGAGATGGGGTGGTGTCCTATCAGGAGGGGGCTGCCTGTGGGGGGTGTCACAGGTGAGGGGGTTTGGGGCGTAGTGTCCCGTTGAGGGGGCTGCCTGTGGGGGGTGTCCCATCTGAGGGGGGCTGCCTGTGGGTGTGTCACAGGTGATGGGGCTGGGGTGTTGTGTCTAGTCTGGATAGGGCTGCCTGTGGGGGTGTCCCTGCTGGAGGGGGCTGCCAGTGGGGGGGGTGTCCCGTCTGGAGGGGGCTGCCTGTGGGGGGTGTCACATGTGAGGGGGTCAGTAGAGTGGTGTCCAGTCTGCATGGGGCTGCCAGTGGGAGTGTCCCTTCTGGAGGGGGCTGCCTGTGGGCGTGTCACAGGTGAGGGGGGCTGGTGGTGGTGTCCCTTCTGGAGGGGCTGCCTGTGGGGGGTATCCCTTCTGGAGGGGGCTGCCTGTTGGGGGTGGCACAGTTGAGGGGGTCTGGGTGGTGGTGTCTGGTCTGGATGGGGCTGCCTGTGGAAGATGTCCTATCTGGAGGGGGTTGCCTGTGGGGGGTGTGACAGATGAGGGGGTTTGCGGGTTGGTGTCCCATCTGGGGGGAGCTTCTTGTCGGTGGTGTCCATTCTGGAAGGAGGCTGCCTGTGGGTGGTGTCACAGGTGAGGGAGGCTGGGGGGTGTACTGTCTGAAGGGGGCTGCCTGTGGGGGTGTGTCAGGTGAGGTGAGCTGGAGGGTGGTGACCCCTCTGGAGGGTGCTGCCTGTGGAGGGTGTCTCAGGTGAGGGGGTTGGGGGGTGGTGATCCCTCTGGAGGGGGCTGCCTGTGGGGGGTGTCCCTTTTGGAGGGGGCTGTGTGTGGGCATGTCCTGTCTGGAGGGGGCTCCCTGTGGGGGGTGGCACAGGTGAGGGAGGCTGGGGGTGGTGTCCCATCTAGGGGGCTGCCTGTGGGGGGGTGTAACAGGTGATGGGGGCTGGGGGTAGTGTCCCACCTGGAGGGGTCTACCTGTGGGGGGTGTCTCAGGTGAGGGGTGCTGGGGGGTGTTGTCCCATCTGGACAGAGCTGTCTGTGGGGGTATCCCTTCTGGAGGGGGATGTCTGTGGGTGGTGTCACAGGTGAGGGGGCTGGGGGGGTGGTGTCCTGTCTGGAGGGGGCTGCCTGTGGGGGGTGTCACAGGTGAGGGAGATGGGGTGGTGTCCCATCAGGAGGGGGCTGCCTGTGGGGGGTGTCACAGGTGAGGGGGTTTGGGGCGTAGTGTCCCGTTGGGGGGGCTGCCTGTGGGGGGTGTCCCATCTGAGCGGGGCTGCCTGTGGGTGTGTCACAGGTGAGGGGGCTGGGGTGTTGTGTCTAGTCTGGATAGGGCTGCCTGTGGGGGTGTCCCTGCTGGAGGGGGCTGCCAGTGGGGGGTGTCCCGTCTGGAGGGGGCTGCCTGTGGGGGTGTCACAGGTGAGGGGAGCTGGTGGTGGTGTCCCATCTGGAGGGGTCTGCCTGTGGGGGATGTCTCAGGTGAGGGGGTTGGGGGGTGGTGATCCCTCTGGAGGGGGCTGCCTGTGGGGGGTGTCCCTTTTGGAGGGGGCTGTCTGTGGGCGTGTCCTGCCTGGAGGGGGCTCCCTGTGGGGGGTGGCACAGGTGAGGGAGGCTGGGGGTGGTGTCCCATCTGGGGGGCCGCCTGTGGGGGGGTGTAACAGGTGATGGGGGCTGGGGGTAGTGTCCCACCTGGAGGGGTCTACCTGTGGGGGGTGTCACAGGTGAGGGGTGCTGGGGGGTGTTGTCCCATCTGGACAGAGCTGTCTGTGGGGATATCCCTTCTGGAGGGGGATGCCTGTGGGTGGTGTCACAGGTGAGGGGGCTGGGGGGGTGGTGTCCTGTCTGGAGGGGGCTGCCTGTGGGGGGTGTCACAGGTGAGGGAGATGGGGTGGTGTCCTATCAGGAGGGGGCTGCCTGTGGGGGGTGTCACAGGTGAGGGGGTTTGGGGCATAGTGTCCCGTTGGGGGGCTGCCTGTGGGGGGTGTCCCATCTGAGGGGGGCTGCCTGTGGGTGTGTCACAGGTGATGGGGCTGGGGTGTTGTGTCTAGTCTGGATAGGGCTGCCTGTGGGGGTGTCCCTGCTGGAGGGGGCTGCCAGTGGGGGGGTGTCCCGTCTGGAGGGGGCTGCCTGTGGGGGTGTCACAGGTGAGGGGGCTGGGGGTTGGCGTCCAGTCTGGATGGGGCTGCCTGTGGGGGATGTCCCATCTGGAGGGGCTGCCTGTGCGGGGTGAGACAGGTGAGGGGGGGTTGGGGTGGTGTCCCGTCTAGAGGGAGCTGCTTGTGGGGGGTGTTCCTTCGGAAGGGGTCTACCTGTGGGTGGTGTCACAGGTGAGGGAGACTGGGGGGGTGTCCTGTCTGGAGGGGGCTGCCTGTGTGGGGCGGTGTCAAGTGAGGGGGGCTGCGGGGTAGTGGCCCATCTGGAGGGGGCTACCTGTGGGGGGTGTCTCAGGTAGGGGGACTGGGGGTGGTGATCCCTCTGGAGGGGGCTGCTTGTGGTGGGTGTCACAGGTGAGGGGGATGGGGGTGGTGTCCCGTCAGGAGGGGGCTGCCTGTGGGGGAGGTCACAGGTGAGAGGGAGTGGGGGGTGGTGTCCAGTCTGGAGGGGGCTGCCTGTGAAGGGTGTCCTGTCTGAGGGGGGCTTCCTTTGGAGGGGTGTCACAGGTGAGGGGACTGGAAGGTTGTCCCATCTGGAGGGGACTACCTTTGGGGGGTTTCACAGGTGAGGGGGGGGGGGTGGTGGTGTCCAGTCTTGATGGGGATGCCTGTAATGCGTGTCCATTCTGGATGGGGCTGCCTGTGGGGGGTGTCCTGTCTGGAAGGGGCTGCCTGTGGTGGGTGTCACAGGTGAGGGGGGCTGGTGTGTGGACTATAGTGGTTCATGTGCAGAAGGGGGGTATGTGGACAGGATGGGTGCCAAGGCTGTAGGGTGGAACTCACATTTTTGTAAGGGGTGTAGCCTCGATTTATGAGGGGGTGTGCCATTTTGCTTGGGTATGGGCTAGGCTTGCGAGGGAGGGCACGCGTTTTCTCTGAGGTGCGGCCTGAGATTGCAAGGTTTTGTCACGTGTTTTCTCTGGGGTGCGGCCTGGGATTGTGTCATGATCCCAGCAAAAGAGCACAGTTCCCATTCAGAAATACCAGGGAAGCAAGGAACTTCATATGAGTCAGTGGGTCAACAGTGGCTTCAAGCCTGGCAAAAATGGCATTTGTCTCATTCATAGCATTGCACCCATAGGCTCACATAGCCCTTACATTGTTTTTTCCTACACTCAACATGGCTGCCACAAAGTCCATTGTTAACTCGCAGCAAATACTACACCTGTTGCAGAGGGAGCTACATAAACCCTGCCTCCGCTGGAGCGCTCGCTTCGCGTCTTCGCCGCTGACAGCTCCCCTCACCTGTGACACTCCCACAGGCAGCCCCCTCCAGACGGGACACCCCCCCATTGTTTTAGTTGTAAAGACTTACCGAACCAAAGTATTTCTGAAACATTTCCTCAGTCAGCAGTTTATTTCATAGTCTCTGCATCTTCTGTCAGAAGTTCCGTCGGAACTGCAGCATCTTCCTCAGAGCAGTCTTCGTTAGCGGTCGCAGTGCCTTCATTCAAAAGATTTCCTCAGCAGTCTCTGCATCGTCCGAAGGTATTTCATCTACAGCTTTCTGAAAACCTGCAAAACAAAAGGTATTTGCGTTAATGAATGAACTTGTGAAATAAGAAAGAAAAAGTTTTACAAATGTTGCTTACCTGAAGTCCCTGCAAGTTTTTCTTTGCTTAGTTGTCACTGCGCTTGTCTCTGAAGGCTGCTATTACTCCGTTAAGACGAACTTACCTTTATTAAACATCTCCTCAAAACGAGTATAGTCGCAGCCATACCACAGCATCTACCCTTTTCTGAGAACCAAGAACCTGCAGAATAAAGGGAACATTTTAGAAAGCGAGATCTCTCCAACGTAGGGACTACTCAGAATCTGACGAACTATATATATATTTTTTTTCACCAAAAACTCACCCAAGATAACTCTAAAAAGAGGCAAGGACATTATTCTGACAAGATACTTTTGAACACCACAGCCTCTCAAGTTAACAGTTTTCAAACCACGAGCCCCTGTAGAATACAGGATGGAGAGCTCCACAAAACATAAGCACAGGTGAGAAGGGAGGGATTTATCAAAGGCACACTGCACTGGAGTTTTTTTCGCGCAAATAGAAATTACAGTAGTTCTATTGTTATTATTGTTGTTTTCACAGAATAACAGATCTTCTAGCTGAGAAGGCATTACTCTCCCGCGGAGTCCCAGGTAAGCATTACAGATTGAGAAGTTTTGTTGCACGATTTCACTGGCGTACGGCCTGGGATTGCAAACTTTTGTCACGTGTTTTATCTGGGGTGCGGCCTGGGTTTGCAAGCTTTTGTTGTGCAATTTTGCTGGTGTACGGCCTGGGATTTTGAGGTTCTGTTGCACGTTTTTTCACTGGGGTGCGACCTGGGATTATGAGGTTTTGTCATGCGATTTCACTGGGGTACTGGATGCTGAGCCAGGGATGGCCCTGAGGCTTGCACCGTGTTAGTCCTTTAACTTGCTTTTTGGAGTGCGTGGGGGCATGTTGTGGGCGTTCCTCGTGCAGCTTGTTGTTACTTGCGCAACGGCTGGTAATGTGTCTTGAAATCGATGAATACGCGTTGCGCAATATTTTTTCTGCACCATGGCTCATGCAGGGTCTTTCTTGCCGCGTAGCCCTTGTGCCATTTCTGCATAAGATTCCATCAATCAGGCTAAAAGTGATGTTTGCGCTATTCCTGAACCACTTACTGACACAGGCAGGGGCACACGCTTGTAGTGTTTTTGGACAGATAGCTTCAACGGACAAGCCAGGTGCTAGACCGCACCTCGTTGAACCCTTCGTTTCAACACTAAGTTGTTGTCACTAGTTGCCTGAACGTTAATGAAACTGCAAGCAATGTGGCAACCAGGTCATTGCTTTTGCAACACGTGTTGTATAAAAGCAAAATGCTGCAGCTGGCAATAGAGAATCGAAGTGCAATACGTTAAATGACGTTCCTGGCTAAGGTTTTGCTGACCCATCAGAGGCAATAAGAGAACCAGCACTTACCAGGAAAAGAAAAAGGCGATTTGTCAAAATGGAAGGATTGTACCTCGTCCATAATCCCTGCAAGGTCCTTGCTGTAACCTTGCAGAGAAGATGCATTCCACCTCAACACCCTATGCAGGCCTGAAGTCTCAGAGCGCCTCTCCCAGTTGGCAGAACACACCAGGCCTGGGCATAAGATGTGCCTTCCATGTGGCACAGGCAGCCAATGCGAGCATCTAGTTTCCCAGTCGCTATTGCCAACATGGCAGCCTGCATGGCTGACAAGCGGCCGTATGTCCTGTCTGTGCGTGTAATCAGCCATTGCTTTTCATGGACTTGTAGTTCCTAGCTCATGATTTTAGATGTGAAAACGACAACTCCCAGAATGCAACGTGATGGTGGCGGAATAGTCAAATATATATAATCTGCTACAATCTGTTTGTTTTTTATTGCACATCCTGAAAGGGGATGACTGTAGATTTGCTTGGTTCTGGCTCAGTTTCTAAGGGTTGAATTTGTTGACGCACCATTCATTTCATGCAACAGCCACAAGTATTTTCTTTCTATTGCATGGCATCATTTGGCCTTGGACCTCTGCTTAGATCCACAGTAATTTGGTAATATGGGCCTATACCGACTGATATTAATGCTACATATGGAGATCCATTCTTGTATGAAAAGTATGTCACATTACAGTGATATTGTAACCATATTTTTGTTAGTGTACTGAGGAACAGTGCTATGTGATGCCAATTCCTGTTTTGTCAAGATGTGAAAGGTTGTGTGCGATCCCTCCCCAACGTATCACTTGGGGTGGGGTTAAATGGCATCACTTCCTGTGCTGTCATCAGTGGTCAAGGGTCGTGTGATGTTACTTCTGCCACCCCTTTTATTTTGGTGAAATGACTTTTCTGCAATCGCACTGTCTGAACACACTGTGCAAGGATGCATGCACATTATGACTTCCCCCAGTTGAAGGGCCACATTACGTATGAACTACGATACCAAAAAACACTTCAATTAGAATAAATGCGTGCAGCACAGTCCTTGACATAAAGGGGTATTCTGCAGCTCCAAGACCTCGGATTAAGATAGCACAGTGAGAACAATTTTCAAACTACATGAAATGGTATGCGTCCCTAAGCAGTGGCCTATTCACACTCTCACGTGCAGACGCCACGCTCGGACATGAGCAATCACAGGCCATCAGGGGTGCTGAGTACGTGGGTGCTCCGGGGCCTGAGCACCACCCGGAATATTTTCATGAAAGGTCCCTATTCTTGCCATGCCCATCCCCCCCCCCACCTCCCTGCGCCCCGTTAGGAAAAACAAAAGTTGGCACCCCTGCAGGCCATGAAAGCATGCACAAAGTCCAAACACACTGCGCCCCCAAATGGGTAACTGCCAAACATGAGCACGATAATGTCACAAAATAAATCCCCAAAAATACACAAAACAAGCACTTGCTGGAGAGTCTGGGGAATAGATTGCAACAAAGTTGCCAGGTGCCAACAAACACCCAAATGCCGACCGCAGCTAACATGAAATTACCTGTTTTATTCTACTTCTTTCTTCTATCTTTCCTCTCTCTTTCTCCACTCGCTTCTGTTCAACACTGCAACATTTACTTGATTTGTCGAGATTTGTTTCACCACATTTTTTTGTTAAGCCTTGACAAAGTGCTAAGCCCGAACAAGTGGCTGCATTAGAAGAGACCATTGCATTAAAGATAGTTGTTAAAGTTGTACCCTCATTTAAGGAGTTACTCTGAATGCTTCAGTAGGACACAGTCAGAGCCTGGAGCATTGGTGGCATGCAACCCCCTTAAAGCCAACTCTACTACACCTACGGTACACTTAGTAGTACTAAAAGGTAGAGTCAGCCAATTAGAAGTACAACAAGTGTCGGTTCCCTCCTTTGAGCTTTATACATTTGCAAAGTTGTTTTCCCAAACTGACCGGGGAAGGTTAGGCGGTAAAATGTCTTTCTCTGTGAATTATGGCCTCCTGACAGTCCTGGCCCCAATCCAATTAGGCTTCAGAGAGGGCCTAGTTGCTGAAAGTAAGATTCTCAAAACGTAGCGCACATTAAAGGAGCATTAGAAATGCTCCGGTCACTCAATTCTCAATGGACAGTGCAGTAAAGATGTGCTGTCCAACAGCATGATTCTGGCAATAATGTATGCGATAGGCTCTGAGAAAGTGTGTGGTTGCTGGAAGCACATTTCATCGCTGCCGGCCCTGTTTGAGGAATCGAAATGCAAGTATGACAGTCGCAGTTTAAACAGCGGCTGCACAAGGCACTGAGTTTACAACACTCAGAGGATCATAGTAGAGTGAACCTGTTCTGCCTGTTACTGAGTATATGGTTGTATGCTTATATGGGCCAGCCCATGGGATTCTCTTTCCTGCCAGATTGTATCTGCTATTCGGAGGCAAAGCAAGAGAAAAGCAGTCCTGTGAGAAAAGGCTCTACAAATGTGTCCCAAATACATAAGTCATCTGTCGAAGACCAACAGAGCACTGGATATATCATCATACCCAAGTTACCCACAATTATGTTGAATATGACATCATGTGTCCATCATCGGAGGTAGATCAGCCATATTCACTTTAACTGGCTATCGCTGAATACATTCTTATCTAAATAGTCCAAATGTTCGGAGGGGAGTGTTTTCTGCTACTTGTGCAAAACTGAACTAGAAACAACTAAGATTTTGTTTCGTTTTTGTAACATATCTAATTAAATCAGGAGAACTACCATAATTCCCATTTCAAATGATATGGGTTTAGGCTCTGTAGGTGGGCCATTTTGTTTATTTAATCTGTAATAATGTAGTACGAGGTTGGATGCTATAGTCCTATATTAGGCAAGTCGTGTCTCATATCAAAGAAATAAACGTATTGAGAATCTTTTAAGGAATAGATTAATACTAGTCTACTGATATTTGTGCTTTGCACGTGTGCTTTTATCTGCAAATGACTGTTGTCACTATGTTAAAATGTTAACTTATAATCAATTGCAACATTTTAAGATTTGTAATCAAATATTTTCTGGTTTGTTTTTTTCCATTGTCTGGGTGTTGATAATTTGTTTTGCTATGCCATTATTGCATATTAGCTTTAAATGTCTGAGAATTCCCATCCTCCTTGTAATTTCTGTCTTGTTAGTTTAGTTATGGCAATTATTTCGTTTGTGTTTTACCGAAGGAACTTGTGTAGGATGCCTTCAATCAGCATTGAAGCCAAACATAACATAAAGAATATTTGTGATAGTAAATTAATTTTTATTAATTTTAGTTGAATCTTTCTGACCAATCAGCTGAAGCCATCCTCTACCGAAATGATTCATTTTACATTAGATTTACTGCAGAATTCAGTTTATATATTTTGGCTAGATTAGAATTACAAACTATCCCCATATATTTCATTTTAGAGTGCACCTGTCCCTCAAATTCTGCAATGTAAAAATGGATTGCCCTTTCTTCAGTCTCACAAGAGTTGATGGAAAACTACAACTATTGTCTATTCTCTTGTACCATTGCATGTACCTTGTCTAACCCCAGTACCTGTGTTTGCGTATATAACAGCATATCATTGGCACATTGAGCAATCACTGGGAAGCAGCCTGGAGAATCAACTTGAGATCTTCCCAGCTTCTGTCTAAGATTATCTGCCAAAGGTTTTAGCATATATGACATACCCTCTTTGCTAAGAGGTCATCCTTGACAGGATCCTAAACTGGTCCCAAAGCTTCTGAGTTTCCGTATAGAGCATAGGCTGACTGGACAAAGATCTTCAGGGTTCCCATTAATAGAGTAACAACCCAAAAACATCACCACTAAACATGGTAAAAAGCAATATCGGTATCTACTGCTATTGCTGGTAATGATAGGCCTTGCTCCTTGGTGACACGTATGTTGATCAGCATGTCACTGACATAATCCAACACCTTCTTCTTTGGATTAATTCCATTTTGATCTCCACAATAATTTTCATAATACAGGCAATGCGGCCAAACTGTTGCCATTATTCCTGATAATGGCTTCACTTCAGTGCTCATCATGAATTAGGCCTGTATGAACCATGTAGTTTAGGATACTTATCTTATTTAAAAAAAATACTAATGTTGGCCTTATATCACAACTAAGGAATCTATGACTTCTCATGATCCTGCATGAAGATCTGTGTTTTCTTTCAGATATTTTTCACATCACTTGAAAAAAAACTCAGGCAACTGTCAGGTGTGGGCCTTTTCCCATTCTTTTGGTCTCTAATTGCTTTGTCAACCTCTTCCACAGTGAGATTTTGTTCAAGCATTGCCTGGCTATACCTCGCTAGTTTAGTGGTGTTGATTGCCTTGCAGAATGTCATTTTCCAAACTCCTTCGAGTCTAGTTCAGAATTGTGCATATTGAATTTATATAGAAATCCAAAAATCGTTTGCGACTCTCAACATTGCAAGCACAGAATATTGGTTTTCACTACACTGTTAAGCTCTTGCCTATCTTAGTATTATTTGTATTTCTTTTCTTCCCATGCATTGTAGGCCTGTAATTTTCTTCTCTGAATAGATTCATCTCATTTTTTGTCGCGGAGTCCTTTTTGCCTTAATTTAGCAGCATCTGTGTAATAATAATAATTTAGCATTTATATAGCGCTACGAACCCTCAGGTATAGGAGCGCTGCTTATTGCCCATGGTGTGTGGTGCTCATTTATCGACCTCGGAATGATGAAAGGCTGAGTGTGGCCCTGCCGCGATTCAAACCTGCAGCAGCAGACACTGCACAGATGTCAAAGCGAGCGCTCTACTCGCTGTGCTATCAGACCGGCTAATCTTCTAGTCTATACACAATTTGTAGCTCCTTCAATTCTTCCTTACGTATCTACTTCTCCTGTAAATTAATTTGGTTCCATTGGCTGCCCACACTACTAACAGTCAGGAAACTTTGGCATTATTCTTAAATAATTCATCCTTTTTTAGGCCAAAATGGCCACCACTCACTAATGTTGTCTCTTAGTTAGAAGACATGCTTTTGATTATCAGGGCATTGTCTTACAGGAAGCACACATACATATCTAACACGTTCCTTCACCATCTTACATATTTACAATAAATCTACTATTGTGTTCCCCATGGCAGTGTGAGAAAACCATATACCCTTTTCATTCAAATGTTGACTTTTATTTCACCAGTCTCCTAGTTAAATTGCACATTTCTGATAGAAAAATGATAATTCATTCTTTGAGATGAATGCTCTATTTCAGGCTGCAATACCAGGTTAGAGTCTCATCGCACCATATATGGTCCTCTCATCACTGCTAGTTCCTCAGTTACCTACTGCGGTGCTACAAATGATTCAGCCTGTGGCATCAAGCCAATGTTAGACTTTCCCTGCATCTCTATCCCCTGATAATATCCCCTCTTGCATGACAATGCAGTTTGAACTATTCAAAATAGGTGCTCGATTCATTTTTGGGGGCAGGGAAGTAAACTTTTGGCTCTAATTGCAGCAAACCAGCTGGATGTATAAAGTTCAGTTCTGCAGACCTCACCCTGGTGGAATTGGGGCTATCCTCCTTTCAGGATGTAATAGCAGAAACCCCTTGGATTAACTACCTTTGCAAATTCAAACCTTGAATGTTGCAATGTTTCTATTTGTCTAGTTAGGGCCATTAAGTCTCCTGCTAGCCCGTTTCACTCTTTTCCACATCTAGAGAGGACAGGGAATATTAACCTGCCTCCCATCTAGAGAGTTCTGTGGATTATGAATTCCCTCTGCCTTGCATACAGATAGGATTACAAATATGAGCCGACATAACATCTAGAGACAATTGTTATTACAAACCTGGTAATCCTCCCAGACTCACATCCGAAGAAGTCTGTGAATATCAGTTTAAGTAACTTCCAGAGAGGATTGAGATTACAAATGTGTACCGCAACCGAAAGAATTGTGAACACCAGACTGCCCCACATCCAGAGGGTACTGTGAATAATATCCTACTTCTCACCAAGAGAAGATTCTGAAATTTCTGAAGATTAGCCTCTGTCACATCTAGAGAAACTGTGAACATTAATCTGCCTCACCCCTGGAGAGGACACTGAATATCAGCCTGCAACACTTCCAGAGAGGATCATAAATGTTGCTCAAATAAACAGCTAGAGAGTTCTCCATAGCTATATATCCCTCCGACTAAACCATCCACACAGCCACTAACTACACACAGTTCCGTTCCCCTTAGCCATATATAGAACCAGATACATGGTATCTAGCTAGCCACACCACTAGACATCCCGCCACCTTGTACCAGACAAACCCACCTCACCTCAAACTAACCCTGCAAGACAGCCGGACTAAGCATGAAAGACTGACTGTGCACAATGACAGCACCACGCCAATAATCATACACGCAAGGAACCAAACAAGACTAATCCGGAAAAGCACCTACAATCGTTCAATCATAGAAAAAGTTTTTAAAAAACAAGCCAACTGGGAAAAGCACTGCACGTGGGCTACCACCCCTGCAACCTCAAAGAAAAGTCAAAGGAAACATAAACCGACATAAAGTGCAAGGAACCCGACTCCGACAACCCAAACAAAAACAAACAAAAATACTCCCACATCAATTCATCAATCTACCGCCAAGTAACACAAAAATGCCACAAAAAAACTAATAGGACCACGAGAAAGACAAATGGGAGAGGTAACAAACCCCATCTCCACAACTGCAGAACACAACCCCACAAACATGATCGAAAACAGAACTTCTGCCGGCTGAAGAGAAATGTCTCTATACCTAACACCATACCTCGCAATCAACTACTCACAAACCAACCCAACAAACAAAAAAAAGAAAGACCGACAACAGAACACAGCCATGCAGAAGAAGAAAGGACAAGGCCAGAGGGAAGAAGAATGCGATTGACGCCCTAACCCCATATATCACAAAAACACAAGGACCCATCCTTCAACAACTACAAAATATAGAAGAAGAACATGAAGAAAACAAAAACCCAAGACTTAACCTGGAAGACCTATCCGATGATGACACAAACACAACAGTACCATCACAATCGGAGAACTACATGGAAGAAAACAAAAACAGCAGTCAGAAGACAACACCAATAATAAAACTAATAAAACACAAACCAAATAATAAGATAAAAATCCACTGCAACCTTATCAACGCAGGATCGATGTCAAAACACACAACAGAGATCTTCGACCTGCTGTGCGACAATGGTATCGACTACCTATTCATCACAGAAACATGGCTGGATGACAACTACAGAATCACACTCCAAAGCTGCCTTCCCCTCAACTTCAAATGCCTACAGTTAAACAGAAAAGGAAAAAAAGGAGGAGATATTGCAATAGCATTCAAAGAACACCTGAAAATAAAAACAGACAAACCTCTAAACCGCAAGAACTGCGAATCCCTGGTCATGCACCCATCAGCAAATCCCAAAACAAACATTAAATTCATACTGGTTTACAGACCAGCAACATACATTGCAACCTTCGTCAACAACTTCATAGAAGCCATCATCAACATAGTCATCCAACATGAACATCAGGTAATCCTGGGGAACCTCAGCATATGGTATGAGGAAAAACACACCAACTCAAAAAGCTCACTAATCAGGTAACTAGCAACCATGAAACTACAACAACTGGTCAAAGGAGCAACACACACGACAGGACACACACTTGACACAATTTTCACCAACAAAAAACCTATCACCACTGTACCACCGATACAGATACTCTGGAGCGACCATCTCATCCTCCCATATGTGATCACGCTACCAACCAAAGCAAACAACCAGCCCCTAAAACTGCAAACCACCACAGAAAGAAACTGGAAAGCCATCAAAATGAGCAACCTAATAGAACAACTTGAGCTCACAAAACCATCCACAACTGAACTGGGTAAGGCAGACCTACATGTAAAAACAGACCTACTACATAAATGGATCACTGATACAATCAACGACATCTCCCTGGAAAAAACGTTCACCTTATCAAGAAAAAGAGCAATGCCAAAATGGTTGACCCCACTACCAAAAACCATGAAAAAGAACAAGAAGAAGCTGGAACTAGACTGGAGCAAAGAATATGACCAAGGTAAGAAAACTCAGTTCCAGGGGCAAATCCGATCGTACAAGAAGGAAATTCAAAAGGCAAAGAAAAGGCACTATGACGGTAGAATCACCAAAGCCACCAATTCACAAAAAGAAATGTTCAACATCATAAACGAAATGAGGAACCCACCAGGCTGTGACAACACTCCAATACCTTCACATAAGCTGTGCAACAACCTAGCAGACCATTTAAAAAATAAAATCAACAACATCCGACAAAACATACCGATCAATCCTAACACACAACCAAGCAGATCCAACAAGGAGCCAGAGCACTAACTCCAAAACTTCCTGCAAATATCAGTAGAGACATGCGTCAAGCTGGTAAAAGATAGCAAGAAAACAGGCTCGCCCATGGACCCATGCCCACCAGACATCTACAAATCAATCATCAAACAAGGAACACCATTAGAATACTACAGAAATCTCTTGAAACTGTCGCTCGCAACAGGGACTACACCACAATCCTTCAAATCAGCGTATATTAAACCACTCCTTACGAACACAACTGGTGACATGGAAGACCTATTTGAAACATCCACTACCTGGCAAAACTCCGAGAAACCTACGTATACAAACTAACTCAAGAGCATGTAGAAAAACACCAGTTTCTGGACCAAGCTTAAGTCGGCTTAAGACCCGCGAGAGGAACAGAATCAGCACTCCTATCCATCTGGGATGACCTAAAGACAAATGCCGACTCCAACACAACCTTGGCCCTGGTTCTACTTGACCTTTCCACACCATTCGACACAGCCATGACACCCTCATCAAGATATTAGAAGAAATATGTAAAATGGACTTAGCACTACTCTGGATAAAAAATTCCTAGAAAACAGAACAGAGACTGTCTGGATAAAGCCCTACAAATCTGCTCCACGAGTGAACGACTGCTGAGTTTAGTTTAGTTTGTTTATTTGTATAGCGCGGCCAAACCCTGGGGTAACTGGGCGCATTAGACTTACAGAACAACATAGGTTGCAGAGGTTACAGATGCAATAAAGAGCAGATGACAGTAATAAATACAATAAATAGCGTGAGGGACCAGGTTACAGGATGGTCTGAATCAAAGGATAGCACCAGGGTTATAAGATGGACCGTGTTACAGAGTGGTCCGACTCTATGGATAACACATAGGTTATAGTATGAAGGTATTTGCTGAGGGCAGATAAACAACTATTGCTGAATTGTGAACAGAGCCTTCACCTTGGCGCTGAACGACCAAAACGATGAGTCAGCTCTGATTTCCGTGGGAAGTGCATTCCAGCATTTCACAGCTTGCATAGGGAAGGAAGCTTGCTCCCTCTGCTGTTTTCAGGTTGAACTTAGGAATGTTTAGTTAGTGCAGATATGGGGATCTGGTCTGTCTGGATGTGCTTTGTCTGGTGAATTTATCTGATAAGTAATGTGGGGCTGTCAAGGATAGGCATTTATGTGTAATGACGAGTGAGCGTAATTTGATTCTGTTACAGATAGGAAGCCAATGATCTTCCTTTCTGAAGGTGGAGATGTGGGCCTTGTGGGGAAGATTGAGGGCACATCTGAGAGTGATATTCTGGAGAACCTGTAATCTATTCAGATTGTGATTGCTGGAGCCAAGAAAGAGTGAGTTGCAATAATCCAATCTGGACAGAATCAGAGCTGTAGCTAGAGTAAGGCAACTGTTGGTGGATAAAAATGGTTTACAGGCATTGATAAGTTTGTTGGTGTAGGCCGTGGATGAGATGGTGACGTTTATTTGCTTTTGAAGCAAGAGTGTGGAGTCGAGATACACACTTAGCGTTTTAACTTCTTTTGAGACTTTTATGATGTTTCCATCAATGGTGAAAGACTGGTACCGGGGGTCGAGTTTGTTGAGAAGGGCCTGGAAGCCCACGATCAGCAGTTCCATTGTCATCATTTAAACAATGGCTATGGGTAGCCATCCATGCTTGGATTTCAAGGTAGATTTCATTGGTCCTTGGGGGATTCCACATTGGGACGGGGTCAGCCGCAGCCGAAGGGGCGAAGACCCTGGACGTTCTGTCTGACAGGAAGGACCGAATCCAATTGGTGGCATTGCGAGAGAATGCGGCAGCCAAGGAGAGGTTGTTTCATCAGAATTTGATGGTCGACCAGTTTGAAGGCTGCGGAAAAATCCAACAAATCCAACAAGAGCAGGATGGCCAATTTGCCCTTGTCTTTAGATTCATCCATTTGGATTTTTAGGTCCAGGAGGGCTGTTTCAGTCCCATGCTTGGGTCTAAAGCCAGATTGTCGCAGATCTAGGAGGTTGTTATCTTCAAAATGTTGTTGTATTTGGAGATATGGCACTCTGTCTAGTATTTTCAGGAGAAAAGGGACAGTCGTGATGGGTCTATAATTGGTCGGTATATTAGATTTTTTGAGTAGTGGTAAGACCCACGCCTCTTTAAGGTTGTTGGGGACAGACGAATTGGTCAGGGTGGTGATGAATGGAGCTAGGTCTTTAGCCCCATCCTTGATAACTGGGGACGGGCATCGGTCACCTTGACAATTAGAGGGTTTTAGGCTAGCAATTATGTTAACTACTTCGTCCTCTGTGACTAGGGAGAAGAGGAAGGCAGGACTGTCTGGTTGGGTGGAGATGGGTTCAATGCGAGAGTGGTCTTTGGGGACGAGGTTAGCTTTTTTGGATTCTATCTTGGCTTTCAGGAGAGCTCTTTTGTTCAATAGAGCTTGTTGGATGTTGTCACACCAGGCTTTGTCCTTGATGCAGTCGTCAGTGGGGGGCACTGGTGATTCCAATTCTCTTAGGATAGTGAATAGCTCTTTAGTGCCAGATTTGGCATTGTGAATTCTTGTGTTGAAAACCTCTTTTTTAGTATTCATAATGGCAGTTTTATAGGTGGCTGCTGCGCTGGAGAACCTTTCTTTAGTGGAGAGAGAAAGGGCTTTTCTCCAACTAGCTTGAGATGTTCTTTTAATATTCCGAAGTGCTTTTAGTTATGCTGAGAACCATTTGTTCACATGAGCAGTTGGTTTAGCCTTTCTTAATTTAAGTGGTGCTATTTGGTTTAGAGATTGTTCCAATATGTCATTATAGAGTTTGATTAGGGAAGTTTGGTTTGTGTTAGTGATGGTGTCCATGTTGGTGATCGGATGTAGTATGGGTCTTAAATTCTCTATAGTAATATTGTGTTTGTTCCTAGACATAATTTGCAGTGCAATGGTTGCAGGTGCGCTCTTGAGAGTATCTTTGGGTATGGTAAAGGTGATGAGATGGTGGTCTATCCAGGTGCATGGTGTGATGTCGGTCATGGAGGTGTCACAGTTGGTGTCGGCCAACCAGTCCACAGTTCTACCTTTGGAGTGTATAGGCTTATTGATACGTTGTGTAAGACCTAGCTGAGTAATAGTGTCATTAAATGCAGGGAGGCGTTCGCATCATTGGCGTCATTAAGACCTAGGTTGGTTACACCATTAGAATAATTTGTGAATCTGGTTTAGTATTAGATGTCAGTATATGGGAGATGTCCTCCTCAAATGAGGTAATGGCACCTGGGGGTCTGTACCACAAGGATCCTCACTATCACCACTGCACTTCAACATCTACCAGACTCTGCTAATCAAGATCTTCAAAAAATACAATCTTATGTGCTAGAACTATGCAGACGACACTCAAATAATCTACAAAATTGAAGATGCCCAAGAAGAAAACACAAATCTAGGAGAATGTCTCAAAGAAATCTACGACTGGATGAACGCCAACAACCTAATAATCAACCAAGGGAAGACAGAAATCTGATTATATCCAAAAACCAAGAGAACAACACCTACATCCCATGACCGATAGAATTGGGAACGGCGTCCACACCATCAAAAGTAGTCAAAAACATGGGAGTCTTAATGGACAAGGCACTAACATTAGAACCATAAGTAAACACAATAATTAAGAAACGCTTCCCCCTCCTTCACTCAACAAAAAGAATCCTACCATTCCTGTCCTTCACCCACAAAATACTGACAACTGTCGACCTCATCATGTCAAGAATTGACTATGCCAACAGTCTCTACCTCGGAATGCCGGAATGCCTGCTGAAGAAACTGCAACGCATCCAAAACACAGAGGCCAGACTTCTCCTCAAACTATCTGGAAGAGACCACATCACACCAGCGCTGAAAGTGCTACACTGGCTTCTAATCAAACAACGCACCACTTTCAAAACAATGTGCATAACACACAGAGCAATCAGCGGCCAGGGAGCAGAATTCCTACAAAAGAAAATAACCATCTACAAGCCGACGAGACTCCTTAGAACAAGCAACAAAAACCACCTGGAACCAAAGCCATACATGAGGAAAAAACTTGGGGGCTCCTCTTTTTCACATCTGGCGGCAGAATCCTGGAACAATTTCCCAAAAGAAATAAGAAACAAAAAAGACCACCTA
This sequence comes from Ambystoma mexicanum, assembly GCF_040938575.1. Taxonomy (NCBI): domain Eukaryota; kingdom Metazoa; phylum Chordata; class Amphibia; order Caudata; family Ambystomatidae; genus Ambystoma; species Ambystoma mexicanum. The sequence goes on from NC_090922.1 coordinate 887,417,849, forward strand.
AAATTCAGAGCACTGCTCAACACCTGGCTCTACAAGACCTCAGAACCAGATGGAAACAACTGGAACAATGAAACCAAAAATGCAAAGAGAGCCAATTAACAACAAATCCATGATGGGACAGATAACACTGAGAACCAACATAGAAGGGGACCACCTGCAACAACTAAAGAGACAATGCAATGCTAAACCGACCACGAGCGACAATCCAATCAGGACAGAATTATAGCTAACAAGACTGACAAAAACAACAGTCACAACTAACAACCTAACCCACTACCCAGCATCCCCCTGCCAGACATGACAACATTAGCTCATGTGTAAACCACCAATACAATGCAACTTTGCATTAAAACTATTCAATAATTACCCGCCGCTCACAAGATAGCCATCTTCTAAACCAACCCCACTATATAAGCAAAGCCACTAGCCAAATGAGACCACTAGTGCTACATCAAGAAAGCTGCACCTAAGCTAGTAGGTAGAAGATGGAATCCACTAGACTAACATACACGAAACCCAAGCAGAATTTCTGGTGATGGATTTACATCCAAATGACTAACCCAACACACACACAACCAAAATCAACTGAGACATGGGTATGGTGATTGCCTTGCGTCAAATCTGCACATGGTGGTAACGACTGAACTGAACCGCATCACACCTAGATAGAGCTATGAGAATGGACATGGGTCACAACTAGATAGTTCCCCAGGGACCAGTGTGCATCACGCACATACTGGGACGTAATTGTTGCCCCGAGATTCCAAACTGCGCCTAATTACGATTAGCTTCGTCCGATGCGCTATATAAATGGTTCAACATCAAAATCAAAAATCAAATGAGTAACAACAGAGATAGAATTGTAGAGACTGACTAGCATGACATATGGACAGAGAGGTGAGGGACAGCCTTGTGTCATGCTGAAACAAGATCACTGTAAGGAAGACATTTGTCTAAACCTTGAAAGACATACAATATGAGTGTGCATATCCTCAGACAACAATGCTATTAACCAACCCTACTAAAACCTCACCCCTCTGCATACACATCTCAAACTCTAGCTAAACACAACCATACCTTTAAAACAACAGCAACACACACGTACTTCACCACACTGCAACAACAAACAAACCACACATAGCCTTACATAACAGCACACAACGAATACCGACCGGATACCACACCAAAAAGCTCAGCGAGCCGTGTTAAGCAAACTGAAGCTGCCAACAGCACATCACAGCTCCCTTTCTCTTTCTCTAACCTTTGCCCTACTAACGTACCCCAACTGACCCCCTTATTTTTTCAAATGCGCCCAAGTGCGAGGGGACCACTCCGGTGGTGATAGTGTGTGGTATAAATATCCTTTAACATTAACATTAACATTACATTGTAGCTATGTTTAACCATGTAAACCATTTTTTACCTTTTATCTTTGCCACTTATTATTTCCTCTTTTTCCCCAGCTCTATTCGCTTCTTAAATATCATTCTTCAAAGGCCATTTAGTCATGGCCGGATCGTGTCTCCTACTCTCTGCAGGTTTCCCTTACCACATAGAGCTTTTCCTAGACAGAACCCAGTGGGACATCGTTTGAGGTCGGGTTATATGCTTTAACAATATAAAATTATTTTGCCCAGCTGATTGCTACTGAGTATTCAAAGTGAGTAATCTAAATACATGTCAGGGCTCTTATCTTTGCCCTTTTCTTAGATCTTCCAACTTTACTTTTAGGAACAGAATCCCCATGAATCTTACTTCCTATTACCCCATTTCTGTTCCTAGTTCTCTTTCTACTGGAGAAAAATTGCCCTATATTCCTTCTGTGGCAATACAGTCAGTGTGTCCATGGATCGATAACCTTTACGTTGGTGGGGTATAGCAGATAGGCTGTAATATGCATGGCTTTTAAGTTATTGATAAAGGCCTTAAGCTCCCAGCTTCTCTAATCCATTGCGGGGGGACTTATCAAGATGAAAAATAATTCTAAACTTCATTATGTTGATATGGCATTATATTATGTCCTCCTACAATATATCTGCTTTATAGTTTGCCAAATCTCTCTGAGGTCTGCCTTCCATTGGTTTTCCGCCATGTCATATCTACCCTGTGTTGTGCATTCAATATCCTGCTCGTTCAGCTTTTTAGCTTTCCCTTCCCATATTAGGGTAGTGGGCGGTAATGAGACAATTACACATTTAATATCTCTACTCTGGTTAATATTTCCTTCCACTCCATTAGATGCATATTGTTACTGCAGCCCGGATTCTCGATTCACTCGAGATGGGCTCAAATGTGTTAGATTCTTAGTGTTCTGGGCCCTTATCAAGTCAGTGCCACCAATTCTGATATGAGCTTCAATCACGAGCTTAACGCTGTTCGTGGTGCCGTTATACTGATTTGATCTTCCAAAACGTGCATAGTTTGAGAAATGTGATAGAGTTGCTCCTCCATGTAGGATCTGTAAACTCATTCTCATTCTTACTTCATATAACATTGTCAGTATAGCATTTTCAGAAGTTCTATCTAGGGTTTTGACTATTCAGACGCCCTCTAAAGTCTCCATTAATTGTTGCTTTGTTCCCTCCTTCCTCTTTAGGGCCCTCACTGACAGAGGCTTACCTGCTAGCAGTGACCCGTTCCTATGAAGGGTCACTTTCTCTTTTACCTCTCTTCCCTCTGACCTGCCTCCAGCCTCCAGCCACCTCCCCATCTTCCTCTTCCTCTCCATACTACTCCTTAACCTCTGCCTCATCCTCTTCCCCACTTTACTACGCTCTTCTCCAGACTCAGACCCATTTGGTGACATGCCCTCTGATCCCTCATATTCCATTTGTCAACCCAATCTTCCTGGCCTTCGCCTTCGTAAACAGAGCAGTGTCTTTTTACTCCATTCCTGAGTCTTCACCAGATGCAATAGGAAATGTTCTCTGCATACTGGAAGTGTGATCCTTAGTGTGTTATTTAAAAGATATTTGAAAATAAATATATTGCTCAGTAACCATATTAAAGCAGCATGATTGATCCGAGAGCTTTTATTTTAAGACAGCCACAATGTAGTCAAAAAAAGTATGTTCATCCTGAAAGATAAATGCTGTTGAAGTTTCTTGTACTATTTTAAAAAAAAGATTGTTTGGCAACCAAAGAAGCATAGAGTAATTGGAGAAAATACTTGGAAGATATACAACAGACATTCGAAAATGCTACAATACTGTCTGGTTGATCTCAAAAGTAACAAACGTGTAGCTCAGAAAGAAACTAAGCACAATTATTCTTTTGCCGATTTCATTTTTGATTTTATTCCCTCTGGAAAAAAGAATGGAAACATTCATGCATTTAAAAAGACCAAGTCAGCCAGTGTATCCAAAGTGAATTGCATTGAAGCAATTTGTGGAATACATTGAAGAAATGAATTGCTATGCGAAAGTAAGGTAAAATATGTCAGGCTGGCTCAACGTTATCTGTGTGAAGAAGGATGCATCTTTTGCAAAACTTCACGAAAAGGCAGAGCTGCATGGTCCATTAAAAAAAAGTGCAAGAAGACATTATTATTTTGGGACATATTTGTTTCATAGCCGGACATTCTGGAAGAAAGAAAATTATGAAACTGATTTCACATTCATTTTGAAGGTCAGTAAGTAGTAAGGATATTGAAGATTGTGCACACTCATATTGTGTCCGTTTATATGCCAAATTGTCGATATGGAAATCAAGGGGATTATTATTACCGTAATATGCAAATCCAACGTCCTAATGGTTGTGCAAGCATAAGATAAAAAGAACTCTTTTAGCAAGGCATCAGACCCCCGGGGTGATGTAGGTGTCATGTGTTGTTCTTAGTGTGACATTGTATTTAGAGTGGATGCAGTTTTGCCACACTTCAGGGAGCTTTAAGTCTGTGTGCTGCAAAGAAAAACAAACGTGCAATGAACCACCTTTTCATTATATTGCACTTTTTATCCCACATATATTATTAGATGAAGTTAAGTAATATGGATTTATTTGTAATGTGTAGATTGAGTTTTAGTAAGTGTAGTTGTTAGTTATATTGAGCAAGAGGTCTGCCATGTTGAAGTATACCATTGTTACAGGCTTTAGATTTTGCCATCCTAGTGTGTTAGGTCACATTTTGGAGTTGTGGTCATTTAATTGAAATTTCATTTTGCTGTTTGGTAGGAGGCTGCAAGCAGCCATTGTCGGGATGGGAAGGGATGCCAAACAGTGTTCAGCTACTTGTTGAGAGGAAGAACGTTCTCAGGAGCCTGAAATGGGACTCGAGACAACAGGTGCCATTCTGATAGCAGAATTAATACATAATGGTTGTGAAGGAAACAGTGTGGCACGCAAGAAAGACCACACAGTAGCGTTGCCAAATTGAAGAACTAGAATGTGAGCACAGCACCCCCACTGTGAGCAGGGCATTTGGTCAGGAGGTAAAAGTGCCATGTTGAAATGAATAAATAGAAGAAATGAATTTCCAGCAGCAGGGCCGCACACTTCATATAACTATTCAATGTGAGTAGCTAACTTAAAGGTCAGATTCACAGTTGGCAGCGTTTCTCGAGACAGGAGTTGCAGGTGCAAGGGGAGGAAGGCCAAAAAGCCAATCATGGATAAGGAATTGCAGTTTTCCAGGGGATGCAACTAAGTTTTGATCTCACAGATTTCCAATCACAATATCATTGGTCCATCTTGGTGGGAGGCTGTGGTCGAGCTGTCTCAGGTGTCATTGCCCAATTAGGACAGAGCTTTGTTATCAATTGTATTTTGAAGCGTGTCAACCAATGGCAAAGCGGCACTTTATGCTGACTATTGGATTATGTCATGTTTAGGGGGTGCCATGTGAAAGTAAAACCCCCAATCAGATTGTTTAATTTATAGTGTTCTTTAGGGGTTCAATGACGAATAACCAATGAAAAATGTCAGAACTGTTATTAATGCTGCAATTATACATAATATAGTAATTCTGTGGTTTTCAGCCTTAAATACTCTAGCCTGGAGTTGGCGTCTTGAGTTGTTCATCAGTTCAGTTCCACAGAGCTGTCTGATTGTCCCGGCCGTAATTTCAAATTAAAAGCTGTTTTTTCTTGATAGTTGTGGACTCCATTTCTGATTACTTTTGTGTTCTTTTTCTTGGATTACCTTGGAGGACTACATCTTTATATTATCATTATCTATATCTAAAGAAATGGAACATTGTGACTTTGAGTCTCACTCAGCCCTCACACTTCTACAAACTAAAACCCAATGCAATCATAAAGGTAAAACAGGGACAGTTATGAGATATAACTCCTTCGCCTTTTGTGGTAAAGTGGGCAGTGGTAAGGCTATGCTCTTTAGGAGATACCAGTGCAGAGTGGCAGGTCCTAGTCCACAACAAAGGCCATCCCACAATGTGCTCCGAGAATCAGTTGGGGGCAGAGCTCTCTTCTGCCAGGGATGGCTCCTTCTTCACATCAGGCTGAGAGCCTCTTCCCTCGACTAACCCAAGCTCTCCTCTGTAGCTCTGTCACACTCTCCCACATATACAGCTAACCATACCCAAAGCGCTGTAGTCCATCAGATACATGGCTATTCCCTGTGGATAACATGTACTGCCAGTTGCCTCAGAACTCAACAATAAAAATTTAAAAAGTAGTCTCAAAAAGGAGTGTATACCAGGCAAGAAGTAACGCAATTTATTCTGGGCTCAGATAAACTAGGAAAGCGAACTTCAAACAGAATGCGGAACAGAACTGCTTGAGAAGCGCTGTCGGAATACGCCCCCAAAATGAAAACCTTTATAATCGTACAAACTAATTAGCATTGAAGAGAGGGTCCCAGGAATGCCCCCTCCTATCCCCATGAACATGACAGCCCAAAGAATCAAGAATGCAGGAAGCCATTCACTATTCCGACAGCCCCCAGGAGCATCAGTGATGGGCACATATGCAGAGAAGTACTCTCTCAGACAGCCATTCAATCTTTATCCAGTGAATGTCTTTGTGGATAAAGGTGCTTCAACAGTGATCATAGACCCAAATGCCATGATGGATGATGTTGACTAAATGCTGACATCATTAGTGACACCACAACATTGCCACGTTAGTTATGAAGTACACTTGCAACCATGCACAACTTTACAGAAAAACACACTTGTGTACACGAAGGACATGCCTACACAGTTCTGTAGATCGAGGATGGATACATATACATATTGTCAAAAAGCTTTTTTTAATATATTTTTCATTAGCCAAATGCAGATATGCTGAACGCAACGCAGCAAAGCGACGCAAGCAAGCTTGCAGATGCTTATGGCAACTAACCCTAACCCTATGGAACTAGAGGATCATATAGGGAGCCTGGCAGGACCAAATATAACTAACCAATAGGAAAAATAGTACAATATAAATGTGCAGAACTCATAGTATAAGCATAATGAAAATCACATAAGGCCTCAAACTGCAGGACGAGAGCGAGAGAAAAGCAGAACCAGGCTACACAAAGCAGAAAGGTCAGAGCTCAAAGCCAAGGTCAGAGACAAGCAGCACATTCCAAATTTAAGATGACAAGGGGTCATCTGCAGAAAAACAGAATAAAGCCTCATAATTGCAGACCAGAAGAGCTTGATTTGTGGTCCTCAACCACTTGATGTGGCCGAGCTAGACAATGGTTATTCATCTGTGTTGGGAAGATGAGCAGTTCTCAGCAAACCAGACATAAAGTGAAACATGAACAAATTAACAATGTTGCAACATGGAGAGCACTCTCACAGGCAAAAGTGGTGCAGCTAATGGATACAATGGGTACACATAGTCATTCTCGTTACCTTGAAGAGTTGCACAGAGCGCTGAGAACCAAACTGGGTCCCAGGCCTGAGGAGACCAGTTCCAGCCAATCAGGGGACAGAAATCCAGGGGTAGATGGCAGGGGGCAAGGGCCAATGGTAATCCTGCAAACCTGCAACAATGTAAAAGTTTCATGGGGAAGGGGCAGGCCAGCCACCTGACATAGAAGGACCAATTGAGTAGGATGTAAAAGGGCAATCTGTAGTGTCTACCCCTCCGAGCACCCAATGAGTACGTGTGATAGGTTTTTTTGGGGATAGCCCAGATTGTGAAGCAATTCTGGATCAAAACGAGCTGACATGAATTTGAGAATGGTGACTGCAGAGATTTTTTAATGTCCTGTATGATCCCTGCCGGTTCTTGTAATAAACAATAGTTCTAACTTGCCCTTGGCTGTGTCCTCTGTTTGTTCTGGGGCAGAGTTGTTGGGCCCTTGGGAGCTCGTAGTAACCCCCAGACCTCTGGCATACCAGACCTCACCAACAAGTTGGTAACAGAGGTATGGTTGACTGCGCCCATTTGGCATAAAGCCACCTGTTCCGCCGCAGCGCCTGGAGGTCGGCCAGGGCAGCTCACAGGACTCAAGACGTCTGGGTGGTGCACCCCCATTCAAAAGCCATCAGAAGCCAGCTTGTAAATATCCTGCCCATGATCCGCAAGGAGTCCAACAGACCACAAGGGTGGCGTGGCAACTTTGGGAGAGCCAGTAGCCGAACAGCGTCAGTAGATCACGAAGTGGAAGTATTGACTCAGTCACACGGCAACTAAAGCAAGTGGGAAAGTAACGGGGGTGCAAGGGTGGTATTGAGCATTGTAGAGTATCCTTTAAGTATGGTTGATTATTGTCCAGTAGTGCTGAGTATTGTGAAGCATAGTAAAGAAAAGGAGCAGAGGTAGATGTCATTCTTGTGGTTAGAGCACATTCGGTCGTAAGGGAAAAGGTTCTGGTGAATAACCTAGACTATTGATTTAAGGGCACGGATGACAGAGATTATGTGAATATTGGATTTCCTGTGCATTGGGTATTTTAGCTCAGGTCATGGATGATGGTATCCTTGTGTAAGGTTTAGCAAAGGGCGCTGGCCTAGATTGCGGAAGGTGTTTGTCTCGTTAAGTCTCGCAGAGATGTTTTATCTACACGGCAATGCTGTAGGTACAGATTGAACATGAGAAATGTTGGTATCCCCCTGTTAGGAGTCAGGAAGGCAGCTGTGGGTTCATGTTGGGGTTGTGTAAATGTCTGTGTAATGGGACATTAGCATTATGCGCGTTGTAATTAATCTTTAGCACTACCTTGTTTAGTGAGTTGGTGATGTCACCCATTAGGTTTGTGCATAGGACGCAGAGAGCGCGAGGCACTATAGAGATTAGTATTTGAGAAGCTTGAAATTGGCAGAGGAGGTTGTTCAGTGGCAGTGCATGGTAGGCGCATGTGCTAGATTGGTGGGTGTGCCTGATGAGGCAGAGAGTTGCAGAGGGGCGGTGCGTGGTGCACACCTGACAAGTTGTTTTGAAGCCAGAGAGGCTCGAGAATAATTGTAAGAACAGTTATTTCATTGTCCTTATGTAATAATGAGTTGTGAAAGCCTTGATTTGAGATCAAGTAAGTATAAAAGCAATGTATCAAGGGAAGTGCGGGGGTTCAGCCCCATACTGGATTTGTAAAGACCCTTCCATGCTATAAGGACAAGATTTTTAAATGTAGCACGGAATGGACGAAAAGTACCGAGGGTAAATTGACTAAGCCATGGCCATAATGCAGAGGTTTCTCCAAAAATGTGCAGCAACCACTACTGACACACCTACAGGAGGGCTATAGGGGGAAGAAGTTGGCCAATCGTATAGCAATATTTGAACTCTGGTGAATGTATTAGGAGGACGAGGGGGAAGTAGCGAGTCGTCAATGGATGCTGAGCCAACAGGAGACACTGGGACCAGCATCACCGCCCTCTGCTCCCCCACCTTCTCCTGCAAGCAAAAAAGAAGAGGATGCAGAGGAAATGCAAGAGTTATACCCTATACGGGAGTTAAAGGCAGCAGAGGGGTACACAAATTCAGTATTTCTACCTCCAACGCATACCAAGGAGAAGGGGCAGAAAGGGGTCGGACAAATGGACAGTGGAAAGGGAGCATGCAGCGAGGTGCAGACAAGCACCAAGGAGGACTAGAGGGTAAAGACTCGAAATAATGGGTAGGAGTGAAGATACTCCTAAAATTGGATGGGAATATAATGGGAGAAGCAGCAGGGTCGATCACAGAAATGGAGGCTCATAAGGGGAGCAGTGAAGCATGAGACTGGGTGGAGATAATTGAAGAAGTAGAACAAAAGGAAAAGGAAAAAGTTGAGAAACGAGAGAGAGCGCATAGAGACAAGCAAAGGGAGGAATAGAAAGAGCGAGAGCAGTGTGAGAGGAGAAGGGGGGAGCTCAAAGAGATAGAGAGACGAAGAGAAGACAAAAGGATTGCAAAGCAAGTTTTAGTGAAGAGGGAATGGAGAAAATGGGAAATAGAGTGACTCATAAGAGAGCTCAAACACAAGGTAAAGGAGAAGCGTGCAATAAGAGACATAAGGACAAAGTGGGCAATGGGCACGGGAGACGACAAACTGGGAGGAGGTAGGCGAACGGAGCCAGACAGCACTACAACACAGGACAGGACTACTACTCTATCAGACAGGGCAGACATGAGGTCCTGTGGGGCAAGGGGTAGCGAGGACCTGATTGACTTTGGAGGGAAGCCCAGTGAAGACACAACCTCGAATAGGCTGAGCTTGTGGATGATTTTTCCAGTGATATGGACACTCACTCAGATGGGGACATAGAGGGAAGTGAGGGCGGCCCAAGCATCGGTTGACAGGGAAAAGCATAGAGAGAAGCGTGGAATGGGAAGCAGGGAAAGATACAGGGGGATTAAGGGTTGACAAAGATGACCAATCACAATGGACCAGCGACGCTTCACACAGTCTGGATGACTTGCTTCCATACATGTAGAGACTTAGGGATCTCCCAGGGCGAAAGAAGGGGGAGGCGGCCAAGGCATGTACTGACATTAAAGACAATAGGGGACCAGATAGGCAGATCCAATTGACACGAGGAGCGAATAGGTAGATCGGGTTCACACAACTGCCCTTACTGGAGAAGGGAGGGAGGAAAACCTCAGCACATACCATGGAAGCACATAGACAAGGAAAACTTGAGGTGTAGGTTATCCTTGTTAACCACAGGCACAGGGAAATGGATATATGAAATTGAAAGAATGACAGCGGGACAGAAATTAGCAGTGGGTGTCATGATCACAGGCCAGGGTACCAGCACTAAGACTATTCCCTGGGCTACACATGGGCTGTTCTCCAATACCCACAAGGAAAGGGGAGGCTGGACTGTCTTCATGCGTTACTGGCGCTACCACACTTAATACACCCATTGACTTTCTCCGAAGATGGCTGTCCTGTTTGCAGTTAGTCAGTCATTCAAGATGGCCACAGAAAGGCCAACAGAAACAAAGCAGGAACCTTGTGCTAGTCTTGAGAGGGGATCCACTATCTAAACCACACCCAAGACTTTCTCCTATGCTTTGTGTTTCTACTGTCTGATACAGCAGAGCACGTACTGTGCGCGCCGCATTTCCTGTGCCTTTGCTCTGCAGCTTCTGCAAAGAAAGGAGAAATACATTAGGAGGGAGTCCTGTGACATGGTCTCAACCAAGTAAGGGAACCCTCACCTATTACCAGCACTCGTGAAACCTGTCACGGCTACAGGAGGCATCAATCCATCTCCATGGGAGTTACACGTCCCTCAGCTGCATTGCCATGAGAAAACCACTCTGCCGAAATGCGTTGCCACTCCTGCCGCACCGCGTTGAGCACCTGCAAAGGAAGAAAGAGACATTATTAGACAAGTAAGCAAGGGGGAACAAAGCAGAAAACAAAACAGCGAACAATGAGAAAGGACATCACCACATAGAAAAATGGGGGAAAAGAGGCTAAGTAAGAGACTATAAAGACAGGAGGAGAACAGGAGAACTACACATAAGAGACTATAAAGACAGGAGGAGAACAGGAGAACCACACATAAGAGACTATAAAGTATCTGGCAAGTCACATCTGGCCTGGACAAGCACTCACCAGTGAAGTAACTGGCAACTGGTGCATCAGGAGCCCGCTTCCTGTCTCCTTCATAAAACCACAGTTATGTCCAGCCTTCCCATGCATTACAGTGGGGGACGAAAAGGGACTACTAGTGGTAATCCACAGGGAGGCCACTAATGATGGATGGAAAAGGGCGGGGTACCCGGGAGTAACCACCCAGGACAAGGCGCATGATGGTGCGCCATTTGCAAATTGTCGAGCCACCGTATAGCAAGCTCTAAAGATAAAATACACAGGCACGTCAGGCATTAATGTGATTATAGCACGCAAAATGTGGGAAGACAAAGAACCCTTACATGATTCAAGGGCCTTGGTGCTTTGAAACATGAGAACCATGGAACAAAATAGTAGTATTATTCTATCACAGATTATGTCAAGGCTTGCCAAAACAGGTGCAAACACAACTCAAGAAATTAGTGGGGATGGAGGCAAAGCCTTGTTCAGCTATATAGCTCACAATAGTGCACCATTTTAGGCTGTTGAAGGAGAATGCGAGGAAAAAGCGCTAGGAAAGAAAACAGGAGGTAGCAAGGTTACAGCAAAGGAAGCTATCCAAATATGCCTTGGAAGGGGCAGTATTGATGAGCATGGGAGGACAAGGGGCACCACAGATGCAGCACATGCCACTGCCCGTGGGAGGAGGATTCCTCGGGTGGTGGAATGCACTGCATGGGCTTTGAGGAATAGGCGAGCCACCTAGAGGCACGGGTATGGGCATCAGGTACAGCAGAACCACAGGGGGGGTTGAGGATACGGGCAACAAACGCATCAGAGCCCAGGGGTATTTTCTGGGGGATTCCATGGGCAGGGGAGAGAGCCACTCCAGTGTTGGGTGTGCAGAAAGATAGGGCACATCTCAAGTGTGAGCAAAAGCAGGCGAGTGTCACAACAGAATGGGGGAATGCAATACCAGCCAGCATACCAGGGGGAGCAGGATGAATACTACATGCAGGACCAGGCACCACAACAAGGCCAGGCACTGAATGCATACCCACAGACTCATCAGCCTGCAGGTGCCTATGCAGCAGTATTCACAGGCACCACAGATGCCACAGATGCAGGGTAACTCACAACACGCATACACGGTACAGCAAATACCGTAGATGCAGAACAGCACACAGCCAAGCAACAGGACCATGGTATGCACAGACTCTATGACAACGAATCCCATTGGGAAACTGGGGGGGTCACTGTATTGGGAGGCAACCCATTCTTGGAGAACAGGATGTCCTTGTACCCTGAATAGGACAACTCACAGACAGACTTGATGTGTTCTATCCTATCGATTACACCCAACCCTGCAGAGGAACTATGCATTGGGGTGACAATAGATGTCAAGACTTTTTCCTTTTTTTGTAGACACAGGGGCAACTAAATCCTGCATACGGAAAGGGAAATATAGTATGTCAGGTGATGCCATGAATGCTCAATGATTCTCTGTGGCGACAGAAGTGGTTCCTTTTACAGACAATATTGCACTATCTATAGGGGAGCATGATCTATGCTTGCTCCTACTTTATTCCCGACAGACACCTGTAAATCCGGGAGGATAGCACAGCGGCAGCGTGCACGTCTTGGAAGCAAGACGACACAAAGCAACAACAGGTTCGATCCCCGGGTCCGCGCTTAGAAACCTCTGAGTGTTTAAGCGCGTTATAAATACGTAACTAAGACAAAGAAAAAACACAATTACACAACTAAGAAAAAAAAAAAAAAAAACGAACAATTCCTGTAACAGCGCCTCGATGCCTGCGGGCTGTGTGAGCGCTTTATAAATGTAAAAAAAATAAAAAAAAATATACTGGGGAGAGACAACATGAGCAGACTTAACATGATCATTATTTTCACCGACAAGGGGATAGTGTGTTCCAGACCAGGGATACATCTTTTAAACATGAGGTAAATCATTCAAGCCTACAGTGGATGAAGGGTACAGAGGAGGGTGCCAGTGGTCAAGGAGCTGTTCCAATATGGGACTGACATCACAATAGGATGACTCCCAGGGTTGCAGGGGAAAATGTGGTGCCTTCCAAACAAGTTCTTACTCAGGCCACAGTTACCATTAGATGAGGAAGAAGGGATGATGGTGCCATTAAAATTAGAGGCAGTAATCGAGGGAGCCAACTGGATAACCGTGATTGGGAGAGATGACACATGGCGACCATGGTCAGTAGTGATCGCAATAGCTGAGGGGTACAGGTTGACCACAGTCACAGACGAAGAACTATTCAGAGACAACAGATCAGATCACAAGATGGTTTTTGAAGTGAGCATCACATATTGGGTGAAAATACATTACAAAGAGGTACTGCAGAGAATGGCGCTGGTGCTGAAAGCACCACCAACCTTTCTCAATAGGATTTGGCAAAGGTCCCAAGCATCCTATGGACTACAAGTCCCTATGATATGGGGCTTCTGAAGAGGATAGAAGCAATGAAAATAAACCTGAAGCCAGGATAATTTTACCACGAGTTAAACAATACCTACTTTCAAGGGAGGCAAAGGTATCTATCAGACCATTTCAGCACTAGTGAAGCAAGGCATGCTAGTGCCATCAGAATCATCATGCAACACTGGCTGCACTGTTCCCTGTCAAAAAGGCGACAGGGGGGTCATGATATTTGATACATGACTTGCGCCCTCATAACCATATTGTAGAAGCAGAATATGCTTTAGTTCTGAACCCAGCAACAATTTTGTGCAACATCCCCACAGAAGCTGCCTACTTCACAGTCATAGATTTGAAGAATGCCTTCTTCTCTATACCATTACACCCAGACTCACAATACTTAACTTCATTTCTATATAGAAATAAGAAGTGGAAACATACAAGACTTCCTCAAGGGTAACGTGAATCACCTTCCATATTCAATAGGTTCTTCAGATGGACCTAGGCAACATGCAGATGGAGAGCACGGTTATACAGTACGTGGATGAAATATTAATTTGCAGCCTGACAGAAGAACAGTGTAGAAATGACTCATTGCATATGCTGACAGTACTAACAGACAAGGGTTACAAGGTGGACAAGGTCAAACTACACAATTGCCATATAAAAGTGTTATACATTGGGCATATGATCTCACAAACTGGCTGATGAGTGACACTAGAGAGGGCATAGGCAATACCCAGGACAACAAAACCCACAACAGTTAGAGAGATGCAGCAGTTGTTGGGACTATGCAGTTACTGCAGGGCATGGGTATTTGATTACAGCACTTACACTAGGCCTTTATTAGGTGCACTAAAGGAAGCACAGGAAGGGGAGAAGATAATGATGGACCACAGAAATGACTGAGGCATTTAACGAGCTGAAGAAAGCAATATGCACAGCCCAGTGTTAGGGATCCCAGACTATCAAAACAATTTTTATCTGGTCTCACACTCTGATGGAGTAATAATGACAGCAGTAGCGACACATAAAACCAGCCTGGGCACAAGCCACTAGCTTACTACAGTGGGAAATTAGACCCAGTAATGAGAGGATACTAGCCATGTGAACAAGCTTTGGCTACAGCCGCATTCGAGTGGACAAATCAGCGAGTATTACCATGGGATGCAGCACTACTCTTTACATGGAGCATGCTCTCTTTGTAATACTAGAAAGACCAAAAAGCACACTGACAATACAAATCATCTCAGGGATTGAGGGTTTACTATCTAACCCAGCTCTCAAGGTAGTGAGATGCAGACTTGTCAATCTGGCGACTTTCTTTGCTAACGTTCTAGAAGAGGGTGACTATGCACACGACTGCACAGCAAACTTAGAAGAATTCAGTGACACTTGCAAGGTACAGGAGGATGCACTTGAGGGGGGAGACATGCTTAATATTGACGGGTTTTCAATGATTGACCAGGCGAGTGGGGAAAGACATACTGGGACAGCAGTAATGAGACTGAAATAGGATGGGACAAGTGAGGTAGTAACGAGTGCACGACTGCCATCACAATATTCATCACAATCAGCAGAATTGGTGGACTTAATATTGGCATTAGAGCACAGCAGGGAGAATAAAGTGATGATTTATTCAGATTCAGCTCACGTGACATCCACTTTGTATTCTGAGCTGTCACATTGGATGAAGAGGGGCTTCAGACGTGCTGGTCGGTTACCAGTACAACATGCACTCCGGTTGGGCAGATTGGTAGACGTCATAGATCTCCTAGAGCAATTAGAAAAAGTAAAATGCCAAGCACACACAAAATGGGAGGATCCTATCTCAAGAGGAAATGAAGCAGTAGCAGACACAGAGGCAAAAGGTGCTGCCTGGGAACATTTTAGAAATGGAGGCTTTGTCAAATGCATGCAATTATGCAAGAACCATGATACTAAAAGAGGGGTATAATATATCACCCATGACACTAATTATGGAGCTGCAGGGAGCTGCACCAAGGGAGTAAAAGGAACTGTGTTTCAGGTGGGGATTTACACTATCCTCATTAGATGCCTTATGGCGACAAAACAACATGGAGAAAGTGGTTATGCCACTCACATTATTGCACACAGCACTGACACAACTACATTATCAAACCCACGCCGCCCATATTGGAGAAACATGGTTCTGTCCTAACTTGGCGGAACACTTGGCTGAATTCATGGTTAATTGCTTGCTATGTTAACAGTTTACTACCGGTCATACCTTAAGGGTAGTGAGAGGAGCCAAACCACGCCCAGTGAGTCCAATCCAACACCTCCACGTTGACTATGTCAACATGATCCGAGTTTGCCAAGGGTACCGCTACATGGTAGTGGTTGTGTGTCCATTTTCCTGTTGGATCAAAGCTGGTCCTTGTTACCATCCTGACACCCTTAGAACAGTGAAATTCTTGGTCTGGGAAGTATTTCCACAATTTGGCGTGTGTGAGGTCCTGTGGTCTGACAATGGCACTCACTTCTCCAATGAGATGTTTCAGCAACTTTGCTGGGAATCCAACACAAATTATCCTGTGCTTATCACCCACAGGCGAACAGCGTGTGCGAACGCCTCAACGGCTTGCTTAAAGAAGCTATAGCCAAGACTAAAAAAAAGTTTGAATAAGATTTGGCTGCATTGCCTACCCCTAGCCCTTTTCGCACTGTGCAACAAGTCCGGGTCCGACCACCATTTAACCCCAAAAGAGGTGTTGACAGGACGACGAATGTGACTTCCCCTGGCTCCTCCCACTAGAGCAGTGAAGGATGCAGAAAGTGTAGCAAATGTATTGGGTCAGGAAATGTATGATTATACGACTTCCTTTATTGCCAATACCTCTTTTATTTCTCATCCCAGCTGCAAAGACACCAGAAGGGGTCTGAAGTCAGAGAAGAAAATGACAACATCGAGAAAAGTGAGCACTTACTTAAGCAGCCATCTGTATATCCCGGAGACCAGGTTCTCCTCAGGAATTTCACTAGATGGAGGGACGCACCCAGGTTCACAGGTCCCCACACAGTCGAAGTAGTGACTGAAAGAGCTGTTAAATTAATTGGAAAGAGCATCTGGAATCACTTAGGTGACATCAAGCTCTACTAAGCTGTGGCTTAACCTGGCAACAACATTGACAGTGCCAACGATATTCAACAAGAAGAGCATAGAGACAATTTGGAAGCAGCGCTACTGACCAGAGGACACCCAATGGTTACTCGCTCATCGGCAGCAGAGTTAGGGAAAGGACTTCCTGTACTCTGTCTGTTTGTTATTTTTCTTTCCACACACATTCATCGTGAAAGTGTGACTGATTTTAGTGCATTCCTTCCATGCTGCCCACTGATCCTCAACCTGATACTTTCCAAGGCCAATTTGTCCAATTCATTAGAAGATCCAACAGGTCTCGAGCACGTCCTCTGAATGTGTATTACCATATTTACATAGCATATCTGGCCCAGGTCTACCCACAACCAGAAGGCGGAAACCCATCTGTCCTTGCAGTTCTCAGAGATCCTAGAATTAAGGCTGTGTGGAAACAACTATTCATCTTTGCCATGACAGATTACATGATTAACAGGGCTTGAACTACTACAATACTAACACAATAATGCAAATTTATGCACATTTGAGGCGGCCAACTGATATCTTCAAGCTGCATCAGGATCCAAGCATCACAGCACTTATTAAAAATATGCTTATCTTGTCTTATTTTCAAGTGGTGTTTTTGCATTAATGTTTTGGCAAATATCCTTTGTACACAGAATAAGTTCCTAATGGAGGAACGCCCATCCCCTGCACACTTTCACTAGCTCAAAACAAATGAGCCAAACAGTCTAGAATGTATCTTTACAAAATTCTAGACTTTTGGCTCATTTGTTTTGAGATAGTGAAAGTGTGCAGAGGACGGGTGTTCCTCTATTAGGAACTTATTCTGTGTTCATATGTTTCACAACCCATATGTCAGGGTTGATTGTTATCTTCTCTGCACCTTAAATCCATGAAAGGCATATTTGACATTAACATTACATAAGTTCAATTCTAAAACTTAATCACTAAAGATAGGAGTGCTCAGTGAGTACAATTGTTGTTTCTGAATATCCTTTGTAGCCAGTGATACCGCTGTATCCTCTAATAAAGTTACCCCAACTTCAGGAGGTGATACGACCATGTCAGGTGGACAAGGGAGCACTATAAGCACAGTAAAGAGAGGTAAGCCCAGTTCTGATACAGACATGGGAGGGGTGGACCTATATCTCACTGACACTGCTCTAGTGTCTAACAGTATGTGGCGCAAGCACATGGCCAAAGTGGGTAAAGAAACCACTGGGGAGAGCTGCTATGTCTGATCACTAATCCCCTATACCATGAGTGCCTCAAGAACATTTATAGCACCTGAAATACCAGCAGCAATAGCACAATGCTTTATGTACCTGTCCATGGTTACAACCCAAGGAAGATTCCAAGGGAAAACAGCAACATTGAGATGGATGTCTCAGGCAACATTCCCCTATGAAGACAGTTATATAAAGTGTCTTGACATTATGAACAATTACTGGCGATTAGACCAAGCTATCCAATACATAACTGATGGTCCACAGAAAGGAGACAAACAAACAATAACACTGAAGGAATTACCCTGGCCGAAGGAGGGGGATCAAGGAAATAGGAGGAGAACTGGGATGCTGGTAAAGACCACAGATGCTTGTGTACAGCCAAGTATACACAGCAGAAGGAGGGAAAGAGGGGGTAGTAGGGAGCAAAGAACACTCCCTTGTACAATCAGTAAACACAGTACAGGGAGAAAATGACATGTGCCTGAAGGAATGGGATACAAGTGCCAAACTACTCACCTGGGTAGACAATTAAGTGGGCCAACACCCATAATACCACTGAAGAAACCAGCATTATGTTACCAGAATGAAGGTGCAGTTGAGGTTGGGGATAACACAGAGTGTAGGTACACAGAGAAGCATCCAGCAATGAAGGTTGGCACAGCAGTATTAATATTATGTTTTTATGGTTTTTATGTTTAATATTTGTATAGCGCAACCAGGTACCCTAAGGGTTAAGGGCGCTGTGAAACGTAAAACAATCAAACACAACAAGGACAAAAAAAACAGAGCCAAATCGTGGATTGTCTCAGGAGCGGAAGTCTTACAATGACAGGATCGAGCTTAAGGCCGAAACAATTTATGCGAAAAGGGCAGTTTTCAGCCCCTTCTTAAAAATTTCCGTAGATGAGGTGGTCCTCAGTATAGGTGCAAGAGAGTTCCACTTAAGGGGGGCTGCCGAAATGAATGTTGAGTCCCTGGATTTTTTGTTTTCAGACGTGGCATGGCCAGGGTATTAGAATCATCCGATCGAAGGGATCTAATGTTATTTTTTACCATGACTAAATCTTTCAGGTAAAGGGGCATGACTACATGTACACATTTGTGTGTAATAAGGAGAAGCCTGAACACAACCTTGGCCTGCACAGGTAACCAGTGTAAACTTCGCCAGGCTTCCGACACATGGTCTCTTCTAGAAAGACCCTTCACTACTCTAACTGCACCATTCTGTATAACGTAACCGATGAACGTCGAAAGCAGCAACCCAACAAGGAGACTACAACAATAGTCGATCTTTGATCCAATTATAGCCCTTGCCAGTGTTTCGGAGTTTGTTTCTGAAATAAAAGGTCTAAGGCAACGAAACAACTTAAGGAAGTATGAGGCCGAAGAAACAAGACTGTTCACTTGGGCATTCATGTTCAGATTTTTATCAAGATAAATGCCGAGAGTTTTCACTTTGCTCAGAACCTCGATGTGGCAGCCATCTATGAGGAATGACTTGTAGCTGGGTCCTAACTTCTCCAGTTTGGGCTCTGAACCAATAAGTAGAAGCTCTGTTTTAGAGCTATTAATGGCTAAGCCATTCAGCACCATCCAGTCCTGAATTTTTTGAATACATTTAATTAATTCTGCATTCATCTTCCACATGGGATCCCGATATGGGGATGACACATTGAGTGTCATCTGCATAGTTTGCAAATATGATCCCATCTTTCTCCAACATCTGGAAAAAGGGGATAATGAATATGTTATAAAAGCAAGGCGACACACAGGCTCCTTGCGGGACACCATACGTGAGCACTGTCAGTTTTGCTTCAGCAGTGTCACTGGCCACTCTATTTTGTAATGGACAACTATTGGGCATGTGGGTCCAAGGCATACAAGAAGCTGCCACCCAACTGGGGAGGCGTTTGCTTGTTGATGCACATCAATATGTCAGCACTGAAGATAGAGGACTTCCCCAAGATGGATACTAACAAGAGAAAGAAGAGGCATATAGAAGGTGAAGAAAAGGGAAGAAAAAAATGGTCAGCAGAAGTGAGAATGGCAAAAAGAGACAACTATTTCTCATCAGAATCAGAAGCATCACTAGACGATGTACCACCTGAGCATTGGTTGTTGAGGACAGAGATGTTTTTCATGTCAGTAGTTCCACTAGTCCAGACATACACAAATGTGAATTGGTTACAGATAACAAGATGGGAACTGATGCAGACAAAAACTCTACAGTAAATGGCTTCAATAAGATAAAAGAAGAGATCCAAGTAGGAAGGTTAATGGAACTCCAAAACAGATATGTTCTAGACCTTCTCACAGCAATGGAAGGAGGAGTTTGTGCTAAGATTTGGAATTCCTGTTGTACATTCATACCAACAAATGACGCAGAAAATGGCACACTGACAGAAGCAGCAACAAGATTATTGCAAATGCATGCCAAGATGGAGGAGGAAGCCATAAGTACAGGAAAGGACCAGAGTTGGTTGTCATACATATAGTTATGGATGCCATCATGGTTAGGAGACAGACTGAAAATGTTAGTAGGAGCACTAATATTAGTACTAGTGGGACTGTGTGTGGTGAAGATCTGCATCACACAATGCCGCAAAAATACTGAGAAGACAATAGGGATGAAAGTATTAGGGTATGTGACCATGAAAGGAGAAAAAGACAAGATAGTGGAGGAAAGGAATAGCCTGAGAGCACAGATAAAGGAATGTCCGATGTTCCTGATTGAGATGATAACATTCGACAATTCATTCGGCAAGAACAGATACCGTGGGAAATGGGTATGGTGCAACCCAGAAGGAGAGTGCAGCTATATGACCTGGAGGTTCGATGACCATGCACATTACTATGGACATCTTGGAGGAGTAACGAAGATATGGCTACCAAGAGCAAGAGTGACGAAGTATGGAGGGTTGGTTGACATGTCGACCAGAGGGGGGAGTGAACAGAGGGTCCCAGGAATTCCCCCATCAACCCCATGAACATGACGGCCCAAAGAGTCAAGAATGCACAAAGTCACTCACTATTCGGACAGCCCCCAGGAGCACCAGTGACTGACACATATGCAGAGAAGTACTGTCTAAGAGAGCTATCTAACACTTATTCAAAGAATGTCTTTATGGATACAGTTGCTTCAACAGTGGTCATAGACCCAAATGCCATGATGGATGATGTTGACTAAATGCTGAGAAACCACGGTGCTGATATAATTAGTGACACTACAACATAGCCACGTTAGTCATGAAGTACACTTGCAACCATGCACAACTTTACACAAACACACACTTGTGTACACGAAGAACATGCCTACACAGTTCTGTAGATAGAGGATGGATACATATACATATTGTCAAAAGCTTTCATTATTTTTCTCATAAGCTAAATGCATAAACTGAAATGAGGCAATGAAGAGACGCAGAGCAGGCTTGCAGATGCATATGGCAAGTGACCCTGTGGAACTACATGATCATATAAGGAGCCTGGCAGGACCAAATATAACTAATCTATAGGAAATATATTACAATATGAGTGTGCAGAAATCAAAGTATAAGTATAATGAAAATCACATAGGCCTCAAACTGCAGGAAGAGAGATGAGAGAAAAGCAGAACCAGGCTCCATGAAGCAGGTAGGCCAGAGCTCACAACCAAGGTCAGAGACAAGCAGCACATTACAAACATAAGATGACAGGGGCCATCTGCAGAAAAACAGAATAAATCCTCATAATTACAGACCAGAAGAGCTTGATGTTGTGGTCCTCAACCACGTGATGTGGCCAATCTAGACAATGGTTATTCACCCGCAGTGGGAAGACGAGCAGTTCTCAGCAACCCATACATAAAGTGAAACATGTGAACTGGATAGTCCAGCCCCTTTGATGAGTAGCAATTAGCCTGGTGATGAATGGGGATGCAGACTTTACTCATACATCAATAATAGAGCCGACTCAGGAAGTTGATGGAAGTCTGTTTTAATATCAATTTTCCAAAACAGGGAGCATAACGAACATCAAAGCAATCGCTCGATCCTCTTACTCGATGCATGTAAGACAAAACTAAACTTTTATAAGCAATATTCATCATCAATGACATTTAACATACGTGTGTGCTAAGGCCATCCTACGTGGCAAACTACAAAGACTTATAAGCATGGGTAATTGGCTCTGAGTGAACATCTAAGTATATGATCCATACTAGACTAAAAAAGTGTAACTATGTGATTGGTTACTCAACATCAGGGGGGACAACTAAGCCCTCCCCTAAAGATGACCACTATGAACATCACTAAATACACAACGTCCCATTGGTTTGCACACTATAGGACCCCTAAATATGCAGGTCCTCTACGGTTGGTTGGCACTCTATCCTCCTTCAATACTTTTCCACCTATGTTAGCAGCCTGCAGGCTGGCCATCGAGGTGCTGTTGAGGTTGCCTTAACTTTAGCTTCCCACCAATTACCATATCAATCTATCATCACCTCAGTGGTCTACTGTCAATTAGGCTTTTGAAGCTCATCCTTGAGAGTGTTCTTAGCTCTGGGAAATGTAGGGAGTAGGAAGCACAATCTGTCTTTGTGCGTATGTATGACCATCTCGTTTCTCCAACTTCATGCTTCCATGTGACTGGAGATCATGGAATCAAGCCTTTTCATGCATTTAATATTATTCTTTAATAAGCCTCTGACATCTTCCTTGTTATGTTCATGCCTTCTAAACAGGAGTCTTGCTCTTTCACACGACTTTGTAGCCAATGTCAGTTCACTCCAGTTTGATAAAACCTTAGTTTCTTGGCTCGTCCAGCCTCACCTTCTGAAATATACTTGTAATTCAACTTGCTTTTTAAGTGTGATACAATGAAATGGGCCTTTTTGCTACTGTCCAACCTGCTATAATACATTTAGTGGAAACATCCATAGTTCTCTCATTCCTATATATGTATACGTTGGCGCTTGCTGCAATCTATTTCACTATAAGCTTAAAGCTAGCTTTCACGATTACTTTGCTGCTTGCATTTGTTTTGCATCTGTACATGTGTAAAATAACTTGATATCTTCATCTGTTTCGGTGGCATAAGCTTCTTCACCTTGATCCCAAGATTTCACTTATCCTTATCACTTTCTTGATGCCTTATAGAATATCTGCATTCTCTGATCACTGCATCTCTTCTATGTACATCACCTTCAGCTCCATGTAACATATACTTGCGATGATTAGTAGTGTTACGATTCATCCTTGCCACTTATTGGCTCTCCTTCTTCAGGGATTTCATTCAAATGGCCATCACATTTCTTTGTATACAGATATGGTTTTCTCAATGGGTAACTTGGTTCCCAGATTCTCTTAGATACTGGCACTTTCACTGGTACTGGAGAGAGTCCATACTCTGCTCTTTGTCGATTCAGCTGTTCTGTGTATGTCATATACTCTGGTTTCCAGCATATACAGGTAAAAAGGCAAGTCGGTCGAGGTGGGGGTACTTGGCTCCTCCACTACACTCCCCCCTCTGGGTGATTCATCAACTACTTTCTCATCATCCTTCACATCCAAACATCTTGGCCGGAAGAAAAGCTTCTTTGGGACCCATATCTTTATGACTCCCTTCATGCATCCTGCTGTTTACAAATGTTCATCTTCATTCCATGTCATAAGACTACATTGTCCACTTGGACTACAGAAGATCCATCTTCCCACATACTTCGTGTGATTCTTTGGATATAGGAACTTAATCCCTTCAGGTGCATGGATATTAGCCTTCACAAAGTCCCTGATTTTTTCATCTGTCAGGTCTTTGGGCTTCCATCCTGATTCAACATCGATCATAATCTTCATCCCTATATCTTTCTTTGCTGTCTTCTTGCATTGTGAGATTATTATTTTGATCACACAAAATCCAAGCAATATCATCACTATCAGGGCTCCAAGGAACTTGAAAATGTCTGCAAGCCATTGTGGAACCCAAGAGAAGAGTGATCCAAACCAGCTGTCATCAGAAATGTCTTCTACTTCATCTGTCATCTGGCCATGGAGTTCATCAGCATATCTATGGCCTCTGTCAAGGTTCCATTCTCATCATCATGAGAAGGTATAAATGTGCAACATGATTCGCCAATTTTTGCAAAAACACCTCCATCCATTGCTGTAATCATATCCAGGACGTATCTGTTCTGAAGATTAATCAGTCGTATAGCTCTCATCTCTTCTCTGATCACATTGAATCCCTTTATTGTAGGGTTAATTATCTGCAGCAATTACCATATGGTGATCTGGAGCCACTTGGTGTTTGCTCCAACCTAGATACTCGGCATGAAGATCAACGTGAACACAGATGAGGTCTGGCTGAACAGCCTATGCTCATATGGTATGGCATAAAAACGCATCTATTGACTTAGCTGAGAAATAGTTCTCTCTCTTCATCCTTTTTATCAGCTCCACAAATCTCCTCTTCCTTAGGTGAGCATCTGCTTTTGGAAAATTATCACGGTGCAGATCACTTTTTGGAATCACCAATGCTAGAACATGGACACTCACCAAGGTGCATATTCCTCCCCATTCCTTGAGTAACTTCCTATATGCCTTGGATGCACAAGACCAATAATGATCCATGATTACTGCTCTTCCATGCACCATTCCTGAAACATCAAAGATTCCACCACAATTCTTATTTTCTCCAACATTTCTTGTGAAATTTTTTCTGAAGCACAGCTTTGAACTTTCCAGAGGTGCTATCTGCAAGGGCCCTCCTCTTGTCTTCGAACCAAGTCAGTAGGTTAGAAAGTCGTGGCCATTATGGCTCGCAGCCATTTTGCACAAGGTCAATGACTGGTTTATAACATCAATGATCACTGAGGCTGTGCAGATGACCACTCCTTCTTCCCATCCATCTGGAGACAAGACAGATCCCCAGATATGCATTTGTCCTCTGTCTTCCATCTTCGAATATCCTCTGCAGATTTTCCTGCAACCTCCAATTTCTTGTTCACCTCCCATCTAATTCCAGCTCTCTTTACTCCAGGCTTCTCATATCTGATCACAAGATTCTTAGTATGGGCTCTGTTTCTTACCTTGGTATCCTGCACATAGTCATCTTCATCTGGATCTGTCCATTCAGTTGCCCATTTGAGGTAGGCATCTCGTCCCATGAACTGTTCTCTGGTTTTGCAAAGTGCTATGTGTGAGAGACAGTGAGCTGTCTGGACATCTATTTCAATAGCTATGAAGATTTTAGACTTCCCCGTACTGTATGGCAGGAGTGCACACACAAAGCATTCCTGATTCGACGTTCTTCTTCCCACTTCTTTCATGTGTTGATACCAAATGTTATTTCCTAGGTGAGCTGTACTATCCAGGTAATCATTCAGTTCAAAATCATCTTCTTTAGCGTTCCTTTTAGTTCTCATTCTCCTCATATGACCTTCTATAATCATGTCATAAAGTGTGCCAGCATAACTTCTTCTTTCTGGATAAATCATAGGCACATCTATTAGTGGACAGGGTACACCTGCATGTGCTCCTTGAGTAGGAGAAAGTTCAGAACATCTCATCTGCTCAGCAGCCCATTTGTGCATGAAAATGTCCAGCAAAATCTCCATGTGTGTCTTTCTTTTAGGGATTATCTTTGGGTCATTTATCACAGGACCAAGTGTGTTTGCATGTACTAACTGTATAGGCTCATCGTCTAACAACCTCTTGTCTTGCCTGTCTTGCCAGGCCTGCTTTTTGTGTCCAAACAAACTTTCCACAAGCTTTCTTGCATGTGAATGGTTGCTAATGACACTTATCTCAGACTCAGGTAATTGGTCATCTTTCTTTGTAACAGAAATAACTACATAAGGTCTTGGGTGTCTAGTAGTTGCCACGATTGCTCCTTCTTTCTGCTCAGGAAGGTTCACTGGAGTCTTAGCTCCATGTACATCAAAATAGCATGACGTTCGAACTGGGAGTGAAAGCAGTATGATTATGAACAAAATGCAACCATAAATTAGGCAAAGATATGTTGATTTATAGCATCTATTTTGTGGACAACATGGATTTCTCTCTGCATCAGGCATTATGAAATTACTATTAACGCCACCCATCCTTATTACCTAAGAAAGGAAAAAAGTAATCTTTAATACATCACCATTATGTACTACTTCTGGAAGCTGCTGTCTTGACCTTGGCAATTTCGACCTCGAACCACAGTCTGCTTACTGAATGATAAGATCAAACTCTCAAACTCTTTCTGGAACCAATTTTCAACCATACAAAATGTAGATGTCTCTCCAACAAGAAGAAAAACCCACTCTCAGTATGTCTAGACGAGTTCAATGACATACCCTAGCTCCCAGTCAACTCCTCGAATTTACTTTAGCCCAGATGACATGATGAACTTCTATCAGCATGAAACAAAATCTGTTTTTTTATCAGAAACCCCTCGATCTGTCCCTCGAAGGAAAGTTTCACACCAGCGACCTGTGGGTGTGCTCAGAGATAGGCTCACTTGGATTATAATACCCTCCAAGATTACATTCATATTTGCAGTGTTTCTAGGATCCCTTAGAAATGTGAGCACATGCGTGTGTCTGCCAAGAAGATGTGGGTACTCTTCAATTAGATGAAAGAAAACCCTGCTGACAAGTTTGTGTGCAGCATCAGTTGGTAGGGCCATGTGTGCTATACTCATTGTACTCAGGGAGCTGCAAAACTTTCTCAACGATTGCTGCGAGTAGTCTCCTTACAATGGGACCATTTGTAGGATGTTGCAAGAAAATACTAATATTAGAAGTTCTCCCTACAATAGCCGATAAGAGCACAGAACAAAGAAAAGAACTTCAAATACGATCCTTGAAACGTTGTCATTGGATAATACCATGGGCAAATCCAAAAATAACTTGTGAAAAGAGTCGGGATACTTCACTCTCTTCCAATTGTCGAAACCTCAATCAGAATCTGGTATATATTCCTCTTCTTATCAAGGCTTAAACATGCCTCAGTACAAAGTTTTTAACAAGCTCCTGTGGCTTTAAGAATAAATGATTTTTCTTTCGCCCTGAAATGACAGCACAGAGTGTTCGTATCAGCTTCTCTTAACCCTTTCAGAGACAGCTAAAAGAGTGTTCAGAACCAAGCCACAGTCCAATGAACTATTTGTCTTTCTACTTGTCAGCTTCTGCATCCTTCTTCCTCATCATAGACCTCGTCTGCACGCACTTTGGTTCATCCCCGATGCTTGTACTTGCTTTTAGTAGGGGAGCGGGCAGAGGGGTTTTTCCAGCAAAGATCTTAACATCGCCTAGGAAAATCCAAGCACGCCTGCCCTGCACTTTGAAAGGAGACGGCGTGATGTCTTGCACAATGAACAGACAGTGAAAACGGGGTTCGTCCCACTTTTTCCTTGTGTGGTTGCATATTAAGACTGCAACTCCGGTGAATAGTTGTGGAAGATGAAACTCTTGAGATTTATTTGTTGAAGCATCTCCTTCTGTGTTCTGTACTGCCCTGTACCCTTGTCCCTGCAGCTGTCCTGAAATAACAGAAATACTGGAAGTCATACAGTTCAAATAGTCACCATTTCCGTTCCAAACAAATCTGCAGTTGACTGAGCATCACTTCCAACTCTGGATGGAGGCGTTAGGGGTGTTCTCATTCGCCAACCAGTCACTATTATGTGGGGCATGAGATGGTGGTCAGAACCCGGTTGATTCCTTAAAGCATATAATGCCAGTGGTAGGCAATGCAACCACCCTTTCTTCAAGGTAAGCTTCAATTTGGCTATCCTGTCCTTTAGCAGGCCGTTGAGCCTCTCACAGATCCCATTTACTTGTGTATGATAAGCCGAAGAAAACTTGTGCTTTATACCAAGCAACACGCTGATCTGCTCAAATGTCTGATTTACAAAATGCCGGCAATTATCTGACCTCATTACTTCACATACTCCCCATCTGGGAAACACTTCCTGCACTAAAAATGTAGCTGCACAGGTGGAATATGGGTGTGTACAAGGACCTGCTTCAATCCACTTTGAAAAAGCACACACTACAACAATCATGTATCTATATCCATTACATACTTGTATCATATTGACATAGTCGATATGCAAATGCTGAAAGGGGCCAGTGGGTCTCGAAATGACCCCTCTAACTGTGCGCAGTGTATGCCCAGCCATTAATTATTGACAGACTACAGAATTTGTCATAAAAAATGCAACATGATCTAACAGATTTGGTACAAACCAATCTTCAGCAATCGTTGCTGCAAGGTTCTCCCTAGTTGTGTGCGCAGGATTGTGTAGCTGTTCCAGCGCCACCCTCGATAAGGCTAAAGGCATCACCGGTTCACCAGTCCTGGCTTGTCGTCACAATGCTTCACAAGGTTTTAAAGAACACCCTCTTTGTGTCCACAAATCTTTCTCATCTTGAGGTGCCTCCCCCTGAACCTCCATAAGCTGTGTTTTTGATAGATCACTATATTTTTCACCACATTCATCAACACAACCATTTTCTCTTTTACATCAGGTGTTTCAAAAGTCATTGTGTTTTCTGAAAATGCAGCGAGTTTCGCCTCATCGCCTGCTGCTTGGTTTCCACGTGAGATAAAATCTGCCCTTTTAGTGTGAGCTGCGCATTTAACAGCCGCAATGGTTATTGGGAGTTTTAGTGCCTTAACAGGTCTGTCCAATAAGGCGGCGTGCTGTACTGGTGTGCCATCTGCTCAGAAGTAGACCCTCCTTTTCCAACAAGCTAATCCTGAGTGCACCATTGACATCACATAGGCGGAGTTGCTGTACACTTTTACTTCCTGGTCTGCATGATTCTCGAGCGCAACAATCAATGCCACTAGCTCTGCAGCCTGTGCTGAATGGTGAGATGGGAGTCGTGCACTTACCAATGTCTGAAACTCAGCATTGGCTGTGTGCTTTACCACAGCGGCACTTGTATATGTCTGTCTATCATTGTGATTGATTCTTGATGAACCGTCAATAAAAAAAATTCTCCACTTGACAAGGCGTTTTCTTTTATCCTAGGGATTTTGTCATAGAACTCTTCATAGTTCTAACAACCATGCACATGCTCACCCTCTGCCAGTGGTTCTGCTACACACGTGGCAGAATTCACTAGTCTGTCTCAAACTATTTTGATCGCTGGATTAGATATGACTTCCTCATAGGCAGAAGCCCTTTGAGAAGTCAACGTTCCTTTTGGTTTTTCTAGAATTGCAAATAGTGCGTGCTCAACAAATAACGTCATGGAGAATCCCATAACTATGCTTTCAGCTTTCTCTATAGTGAACGTGGCAGCTGCCAGCAATTGTTCTTACGGGAAGTGCCTATTGCGGGTACAGCCTCATCCTGTTATCTGTAAAATGATTGCCTCCATTGGTAGTGGTGCCCCCTATTCTAGGAGTCGTTAATTGCCCTGAAATCATGCTCTGCTGGATCTGCATGGGCGTGTGCTGTGACTGCCCTTGAGGTGGAGCCGCTGCTACCTGCTGTGTCTGCAAGCCTTGCTGCACTCTCGGCGCTTCTGCTGCTGCATCGTGTGATTCTGAGCAAACCCATCACCAGCCTGCTGCGAAAATGGAGGTGGGTTTGACGTCCTCATCTTAAAAACTGATTGTTTTACACAAATCATTGACTTCTACACATATGAGCAAAATGCCCTGTCATCCCGCATGTCCAACATATAGGTGACCTTCTAATCTGCCCATCCTGCATGTTCTGACCATCATTCTGCATATTTTGAAACCCACCATGATTGCTCTGGAAGCGTCCCTGATTATTCTGCCAATTTTCTTGATTATTCTGGGAACCTCTTCCTCAAAATCCACCCCTTCCACGCAGAGTAAACCCATTATTACTCTGATAAAACTGCCTCTGATTATTCACTTGTGGCATATTTGTGATCTGCTTTGAATTTGACCCATCTACACAAGTCAACATCGCCCCTTCAATGGCATACTTAGACAGTTTTTTCTGTACATGTTTTGCCTCCTCACTCCATCACTGAACCTCCGACCACAGTTTCTTGAGCTGCTTCTGTACAGAGTCTGGTAGCCCTTGCCGCAATATATGATAAAACACTGGTATAGATTTTCCCCAAGCCTCGCATGTCTCCAGGCTCCATGTCTCTTGAAAATTCTGAATGTAACAAGCAGATCATCTCCGTCCTGCATCTTTTTCGTCTTTATAGCTCCCATATCGGATGTGTCCGGATACAGTTCTCTAAGTGGTTTCCAGACTGCTTCCCTACAGTTATTGAATGGTGCTCCATCATGAGCAGTGTTGACTGTAGTCACACCAGTATATCCTGCCCTTGTCCACACATCATCAGCTCTCTCACCAAGTATGCCGATTAAGAGACCCTTAATATCCCCTATAGCCAACGTATTTCCTCCCATCATTTTCTCTAATTCATGTATCCATTTCCCAGTGGTAGAAGTTAAACTCAGAAGTTTACAACTTAAATTATCCTTTTCCATCTGGGGCCATGGTATATAGTGTGGTCTGCCCCCCCCCCCATCTCTAGCAAGGGAAACTGTGACGCCCCAAACTCATTCTCATCTCTAATCATCTGTCTGTCCACCGCAGGGACAATATTGCCATATCGCCTTCTACCTGGCAATGATCTTACAATGCTCACATAAGGCGGCAACTCCCCCCTCTCACCATGGAGTTGCCCTTTAGGTTCGGTCTGACTGTCAAGGGTTCTGACGTCCTAGTTACAGGTGCGTTTAAATCTGACCATCTGACTTCTTTCTCCATTGAAAATCATCCCTCAGGACCGCATACGTTCCCTCTTTCTTCCCCATGGAAGGTGTCTCTGTCTTCGTCTGACATTTCCTGTGCCCAACTTGTGCAACATCTCTCCTCGTCCTCTTTATTCAGAGACAGCTCCTTTTGCCTCGTACTACATGAGGCTTCCTCCGTGTCATACAACTGAGTGCTCTCAAGTCAAAAAAATGTTTCCTTCCCCTTTAACTCTTTCTGGGCTTTCATTTCATGATATACGTTATCGATTGCTTCCCCAATGCTCCTAGAGTCAAACTCGTCTTCTATATTTACTAGACGGGCCTGGTAATGACTCATATTCTGGGAAGAATTCCTCTATGTCCTCCCATGCTACTTTTGGCTCAGGATTTCTTATCTCCTTTAACAGGCCATCGAGATTGCGTGCTCTCTGCCTTCTTTTACGTTCCATATCATCGTCAAATTCTCTTTGTTTCCTTGCTTCCTCTCTAACTCTGTGTTCTTTTTTTTTCTTATCTCTTCTCTCGTTTGCCTCTCAAATCTCCTCATCTTTTCATCTTTGCATTCTCTTATCTTCTGTTCCTCTGCTTCCATTCTTTTTTGATCTAACCTCTCCGGCTCATCGATCACTCTCTGTTATCCCGTTTTCTTTGCTCTTCTGCTCTCTCTTGTTTTCTTAACTGCTCCTCTTGATATAACTGCTCTGATCTTTGCCTATCCTTCCTTTTCGCTCCTTCGTCTTTCAATCGTTCCTCTCTTGCCTTATCTTTTTTATCTTGCTCGTCTTGATCTTCCCGTTGTCTTACATCTTCAATGCCTTTACCATCGAGTTGAAGTAAAATCTGACTGCCCATCCATTCGTACTGCAAAAGCGCTATCTCATCAGCTTGTCTCTTTCTCCCTTCCATCTTTTTATTTCTCTTCCTATATCTAGAGATGTGCTTGTTCAATCACTTCCCTCCTTATCGTGTCTCTCCTTGTGCCTCAGGACATTAGAGATTACATCTCTCTCAGTATTTTTCTCAGTGCCTTTGTCACTGCTTTGCAAAGGTGACTCATATGCTGGGTTGCTATACCCTGTTGCTGTTTTAAGCTCGCTCAATGGGTATAACCCATCATCTTTCTTGCTCTCGTCTCCTATTTCGGTTAGGGTGGGGGGAGCAGAGGGCTCCTCACCCCCGTCTTTGCATACATTAAGTACCCAATCTATAGGAGGCGGTTCATCTCGCTCTTCTTGGTACATCTTCAAAAGCTCTAAACTAGCTAATCGCTTGTCTAGTTTTTCCCTGTGTATGCTGCATGCAGATATGTTGTCATACGCTGCAGAATTGCCTTTGACAGTGACCCTCCTACAGGCCACAGCTTAAACATTTTGTCTGCGGTTCCTTTAACCCATTCCGCACTATATTGTCTAAACTTGTGTGCATGTTTCGGCAATTGCTTGCAGAGATACACAAGTGGAGTAATATCCTCCATTCTGAACTTGTCTATTCTTAACCTGTTTGACACTTGTTTATTTTTAATCACAAATGAAAAAAGGTGTGTTTCATAAAAATAATACAATATGAGCAAGCACCAATCATCGCAAGCTCCAATCCCTCTAACCACAATTTTTACTTTAATCTTGCTAATAAACAACCATCGGGTGCAATTCTCATAAATCAATAAAACATTTTCACTTATGACATCATCGTTTCAAAAACCACATAAAACAAAGAGGCAAACTCAACCGGTTACATAAATCTTCTACAATCTTTTCTCTAAGACTCTTCTGCCTCTCTAAAATACTTCCTACAAAGTGTAAATTACACCTTTAGATCCGCCTTTAATCAGATGCATCGTCTATGTGTTCCACTATGGGACTCTGGGTTCAAATGTCTTCTGTTACGTTTGTGAAAAACGCAGGCCAGGGCATATTCTCTTATCGTGGCCTCTCTCACGATTATATATTGCCCGGCCACACTCGAGTCAATGGGCCTCATTACGAGGTGGGCGCTAAGGGGTTAACAGCGGCGGTAAAGGTGCACGTGCCGTCAACCCCTTACCGCCCTATTACGAGGTCTCCTTGCGGGACCCTGTAGAAACGCCTGGTAAAACCATGTGTCTTTAGCGGGTCCCGCGAGGACACCAGCATGCTAACAACGGGCCAATTATTAACGGGCGTGTTGTTAGCATGCTCCCCATTCCCATTGAGCCCTATGGGGGCTCAAAGGGAAATGGGGAGGTACCGGGTCCTTGAATGAGAAATTACCGGGTCCTCAAAGGTTGGAATGGCCCGATAATTCCTCATTCGAGGACCAGGTACCCGGTAACCGGTAAGGGGGAAGCCACAGTATATTACATGGAGGAACAAAGCCACAGTATATTCCATGGCCACACATGGATCGAGAAAACCTGAAAAATAAGCTTCCAATTTTAACCTCGGGAGCCGGAAAATGGATAAATGAGCTAGAAAAAATTATGGGAGGGAACACGCTGGCTATTGGAGATATTAAGGGTCTTTTAATCGCCATACTTGGTGATTGAGCTGACGATGTGTGGACACATGCAGGTTACCCTGGTGTGACTACAATTAATACTGAACAGGATGGAGCTCCATTTAACCATTCCAGAACCGCGGTATGGAAAGCATTACGATTGCTATACCCGGATACATCTGACATAGGAGCCATAATGACATGAAAAATGAAGGAGTCAGAGGATCCTTTGCTTTACATTCAGAATTTCAAAGACGCTTGGGTATTGGAAATGCGTGAATCTTGGGGTAAATCCATGCCCATGTTTTACCATATATTATGCAAAGGGCTGCCAGAGCTCAAGAAATTGGTTGGAATTGAGGCCAAACCGTGGTCTGAAATACAGTTGACCATAGCTCACTATTGCAGATTGCTGCAGGAGAAGAATTGCAAAAAAGAGGGTGCGCGAAAAGCTGAACAGGCAAAATTAGTGCAGAATAAATTCTCAAAATATGCCATTGAAGAGGCAATGATAACTAGCACAGACGGATCGAACATACAGCAGGTCAATAATCAACAGCAGGTTATTCAGGGCAGTAATGGGTTTTACCCCAGAAGGAGAGGC
The DNA here is from genome assembly GCF_040938575.1 of Ambystoma mexicanum. Classification (NCBI taxonomy): domain Eukaryota; kingdom Metazoa; phylum Chordata; class Amphibia; order Caudata; family Ambystomatidae; genus Ambystoma; species Ambystoma mexicanum. The sequence goes on from NC_090922.1 coordinate 887,451,372, forward strand.
TTTCGTGGAAGAGAATGACAGAGTAATCAGGGAGGGTTTTAAAACAATCAGGGATGTTTTCAAAACATGCAAAATGGCAATCATGGCAAATGGACAAATAATCAGACCACCACCAATATGTTGGACGTGTGGGATGACAGGGCATCTAGCATGCACATGCGGAATCAAGGCATGGTGCAACACGACCAACGAACAAGAGTAGGGATGGTGAATCCACCTGTGTTTTTACAGCAAGGAGAAAATTAGTTGCACAGAATCACACGGTGCAACAGCAAGCGCCAGGAGCAGAGCAAAGCTTGCAACCTCAGAACTAAATACATTTTCCACAAGGACAGTCTCAGCAGTCACTGATGCAACTGTCACAGACAAAAAATGCAGGACAGGCATTGAACTCTGGAATGAGAGCTAACACTGGTGATGGAGGAAGTCCATTCACACAGCATGGGACAAAGTTGTAGATGTACTAGGACAGCTCACTGGGAAACCTGATGTGTTCTATCCTATCAGTGACACTTAACCCTCACGAGGTACCAAGGCTAGATGTCGTTACAGGGGATAAAGAATATTCCTTACTAGTAGACACTGGTACAACACGCACCTATATATGTGAAGGCAAGTTTTCCTTGTCCAGCGATGCTATAAATATTCAGGGCTTCACAGGAGCAACAAGTCATGTTCCTTTTACAAATGAACTTCCAGTCTCTATAGGAGAATGTGATATGAATGTGCCACTGCTTTATTCAAGACAAACCCCAGTAAATATCTTGGGACAAGACCTAATGATGAAGTTAAACATGACAATCTCATTACCAGAGAAGGGCATAGTATGTTCAACTCTTGGAATGCATTATTTCAATGTATACGAGATGATTAGAGCATACGGGAGACAAACAGCTATGAGAACTATCACATTGGAGCCAGAAATATTCCCGTATGGAGTACGTGTGTTAATGGCAGGCAGAACCATGACGACCCCAGATGAATTTCTATTTAGGCCAAGAATATATGCACGAGGAAAAGGGACAAGTATTTCCCTTGGCAATACACACAGCCATAGTGTGAGGAAAAATAGCACTGATCGAGGGTTGTGTTGATGAAGGCAGACAATGGTGCACAGTAATTGCCATTGAGGCAGGGTACAGATTGACTGACGTCACTGATGACGATCTGTTTGACGAACAAACAGATGGGTAGGAAACAACAGTTGAAGTAAATCTCATTTTTTGGGTGAGGATGATCAAAAGAGAAGTGCCCCAGAGAATGATGCTGGCACAGAACCGTCCTGAATATTTTGATGACGACATGGCCCAGGTGCCTGTCTCAGTGTGGACCACAGGCCCCTATGACGTAGGCTTATTGAAAGGAGTCGGAAAAGTGAGGATTAAATTGAAACCAGAAGCAATTTTGGCGAAGGCACGACAGTATCCCATGTCTAGGGAAGCAGATGAAGGAATTTTCAAGACAATTTTGGCTATTATGGAACAGGGCATCTTAGTGAGTCATCATGCAACACCACGGTTTATCTGATAAAAAATTCAAAGGGAGGATCATGGAGACTAATTCAAGATTTACGCCTAATAAATGATATTGTAGAGGCAGAGTTCCCTCTAGTCCCTAACCCGGCCACAATCCTATGTAATATACCTGTTGAGGCATAATATTTCACTGTGATTGACATGAAAAATGCATTTTTCTCAATCCCATTGCACAAAGACTCACAAGATTTGTCGTCATTTACATTCAGACAGATGCGTCTGAAAAGCACAAGGCTACCCCAGGGGTAATGTGAGTCTCCTTCTGTGAGAGTCCTGCAAATAGACTTAAGCCATGTTGCATTAGAGAGTGTTGACTTGCAATATGTGGATTACATCTTAATTTGCAGCACAACAGAGGAAAGACGCAGACCTGATTCTATTCAGCTATTGACTATATTGGCTGAGAAAGGATATAAAGTTGACAAAGATAATATTGTCAGCAGGAAGTGCTGTACATAGACCAGCTAATCTTGCATGACGGGAAAAGGGTTACCCTTGAAAGGGCTGAAGCCATACTGAACACAGCCAAGCCACACACACGATAAAACAGATGCAGTTTTCTAGGTCTTTGCAATTATGTCAGGGCATGGGTCTTTGACTACAGCTCATATACCAAGCCCTTGTTACAGGCCCTAAGAAGGCACAGACGACGAAAAAAAAATGGAGTGATCTGAGACCATGGAAGAAGGGTTTACTGAACTCAAGAAAGCCATTTGCACAGCACCAGTTTTAGGGATTCCCAATTATGCAGAGGAATTCACACACAAATGGCAGCGTTATGACAGCAGTACTCACACAGAGAACCACATTGGGGTACAAACCCCTGGCATACTACAATGAGAATTTGATGAGAGGCCACTTCCCTTGTGAACAAAGTTTAGCTGCTGCAGTGTTCGCCATAGAGAAAGCTACAACCATTGTGATGGGATGCTCCATGACGAAGTTCGTAGAGCATGCACTATTTGCCATTCTAGAGAAATCAAATGGCACATTGACATCTCAGAGAGCTTCTGTTTATGAAGTGATCATATCAACTCCATCGATTAGGATAATTCGATGTAAAATAGTGAACCCAGCTATGCTTATAGCAGAGCCAGTCACTGAAAGAGAGACAATCCATGACTGTGCAAATTATAAAGAATTCTATGATGAAATTCCCAGAGTGAAAGAAAATGCATTGGCATAAGGAGAAATTGTCTTTGTTGACGGTTCTTTGAGAATTGATCAAAATAATGGGCAAAGATATATAGGCACTGCTGTGGTAATGCACACAACAAATGGAGAATTTCGAGTACTCATTAGTGCACGATTACCATCTCACTATTCAGCACAGGCTGCAGAATTATTGGCATTGATACTCCCCATCGAGAATCATGCAGACCAGTAAGTGACAGTGTACAGTGACTCCATCTAAGAGACGTCTACAGTGCACGCAGGCCTAGCGCGCTGGAAAAGGAGAGGCTACCTCCGAGTGGACGGAACGCCAAGGCAGCAAGCAGCCCTATTGGATAGGCTCATTAAGGCACTACAGCTCCCAGTGTGCATAGTGGTCGTGAAATGTGCCGCCCACATGAAGGGGACAGATTTTATCTAACGAGCAAATCAAGCAGCAGACACGGAAGCCAATCATATTGCATCCAAGGGCGAAACCATAATGAATGTGGAAATAACTGACGTAAATGAAAAAATTATTGTTGCACGAAGTGAACCTGAGGGTTATAGTAATATGGGGCAAACCCAGTTAATGGAACTCCAAATGGAAACACCACAGGAGGAAAAGAACCTCTGGAAGCGGCAAGGGTGTTCCTTAAACCCCTCCGAAAGCTTGTGGTAACAAGACAGCACTGGTAAACCAGTAATTCCTATAGCCCTGTTAAAATTCACATTGACACAATTGCATTATCCAGTGCACATGTCAAAAGAAAACCTAGCAGCAACAATCGCTGAAGACTGGTTTATGCCGAGCTTAGCGGAAAACTTTGCATTTTTTATGGTGAACAGTATGATCTGCCAACAGTTCGCGGCTGGGCATAGACTAAGAGTAATTAGAGGAGTCATCCAAAGGCCCAATGGACCTTTTCAGCACTTGCATGTCGATTATGTCAATATGATTCAGGTATGTAACGGGTACAGGTATCTAATTGTTGTGGTGTGTCCATTCTCTAGATGGATAGAAACAGGTCAATGTACACACCCAGACTCTACCTGTGTGGCCAAATTTCTGGTGAGAGAGGTATTTCCCAGGTGGGGAGCATGTGAGGTTATGAGGTCCGATAATGGTCCTCATTTTGTTAATGCAGTATTTGAGCAGATCAGCTTGCTGCTTGGTATAAAGCATACATTCTCATCAGTGTATCACCCGCAAGGTAATGGAATATGTGAGAAGCTCAACGGCTTGTTAAAGGAAAGGATAGCCAAGTTGAAGTTTACTCTAAAGAAGGGATGGCTACACTGCCTTCCATTGGCATTGTACGCACTCAGGAACCAGCCTGGTTCTGACCATCATCTTATGCCGCATGAAATAGCAACAGGCAGAAGGATGAATACTCCACTGACACCCTGAGATAGAGCTAGATGTGATGCCCAGCCAACAGGTGAAATCTCAGGATCTGACATGCAAATTTACTTGAATTGCATGACATCTTGTCTTACTGTAATTTCAGGACAGCTGCAGTGAGGACAAAAAGGGTGCAGGGCAGCACAGAACACCGAAGGAAATACTACTGCAAACTCAATTCAGAGTTTATGTGTACCATCAATCTTCCCTGGAGACACGGTCTTGGTGAAGAATCACACAAGAAAGAAGTGGGACGAGCCAAGGTTCAACTGACCCTTCACAGTGGAAGATGTCACTCCCTCTGCTATCAAGCTGCAAGGAAGAAGAGCTTGGATCTTCCTGGGTGACATCAAGCCATACATCGGAGAAGGCCCCCTGCCCACACCCCAACATGTAGAGACTACAGACGGCAGGGAAGAACCGCAGCACTTGCAGGTGAGACCCATGACGAGGAAGAAGGACGCATGACCAGCAAAGCAAAGGCAAAGAACGTTTGTGCAAGGTTGTGGCTTAATTTTGGACATTTCCTCTATGCAAAAAAGGGGATAAGGACATAAAAAATTAACACTTTGTGCATCTTAGTTGCAGGGTGAAGAAGAGAATTGCATGCACAAGCCACAAAATAGGTTATTAACGTTGAACTTTGGACTGAGGTACACTGAAGCCTTGATAAGAAAAGGATATGCCAAATTTTGATTGCGGACAGACAAATTGGAAGAAAATACAGTATCCAGGCTTGTTCCAAACAGCAGCATTGTTTGGACTCACTTATGGTGTCCCACAGCAGCGACATCACTAAAGAAGTTCTGAACTATTTTGACCTAGTCTTGAGGTCATATTCGTCACTAGTGGGAAGGCTCACTAGCATCACTGAATTTCTTCAAGACCCTGAAAACGGAAAGACAATAAGGAGGCTGCTCACCGTGATCGCCGAGCAGTTCCTCCCACTTCTGGAGTACAAAGAGGAAAAAACAAATGTCCCAAACAGAAGAAGAAGGGAATAGGCTAGTCAGCGTGCTATTCTTTAGTTTAATTGAAGACTGTCCAGATCTTGTTGGGAGACGCACTAACGTCTTGACATTTCTTTGAGATCCAGCAAACACAGAATGCTTGAGTATAATCCTGAACGGAATCATAATTCAGGTTGCTCTTCACACCCATCGATATCACAGAAGCTGCTCCTAGTGAGTACCAAGCAGTTACAGAATTTAGCAAGGACTAGACAAATGTCCCTGTCATCAGAAGATAGCAGATTGGTGAGCAATGTTTTCTTTCGCCTAATAGAGGACTTTCCAGCACTTGTGGGGAGGCCCGCCGGTGCTGACGTCCTCACCTTCATCAGAGACCAGCTAATTCTACACAGATGAGCATGCTCTTGCATGGTATTGTGATGCAGGTTAAACTTTCTAATCACAATCAGAATTTCCAGAGGAGACTGTAAGACTTTCTGCCGAGGGACAGATCGAGAAGGTGTTCCCAGAGACTTCACTCTTGTTTATACTATCAAGGACACAACATGTCTTCCGGAGTGAAAAAGATAAGAGGAATAGACTGGGAGCTTGTGTATTTTGAACAATTACATTGAAAAAGGACTTGCTGAACTTATTGCCTTAAGTGACATTTTTTGAATATAGAAAAGGGAACTCTATCCAGAGACAATAACAATCCATCTTCCAGGCAAAGGAGGACAATTGTTCCAGTACCTGTAACTGACAAGCAGAGACATCAGAATCCTCAGATATCAGATATTGTTGCATAGAATGTATTAATGTTAGTCTTTTTTCCCTTAGATAATAGAGATGGGAAATCAAAACAGCAGCATCGTCATCCCCCAGGAGGAGGAGTACTTATTGTTCCAGAACTAAGTGCTGCCACCTAACCTACAGGGGCATAATGTATTTATGCATTGTATTCATTGTTGTTTTATTGTCACTGACGATTCGAACTGCATTTTTCATAGGTGTACAAAGTGTTCCGATTCCAGTGCACCCACCTAATAATGTACGCATGACACCCACAAAAGCACCCAGACCCTTTATAGTGATCCCAGTTCCTAGAAGGTCTGACAAAGGAGTGAGTGAACTTAAAATGGATGTGATTATCAATGACACACATGCAGTGACAAGCAAATTGAAAAGCCGGAGACAGGATCGTCAGAGTAAGAATGAAAGAAGGTCACTGACAACCACATGCATGCAAACGATGAGTGCACACACCAGGTCTAGTGACAATAGTTTCAGAACCACAGGCTGAAGAAGGGGAGAAGATTGTACAACCGACGATAAGAAGCTATCCTACAAGTGAAATGAAAAGACAAATGGAGAAAGCTGAACTGTTAAAGAGACAAAAGGAGTTAGAGAAGAAGCCAACTGAGACAGCATTGATAAGCACCCCTGATCCATCACTGAAAAGGGCAAGTGCAAGCCCAGCGAAAATCTCACGAGCACAGATGGTAGCTGAATCAATATGGGGAAAGTGGTAGCAAGTGGTGTTTGCTGGTGTTGGAAGAAGAGTTTGGCTGTATTTGCTACTACTGGACCTTTAACTCCCCTGATGGCGGAGTCGCTGCACTACATCCTGTTCACCACATAAAACCACTTACTCCCTTAAAAATGGAGCGAAAGTGGTAGCAAGTGGTGTTTGCTGGTGTTGGAAGAAGAGTTTGGCTGTATTTGCTACTACTGGACCTTTAACTCCCCTGGAGGCGGAGTCGCTGCACTACATCCTGTTCACCACATAAAACCACTTCCTCCCGCGAAAGCGGAGCTAAAGTGGTAGCAAGTGGTGTTTGCTGGTGTCGGATGAAGAAGGGTTTGGCTGTATTTGCTACTACTGGACCTTTAACTCCCCTGGAGGTGGAGTCGCTGCACTACATCCTGTTCACCACATAAAACCACTTCCTCCCGCGAAAGCGGAGCGAAAGTGGTAGCAAGTGGTGTTTGCCGGTGTTCGCTGAGGGAGCTACCTATTACCAGAGGAGCTGCACAACGGCGGCCCCGAGTGAAGGTCTCTGGGGAGCACGAATGAGAAAATACGTTTGCCAAAAATAAAAAACGGAGGAGAGCCTAAAGTGAATTGGTGGTGCTCGTGAGGGGAGGTAGTGAGAGGCATTGGTAAGGTAAGATTGTTGCCGATGTCCCCCTTTAAACATAAATCCTCTCCATTCTACTTGACACTTTACATTTGACTGCTTAAAATGTAGTTCCCTCCATTCTAGTACTTGTATTCTTATTCCCGTTTAGCTCTTGTGCGTGGAAATGAAAACGGCAATACCTAATATAACACCTGGAGCCGGTGGAGGGGCTTGTCTAATGTCTGTTCCGGATAGTTATCCACAGACTCGCCTCCATCACAGATGCTGTACTTCTGCTATCGAGCAGAGATTAATGCGGGGGGAGCCAGTGGAAGCTTTATTATGTGAAGCAACGGGCCCCTACCCGTATCCTGCTAAGAGATCCCGGCGCTCTTCATTTAGTAGCAGTGAAGTGCATGTGAATGACTTGAAATCACTAACAATACACAATTCCACTGATACCGCCAGACACAATAAATGTCCCCAAACCTCCCAAACCCCTGTCACTCTGCTTGGAGCGAGTGGGTTGGCAGGGTGCTTGGGTCTGGCTGGTGTCTCCTCCGCTGCCGGGCCCCTGGATGTGTGCGCGGACCGGGCTGCGATGGACCCGTGTGCGTGTGCGGCTGGGTTGGAGCTGGAGCTGCGAGGGGAAGAGTTTCCGTCTCCTGACGAGGCGGCTGCCATAGAGGATGAGTGAGAGCGGGAGAGGGAAGGCTTTCAAGGGGACTTGGTTTGCCGCCACCTGGTGGTGCCGCGGTGGTCTGCTAGTGCTGGCTGTGCAGCTAATGACATAGAGTTCCTTGATATTCTGAGCGCCCCACACACTGGAATTGTAATCCTACATGCTCAAGGGTTGAAAAGTTCACGAAATCCCTTTGATGCTCCTGATCAAGTGAAAGTAGTTACGGGGAGCTATGAGGACATAGCAGTTATTGCAGCTCCAGGATCAAGTAACAGTGATGTAATTGCTAATACCGCTACTGGAAAAGTAACGTCAGAAAATATCTGTACACCTGTTTTGCCTAAACCAATCGAATCAAATCTATTGTGCAGCAAAGATGTATTGGTCCCTAACAGAGCAAAGTGGGATTCTTTTAATACTCAAACTGGCAATAACAAAAATGAAAATAACTCAGCTGGGATAAATGCTGCGATGGGTGAACTACCTAATGCTCAAATGCAGGCTGATCTTAATTCTTTAACACCTGAAGCTATAATTGCTGAACATGTTATAAATGAGCCTGATGTCGAATTCTGTACTCTAAAAGAGGCTGTATCTAAGGGTCTGATTGATGAAGCACTGGGTGTAGGGAATAAGAGGTTCTCTTTGGCTGTGGCTGACCAATTATTAATTGACTTGACAACACGAAATAAAAAATTACAATTAGGAAGAGCAACTGGAATTTCCTGTTTTACTAGTGATAACATCAGTGATGTCTTTCCACTGAAAAATGGGGCTAAAACTCTGGAGAGAGTACTTAGCACCTCATCCAAAGAAAGAGCAACCGGCATAACATCTGGAATAGCCAAGAAAAGGCGCTCGGATGTGAGCTCTTCAAATGAAATACTTAGCTCACAGAAAAGAGTGCATGTACACTCCCATAACCACCTTATTGAACCAAAAGTGACGTCTATTTCTACTAGCCAAAAATGTCAAGAAGCTGATGATGATATTGATACATCTTATGATGAGAATTCTACAGACTCATCATTTGTGGAAAGATCATTTACAAAGGTTCGAAGGAGAATTGGCCAGAAGTCATTGAAACCTAACAATTATAACAATTGCTTAAATGTTTCTATGGAAAAGTTGTGTGCGGAGCTGGTGCCAAAAATCTCACTAGCAGTCACAATTGCGACAGCTCCATTTTCCAAAATGTACGAACAATTTAATGAGAGCTATAGGGATCTAAACACCCTGCTGGCAATGCTAAATACCAAATTGGCGAACATAGATCTGCAAATGCGTGAAATGAAGTATCAATCTCACAAAGATCTGCGCTCACTGGAACGGTCGAATGCCCTATTGAGTGAACTCTTACGGAACTCAGCGGATGACAAAAGACTTCTGGCTGACGTTGCGCGAGAAGCTTTACTGATTTTGAAAAAATCTCAACAGACAGTTCACAAACATGAAAAAGTTACTACTTCAAAAGAAAGTAGAAATAGCGCTGTAGATTCCAACTTAGGGCAAATAGCATTGGATAAAGCTTCAGCGGAAAGCCCTGGCATTAGTGGGGTGATGTTGACTGCTCCCACTATCACAGCCAGCGAGTTACCTGGTCCTTGCTTATTGATCTTACCATCTCATACTGTTCCTATAGACATGATGCCTGTGGCAGCCTTAAATCAGGAATGGTCACAAAATCAGAATGCCACAATAAACGACCTAAATTCCTATGAGTTCAGGAAAAGCACCTCTGGACAAAGATTGGCAACTGTTGATGGAGGTCCTTGTTCTCAAATAAGTGAATGTACCTCCCTCCCATAGAGGTTGAATTGAACAATACTGAGTTACCATCACAAAATAAGAATGAAGCCCTAAATGACAAAGAGTTGGCTCATTTGAAGAAATCCACTGTCAAACCTGTTGGAATTTATCCTATCTTCAGAACGAAAGTACAAAAAATGGCAGAGAATGTGAAGAGCCCTACAGTGAAATCAGGGAAATGTAAGAAAAAAACAAAAAACATGATTGGATTGAAGAATAAAATAATGGGAGACGGTTCTAGAAAATTCTTGAGAAATTTAAAATCTCTAAATTCAACAGTTATGATGTCAGTACCGGCAAAAGAAGCTGTTCCAGAAGGCTGTAAACCTCAACCAATGTCAGAGGAGAAAAGCTGTAGACGTACGCCAACCTCTGACCCAATGAACTCAGATTCTTCTGACGATTTAATGAATATATCAACGTATGAAATAAGTGATGAAGAGGGTGGTAGAAACGACAAAGAGGATTACGCAAGTGAGCAAATGTTAGTAGGCAAAAAGGATGTACCAAACATGATCAACCCACCAAATGTTACAACATTGCGTGTCATTGTAAGCCAAAAACATGATAAAAATCAGAAAAAGGACTGTGTGACAAGAATAGTTGAATTTAAAACCTTTCCGATGCAAGAATTTGACGAGGCCATTCAGCCTCCATTTGAGGACACTGTACGATTTCAAACGCTGGAAGAAAAAAGGATAAGCATGTATGAAAAGTCATGATCTGAGGATATAAATACACAAGAGGTTGAGAAAATATCGGACAAATGTCTGAGTGACGAGGACATTTCCTTTAAAATGATTCAACAACTATTGCTCAACCAATCTACTAAACCAAGGGCCCAGAAAAAGGAAATGAAAGTGAATGATGAAAAGGGTAATAAGGACTCTCATAAATTGACCCAGAAAAACAAATTGGAACAAAATACAAAAATAAAGGTTGCATCGAATTATTACATTGAATTAAAAAGGAATCACAGCTTCAGTGATGGTTTAATTTTGAATAGAACTAACGTAATGACATTGTTTCAACATGTCCCAGAGTTACGATCTATATCATCAAGTGACATTAAAACAGTTGAATTTGTCAACAAAACCCAAACTGATAGAGTAATTCTACATATCCACTCAAATTACAAAAAGGATCAAATTCTTGATGGTGAAGCTCCATTAAAACGATTGGGATTTATCCTTTCTGAAGTGAAGCCTGAGAATGTTAATAGACTGTGTCCATCGCCTGTGGAAAGATCTCCTCAAACTCGTCATCAAATTGGAGGAAAAAGAGATCGCAATTCAATTCCAGAGGGAAAAGAAAAAGTGTCCCCAATTGCTTTGACCCCTATGGCCACACGACAACCGCTGGGCTGTGTCACTGAAGCACAGGAAATGATGGCTAACTTGAAGCAAATTAAGATAACGGTGCCGCTTGATGAGTCGGACGAAAACAAACAAACGGGCTCGCACGATGGCATGGATGCCGTCGCTAATCCAGATAATTGGAGTTGGCTGGCTAGTGCACTGAGCGTCAATAAGTCAAGTTAATATCAAAAGTATACAGTAAATAAGGACATAGAAGTTGGGTCTTGGAACACTAGGGGTTTTGGACATTTATTAAAAGAACAACCCATAGAAGTAAGGGAAGTAGACATATTGTGTTTACAAGAAACTTGGATTTCATCCCTTCCAGTTGTCGATGGATACGAAATAGCAATGAATCCAGCGATTAGACTTTCAAAAGGAAGACCGATAGCGGGCTTGATAACTCTGGTACACAGAAGATGTGGATTTCGGATTACAGAGTCCTTTAACATTTCACATTATATCCAGGTGACAGTAATTGATCGAGTCGGTAAAGAGACTGATATGGAACAGAGGCTATATCTAATAAACATTTACTGGCAACAAAAAGCGACAGGGACCTGGACCTTTGCTGACATGCTATGTGATGAAATCGATAACATAATGTCAGCTGTTGAATCACCAACGTTATAGTATGTGGTGACTGGAATCTCGACCTTCTTGCATTACTCGATTTGGGCATTGAGTCGCAAAAATTCTCAAAATGTGTAAGAAAAGCAAAATTGGCAGCACATATCCAAGAGGAGTTGAATTGCAGAGAACTTCAGAGGCTGAAGTGATTCATTGAAGGAGACATACCCCCAAAGCCAACGTGGAAAAGGAATGATCAAAGTTCAGTGTTGGACCATGTCTATGTATCCAAAAGGATATTTAAGAATATAAGATATCTAAAGGTCCATGAAATGTTAAACAGTGATCATGACTTTGTAAAATTTGGGATCCGAAATTACCAAGTACATAAAGATCTAATCTCAAATGCCCAGGATCTTGAAATAACTCCGGGACAAAATCGTTTGAGATTAAACATTTCAAACATTATTGAGTTGACAAATTGTGTGGCAGAGGAAGGTAATATGAATTATGTTCCGTTCTTAGAACAATACAGAGGAGGAAGATCTTGAATGGAAAATATAGTTCTACACCTCTCCACTGCTTCGATCAAGAAATTATGTGAAAGAAAAGGGAATTGTGACGGAAAATCAAGATACTCAAAATCAAAAGAGCCTACAATAACTGGATAAAAAGTCATAGAAGCATAATGCTACAAAATGATGCAGAGCTAATGCAACAATGCTTAGCGAAGAAAACATCACGAGATTTCTGGAAATTAATAAACAACATGGAAGTGCAACAAGAAGCACTGCTAAGTAACATGGTGAGCGAAGCACAATGGATTCAGCATTTTTCGGAATTATTCAAGAGTAATGGCCACACAAAGGAAGTTAACTTTGATGAAGATCTGCCATGGAATATAATCATCAAAAAATCAGACATCCTGGACAACATCAAAAGGCTAAGCTCGTCTCGGGCAAGTGGCCCTGATGGTCTAACAAACCACATGCTAAAACAAAACCCAGACGAGTGGGCTGTGTTTTGTGAAATAGTCTTCAATATCATCATAAAGGAAAAGAAGATAACGTTGTCATGGAAGAGTGCTATAATCGTGCCGATTTTTAAAAAGGGAGTTCGATCTGAGTACAGGCCAATTGCACTATTGGATGTTGTCGGAAAAATCTTCGCAACTCAACTCCAGGAACAACTGACATCATGGATTAAAATCTCTGGAGCATTTGACACAAGACAATCTGGCTTCATCAAAGGTGTTGGCTGTAACCTGAACTTATTTATGATCAATTTCTTGAAAATGGAAGCAATACGAAAGAAAAAAACCATCTTTGCAGCATTTATAGATCTTGCTCATGCTTTTGATGCTGTTGATCGTAATATGTTATGGGAAAAATTGAAAAACAAAAATTGCCCTGAAGGACTTATCCGTGCAATAGGACAACTTTACACGGGTACTAATATAAGAATCCGTCTTGACAGAAAAGGCTCACTCTTCTGTGCTATAAAAACTGAACGAGGAGGGATGCCCGTTGGGAGCGGTCCTCTTTAACTTCTTTATTGCAGATGTGGGAACGGCTTTTGACGATATAAGATCTTTCTTGCCAAAAATTAACAACAACAATATTGACTGGATGCTTTATGCTGATGATATTGTGCTTATTGACTTAATAGAAATTGGCTTACTACGGAAATTATCCGCTTTACATTCCTATATTAAAGAGAATGACATGGTAATTAACAGCAGCAAAACTGTGGTCGTAGAACTAAAGAATTACAGGGTCAAAAAAGCATTCGAAAAAGAAACTTCCAATGGAAAATTGGCTCAGATACCTTAAAAAAAGTTGCTGAAGTAAGATACCTTGGTGCCACAATAAGCGCAAACATCAACAATGACCCGATGGCAAAAGCGATAAGGGCAAGAGCTAAGCAACTGACTTCACAAGGATTGCTTGTTAACAAAACATATGGTAAATTTAGCCTGAAGCCAGTCATCGATTTTTATAATCTTAAGGTGGTACCAGCCCTAATACACGGTGCGGAGACTGCTCTGGGATGCTCTTACAACAACTGGGAAGTATGTGAACATCTCTTTTGGAAAAAAGTCCTACACCTAGGAGATGGAGTGCCCAAAGCATGTATAAAGTATGAGCTCGGATTAACATCAATCACAGCGAAAATCACATGGAACTCTCTATCGCTTTATGGCAAAATAACAGATCCAAACTCAATTCCTCAATTTCAAATTCTCAAATTAAATCAGGGAAGTGATGATAAAGCGATTCTAAATCTCTGGATAAGAAGTTGTAAGAAGGTGCTGGAAACTCTTAACACACCTGAGGAAACTCTGTGGCGCAATCCAAACAAGGTGAAACTGAAATTATGGCAATGGGATTGGTTCGAAACATGTCATCAAAGATCCTTACACAAATGCATGCAAATTGTGCCAATAGAAGCTAGAGCTTATAACAAACCTGCACAATACATTCTAAAATTCCCAGATAAGAACTACCACGATGTATTTTTAAGATTTAGGCTAAATCAATTTGAAACTAAGGGGATTTTAAGATTAAGGAACCAAATAGCAGAAAATGATCAACTGTGCAGGTTTTGTAAAAATGAAAAAGAGACTCTAAAACATCTGGTAGCTTTTTGTCCGGCACTACGAGAAAAAAGATCCTTGACCTTTGGAATTGAAATTGGAAAAAGATCTACATGGAGCTGTGATGATTGGTAGTCAGCTTTATTTGAAGGAGTAAATAATAAACTGACATATGCTCTGATCCATTTTTTAACTCATGTGAAAGACGCTATAGAGTCTTGAAAGCACCAAAAAGTTAATTTACGATGCAATAAACTAGGGTTGGGACTTCGTGTGCCTTGGGGATGGATGCATTGGAATTTGGAACTCTGAAGTTACACTCCGGCATAAAAACTATTGAAATTGAGGAATCTATAAAGAGCTGAGCTCTGTGGAATGCTGGAGTTGTTTATTTCTTGACCTGTAGTTGATTAGTATTCTTGTCCTTCCTGCAATTGATCTTTTTTCTTGTGTTGGTTCAAATGTGATGAAGTTCTTTTAAAAGTTTGTAACAAACTGATATAAAAAAATAAAAATAATAAAAAAAAGAATCAATATGGCCATCCATAGCCAGAGCCAGGAAAAGGCAAGAGGAAAAAGAAAGGGAATCCTCCAGCAAGAAGAAGCCATACGGATGTGTTCAACGATGTGTTCAAGGACGTAGTTATAGAAAACTACATGAAAACCTTGAGGATCAGGAGAAGCATACAAGGAGATGACAGTGAACTAAACAAGTACTTGGACAGCACAGCGCACTTGGGAAATAACATATGGTACCATCATATGAAAGAATTTGGAAGATGGAATTCAGAGGAGGAATGCTTTGTTTGTGTGCTCCTACCTTACAGCATGGGGAACGCAAAGATCTTTGTAGCTGTCGAAATTGATGTCCAGATAGCACACTGTCTATCACACGTAGCAATGTGCAAGACCAGAGACCAGTTCATGGGAAGTGATGCCTCACTGAAATGGGCAACTGAAGCAACTGATCCAAATGAAGATGATTATGTCCAGGACATAAAGACAAGGAACAATGGAAAGACAAAGCACATTGTGATCAGATACGAGAAGCCTGGAGTTAAAGGAGTGGAGATCAGAAGAGAGGAAAATCAAAAACTAAACGCCCAAGGAAAAACTCCAGAAGAAGCCAGAAAATGGAAGAACAGAGGTCAAATGCAAATCTGGGGAACAGTGCTTTCACCAGACGGATGGGAAAAAGGAGTAGTGATCTGCAGAGCATGGATGTTCTTCGGTCAATACGAAACCACCATCAACATAGTGCAAAATAGATGCAAGCCATTATGGCCAAAACTTGCTAAACTACTGACATGGGTCGAAGACAGGGAAGGACCCTTGCAGATAGTGGCATTGGAGAGCCCAAAATTCTGCTTTAGGAATAATGGCACAAGGAAAATGGAAGAGAATCATAACTGTGGACGAGTTGTTGACGCTCCAGGGATGGTACATGGTACCGCAGTGATCATGGACCATTATTGGGCATGTGGATCCAAAGCGCATATCAGACTGCAGAGAAACTTGGGAGGTATATGCACAATAGTGAATGTCCATGTTCCAGCAATGGTGATTCCAAAAAGTGATCTGAATATTGACAGTTTCCCGAAAGCAGATGCTCACCTGAGGAAAAGGAGATTTGTGGAACTGATGAATAGAATAAAGAGAGAGAATTACTTTTTGACTAAATCGGAAGAAGCTTTCAATCAATCCTGTATGAACACAGACTGTTCAGCCTGACCTCAGCAGTGTTCACGACAATTTTTATGCCACGAGTTCAAGTTGGGGCAAATACTAAATGGTTGATGGGAGTTACTGCAAACCATCAACACGACCATAAAAGGATTCAACGCAATAAAAGAAGAGTTAAGGGCGATCCAACTAATGACTCTACAGAACAGATATGTCCTTCACATGATCACAGCTATGGATGGAGGTGTTTGTGCAAACATTGGAGTATCATTTTGCACATGTATACCTTCTTACGAAGAAGAAAATGGAACGTTGACAGTGGCCATAGGTATGCTGACAAAACTACAGAATCAAATGATTGATGAAACTGACGAGGTGGTTGATGACAGTTGGTTTTGGAGCACTATTCTCATTGGTTCCACAATGGATGGCAGATGCATTCAAATTCCTAGGAGCCCTGCTAGTGATGATACTGCTCGGACAAACTGACGATTGCCAAAACACAATGCCTGAAGAAGCCAAGAAAGTCCTAAAGGAAGATGAATGGTGATGTCACAAGAATCCGGACTGATTCACATATAAAAGATATGATGACCTGCGAATGATAAAAAGAGAAGAAACACCAAGGATAAGTGACATCCTGAGTTTAAAGTGAAATGAGTGATGTCAAATGTAAAAAGCTTATGCCATAAGCGTGATGAAGACATGCCGCCAGTTTACACGTGTACATATGCTTGGAACTGCAAGAAAGCTGAGAAAATCGTGCAGATTGCTTATGCTTAGTAGTAAGATAGATTGCGGCAAGCACCACCTATACATATCTACCTCAAAAAGGAGCCTTTTATATAAGAGCAGAATCGACCAAAGGTTACTAAAGGTCTCAGGAGAAGAGCCCCTCAGCACATACATCAAAAACTAAAGACAGAGAGGAACTCAGACGCATGCAAATCATGCCATGTAGCCACAGTCATATCAGCTGAAATAGACCAACAGTAGATACAATTGTTGAAGCAAAGAACAGATTATCCTGTCAGAGAGGTCAAGATAAGCCACAGAAGGCAGGTGGTGGGCAAAACTAAATCAAATACACGAATTGCATGGAGAATGAGACGATTTCACGGTGTCTGAATCACATGTCTAGCCAAGCGAGAAGAGATGGAGCTTTCACACCTACACGTGGCCTTGTGCCATTCACAGATATCTGAACTTTTCCAGACAGAGATGCAGTCTCGAGGCCAACCACAAAGAAATAATTGACACATGACCACTGAGATGATGATTGATTGTAGCAATAATTGGAGGAAGGCTGGGGGAGCAGGCGACCACCCTGCACCTGGCTGGCTATACTGCACGCTGCTAAGCTAGTGGAAAAGTATGAGTGGGGTTGGTGCCAACCCAATCATAATGGACCAAGTAATCTAGGGTTCTATAGTTAGTAGAACCAATGTGATTTCATACTTTTAGTGATTTCCACAGTAGCCATTTTGAAGAAAGGGCTTAGATGCCCCACCTGACACTATTTATCCAATCCCCTCACTCTGTTACCATATACATTTATAGCACCTATATTAAAGTTACCTTCCTATAACCAATAGAATTGCTTGCAACATTTTAAGCATTACACGTCAGTGATGACGAGTTTTTAGTATAAAAGATGTGTTTTTATGAAGTTCGTTGGAGTTGTGGAAGCGAGAAGGAAGATCAAGCAATAGCTGATGTTCATGAACTCCCCGTTTTTTGTACATGTCATTAAATGGACTCCCTTTGCCAAACCATTGTGTTGTCATTATTGATTTGGTGCCACAGTATTAATATGCGGGTGCTGCTACTCATCTTAAAGTTCTATTGGGCAACCCCCAGCTTTATGACGCAGTTGGGGTCCTAGTGCACACTGTAATTCAAGTTATACTACCTATAGATTATTTATCTAGAACTCAATTTGTTGGGGTCAGCTTAGTGCATAGGTAGGACTGTGTGGCTATCAACAAAGCCCCCTTCATTTACTGCTATAATCCCGCAGCTGATGCGTTTGTGCCTCTTTACAGTGCTGAAGTTGCATTTTTACCACATTATTCCCCCCTTTAATTGATCTATCAATAACTAATTATTCTCCATTCCCCCAGGGCCCAATCTTAGGGATCCATACTCTTTTTAGTCCAGTCATATCGCCTCCATCCTTCTCTCAATTTTCCAATGGTCTCTCTATAATGATACATCCCAGCCCATACTTATCACATGAAATCCAGTAAGCCTCATAGTCACCACGTCAGCCGGTGGTGTTTTTATCCAGTGAACTTCATCATCCATTTTTTCATCCTTGGTTAGTTTGTTAGTGTGCTCATGTTCACCATTTACCACTTCTACATTCAGGGGCAGCATACATGTTCCTCTCTTTTTGTTAGTATAGAGTCTAAAAAGAGTTTTGCCAAAACAGAAGGTGATGAACATGAGGACCAAAACGGGGACAGTAACTCTAAATAATCCAGAAAGCCAGGTGGGCACCCATGTGAAAATGCTGTCCAGCCAGTTGGTTGGCTGCACCCCAATATATGTGCTTGCCATCCTTTTGAGGAGTATCTGTATTTCACTGATAGATGCTTCCAATGTTCAATTTGAGGCTTCTCCATTGGGCACCACTGTGCAGCAACTGCTCCCGAACTTGGTGCACACTCCTCCTTCTATAGCAGTAAGAAGGACCAATACATATCTATTTTGGAGAGCCACTAAACATATTCCTCTCAACTCTTCCTTTACTGCATTTAGGCCTTTTGCTTTTGAATTGGCCAGTTACGGAGCCACTTAGCATTAGCTGCGGCTTGCATACCCGGAAGCAGTAAAAACATGAAGAAAGTGGCTGCCTTGGAAAATATTTGAGACTCATGAGGAATAGCGGGCACATTTTCAGCGCTCTTTTCAGACCAGTAATTATTAGCTCATCTATTGCTGATTAGTATTGTTTGAGCCTTGCTTTGCTGCACCAACTTTTCCTTCTGTTTGATTGAATGCTCCTTTAGCTCCAGCCCTATGGCACTGGTGTTTTGGGGCACCACCAGGGCAGGGCTGTGCAGTGTAATGATCGCACAAACCCCATTCCAATCAGGCGGAAGCTGGAGGTAGGCCTTCGGTCCACATGCCCATCACAGGCCCATAATGACAGCTGTCCATGCATCAGCACAGCACTCATCACCTTGGCACATCTGGTGTTAGTTCCCAAATGGATGGACCCACTTGAGCTGAAACACAAAGGTAATCATGTAAAGCTCTTGATGTAAACTGCTTGATGAGTTTTACTAATCCAAGTCACTGCATGCACATATTTCCCCCAGACTGCCTTGCAGCTATTATTTACTGTGGACACTTTTGTTCTAATCCCACCAAATCTTCAGCACAACATTGCATCATTCCCCACTCCCATTGGCCACGGTAACACACTGCTCCTTTTATTCTTATTAATGGACTTGTGTGACACCAGGGAATGTTGCACCCCTCTTTGGCTATGCACTGCTGTAGTTTGTGTTCACTTATTATCTGCTTCTCCCTTTTAGAGCATTCTGTTATATATATTCTAGTATCATCTTTTTTGTTTCTCTGTTTTTGCCATCCTTTCAATTTGCATGTAATTATCTGTGTACACCTCTTCCCTTTCATCCACCCACTGGACTGAGACACTCGTTCCTTGGAAGAGACCCCTAGTTTTACAGAGGGATAGGTGCATTAGACATCCTGCTTCCTCATATGATACAGCCTGAGGCAGGAAAAGCTTGGGTGGATCATTATGTGTCGGATGAGAGAGCTGACGTAACATGTGACATTTGCTCTTTCCCTTCCTACACATAGCATTTCATCGTACTAGATGTTTCCCAATGATATAACCTGCCCTTTTGCAGTGTCATGATGGAATTCTTCTTCATTTAATACATTTCTTTTCTCCCTCTTTACACCAATATTTGAACGTATATCAGTTTTCTCTTTAAATAAAAAGCATAAGAACAGTTTTAAATCTATACTAATGCATGTTAAAATTATCACACTCCAAAAAGCAGATATTATTTTCCATATGTTTATACAAACATTGTCCTGCACATCGCCCTCTCCTTCACTTGTTGGTTTTCTATAGAACCTTATTGCTGAGAAAAAAGTTAATAAAAGCTTAGGTATGATCCCCATCACATTGTGCTCTGCCACTCTTCTCCGCAGGAGCCAGTGCTCTTCTTCCTGTGCAAGTTGGTGAGTTGAGCCCATCCTTGCCGCCCTTCAATCCGTACAGCAGTTAGTGTTGCGTATACCACAGTGCGCGGACCTGTAAACCTGTCCTGCTTCAACTTCCTGATGTGGATTTTTACTAATACTCTGTCACCAGGGTAAAGATGTGCTGCCTACGGAAATTCCCTTCTTTGCTCGCCTGCTTCATCATTCCGAACTTGGTTTTGTCTATTGAGATTGTGAGAAACCAAAGAGTGTCTCATCCGCTAGTCTTCAGGGACGGCCATCACTTTTGGATTCAGTTTTTGAGGGTTGACCCGTGTGGGCGGATCACCTGGGTGAGTGGTCTTCGCGGAGTGGGGGTGAGCCACCGATTGTGAGATGTGGTATCCCCCCTTTTTAGAACATCTACCCCATCCTATTTTGCAGGATGCTCCGAGGTCTAAACCCCCCCCCCCATTTTTACGCAAACACTTCACTGAGGAAGAGGGTGACTGAGAGTAACAAGACCAACTCGCATACATCGTACTAGACATGTCCCATTAATCAGGTCAGGCGAAGTCAGGCACTTGACTTCAAGTGCATACACCTGATACCAATTAGCTATCCTCACATGGATAAAAGGCAACACTTAAAGACACACTCTGAGCAAGTTGAAACACGAGTACGGATAAGGCCTTCAAGGGGCAAAAGCAAACCGATTTGGGCAGAGCTACAGAATGAGGGACAAGAGCAGCGGGTCGGAAACCCCAAGAGTTCCCTATTGCAGGTCGTAGCTTCTTTTAGGCCGCGAAAGACATGTGGAGAAGGCCAGATCCCACAAGTGAAGAGTGCATGGTATTTCAAAGACGGAGTGACACTCCCAGGTGAACGGCAGAGTTGGAGAGGGGAAGCCAAGCCTGTGGTACTAACCTTGACTCGTGAATCAGAATAGTAAAACCAAGAAAGAAATGAACACACAGCCGGTGAGTTGGCAAGCAACCTGAGAGACTGGTGTATGTTAAAGAAAGTTTGAAGTAGTGAAGGCTGCATGCATGTGGATGAGATGCTAGGAAAGGCAGACCTGTGAATGAACATTGAAGTAAAAGACAGCTGTGGAATCAGTGATACTGAGTAACAGAGTGGTGAGGTGAATGAAAGTAGCCCACTCTAGTAAGTAAGCAGAATTATCATCTAAAGAAGGGGAGAGTGGAAGTTAAAATTTGAACTTTTAGTCAAAGTGGTCCTGCAAAAGTCTATATAGAAAGCTACGCACATTCGAAAGTCTTCGGCATCTGAAAAGGTCTGAGCCCGGCTGAGGGAGATCAAAGTGAAAGAAGTTTGGGGAAGGGGGCCCCTTTGCATGTTTTGTTGAACTTTTTGCCCAAAAGGTCTGAGCCCTGCAGACGGGGGATCCATGTGAACTGTGTATGAAGAGGTCCAAGCCTGGCAGAGGGGAACCTATAGGAACTTTGTGCTGAAACAATAGTTGAAGGTCTGAACAAGAGACTTAAAAATGGAAGGCCATGTGGGCCTCGATCCATGTTTTGGAACTGTGTATTGTACTGAGAACTCGAGCCAGAGTGTGTCATTCTGACCACAGGGCTTGCCTTACTCCGTGAGGTCTAACGTGAGGAGGAGAGCTGGTTCAATTATTTTTGTTAATTTGAACACTGATTTTTCCTTTGCGTACATTTCTCCTTTACACACGTTTTGTACAAAACATAGGGCAGGCATTAGTTTTTGTTAGCATAGGCCATTTTGATCTGACAGACTCTACTACGACTGTTTTGTTTATCATTTGATGGCTGAGACTGGGCAGAGTAGGAGTTTTTCAACTCCAGAAACTTCAATAAGAGTTTTTCAAATTGTACCCATTGTATCAGTGTCATACTTGTGATACCACGTGAACCCTAAAAGAAATATATGCAAGCGATTTTGTAAATTATGTCAGAAATTATATGTAGCGGTTATATAGGCGCTTATATTCTCCAGTAACAATCTCATGTGCATTGAGATGAGGATCTCCTCCATGCGGATTTCGCAAAGCAAAGTGTGCAAGAGGTAAGCTGTGCAGCCAAAACTTACGAAGCGTTTGTGTTAATTTAGCCAAGCGCTCCATTAGTAGAGCATTCATTCTCTTAGCCAAACCATTTGCTTGCAGGTGGTAAGCTGTGCATAATTTGTGCTGTATCCCCAGAAGGGCAGTTATTTCCTATATCAAATCATTCGCAAAATGCACACCACTGCCAGAGAAATTTCATCTGGGATCCCCCACCGTGGGAACACCTCACTCACTAAGAATTTGGCAGGTGAGCGGGTGTCCTTATGGGCACAGGGACTATCCTCAAGCCAACGCGAGAACGTCCACGCCACAGTAAGCATGTATCTATAAGAGTTTCATCTCTCTTGCATATCGACATAGTCGATATGCAAGTTCCGGAAGGGCCCCTCTGGTCGCAGTAACGTTCCCCTTACCACTCTCAAAGTGTGACCTGGCAAACATTTCTGAAAATTCATACAAATATGCACAAATACAGACATGCATTTTTATAAATTTGGCATGATCCAGTGCTCATTTATCCCTGCAGCCACATGCTCTTTCTATACGTGGACGAGGTTGTGAAGCTGCTCCAGGGCCAAATTCAACAACGTTTTTGGCAACACCACTTTGCCTGTGCTGTAATGCTACCAAATTAAATAAGTTGCTGAAAGAGAGCACCCTCTTTTCATCATTTGATGCTTCTCCCTCTAATTCTATTATTTGCACAGGTTTGCGGTAAAGCTTTCTGGCAGTGCATCTTTTTGTTTTTTTGTATTTATCAATGCTAAAAGTGGTATTTTTTCTTCTTCTTCAGGGAACAGCACATATGTGCCTTCTGGCAGATATGCTGCTTCATTCTCTGCTTTGTTTGTTCTTTCATTACTCAGTGAAATTAAATATTGTTCCCCTGTATGGGCCCTGCACTTTATTGCTGCCAATTCTACTGGGAGTGGCAGCATTTCCAATAATTCACTCAAAAGTGCTGATACAATGAGTTCACTTGAATCCTCTCCTTTCCCAACTTGCTAGTCCTGAATAAACAGTGGATGTTAGATACACAGAGTCTGAAAATACATGAACTGCTTACCCTTCTGACATGTTTAGTGCCTCAATTAATGCCACCAATTCTGCCACTTGTGCAGAATAGTGCTGTGGCTGTCGTGTTTGGGAGTACACTATCAACTCTCCTTCCTTATGTATTCCATGTTTGTGTCCCACTACTGCTGAACCAGAATGCCTTTGTCCCGAATATGGGTCGATACTTGAACTCCCGTTAATAAAGATGATGTCCCCCTTCTTTTACCAGGTAGTTCCCTTCATTCCTGCCCATACACACCACAAAGTCATGGGTGTAATCTCCCTCCTCTATTGGTTCTGCAATGAATTCTGCTAGGTTTACTGTCCTACACCTCACCACTTCTATTGCAGGGTGTGTTAGTATAATCTCATACCCTGATGCTCGCTGAGTTGTCAATGTTAATTTGTACTGGGCACCCCATTATTATTGTTGATGCTTTCTCAATTGCGAATGCAGCGGCAGCAAGTGTCTGCTCACAAGGAAAATGTCCCTGCATCACTGGAGCCCTTCTTTTGTATCAGCACAGCTGTCATTATCTTGCCGTCTGAATGGGAAAACTAGTTAAACTTCTCTTTATAATTGTGTGTAGCCAATACTGGTGCGTGTACCAGTTCAATTTTGTCAACATTTTAATTCATTTCAGCTGTCCATGTTATGCTGCTTTTGTTTTTTTTCTGAGCTTCCTTCAGTGCCTGGAGAAGTGGCCTGATGTATGTGGAGTAATCGAAAACCCATGCTATGCAATAATTGTATAGGCCTAGGAACTGTTGCATTTCTTTCACTCGTCTTCCGTTGTGATGCATCCATGTACTGTATCACTGTACTTGCAACCTGCAGATTGCTCAAATCCATTTGTATTACCCTGTTCAATATGCTGGGTCCCCCACAGTACCCTTGAGGCATTCTAGTATGTTCAAATTGTGTCCATCGATAAGTAAACGCGATGAGATACCTTGAGTGAGGATGCAGGGCAATGGAGAAGAAAGCATTATTCAAATCTACTACAGTGAAGTAGCTCGCCTCTGCTGGTATGTGCAGAAAATTATGATAGGGTTTGGAACTAGTGGATATTCTGTTTCGATAATGTTATTAAGTGGGCGTAAATCTTGTATGAAACGCCACGCCCATCCCTTTGATTTTTTTATTGGATTGATCACTGTATTACATGGTGATGTAGACTCCTGTATTATACCTTTCTGCCATAGGGCATGCAGTTTCTCACATATGCCCTTGTCTGCTTCTCAGGAGGGGGGTATTGCTTCACTCATGGTAGCAGTGCCCCTTCCTTTATATTAATGTGAACCACCCCCACCCCTTTCAGTATTTGCACATCATGAGGTCCTGTAGTGTATAAATTGTGTGGGACTTTTTCCAAATCCTCCTGCATGTATTTTGTCTCTTTTTTACCAGTTGTGTCATCTGGGCACTTCTCTTTCCTTTATCTGTACTGGACATGGTATGCTCAACTAGAACACTATATCCCCCTCCTCTCCTTGGAGTGTAGCAAACATCTGTGTCTGTCACTCCTGTCAGTGTTAGTGTGGGGTCGATGTACAGTATCGATCACCACTCCATGTTATCGTCATCTATAGCAACCATTATAATCATGTCTTTCCTCACTACTAATTCCACCTGTTATAGCTGTCTGTGTGTGTGTGTGTGTGTGTGCCTGGAGTGATGATGGAGGGGCACTGAGGTCTGAACAGGAATTCATTTGACTGTCAATACACTTTCCCTTATATCCCTGGAGTCCATCCTAGCATTACCTGTACCCCATACAAAAACATCTCTGTGTGTGGGGATATATCTCTCAATGTGCTGTGTGTCTAGTATGCTTATATAAACACTGCCACCGTGGCTGGGTATATCCCAAGTGTGGTGCACATAATCCCTTTTCTGAAAATGAAATTGTAGAGTTCAATTTGCTTAACAAATATCTTCCTAATATGTTTATGGGTGTGTCTTTTGAATACAATAATGGTGCTACGATATGCAGCGTCCCTATTGTCAAAGGCAAATCTTTTGTCAGAGAAACCTCTTAGATGTCCCCGAAAAGCCTTGCGTGTCCAATGTCTTGTTGGATAATGAGAATTCCCCTTGCTTTATACAAGATCTAGTAGCTCCAGTATCTATTAGAAAGGAAAAGTCCCTCCACCCTATTTGAGCTGCTACCTCAGGCTCCTCTTCGGGGTCTTCAGTTACTGCTAGGAACGGACACACTCGCCCTTCCTCTGGGCATTGGTGAAGCATATTGCTCGAAGATGTAAATGGATTTCCTCCCACTACTGATTCTCCTGTGTAATGAGGCACCTCATTCTGCCCCAATATTTTCATTTCCCCTGGTGCGAGTGTCTGTGCTGGTGCCTGTATTATGCTCACTGTACCCTGCGATTCTGCTCCCCTTAGGGCCGGTCCATGTCCCTGTGGAGGCATGACCTGTGTTTGTATAGGCGGCACTGGCATTTGTTGCTGCAGCACCATGTGTGCCTGCTGAGGTTGTACATATGTCAGTGAACACTACTGCTGTGGCTGCACACCTCCCTGCTGTCCTATTTGTGGAATAGGTAGGCATGTTCATGCAAAGTGACTGAAATTTCCACAGGCAAAACACTGTCCCCCAAACCGGGGCCCCATGCCCCTATATCTGAATCCTCTTCCCTTTGGATAATATCCCCTTCCCATCTGATACTGCGCCATGTGCGTGTTTACTCCCCCTGTGTGTGCGAATCCAGGCTGTCGCGTATTTATGAATCCTGACTGATGTTGCATTTGTTGTACCCCCCACTGTGGGCCATATTGTGCTTATATGTATCCCCCTTAATGTACTACCGCTGTCACTGGAAGTCCCCCTTGTTGGGTGGGCGGAACGCTGAATGGTCCGGTGAGTACTGCCCATTTCATGCTTATTTTGGCCAGTTTTTTATGCAAAAGTTTGTTTTCTGCTTTTTACCACGTTATCTACTACCTCCTTGTCTTTTTCCTGTTTTTTTTACAATAATGTGCAACAATCGCTTGTATTTCGGGCCATCCCTTTGCTTAGATCCTGACAAATTTTTTCTAGAGGAGCTTGTACATCGGTGGAGAACCACCTCACTAGAATGTGTTAGAATAGAAATATTTTTTCATCCCAGGATTGCTTATTCTCTTGGGTCCACATTTCTTGGATTGCTCATATAAATTCTGCAGGGTCCTCATCTGGCTTCATTTTTCGTGCTAATATTAATCCCATATCTGATGTGTCTGGATACAGCTCTCTCAGAGCCTTCCACACCTGTGCTCTGTAATTATTAAATGGTGCACTGTCATGTATGTTAGAGCTTAACTTTAGTGCTGCTTGCTGCCAAATCTTGTTACTTTGTTCCCCCACCAATACTGCCAATAAGCTTTCAATGTCCCCTTTGGCCAATGGGATCCCTGCTGTCTCCTATATCCACTTGCTGACCCCTGCCATTAGTGATGGTAAACTGTAGACCAAATGATCCCTGTACATTGTCTGCCAGGGTACGTAATACACTTCCCCTTTTTCCTTCTGTAGAAGGGGCAGCTTTGTTTGTGCTTGGTGCCTAGCCACCCTTCTTGGTCTTTTTACTACTGCTATCTTTGCTTCTCTACTTCGAAGGTCGATCCCCAGTTCCCTGTGTGTTCCTCTCTTTCCTCCTCCTCTCTTTCTTTTCTCTTCCTTCCTCTACTCCCAATCGTTAAATCGCATGCGTTGAATTCTTCATCCCTGCTGCCACTGTCACTGCTGTCCTCCCAATCTGGTGCAGCATGATCACCCTCTGTCATGTCTGTTTCGCCTTCTTCCATGTGCTGTTCCCAATCATCAATTTTAAATTGTATACATCCTGCTGTCCATCCCTGCTGGTCTTTCATCCTTCCATTTTTGATCTATCTCCCTCTCCACTGCCTTTTGTGCTTCTCTAAACAGTGAGTCAAGTTGTTGTTGTGACTTTTCTTAATGTCTGCTAACTATTTATTTTTCTCTTTCTCTTCCTTATCCCCAGAAAGTGGTTCTGACTTTGCCTTGTTTTTCTTTATTTTCTCCTTATCTGGGGATGCTTACCTAGGGTTTGTATATTCTGCAGCTGGTTTTAACAGTGGATATAAAGCATAGTGAGAAGGTAGAGCACTATTCTTCTTCTCCTCCCCTTCTCCCTTCTTTTTATCTTTTTTCGTTTCTTGGTACAGTTTCCAGAGGCCTAAAACATCCTGTCTCCTTTTAAGCTTCGCACCTTTGTTTGTTGCCAACAAATATGAGTACATATTGTTATGTTGATTATATCCTTTGAAATGTTCCCTCTCCGGGCCATTCCTGATAACACTTTCCAACTGTGTCCCCTACCCACTGAAAGTGACATTTTAATATTTGATCGCGATATTGGGCCAATCTTTTTCACATGTGATTGAAGGGTGCGTCCATAAGATATGATGTCATTATTGTGCCCTTTTCCTAATTTTCAGTGTACTCTTTTTTCCTCCTTACTTATATTTAACTCGCTCACTCACTCTTATAATTACTATCCTACTCGTTCACCCTATTTCATTTACACTGGCCTTCTCCTCAGGCGCTGCCCTTTCACACCACTCACACAAAATGGCGCTCTACACAGGCCCATCTTATTAGTTTCAGTTAGTGCACAAATGCCTTCTCCGCAGCACTGCCACCTTAACTATTATGCCCTAAGTTAATGTGCCTGGGGTTTGGTTACTCCTCCCTTCGTTTAACTGCGCCCCTTGCAGGTTCTGCACAGCTCCATCAATATTTACATGTTAATTTGGCTCTGGCCCTTCTGCGACTTCCACAGCCACAATAAACTGAACAACACATGAATTGCACCTTATCACAATGAACTACTACTGCTTTGACAAAACTCCAATGCATATGCCTTTTCTCTTTTTCTTCATAATCTTCAATACTCTTTCACCCGTACAAAATAGAAATGATGCAAATATACCAATTGCCTGCACTACGCGCAACTCAAGGTCCTCCACTCTGCTACGCATCCCTCTGCTCTAACAAAGATGTGCCACCGCCCTGCAGTCCCCATCGGGTGAGTCGACCTAAAGTCTACAACTACTATGGCCAATCACCCTCTACCTCTTGAGGTTGTGTCCTATACACCATAAAAATAATCTCTCCCGCTCCCTGCGCATTCATGCACAAGTACAATCAGGTATCCTTCTTCAGAGATTCTCAAGCCTTCTCGACCCCAGAGTCTTCCTTTAAACGCCCGTACCTCCTTTCCGAGAGCAGGGAGCGTTTTGACCAGGCAGACCTTTGTAAACTCAGCATCCGCCCGGCCTTCTCAGTGTTGAGAGCTCTTAGGACTGGTCTGCAAATGCTGTCCCCCACTCCTCCGGGAGCATGGCTGGTATCCCCATGCCTGGTCGGGAAAACTGATTCCCTGTACAGGCCACCAAAAATGTACTGTGGGTTACCTCGGTAATCACCAGTACAAATTACAAAATGAGTCAGTACGCCAGGCAAGAAGTAACACAATTTATTCTGGGTTCAGATAGAGCTGGGAAAGCGAAATTCAAACAGAATGCGGAACAAAACTGCATGAAAAGCACTGTTAGAGATACGCACCCAAAATGAAAACTTGTATAATCGTACAAAATAATTAGCATCAAGTCATATTGTATCATTAGGTCAATCCTCCAAATGAGGCTAATTGGCAGTGCTATGTTGTTCCCCTATAGCAGGACATACATTATCGAAAAATTATTGGATCCTGCAAATGTCACCACACCACCCTCTAACACCGCTGTGACATCACAGTCCAGACAACAATCGTAGTGCCAAAACATTGAGCCATTTGAGATGACCAGTGGATCTTTATTCATCTGCTGCTGGACATCGACATCCAGTTCTCATGAGAACACAACCGATCATGACACTACAAGAGCCTTTAACTGTTGACAAGTTACCGGCGTAATGTTGCATTTTAGGAACTCTTGGGACCACTTCCCAGGCTGAGATGTACTAAAAGGCAATTTGAAACCACCACGGGACATTTTGAAACTGTCAGTAGACCAGTTTTATAAACTAATATGCCAAATAAAAAAATGCTTGTGCATTCACTGCCTTCCCTGACACCCATGATCTTTGCTTCCTGACCTCGAAAGTATCAAAGGCTGCTCATCTCTTAAAACATGATCCTGGGAACGTGTAGTTTACAATGTACAGGCAGCTTCTACGGCTGCTAGCAGATCAATAAAATGCGAATTAATTTCTAATGAAAGCAAGCTCTAAGTCCTGTTTACAGTGCCTGGGTCTAATGGTAAGCCTGACATACTTACCTGTAATTCAGGCTATACTACCTATAGGCTATTTATCTAGAACACAATTTGTTAGGGTCAGCTTAGTGCATAGGTAGGACTGTCTGGCTATCAACAAAGCCCCCTCCATTTAGTGGGCTAATCACGCAGCTGATAAGTTTGTGCCTCTTTACTGCGTTGAACTTGCATTTTTACCACACTCCCATGACTCCCTGTCAAACCAACATAAAGAAGATTGGCACAGGGAAAGAGTATTTCTGATCTGCATCCACCACCACAGGTCTTGCATCGGCCCCTACCACTGTCTCACTAATGAACCCCCATTTTTCTTGCAGAGCCATGCACAGTGAGGCCACCAAAAGTGGAAGCAGGGTTCTATTCAACACCACTTACAGGTCTCTTTTCACTAAAAACAAGAAGTGAAAGATAAGGAACACATCCCATCGTAAGATTTAAGAGAAATCAAGACAGAACAGATGGTTTTCATATTTTATCTGAAGCATAGTTGGTCGGGTTCAGCACAGGGAGTACTTTTCTAGAGAATTCCAGGTATTTGGAGCAAGTATTGAAAGAGAAGATCCACCAGGTATCTGTTTGAGAAACACATGAACCTCATTAAATGAGTGAAGAGACTGTAAAGGGAGAGAAGGCTGAAGTGAGCAAGAACGATGGCCCTGTACTGTAAAATTCCTGATATGTTAAACAGAGTGACTTAAGCTGAATCCTATATAAAACTGTAGGCTAACAAAGTTCATGCAAGAAACGTGATATATGGTTAAAACCAGGCACCAGGCAGTAAATGGGCTGCAGCATTTTGCATAAATCTATCCAAGATGCTTAGCCTAAATAAATAGATTTAAAGTAACCCATTCTAGAAGTAATAATGGATGCAACCTGGAATCGGGAGTACAATAAGGCATAATATTACAAAGTATTTTTGAGTGGAAAACCAGTTAAAGACCATAGCATTATTCTGAGACTCCTAAAGATAGGTCGTGGTTAATCATGACCCCACTGTTAAAACAGGAGCCGTGGCAGTGCACATCTTTATTGGCTGTCAGGAATGTCCTCCCCGACACTAGGATCAAGGCTCGTAGCAGTCGATTGCAGCCAGGACGTCTTTGGCAACCGTACTGTACTCAGAGATATGGTCCAGGTTAATGCACAATCATTGTCATTATTGATCTGCTTCTCTTTGGTTGCAGAACAAACACCATTCCAAGATGGCCGACGGTAGTGTCCACATCGTCCCCATTAAAGATGGCCATATCTTGAGGACTGATGCAGAAGGTAAGCATCTTCTACTTAAAGGTGCTGCAGACGAGACAGAGGCCTTCATTCCAAGTTGGGCGCAAAGGGATACTGGGCATCGTTAAGTACATCGGTGCCGGTAATCCCTCTGCACCCTATTCCGAGGTCCCTTAGCGGGTCCCTTCCTTAACACCTGATTTTACCAGGCGTTATGGATGGGGCCCGTTAAGGGACTTCAGAGCTAATAACGGTACCGCAATTTGCGGTACCGTTATTAGCGCCTTCCCATTGAGCCCTATGGGGACTGAAATGGGAATGGGGAATGGCTTCTTCAGTGGGGACTTACCGGTCCCGCAAAGGTCGGAATAGACTGGTAAGTCCCCATTGAACCAGGGCAGACTCGGTACCAGTATTGGAGGTAGTCATGGTGCAAATAGCGCCATGATTACCTCCAAACTCGGAATGAGGGCCTCAGAGTGCCTTGCTAACTTCCTGAATCAAGCATATCGTCACTGCTACTTGCTTCAGCCCCTCCAAGACTGAGACTCGCTCTGGGATACCATGCACCTTTCTCCAAGTCTAGGAATGTAGTGTTTTTCTTTTGTTTCAAGACTATGGCCCTCATTTTAAGTGAGCCAGTCCGGAAATAAAGCTGTTGGTAAAACTGTAACTGGCACCTTTTCCGGACCGGCTCACTTCGAGTCTGATGGTGGGGGCTGTGAACTACTGGCAGGCCTGACCTGCTGCCAGTTCTGGCCCCTACCAGCAGATTTCTCACTGAAGCACTGCCACTGTTTACAAATGGTGCCAGTTCTTCAGGGTTGCCATTCCTGTGAAGTCCTATGGCATCCTCGGGAATGGGAATTTACCGTTCCTCTGCCTCCTGTGATAACCCGGTAGCACCGGGTTATATCAGGCGGTGGAAACATTAAGGCAAGTCTTCTGGTAACCCACCGGTAGCACCAGTGGGTTACGGGCATACTCGTAATGAAGGCATAGGTCCTATTTTTGATTATGGTCAATGCTTGACCATTTTGCATCGTCATTCCTGTCTGGAATGTTCATGTTGTTCGTTACCACTAAATTGTGAGTTAACAGCTCTTTGGTTGTCATTATACAAGGCGGACTGACCCTCCAAAACAGGTGCCTTTGCTGATAAAGGGGAGAGAACAAGGGAGGGAAAGGTTTCCAGCCGTTTGTAATTATCTTTCTACTCTCATTCCTTTTATGAAGGTATTTGACCTATTTAGACCTGACTGCCAACTATACTGTTTACGGTGCTAATACTATACTTTGGCAGGACTGAGGGGGGTAGGGACTCTGGTGTACAATAATTCCCGGGTCCTTCATCTTTCTACCTCACCTGAGTGTAAACGTTCCATGATTCCCGAGAGTCAGGTGAGTGATACGTCTTGACAATGGCCAAACAGTTTTAGTCCAGATATTGGAAGAGCCTCCCACACCAATAATTCTGTCAGATTTTAGCCTCAGCTAATTTATGCCCATCCACACCGTAACAGCTGACAGCCAACAGTAGGAACCTGAGAGCTACCTCTGGAAATTTTCCATCAACCCAGATAAGGCTCTGGATGTCATCTTGCAGGAAAATAAAGATGTGTGGGTGAATGAACTCAGCCAGAGACTGCACATAGACATTAAATAGGACAGGGATAGGGCACTAGCGCGTAGAGGGTTGTTGTAGTCACCATCTTTTGCCACTCCACACCATCCCTTTTTAAAATACTATTTAAACTGTGCCCAGGGTCGCTGAATCTATTCCTTCTGATTTGGCACCTTGCCTGAACCGGCTCCCCACAGGAGCAGAGCGTTTCTGGCCTCAGAACAGCTGCAGCAGCATGAGTCCTATGCCAGTGGCCTCTCAGGCCTTCATGGATGGCGCAGTATGGTGGTCCAGTGAGGTGGAGAGGAAATCCTATGCAAGGCGGCATCTGTGGTGCACATTCACTGCAGCTTTGTGAGACTCTCTGATGCCTGGGGCCGGAGATGGAAGACGACACCCTCCAGACCTGCAGATTCTCCTGTAGCAGCATTCAACAGCACACCATGGATGTGAGGCACCCTTGTTCCTGTAATCTATGGTGGGTTCGGTGCCTCGGGTATCAGCTAATCAGGACTCCGCAGTAGCCTGGGGACCCGAGGGAGATGCTGGAGTTCTGTTGAGAATACCCATGAATGTTTGCTGATCTGCGAGGCCTATGGTATCCGGAAGGAGACAGGAGGTAGATGAGAGGTGGTGCTCTCTGTTTAGCTGGTGGAGTTGCCCGCTCTGCGCTCCAGTGTACCACAGAGCTAGTGATCTGGTTGCTCCTGCACCCCTGCCACCTATGTGTGTTGTGAGACACTGAGGCATTCCTGGGCTTGTCGAGAGTCACACCTGCAACATTCTCCATGACCCACACTGCTGCAAGGTTGATGTCCTGCTGTGGGGTGAGGATGACTCCTTCTATCATTGTTCTTAAGTGCTGGGGCTGCACCTCCACCTTGCCGGGGCTGCACCAAAGTGTTTCCTTACCTGGTGTATAAAGCCGTAGTCCAGGAGTGGACCACCACATTTTTCTTACCATCTCATCCTGGAAATTGGTATTTGGATACATTTTTACATCTGGCCTAGAACAACAACGTGACCAAAGACAAGTCCCGAAGAACTGTTTACAGAGTAAAATGGAAGCTTATACCACGCCATTAGCTGCGCCTCGTGGGCCGCCCCCTGTGCCACCTATAGTTCATAGGACATCTTTCCATACAAGATGTCTTGGAAGTTATTACGGACTCCAGGTCCTCAATGGATGGTGAAATTGACTCCCAGGGTGTCGAAGTGGGTCTGCCCTCATTACCAGTTTGCCGGACCAGAAAAGAATTGCTGGTAAAAATGGTTACTGGCACATTTTCTGGACCGGCAAACTACAAGTCTGCTGGTAGGGTCTGTGAACTACCGGCAGGCCTGACCTGCCCGTAGTTCTGACCCCTACTGGCAGATTTTTCACTGAACCACTGGCACCATTACTAACAGTGCTGATGCTTAAAGGTTCCCATTCCAGTGGAGTCCTGTGAATGGGAATTTACCGTTCCTCCACTGCCCGTAATATCCTGGCACCAGTGGGTTAGTGTCAGACTCGTAATGAGGGATCTCCATAAGATTTCTGCACAAATGGCTGCCGGAGATGTCATTTCACCAAAATAGAAACTCTCTTTTTTAGAGTATCCATTACACCATCTTGTATTATCCATTTCCTGCTCATATATCGCCCTCCCGGACCCCTAGGCTCCTTTGGGAAAGGCCTAGCTGACCTTATAGCTGGCTTGAATGTGCAATATACCAATTTATTGGTATTAGGTGATCTCAACATACATTTCAATTTGCCAAGACCTACCTTCTTTGACAGTCTTTCTGATTTACATTTACATCAATTGATCCAGACCCCTACCCAATCTCATGGAAACACGCTTGATCTAGTATTTGCCAAGAACTCTCTGCTACGTCCGGGTCTCATCGAACCAGTGGTATGGTCGGACCACCACTTGGTATCCTGCACATTTACACCAGTGACCCCACCTTCTTAGCTCCTCCCTCCTAATACCCTATTGCTCTCTTGGCACTCGGTAGATACCAAGGCTCTTAGCGCCCTAATAGCCACTGATTGTGCCTCTCGGAGGCCACTATCCCTAAAATCTCTCTCCCAAATTTTTGTGGCTGCTGCAGATCTTTGCGCCCCACTCAAAATGACTCAAAGCCGCAGACTGCCCTCCCAACCCTGGTTCATGGACCAGCTTAAATCTGCTTGTCTGAAACTCAGACAATTGGAACGTAAATGGCACAACCACTATAACCCTGCGCTCAGAGAATCCTATATATCTGGGCTCACTACTTATCTGGAAGAGGTTAAATTGGCTAAATCTTCTTTTTTCTCCCAGAAAATCGAAAATGCCCTATGCCAGCCCAAAGCTTTGTTCTTGATTGTACATTCATTAGCCTCCTCTGAGGCTCTCAATTCCAGACTCAAGCCCTCACAAAAGTTGTGCGATGACCTTGCTTCATTTTTCATCACTAAAACTGAAGGGATTCACACAAATATTGCAAAATCCCCGGCGATAATGACACCAGATACCATCATACTATTACCTGCCCCCCCAATTGATCCCTTAGTCAGTTGGTCCACTTTCCCTCTTTTTAGTGAGGCAGAGGTCTTAGCGACCTACTTGAAAATCAAATCATCCTCCTCTGAGAGTGCTATTCCTGCCACCATCAGCGGATCACCCCAGACCTACTAGCTAATATCACCCTGGCTATTAATGACTCATGTCTGTCAGGCCTGGTCCCCTCGGAGCTGAAATCTGCAAGGGTTATTCCCCTTCTCAAGAAGCCCACACTCGATCCCGTGGTGCCCGCTAATTTCCGTCCGATTTCTTTACTTCCCTCTCTGTCCAAACTTTTAGAATCTCTCATCACCCCCCTCCTGTCTTCTTTTTTGGAATCCTCTAAAATCTTCAACCCTGCTCAGGCTGGCTTCAGGCCAGGGAGAGGCACTGAAAGTGTGCTGGTGTCTGTTCAGGACGACATGTCCAGACTAGTTGACGCAGGCGGAGTTGGTGCTTTGATCCTGTTGGACTTATCAGCCGCATGCGACACGGTTGATCACCCTATTCTGCTTTCTCGTTTGGCTCAGATCGGGATATCTGGCCAAGTCCTTGCCTGGCTTACTTCCTTTCTTTCAGATCGTACCCAAACCCTGGCTATGCCCCCCTTTCTTTCTTCCTCCTGCCCCTCACTTTCCCCGATTTTTTTCAACGTTTACATCTGGGCACTGGTTTGCCTCATCCGCTCTTACGGCCTCAACTGCTATTCCTATGCCGACGATACCCAAATCCTGATCCGTTTAGATCAAGATCAGGCTGAGGTATCGTCGTGCCTCCATGATTGCTTGAAAGCTGTAGGGGACTGGATGGACCAGAATTGGCTTAAACTTAATGGTGACAAAACAGAGGTTCTGGAGGTAGGCTGTCCTCCCGACTCCTCACTGTGGACCCTAGCCTTTTGGCCCACCTCTTTAGGTCCTCTTCCTAGCCCCGTCAGTAAAGTGAGAAACCTGGGCGTTATTCTCTCTGCTACCCTCTCCATGTCCAACCAAGTGGCGGCTGTGTGCCAAGCCCACCATCAGATCAGGCTTCTTAAGAGGGCTCTACCCATGATACCTGAAGCCTTCCGCCACCCGGTGGTGGCTGCGTCAGTGCTTTCGGAATTAGACTATTGCAATTCTCTGTATCTGTCACAGCCAATTGGCCTAATACAGCGGCTTCAGCGTATGCAAAATTTGGTGGCTAGACTAGCCACTGGCCCTCCTTATGGTGCCCACATTTCTCCAGTACTCCGGTGACTCCACTGGCTTCCAGTTGGCCAGCGGGTCCTCTTTAAGTCTCTGTGCATTGTGCACCGGGCGGTTCACGGCCAAGGAGCTGGGTTTTTGCAATCAAAATTCACTCGCTATGTCCCTATACGGGACTTGCGCTCCTCGACCACCAAACTTCTTGTTGTTCCTAGGTTCAACCGTGAAAGGGTCGACGGTAGAGCTTTTTTCGATCGCCGCAGCTAGACTCTGGAACAACTTCCCTTCGGCACTAAGAAATGCTCCCAACCATATTAGCTTTAGAAGAGCCCTGAAGACCATTCTGTTTTAGCTCTCTCTTTTCTAGGCTTTCCTCTGCTTGATCAGCTGTCCCTTTCAGCGCCATGATGCCCTTGGGTGACCGTGCGCTCTATAAGTTTAAATAACATAACATAACAAAAAGCCTTTGGGTAGCGGAAGTGACATCACATAACTCATGACCTCTGATTATATCAAAGTGATGTTATTTGACCCAACCCCAAAGTGGCATCAGGGGAAGTAATGGAACACCACCTTTCACCCGTTGACAAAACAGGAAAGGGCATCACATAGCACTGTTCCTAGGTAAACTACGAAAAATATGGTTACAATATCACTATAATGTGATATACATTTCATACAACAATGGATCACCATATGTATCGTTAATATCAGTGTGTATAGGCCCATATTACCAAATTACTGTGAATGCAAGCGGAGGTCCAAGGCCAAATGATAATGATGTGTTACTCTTAAGCTCTTTATATAGAACAAATATACATACAATATCACCCAACCTGTTTTGGTACTCATTTATCGACATTGGAAGGATGAAAGGGTGAGTTGAAGTGTTAAAGAACAGAAGAAATCAGTGACTCACCCCCTAAAGTGCACCTGAAATAAACCTTTAATGAGTCTAGCAATTATTGTATAGAATTCCAGAAAGACAATGTATTTGTTACTCCTATTCTTTCTTATTTAGGGTCACTGCTGAAAGTGTTACACTTGTGCAACTCCATGTGTTTTGTTTAGAGGCCTGGCCAAAAAATCCAGCCGCTCCAGAAACAAAGAGCCACATGGGGATAGCCACAGCCCAGGAGCTTACATTAAAAAAAAAAAAAAGAAAACACTTTTGGTAATTTATTTTTAGCGGTAGCAAGAGAGACCACAGGGGTAGCAAGGGAGACCACAGGGGTAGCAAGAGAGAACTCAGGGGTAGCAGCTGTGACCCCTGGTGACTGCCAAATGACGTCCTTGACTGGCTGAGGCGGGGACGAGGATGGAAGATACGCAGGATGTACTTGCTACAATTTAGATCAGCTGGGAGACACCATGCAATGCACTAAATTCCTGGATGAGTGCGCAGAGGATGTGGAGAGGAGGGCCAAGTGCAGGAATGTCCAGGTTGTCGACATCCTCAAAAGAGCTAAGGGACCCTCTGCTGAATTGTTCTTGGAGTCCTGGTTTAAAGAACTGGTGTCATCTGATCTTTCCAACTTCTTCTCATTGGAGAGGGCGCACAGAGTCCTGGCTGCGTCTCTGCCCCATGTGCCCCTCCACCCCCTCAGTGTGCTGGTAGCTAAAATCCTAAACTATAGGAATAGACACACAATTTTGCAGGCAGCCCACTAAAGGGGATCTCTCGAGCTTCAGGGCAAGAGAGTTGCAGTATTTCCGGACTTTACCCATGCTGTACAGGAAACTGATAAATACTTTGATGCCATCAAGAAACACCTTTCATCCATGGGTATCAAATATGCTGTCTACTACCCGGCCAGCCTGAACATTTTTTACAAGGACTTTACCACTTTTGTTACCGACCCCAAACAAACTTGTGAATGTATGGAACTGTACCAAAGACAGAGATCCGATCGGCAAAATTGGAGGAAACAGCCCAATGGCAGGGCCCGACTCGATGCCCCCCTACCGCTGCCCTGGATATCTAGTCTTCTGCCCCGGATAATGCGCTGAGCAGCACTGGATACCCAAAGGAGTCTGCCCATCTGAATGGGGATTCTCGTCTGTCTTTTGGGGTACATGCTGTTTGATGTGGACTGTTCCCCAGTGGTTGCTACTGGCGACATAATCGAGTGTTCAGACCAAAGTTAAGCACAGAGTACATATGGGTGGTGCATATGCAGGCTAGATAGATGGTTTTTTACCCCTCTTATTTTGCCCATAGCAACTTAAGTTTACCTAGTTAAATGTTTGACAAAGTTACAAAGGAGTGTGGGAGCCCCTCAACTGAGAAGGAACATGGGTCAAATACCCTGTTCTATGGAATTTCTTCCACTCAGGAGAGTTTGCAACCAAGGGTGCAGATTGGTAGGAAGCCTTTATGTCCCTGCGAGAGATCACCTTTCCGGCTAGGCTTATTTGTATTATTATAGTTACTTATTCCTTACGAGCCGTAGCCCATAGGCATCAGGGCGCAGAGGAGACAGATTAATTTACAGATGAGCGAGAGTGACAGAGGGGTTAGCAGTCCTATGGCAGATACATTTACCTAGAAGAATGATATGGTCTTTAATGCTTTTTTGTAGGCAGTCATGTTTCCTTCACAACGCAGGTTTGTTGGTAATTTATTCCATGCTAAGGCAGCCTTCACAGGATATGAACGTTCTTTTCCCTTTTTCCATCTGAATCTAGGGCATGTCAATGGCATAGAGTCCTTCGATCTAGTGGTCCTTGTAGAGTTCTGAACAGTAATGCGCTCTTTCAAATATCTGGGCGCATTTCCAAATAGTCACTTATGGGTCATGGTGTTGATTTTAAATTCTATTCTACCTACTACAGGGAGCCAGTGCAGTTCTCATCTATGCAGTAATATGTGCTCATGTTTCGAGACATTTTTTATGACTCTGACAGAATAATTTTGCAAAATCTGTAGCTTTTTAATGCAGGATTTGCTGGCTCCACCTAACAAGGCATTACAGTAATCCAGTCTTGGCATGATTAAGGTTTTGACCAGGGAGGCACAATTTACATCAGAGATGAAAGGATTCACCAGGCGCAGGAGCATTAAGTAGTACTGCGCATTTTTCACAACATTCGCAACATGGGCATCCGCATT
Organism: Ambystoma mexicanum; assembly: GCF_040938575.1. Lineage (NCBI taxonomy): Eukaryota > Metazoa > Chordata > Amphibia > Caudata > Ambystomatidae > Ambystoma > Ambystoma mexicanum. Next base: position 887,490,526 of record NC_090922.1, read on the forward strand.
AAGTGATGCCTCAATTATAACGCCAAGGGTTTTTACCTTGCTTACTGTTTTTATAGAATGTTGGTCTATGCAGAAGTTTGCATAAGCGATTCCTAATTGTTCTCTTCCTTGGGTTGATCCAAAGACAAGGAGCTCAGTCTTCTCACTATTAAGACAGCACATTTTCTGCCATCCATATTTGTATTTTTTCATATACGGATGTAATGAAGCTGGCATCCTTTGCATAATCTCCCTGTGCTTAAAAATAAGCAGAGTATCGACAGCATAATTAGACAAGTGGATCCCAATGGAATCTAAGAGATCACACAATGGACAACAGAAAACATTGAAGAGGGCAGGAGATAAATATGCCCCTTGAGGAACTCGACACTTGATAATCTCTGAATTCGAGAAAGCATTTCCCCAGACAATCCTAGACATCCTGTTGCTAAAGAATGTCCAAAACCATTCAACTGTGTCGGCAGAACAATTGCCAATTTCCGTGATTCTCATTAAGAGTTTAGAATGATCTACAAGATCAATGGCCGCTGAAAGATCTAAAAGCATCAGAAGCCCCGATTTGCTTTCATCCATGATGTCCAACATTTCTGTTTCAGATCAAGCATCGTGGTCTCCATTCCATGTGAAGTCCTGAAATCTGATTGTTGTTGGTGTAAGACGTCTGACTTCTCCAGATGTTTATGGAATTGGGTAGCTGCTACTTTGTCAGCTACTTTCAACATGAAAGTGACATTAGTGATGGGTCTAAGATTGGAGTGGGTTGCAGGATCTAGATTGTTTTTTTCCAATAGGGGGATGACAGTTACATTTTCTAGAAGGTTGGGCACATCGTTATTAGAAAATGAGGCATTTATAAAACGAGTCAGGAAAGGTGCAAAAATATCTGGATGTTCTAAAAATGATTTTAGAAGGGAGAACATCTGTTTGACAAGTTGTGGGGTGCATCTCTTTGAGGGTTTTAACGAGGGAGTCCACATTACTAGCTTCAAACGAAAATGGAGGATTTTTTTAAACTTGGTATTAAAGGACGAATCTCAGGGGAATCGGTTTTACATTAGCCTTTTTCCTATTAGCAATAGTACACTGTGCCTTATACACTTTGTCAGCAAATACTTTCTGCACTGCCTCACAGTCTAAATTGTTAGGGGTAAACTGTTTTGTCTGAGCTTTAGGTTTTTGCAGTGTCCTGATGATCTCAAACAGTTTCTTAGTATTATTTTCTGAGCTCGAGATTTGAGAGTCAAAGAAGCCCTTTTTAGCATGAAAATTGTCCATCCGATAGTTTTTCTCAATGGCTTTCCATTTATCTTTGCTGTCTTGTGATTTTGTTTTGGGCTTACTGCACAAAACACCCAGACTCGCTTGTAGTGGAAAAGGTCGCTTTAATGTGACAGGCCAAAGCTCACAAATGAACACTAACCTGGCCCCTGGCCTTACAGACTAACAAATCTGTTTTTAACAACTTGCCAAACAAATTAATAATTAAACACTTTCAATTCCCCCAACAATTAAATAATTAAATCAGTTCCACTTCCTCCCTACCTATCCCTTGGTCCCTACCGTCTCCTTACCATCTTATCAAGGCTTCCTGCTTTCTCCCCGGCGCCATGCCCCTCCATCTTCAATACCTGTTCCCCCGGGGTAGCCTGTTTGTGCAAACAGCACCACCCCCATAATTTCCTGCACTATTCCCCCATTGTGCTTCACTCCCACCTCATCCAAAGGGGCCATGCCCCCGGCCTCCAACACTTCATACCCCTTGTCTCTCCTCTACACAAAACTCCTCCTTCCGATGACCTGCTGCCAGGCTGACTTGTCACATTAGCAACAAAACCTTACCACATAACTTCCCCAACTAATGCCCCACTCTGTCACACGAAAACTACCAGCCCGCCGGCCCTTATAACCTCCTGCCAAAAACCTAGAACCCCTGCTGCAAGGGAAAACGAACAACCCCAAATAGCAACCCTCTTCTCCCAGCAATTCACACCCTTATAAGGCCTTAATAAAGGGGTGGGCGGGCGGGGACAAATGCTTGTCCTAACTGCTGCTTGCTATCGAACCTTCCCTGCCCCCTTTACTACCCCGACGGCGCTTCATGCGCAGGCCAGCTCGCTGGCCTGTGCAGTGCCCAAAACAACCCCGGGGGGAAATCCTTCGCGTTCCCTGCGGGGCCCCCCTTTGGGCTTACTGCACAAAACACCCGGACCCGCTTGTAGTGGAAAAGGTCACTTTAATGTGACAGGCCAAAGCTCACAAATAAACGTTAACCTGGCCCCTGGCCTTACAGACTAACAAATCTGTTTTTAACAACTTGACAAACAACGTAATAATTAAACACTTTCAATTCCTCCAACAATTAAATAATTAAATCAGTTCCACTTCCTCCCTACCTATCCCTTGGTCCCTACTGCCTCCTTACCATCTTCTCAAGGCTTCCTGCTTTCTCCCCGGGGCCATGCCCCTCCATCTTCAATACCTGTTCCCACAGACCACCACCCCATCATTTCCCATGCTATTCCCCCATTGTGCTTCACTCCACCCTCATCCAAAGGGGCCATGCCCCCGGCGTCAGAAAAACCCTCGACTGAGGTGTTCTTTCTGACCCACCCCTCCTAACTTACCTCTCCTTCAAATTTGTATTAAGGCCTGGACCGCCCACTTCGCCCCCTATTTCACTAACTATTCCCATAAACCAATAGATGCCCTCCCTCCTCTTAAAAAGCAATCCTCACTCAGATGTGTCCCTGAGCACCAGCGCTCATGCCCCCCACTGCCACAACCACTACCTGTAAAACGTCCTCCTAGACCTACCGGCTGCCCACTTAAATACCATTCCCCTGCAACCCTGCTCGGTGACAACTTTGACCAACCACCTTATCTTGAGCTCCACTCCCGAAAACCAGCTAGGTCCCCTGTTATTTCTATAGCAAAGCTAATCCTCATTAATTTTCTAAGCCATACCTCCTGCGTGTACTATAAATTCCCCCGAAACCCCATGACACTCCCTTCCCACCGCCAACATGGGCAGCAAATATAGACCCCCTAACCCCTTAACTCCCTAAAACACTGTTATGACTGCGTCCTCCGTTCTGTACAAACAATCAGAACTCTCTCCCCACAACCCCACCCCAGTAGCCCTTCTCTGGCCGCAATTCCACGTCCATGGCAATTCACCTCTCCTTCAAGCCCCCATCTGCAAAAGAAAATAGATATGAGTCTCTCTTCTCCATTGCCAAACCACCCCCCTTGTTCCTGCCCTCATTCCCAATCTGCCCCAGTTCCCGGAAAAGTCCACTTATATCCCCTGAACTTCCATTATCCCTGCGCCCCTCCCTGTTCCCCCTTTCGTCTGCTAGTCTCCCTACAACTACCTTCCCATTCCTTGTGCCACCCTCCTTCAGGCAACAATCCCCACCTCTGCTCACTGTCCCACTTCCTCAAAACCCTCCTCATGACCCGCTAATGCCTTTGCAGCTAGTGCTTCAGACTCAAACTTAACTCCTAAAAAAACACCCTTCGTTTACCCCATCTGTCTCCCCAAGACAACCCATCCTCACCTGACCACCTCCTTACTCCCACTATGGAAACACCCCCCGGTCCTTTCCTACCCGGCCCACCTATAATTTGCACCTTTTGCACACCCCTTCTAGACAATGCACCTACCCCCACTTAGACCCCTTTTCTACTTTCCTATTACCCTTCTGTTCACACTTGCCCCCACCCTCCATCACCTTCCTACTGTTGCACCGTGTTGTCCCCCCTGCACCGGGGGCCCACGTGCACCCCCGTCCATGCAGACCCCTCTCCTTATTACTCCTCTCGGCTACTGCACCAGGGTCCAAACATGCGCCCCCGTCTATGCAGTCCAATCCATATAACTTACTCTTCCAGCACCTTGCGTCCATCACGCCATGTTTCCCACCTACAGCAAGGGCCATCGTGCACCCCCGTCCATGCAGTCACATCTCATCACTTCCCCCCAACTGCACCAGGGGTGCTCTGCAGCCCTATCCATTCGGTCACCTCTCCTCATTGCCCCGACTGCCCCAGGGCCAAACGAGCCAAGTACCTCCCGTGCTGTGCGTACTCAATTACCACCCTAGCTCGTGCCCTATCTCCTGCCCCTCACGCGAACCGGGGCTACTACCGTACACTTGAAGTTGCAATATACTCTAAACCTCTGTGAATCTCTCTGTATTGATTCTGTGCCGCTATAACCCTCTCACATCCCCCAAAGCTTGCTCACCTTGTTGTGCGGCAAGCGTGAGGGCTTCACCACCGTCTCCCACACCCTCCAATGATGGCCACCACCCCCCCCCCGCAACCCTCTCCCTAAACACCTTCCCCCTCACCCACCTCCTACTCCCTTGGGATCACCCCCAAAACGTTTTCCCTTCCTTTACGCCCCCCACCCTTTCCGAGAAACTCCGGCCCCACCTACAGAAACGCCCACTTTAACTGGCATATGGTCCTTCCCCCGACCTCCTTGCCCCGCTCCTCGACCTTTTCCCCTGTCCCCTTCCTGAAGACAATGTGTAATCGGGTGCCTACCCACACATCTGCTGCACTCGTGTTTAAATTTCCACATCATCCTCGTGCAACCTTCTGTATTGAAAGCTCAACATGCTGCTGAGGGCTGACCTTTGCTTCCTCCCAAGAAAGGGCTGGTAAGGCACGGGTAACCACTTGTCATATGTCCCATTGGAGCTGGCCTCGTCAGCACCATCCATTGCAACCATAGATCCATGTCCATCTCCCCCAGACCACCTGTCCTCACAATTTCCAGTAATGGAGACTTTCTCTGGGTCACTTTATATGAAGGTTTGTGACGCAACTTAACAGTGTCCAATTCATTTGATCTTTGAGGAAATATGCACACAGGCTAGATGAAAGAGCCGCCATGATATACATTGATATATGTTGTGCTTCTGAGGGTTGGGTAATGCCGCTGCTTGCTGCATATTTCCATAGTTCAGTCTAGTCCGTCTACTCTCCAATCAAAAGGGGCCCTTTGTGTCATTTGGGGTCATTAGAAAGTTGCTGGTCCGGAAACAACGGTGCTGGGAAGCCTGCAGGTAATGTTGTTTCCAGATCGGCAAACTATGAGTTCTGCAAGCGGGTGCCTTTTAGCCTTTCGGAAAGGCACCCTCTCGCAGACCTTGACGGATGCACCGGCACCATTCATGAATGGTGCCGGTGCATCCGTCCTCCCCATTCCCATTGAGTCCAATGGGACTCAAATGGGAATCTGGACTCATATTTTCCAGCTCCCGGCAATAGGCAATTACTGGGACTGCCGGGGCCGTAAGGCCCCGGTAAGACCCCATTGCCGTGCGCCAGAAAAAAATTACTCAGGCGGCAGCCATGCCGTTTTGACTGTTGGTTTAAATGGCATAGGCCTGATTGCATCGAAAGTCTTGTGCACACATAAAACATATTAAAAAGCAGAGCAATGTGCTGTGATAGCAGTCTCACTCAAAATACAGACTTTCACTGATACACAAAAAATCATCTCGGTCTCCATAAGGTACTTTTCGGTGTTTTGTGAGTCCCTAAACATTAAAACTAAGAACCATATTGAACGAAATAACAAATAACCTTGGCAGGTTCTGTCGTGAAAAGTGTGCTATACAGTGTCATCAATTTGATGTGTTGCTGTGATATATTGAACGCGGGTTTCAGCAAAAAAAAAATATATATATATATGGAACTCATTTTTGTAGAGTTTAACCCAGTCCTCAAGACACAGACAGGAGGTCATTAGCAGGAAGAAGAAAGCCCCTGTCAGGGGGCTGCAATAACGGCCTAAATTGAAAGCAGGAAGAGAGAATCATGGCGGCACAGTGTGCTGGCCCAATTATATCACCACATTGTTTCTCACTGCAAGTCTGATAAGAATCCACAAGCGCCAAGAGCCCAAGGGACTGGGGCCTGTCTGGTGAAAATTGGAAATCAATAGGAGTCTATAATCGCAAGCAAACTGCATCATTTTCATTAGTTTGAAAGATGACAGGCATCATGGAATTGCTATAGAAACTGTCGGGCCCAGTGCTTTTGTGAAAGCTTTGTGTTCAGTTCACCAGCCATCTATCAGCGGAGAGGCCTGCAATATCGCACACCTGTTTGCCAATGAGTGACTTGTTGGGGCGCACAGGGGAAGGAGCTGCTAGGTTACATTGTCAAGGCACCAACCACTGAGCGCATTGCTATTAAAGAGATGGGTTTTTGTTTAAAAAGAAGTTTAAATGTGGTATTCATTGGAAGGGCAAGGATTAAACGGCGCTCCGGCGTTTTGAATTTGAACTCAATATATATTCTATTTGCAGTTCGTTCTGCAGGGCCAATCTTTCTGTCAGTTAAGCGCAAATTCATCTCGGTACTGATGTGAACTTTATTTCCAGAGCGAAGAAGCAATTTGCCCTCCCGGGTTATCTAATGCTAGCTCTTGTTTTTTAAGCAAACACAGGCAATTCAATGTGACAATGAGAACTGTAATCCAAACAATAGTAATCCAACCTCGTTTTTATAGCTGCGATTTGCTGTCTATAAAATGGCCGCGGTGTTTGTTTTCCTGCAGCTCTGTGCATCCTGTCATGCAATGACTCAAAAGTATTCTTGAACAAGATGTGGCTCGCAATGGGGTGATATGCAAAAACAAACATATGAAGCTTCGCTACAGTTAAGAGAAAATATAATCTATAATGGAATATATTTAGAAATATACACAATGACAGGGAAGCAGTTATCTTCAACATAGCCACGCAGAAGAAGGTGCTCCTAAAACGGGCCATATTTTATTTTTTAATCAATTTTGTGCAGTCGATTATAATTTGTAACCTTACTCGTGGTGTATTATTAAGTATGTGCAAGCGATCCATCTGCCCCTTCCCACCTGCCCTAGGCCCCCCTCATATGTACACAATTACAATATTTAGCCACTTTCACGACCCCACTTACAATTTGAAGATAATTCAAGGGAAATACCTCTTGAATTCTATGGCATCACACAGATGCTAACTGTAATCTATTTCCCTTTTCTCTGTATTTTCATAAGCAGTAAAAATGTGTTAAACTAAAAAATATAATCTTTCTCTAAACAAACGACAATTCCCATAATCCTTTTCTGTTCACTTTGTGCGTCCTAGTCCTTTACCAGTCTTTGATGCCCATCCAACTTTTACCAGCTCTTCCCTATCTTTCCACCTCTTTTTTACTGCTTCTTCGAGAACAGATATGTTCTTTCTCCTAATTTATCAAGATCCTGTGAATAATATGGGTAGAGTTGTATGATGTAGCTAAGGTTGCATGTGCTTTACTTGCTTACTGCATTTAGATTTTCAAGCGTATTCCAGATTTGGTATTTTACTCACAACATTCACGTTTCTTTTTCCTTTTTGGATGCTTCACGGTAAGGTGGCCACTACAATCTGGAACTTGCAGAGAAAAGTACTTCTGTTCACATAGTGGCATAACTGACAATGGGTTTGCATTACAATCAATGAAACACGTGCTTGTAAAACCAATCAGCAGATATGAGACTGTCCTCCATCCTGGCAGAAGAACAAATCACCTTGGATGCTTCAGCCTCTCAAACTGAATGTTTCCCAAAGACAGACACATCTATTTCCTCTATGGGCATAGCCCAGAGAGCCAGGTTGGGGAAGGAAACGGGAAGATGGGGCTTCTGGAAAGGGAAAAGAAACAAGTGTTCACTGGACATGCCAAAGTTACTTTACAGTCTTCCTACTCCTTCAAGGATCCAACAACACAAAGAGAGGACAAATCATGGACACAAGAACACAAGAACACTTAATCATTGAATACCCTGACTGGGTCCCTTGGATGAAACATAAACTAACACTTTGTGGTGTTAAATACCACATGGACAGGTCCAGGGCTCTTAGACCAGTTGTGCTCCTGAATGAAACCAGTCACATTAACATGGCATGTTTGGCAAATGATTCTGTGCATCCACATTACTGCACAAGTGAAGCCAGGTCTTCCAGTTGGATGTGACATGTATTAACTCTAATATAAGATGAAAGTATTTTTGTAAGGAGAGCGCTTGCATTGGGGTTATTCTTTCTGTTTTGATTTTAGGTATATCGCTGGGTGTGTGCTAGTTTCCCCATAACAGCAGTTGCCACACACATTGGAGCAAAAGCTGAGTGGTGGCGCAGCTAAAATAGGTCTGACAAGCCATTCACATTTAACATTCTCAAACTACACTTACCAAATTGCCTGAATCCCAGGAGGTGGAGCCTGGGGGTACTTGGAGCCCTTTGCTCCACCATATAACACAGACTGAAAGCGCTAAATCGGGGCTCTGAATATTGTTTTACTGCTTGCGTTCCCGTTGCGCTGCTGCATTTTCGAACTATACTTACCAACTTGCCTGGACCTTGGAGCCCTTTGATCCACTGTCATCCAGCAGTGCAGCTGTGCAGTGCCAGCCGCTAAAACTTTATTGTTCCAAACTGGTGGGCTGTTTGGCCATTGAGACAATTTTGGAGAAGAGAATGACCACTGTCATTCCCGTCGATGGTTCTGTAAGTACATCTGTGCTTGCCTCCGGTATTGGTGTCTGATCTCCATCAGCACAGAATTGGTCTGCCAAAAGTTATTAGAGAGCCTACTCGTATTGCCCTGACTGAGAAAACAAATATCACCAGATTGTTTCTGACTCGATCGCTAAATGAATCTGATTGCTCTATGGCACTAGACGGCCATGTCTCTGACTCGCTTAGTTGTTTAGGATTCAAAATGGTTGTAAGCGATACTAACGCTATATCGGGCACCAAGTCGTACCTCATTTGTTGTTCAGACTTGACATTGATAGAATCTCTTACACCCGAGCTACACCAGCCAACACATGACCTTGCTCCTGAGGCGCCAATTGTCTTTGCACCACTCAAGGCGCCTCAAGGATTAGTTCGAGAGGAACTGGTTCTGCGCCACAACTTCGAAGCAGCAATTAATAATTTGTTGTGCAGCAATGAGATGCCCATATTTAAATCTACTTTAGGTGGAAATTATGTTGATCAACCAGAAAGAGTGGTTGTTTCCCCTGCTGGGAATTTTTCAGCAAATCGAACTCTGAACCACTCAACGGCGACTAAACATTCCAATGATTCGTGTTCGCAGTTTACAGCTTTTAAACAATTATTGAAATCTTTGGTTGAGAAATGTGACATAATCTGCATTGTTACTAATGATCACACTAGGACGCTAGCTAAGATTGAAGCGTTGCCAAAGTGCCCACGACCTGTTACCAATGTGGCTCACCCCCAGGACTTTTCAATTGAGGTGATTTCATCTGCTTCAAGATTAGCAGCGACCACCGGTATCATGAATGAGACGGCCCCGATTCAGGTAGCTGCTGCTGCTGCCTGGAACATGGTAATAATTGAGAGTGAACCTTGTGGCTCCCTAATGGTAAATGAGGGGGTTAGCCCTAAAGAAGACCCTATTTTTGTTATGTTTGATACCAGTGCATTGACTAACAAATGCAGGAATAAAAAGAAAAGGCAGGCAGAAAACTCAAAACATTTGTGGAAACCACTACAGCATGCTCAAAAAGGACTATTGTAAATCAAACCGGCAATAAATCATCTGATGTTGTTGGTCTGTGTTCCAAGATTCCTACTCTTATGGCTGAGGGGGGACAGAGTAATAACATCAATACAGGGACCAGAGATGGAAAAAGGGAAGAAAAAAAGGGGGTAATTGGTGATTCTAATATTAGGTCCCAACGTGATATTCTCATTCCTTTTGGGGCAATATATACTAAAGCTATTAACACCCTGTATAAACATCCTAAAAGAAAGTCGAGCAAGACATCTCTTGAGCCTACTGTTAGGCAGAATCACATGCAGTACCCTTGGGGAACACTACATGGGAAACACTACATGCAATTAAGACTACTAGTGTCAGCATAATTTCACCTTTGGTACAAGCCTGTACTACACAGTAATGTGGTAGCAGTGGCTGCTGAACAGCCAGACTTATCTCAAGAGCAAAAGGTGAGCAGTAGAACAAGTTACACAAAGGACCAACAAATAGAATGATTATGATTCAAACAAACACTTACTCAAGGTTTCTTGGTAAACGAATATACATTTATTTACAAAGTCAGTTGGAAAACATTACATTAGCAAGAGCAGCTCAATATCATATACTAATATACTACAAATACACATCCAATAAGTTACTGAACAAGTTCAGCTCCCCTGAAGTGAGAGCAAAATGGCACTTCAGTTACTTTAAAAGGGGCTAAAAAGACAAGGTTATAAGAATCAAGAGCACAAATACTTTCATAGCTAGAGCAAAGGGTTTCAGTTAACTACAACCAGCAATTCAATACATAGGCCTGGGCCAAAGTCAATGGTTCAGAGCCTTTGTGTAGGATAGCACAGTTCTGGTAGTAAACGGTTAAGTCTTTGCCACGGATCTTAGAAGAATTTGGTCAGGCGAAAAGATAAATGTTGGTTTAGGGAAGGACAAGCCTTCGAAGTCAGGAAAGTTTCACAAACTTTCACTGTGGCCGAAAAGATTTCCGGACCGTGTTTGCACAGTACCTTTAGAGTGAAGAAGAGCTGGAGCTGAAGCAGATGTTCCTGGCAGTTCGAGCAGATCTCGCTGTTCCTGAGCTTCACTTTACTCTTGAGGTAAGTCTGCCTGCTCAGCCACTGCCACCACATTACTGTGTAGTACAGGCTTGTACCAAAGGTGAAATTGTACTGACACTTGTAGTCTTAATTGCATGTAATGTTCCCCAAGGGTGCTGCATGTGATTCTGCCTAACACTGGTGGCAGAGGTGGGATAAAGTATGTTACATTTAGACTGCTACTCTTACCTTTGTTCAAATAACCCTCCCAAGGCTAAGCAACACTAGAAAAGCAATTGTTTTATCATGCCTGATATGGGAAGCTACAGACAGGAGACCCTAGTCCCTTTAACAGTTGATCAATTGAGAGATATGTGTAAAGCTAGGAATCTCACTGTAAAAGGCAAAAAGGTTAAATTGATAGAAAAATTATTGGAATATCAAAGTCTGAGGAGTGGATCTGAAACAGCTACCCCTGCAGCAAATGTGGAAAATATTGATGAGGATGATCATGTTTCAGAGCCCAGCTCCAATGTTATGGATGAGTTAGTGTTAGGGAGGATTCTTTTCTATGGCTAATTTCCCTTACCTATAGAGTCCCCCAGCAGCTTTGCTGGATTTGAGGGGTTTATTTTTTTATCCTGCTAAGAGTGAGACCCTTTTTTCACACTCTTAGACAGATTGCTAGTGTGTGTTTTAGGCTATCTTGTGTGCTTATGGCCTATGGGGTTTTTCTCACCCTCATAGGAATCATCTTTTACATGTGTGGTACACAGCACCCTGCGTGCCGTACCACAGGGGTGTCGTAGTGACCCCCAAACATAGACTCCATACCCTGGGACTGACTACTGTCTCCAAGGGAATGTAAAGTCCCCATTGACTTGACTAGTCAAATCTTATGAACAAAACCAGTACAAGCCACCTTACTATGGAGGTACTGGGAAGGATTAATAGTTTTTCCCTGGTGTTCATTTTTGAGGGGGTACCATACAGTCCCTCTCTCAAAAGTTTCTGGCTGGTGGCAGTGGTTACTACTGAAAATATTCGAACGCAAATATTTTCCTATGGGATTTTCCCATTGTTCGAGGCTATCACTTTTTCTGACAGCCTCTAACATACCGCCGGTTTATTTTAATATTAACTCTACTCCAGTAGGTTTTCATTGCCAGAACTTTGATTTAATTTTTTTCTCGTGTCTTTCTCTGTAGTCCTAATCCAGGTCGGGGATCCTTTGTTCATCCTTTTGGTGGGCTTTTGCACAGAAGCCCTCCTCTAGGTGCCACTGAGTCTGGGGAAGACAGGATATGTGGGAGGGGGAATAGGCACCCTGGACAGGGTTGCCTACGCAACTCAAGTCACACTCTGCCCTGATAGGCTGGGGGGTTCTCCTGCCAGGAGAGCCACCCCACTGTGTGAGTGACAGCTAGGCTGTATGAATGGGGGTCTTGCTGCATAAAATTAGGGTCCTGAGGACTGGAGGAAAAGACGTCCCCACTGGAACTAAGAAGCCGAAGAGCAGAGAAGCCAAAGACATCTGCAACGATTGAACCACCAGTGAAGCCCTGTTGCAGATTCTCACCACTTCTTTCCACACGACGAGAGAAGATCTTCATCTACAAGAGCCTTCTTCCTTGAGCTGGTGGGGCCAACCAGTTCGCCAATCGCCTTCCAGGACCTGCCTTGGTCGAATCGCCAGTGCCCCGCACTCAGAGACCGGATAACCAGGCCCCCGCCCACCATGACCGTGATTTAAAGGAGCGTACCTTTTAATCTGTTTCGGCAACACCGCGGCTGGTTTCATCCCTGAGCAGTGCAGTAGCTCGAACCTTCCTCCACGACAAGAGCCTCTCTTCTTCTGCTGTATCTCCCGAAGTGCAGGAACTGCCAGGAACTACCACCACCGCAGGAGCATCTTCTACATTTTAAGGTACATTGTTCCACCAGGCCTCCCTTTTCTTTGGGTACTGCTAAAGGTGTTTTAAATCCTGTACTTACCTACTGGGTTGGCTGCCCCTATCATCTGACTTTGTCTCTCACCTTCTGCAACCACCTTTTCGAATCCTTTAACAAAGACTTGACTGCAGCTACAAAAACATTTTGCTCCTGGACACTTTGCCCTGTACCACTGACTCTGGCACAGGCCTATTGACTCTGGCTAAATCTGTTACAACTGCCTTCTCTAGATTGCTTCTCACCTAGAAATGTGTTGGTGCACCTAATTCTTATAACCACCTTTTCTTCCCTCTGTTTAAACCTGTGAAGTGCCATTTTGTTCGGTTTTCACCTCAGTATTATACATGCTAAAGTACTGCCTTGCCTAACTTGTTCACAATCTTAATGGGAAGTGTTGCTGGTGTGTTTAAGAGTATCTTCCTGTATAACTTGGCCTTTCCCTCCCTTTTGAAAAATTGATAGAGTGCCATTTCTGCTTGGTTTTCGATGTGCCATTTTGCTCAGTTTTCACTCTTGCTCAAACTTGTCTACAATTTAAATAGGGAGTTGTGTATACTTTTCTTGACTGATTTAACTTGCTTTTATAATAGTGATTTGTGTGTGAACATCAAAGTGTGTAAAATAAATAAATATAGTCCTAATGTGTAAACCCTGAATACTGTTCATCTCCCTCTTGAGAGGGAGTCTTAATCTGCTGTAGTGCTCCCCAAGGGAACTGCAATGGATTTTGCCTAACACTGGTGTACAGCAGTGAAGATAAAAGTATTGGATTTACATTTTAGAGTGCTGCTAGTACCTTGGTTCAATTAACCACAAGGCTTAACAATCACTAAAGGTTAATTTTGAACAAAGTCAAAGAATGGAAAGTTACAGCCAGGAGACCCTCCTTAATAATACTGCTGATTATTTAAGGGATCTGTGTAGGCAGAAAGGTCTTCCTGTAAAAGGCAAGAAAGCAGAAATGATTGAAAGATTGTTAGAAAAACAGAGTCTGCAGAGTAGGGCTTTAGTGCCTACCCCTCCAACAAATGTAGCAAACACTGAGGATGATAATGTCGATGATGTTATTGTTGAAGCAGATGGGGAAGAGGAGGATAACAATGTGACCCCCTCTGGCCCTCTGCCCACTCAAAGGCCTCAACCTATGGCTACTGGACCTTTGTCAGGTCCCACATTAAGTCCTGAATTTATCACTCTAGAAAAAATGAGACTTGAACTTGAATTCAAAAGAATTAGTGCCCAAACTAAACAGAGACATCAAGAACTAAGGCTCAAAGAAATAGAGCTGAACCATGAAGAGATGAAGAAATTGTCTTTGGAAAATGCTTCTCTCCCCGAATCCTCTAGATCCTCCAGTCCAAAAAGACCCCAGATGCCTAAAGAGATTGTGGGTATGTATGAACCTACGTTGGCTGTATTAGATTGGTTAGCTACGTTTGAAAACAATCATGGGCTCCAGGATATCACAGGGAATCAGTTGATTCCCTGGTTATTCTCTAGGCTCCCCCCTGTTGCATCTGATGGGGTAATGGAATTGGGGGTGGTGGATAGGATGGATTATGAATGTGTAAAACTAGCTCTGATAGCTAGATTTGGGAAGACCCCTTCCTTAAGAGGTTTAGGACCCTCAAAAAGCATGATAGTAACCCTTGGGCTACTTGGGTGAATGAGTGTTTGAAAAACTTGGAGGGATGGATTAAGGGTTACAGAGTAAAAACTTATGAAGGAATGAGAAATCTGGGAATGTTGGAGTCTATCTATGATGCCTGCTCTACTGAGCTCAGACAGCACATGGTTGATTCAAAAGAACTAGATTCCAAGAAACTAGCAAAGGCTGCTGACTTGTGGGTTGCCAACAGGGCTACTCACAAGGATTCTGTGGTCACTCAGAAAAAGGATGAGGGAAAGCAACCAAAGAAAGACAACAAAGAGAATTCAAATAATTCCAATTCCAAAGAGGGCCATAAATAAAATTCTAAGGGTAAGCCACAAGGGAAACCTAATCAGGCTAGTGTACCTTCTGGTCCCAGACCAGAAGGAGGTCAGAAGAAGCCACCATTCATAAAAACATTTGGGAAATGTTATGTTTGTGGTGCAACTGATCATGTGAAAGGGGATCCCAGATGTAAGGGTAAACCTTCAGGGATCCACACAGTCTCTTTAGCCTTCACCCCAGGTGAGGAAGTACCAATGACCAGTGGAAACTTTCAACTACTTGCTGAAGACCCCATCCGAGTCTCAGCTAGTGTATCTTCAGTATCTTTGGGGTTGTGGGAACAATAGAATTTAGATGTGTATAATTCTATCCCAAATAATACTAAACAGTATTATAAGGACAGTGTCCTAGTCAATGGGCAGGAGACCCCTGCCATTAGAGACACTGCGCCCAGCAAGTACCTGGAAGGGTGTTGTTGGGCAATGATCTGAAAGATCTTGGAGTAGTGTCAAGTACTCCCAGACCTCCTAGTAAGAGATTACAGGAGCTCACCAGACCTACAAGGGAGAGGACCTTAAGAGGCTCTCCTGAGGAGATGGTGGGAAAAGAAATCACTCCTACTCCACTGGAGTTACTCACTGCAATTTCGAGACAACCAGAAGCAAAGGGGAAACCCAAAACTTCTAAGAAGAAACCAGCAGAAAGCACTCCAGTGCTGCCAACCAGGAAATCTCCTGGGTTAGCAAAAATCACACCTGTTATTCCACCTCCAGCTGAGGCTGAGAGGGAGGTACCAACCTGCATGAACTAGAGACTGCAGATTCAGATCTAGTAGGAGGCCAGGATCTTATTGGAGATCTGGACCCTTTGAAACATCTTGAGATGCAGTCTTTACTGGCAGAAGGTGGCCCCAACAGAGCAGACTTCGGTAAGGGGCAAAGAGAATGTCCAACTCTGGAAGCTCTTCACCACCAGGTAGCTTCTTAGCTTGAAGGCAAGAGCCTTGGAAGTATAGGTTACACTGGGAAGATGGCCTCTTCTATAGTGAAACAACTGAAGCAATCCCTGGAGGCTACAAGAGACTTGTAGTGCCCCAAGAGAACAGACTCCAATTCTTGCAACTAGCCCATGAGATACCTTTGGCTGGTCACTTGAGTTTCAAGAAGACCAAGGAAAGGCTCTCTCTCTACTTTTATTGGCCTAAAATGGGGGCTGAAGTAGACAAGTATTGCAAGAGTTGCCACACCTGCCAAACTTCTGGTAAGAGTGGTTCCAAGAATGTGGCACCTTTTGTGCATCTCCCTGTGGTGGGAGTACCATTTTAGAGGGTAGGAATCGACATTGCCGGTCCTCTTGACCCTCCAACCTCTTCAGGCAACAGGTTCATCCTTGTAGTAGACCATGCTACTAGGTACCCTGAAGCAATTCCTATGAGGACTGTTACAGCTCAGGCTGTGGCTAAGGCCCTCCTTCATATTTTTACCAGGGTTGGGTTTCCTAAGGAGGTAATATCCAACAGGGAGTCAAATTTTGTGTCCCACTACATGAAGGCCATGTGGAAAAGCTGTGGAGTTACCTACAAGTTCCCAACTGCATACCACCCTCAGACAAATGGACTGGTAGAAAGGTTTAACAGAACCATGAAGAGCATGATAGGAGCTTTAAAAGACCCCCTTGAGAAAAAGTGGGATCTTCTACTGCCTTTTCGTTGCATATAGAGAAGTCCCTCAGGAGGGAGTGGGCTACAGTCCATTTGATCTTCTCTATAGCCATCCGGTCAGAGGTCCATTGGCCCTGATCAAGGAGGGGTTGGAGAGTGATCCTTCCCCCAAGCCAGTGAGAGTCACTGACTATGTGATAGGTCTCTGGAGGAGAATGTCACACATGATGGCAGAAGCATCAGATAACTTGAAAACAGGTCAGACTCTGGTTAAGCATTGGCCTGACCAGAAGACCAAAATGGTTGAGTTCTCTCAAGACCAGCTAGTTATAGTTATGGTACCTACAAGACAGAGGGCCTTAAAGGACAAATGGATAGGACTCTTCAAGGTTGTGGGCAAACTTGGAGAGGTCAACTATCTGGTGGATTTAGGCAATCCTAAGGAGGCTCCCAGAGTCTTTCACACCAGCTGCCTAAAAGCTTATGTCTTAAGACCAGAAGTGGGAGCTTTGCTTCTAGCTTCAGCTCAAGAGGAGGAGGAGAGTGAACCTCTACCTGACCTACTCAGAAGCCAGCCTTTAGATGAGAACATAGGGACCAAAGCTGGTTTGGCATGCAGAGTTAAACACAAGAAGGACCTTTCCAAAAAGAAACGGCATAAAAAGTTGACCGGATTCTGTTTTTACAGATAGGTCTTGGGTGCCATTTTGAAAAAAATGGCTGACCCGATTTTTAGCTACCGCTGTTCGCAGTCGGAAAGAATCATGGTAGTTTGATCTAAACCACTGCCACCAGCCATTTCACGTAGGAAAGGGTAACATTTGACTGTTACATGAGTGTTTTGACTCAGGGGATGCTAGGCAACCCCTCCAGTACTCTATAGGAAGATAGTGTGTGCTGTGTAAATTTAGGGAGACTAGTAAAATCAATTTTACTTTACATGCTCTGGGAGACAGTAGTCAGTCCCAGAGAAGGTATTTAAACCTTGGGAAGTCTGAAATACATCCCTGTGCCACTGCACTGAAGGTGCTGTGTGACACACAGAAAAAGATGATGCCTATGGAGTTGTTTTAAAACTCCATAACCAAAGAACACAAAAGTAAAACACACATAAAAATAATAATAATAATAATAATAATTTAGAATTTATATAGCGCTACGAACCCTCCAGTATCTGAGCGATGCTTATTATTACCCACGGTGTGTGCTGCTCATTTATCGACCTCGGAAGGATGAAAGGCTGACTTTCGATCCCTCTACTCGCTGTGCTATCGGACGGCTATAATACATGGGAGAATGGGAAAAAAAGTCTCACACTCTTCCCAGGTAAAAAATCAAATCCTAGAAATCCAGCAAGGTTGCTGGGGGTCCCAAAGGTAAGGGAAATTAATACATTCTTGAGAATTCTCCCTAACACCTACTGCTGATGAGTCCACCATACCTGAGTACATCCATCAGCTTGCTGACTGAGAACCTGCTGAACCATCGATCAGTAACTGTGGCATATGCATGGGAGGTGGGGTGAATATTATTCCAGAGAGCAATAATTATAGCCATACTCGGACTGAGACCCCCATCCAAATATATTTACCAGCGCTCACTTTGGATGACATTTTACTTTGTCTATAGATCGGTCCTGTATAGTTGAATATGGGCACGCAATCCTAAATTATGTATGGATAGAGAGGCAAGTTGATCTAGCCTCCATCTCAAAAGGGTGATTCCAATTCCAAGCTTGTTCCATAGGCCTGTTGATTTTGTGCTTAACTGATTGACTTTTTTGGATCTATGCCTTTAGATTCTTCAACCTTGTAGAAATACCTGATGACTCTAGTCTAGCTATGATATTCGTACACTTTTATGAGAACTCCACATTGGATTTTATACAACATTGTGAAGTTGATTTTTATCGACTGGGCTATGAATGTTCGATCAAATGAATTCCAGAGGTGCATGAAAGAGACATTAGAAAGCAATCTCATTGTGTAGATGAGTTAGTAGTCACTACCAGAAAAATGCCTGACCCTCCACCCGCCTTCAGGATTGCTGCCAGTGCTAATAGATCTAGAGTGTTTCATTTCACTGATCCTCCCCCTAAACATGAAACTGCGAATGAAGTTGATTGGACATGCCTATACAGTTTTTTTGCCATGTTATTTTGAAAAACGTCCCTGATTGTGAGGTTAGACTGCTCTCTTCGAACACCCAAAGATTTCTGCACCTTTATATGGGGGCTGGTCTGTTTAATAATTTGTTGCTATTTGGAATAATTGCTATACAGGGAACCTGGCTGACTGAAGAACTCGCACTTGATGATAGGATTAAGATTCAAAAGTTAGCTTGTAAAGGGCTTCTTGGAAAACTGAAGGGGGGTCTTTTGATTAATTGTCATCCTTTATTCAATGTAACTGACTTGACTGTTGCTTCAGACCACATTTTTTGCAGGCCTATTAACTAGTGAGTCACTTGGTGGATCTTTGTTTAGATATCTAGTTAGCAGTATATACGACCCTCTAGGCCTAAAATATACAAAGAAAATATGATCAACAGTATTGACACTAATTGGGGCACATTGCTCCACCTGCTCCATACTTCAGCTGGGTGATTTTAATGCAAAAATAACTCCCAGCACCTACAGTTCAGAGGTGGCACTGGAGTCTGTATTATTGCAATCCTCAAGCGACAAGAAGGGAGTATATTGGACACTCTGGATATGATCATGTTGAACGGTAGGTGCAAGCACAACCTGCCTGAAAAATTCAGTAGATTACGGGTTGTGCTGCAAGCACTATTGACTTTGTTTGCATCTTCTAAATGATATCATATTAATATTGACTTGATTGTTTTGCCTCTCGAGGAAAGCAATCACGTTATTGCCATTACTTGGGTATGAGACACCAGTGATGCCAGCAGATAGTCCTAGTGTGCTGGCTGTAAATCAGGGAGGGGACAGGATAAAGTGGAATCCAACCAATTCATATAAGATTTACAAGCAACTGGAAACCATACAGTTTGCTGGTCTGAGTCGGAATGCTTTAACAAACTGGGAACTGGTTGTTCCCCAACCAGCCCCCAGCTGGTAACGAACCAACACTTATGAAAGACAATGAGAGTGAGTAACGTAACTTTAATCTGGTTGACAGTACCAAAGTTTTGACTAGTGTATTGGCCTTGTGTCTAAGCCCTCAGGACACCAACAATCAGTTGGTGGCCGTCATAGACTCAGGTTTTACCCAAAAGTTAGGGATGTAAAGCGGGCCCTTCGTAGAGACCTTTGTGGTGTTATCCAGTCCTTTGGTGGTAGCCCCAATATTGAGGAACGTATTCAGTCTCAAAAGAAGTGCTATACCGCATTGCTTAAAAACCACCAAAGGGGCAAAAGCTAGAGAGATGGCAAGCTCTCATCACCACTATTTTGGAAACAGTAGAACATGTTGGCAGATAGTTAGGCCTCAGTCTGAAAATCTACTCATGGTTGCCAATGTCAGTAAGGAAGACTGGAAAGCATATATTAGAATGAACATTGGAAAATTGAGCAGTTGTGCTTTTGAGGTGGATCTCAGGCTCAGGCTGTATGGGAGTTTTTCTCAACATTACAAGACATAAGTAAGATCTATAGATTCTTGGGGCAGATGGTCTTAGCACTGTTTTGCTAATACTTAATCTAATGTGTTGGGGAAAATGACTGTTCCAGTTGTTCAACTTCATCTCTGTAAACAATGAATTGCCCTCTTCCTGGCGAGACAGGATAAGCAAACCCAAAAATTATAGCCTACTCGCTATGATAGATGTGCCTGTACATATATTCGTGAGAGTGCTTCTAATTGAGTTGTCTAAATGGGAGGAGGAGTCGAAAATCATTCCCATATATCAGACAGAGTTTATTAAGCGGGCAGGCACTATGCGTGTTTGTAGACTTCAGCCGGCTTTTGAAACGGTTTGCTGTGAAAAACTATGGGCAAAACTAACTAACCGGGGTATACCATTAGGTCTACTTAGGATGCCAATGTCTTTGCACATGGACACAAATGTAACTATCAGGATCACTAATGCTGGAGCATGCTCACAAATGATTCACACCCGGCCTTAACCAAGGGTACATATTAGCTCTGCTACTATTTAACTTGTATCTTTCTGTTCTCTCTGCCGTTTTGGACCCTAGAAATGTACTCCCCCTGATGATCTTGTTCTTTTAGATTCCTCTCCCAGAGGCTTACAAGGTGCCTTAGATAAACAATGTTGTTACTATTGTGTTACTTAGAAGCCAATGATCTGGTGATTAACATTTCTAAAACAAATGCCATGGCTTTTAGTAACCACAAGTTCAAGCTGAGTAAAAAGTTTAAATTGAAAATTGGCACGCACGATATTCAGCAAGCCCCTGAATATGTCTAGCTTGGCCTCAACTTTGATCAGTCTCTCATCTGGGATTCCTATCTCGACCGCTTAGACTCTAAAGTTGAACAATTAACTGCTGGCATTTTGCATTTTGTGAAGGAACATGCTGGCTTTTTCGTTGAAGAGCATGGTATTTCTTTATAAGGCCAAAATACGCACAATCATGTTGTATGGCGCAGAGATCTGGGCCAGTAGGCATTCATCAAAACTTGCATTGATGGAAAGACGTTGTTTGAAAACACTGCTCAAGTGCTTCCCGCTCCTATTGAGTATATCTTGTTGGAGATTAAACTATATTCAGTGGTTTCCACCTTGAATGTGAGCATTATTAATTTGTTTCTTCAGCTCAGTGTACCTTATTGAATCGTAATTAATTGTTGACGATGACTGAAGTTCCGGGCTTTAGGAAATTGACCATTAATAGAATTTCCAAGGAGTACCAGGTATGGATGCAGAGACTAGGGTTCTCTCCTAGTAATTATTTATACGCTAAACTAAGTGCTCCACAAAAAAAAAAAATCATAACATCGACCTGGAACAGTTGTTAGTCAACTGCTAAGAGCCTGAGCGGGAATATGTATCACACCAGGAGTTCAAGCTGGTGCCATATGTCAGAGTAGTGCTTGACAGCAGAGCAAGAGTTTAGTGTGGCAACATGGAGCAGGTTGCCACTTTTGAAGGACATAATGGGGGTGCAGTTGACCGAGGTACCCCATAAGCGACAAGAGTGTCTGAGAGATAGAGGTAGGGGGAGACAAGGATGGTAAGGGTGTCAGTAAGGAAAGTACATGCAAGGGAGGGGCACAGGAGGCAATGGAGCTCCAGATGCAATGGCAATGGGTATCCAGGGCAGCAGGGTGGAAGAGGCTGACAAGGTTGTCAGTGTAGTACGAGTAGGCAAGGGAGGCTGAACAGTTGAGAGCAACAAGTGGGAGCTGTGGGGGTGGTGGTGAGTTTGGTAGAAGGAAAGGTATCCAAGGAGGGCATAGTTGTCAAAGGAGCCTGGGTGGCAGTAGGAGCAGGTGGCAAGGGATGCCGTGAGGAGGAAAGATGAAAGTTGATAAGGCGAGGAAGGAGCCTATCAAAAAGTAAGAGGTTGGGTTGAAGCCCTTGTACCAGGATAGTACCATTGACAGACATTTATGATGGCCCTGGAGGTGGAGAAGGGGGCAAGAAGGGCCTCCCAGCGGGTGCCATCATTTATGTGGAAGGAAGATTAGGGATAGAGCAGAGCGGCCATATGGAGAGTCCATAGGTCGGGAGAGGGAACGACAAAGAGTATGTCAGTCAGAGTCTCTTTTGCGAAAGCACTGACCTAGGTGTCAGCGATGGGAAGGCCTGGGTTGGAGGCCAGTATGTCCTTCTTGAGTTTCTTCCTACCAGACTTAGTAAGAGGTGAAGGATATGAGACGGAGAAGCAGTTAAAGAAGATGGGGGAGATTGAGCGTGCCATAGTGAGGGGCACAGAGTGTGATACACTTAACCAGGCAGAGCAGTTGAGTTATGTGGGAGGAGGTAGGCAAGGAGGGAGCAAGCTCTCAGGAAGACCCAAACAGAATAAGGGAAGAGACAATGGGAAATGAAGAGGGTGAGGGGACAGATAACAGAGAAGAACAGAGGGCAGAGGGGCAGGTGACAATCAGCACATTCACATGAAAGCAGGAATGTGCACGCACCTAAAACTATTTTAGAAACTAGCAAAAAACAATGCAGGATGTGAACACAGCTAAATTCGATTTTTCAACAAGCAGAAAAATCAATGCAGGATGTGAGCGCAGGATGTGAGCACAGCTAAATTCAATTTTTACAACAAGCAGCTCAATCAATGCAGGATGTGAGCACAGCTGAATTCGATGTTTACCATGAGCAGCAAAATCAATGCAGGATTTGAGCAGAGCTAAATTCCATATTTACAACAAGCTGCAAAATCAATATTGGATGGGCGATGTGCGCACACCCAAATTTTATGTTTACAATAAGCAGCACAATCAGTGCAGGGTGTGAGCACAGCTAAATTCGATGTTTACCACAAGCAGCAAAACCCATGCAGGATGTGAGAATAGATTAATTTGATTTTTATTTTCCTTTTTTGTTTTAGGGCCATAGGTATAGCAACACAGTACAGGGGTGTAGGTAGTGGAAGTGTAAACTCAGGAGTGAATAAGTGTTATAGCCTGGTTCTTTGGAAAACAATAAGAGCTGCCTTCAGGGATAGTTTAGAGAGATTATCAGGAGAGTCTAGAGGATGCTGCAAGCAATAGGGAAATACTCCACACTTACGTGATAGCTGAGGAGGAGGTCCCTGGATGAGGTAACCCTCCTCATGATGCATTATGATGGTAGGGGAAAATATAGGGGGCCCATTGCAACAATCCAGCCCCAGACAGGCTCAGACAGTAGCCTTAGGAGTGGGGCCTACCTGCTGGGTGATTGGGCTGTAGAAGAAGAGGGCACAGTCACAGCATTGCACCAAGAGAGGTCAGGCACTCCAGTACCTAAACAAAAGGGGCCAGCCATCTTGGAAAGGAGGGCTGTGCTGTTAAAATAGTTGGCTCCATCCCCCAAAAGCACCAGAAAATACAGTGCCAGTGATTCAGGCACAACACATTGCAATCAATTATTTTAAAAAGGAAAAACCCTATGCTTTTTACAAAATTCTTCTTTTTTTAGGATTTCAATTTTTCTTTTCTTTTGTTGCCTCGTGTGCCGATTGCGCAGGGCAAAGTGGCGAGGGTCCGAAGAGGGACTTACCTGTGGAGGGAGAAGGGCTCAAATACACACAAACTCTGAAAGGAGGGTCACACTGCAGGCTTCTTTCCTCGATACCTTTACTTGACTGTATTATACTACAAATAAAATTAATAAGAGGGGCCACCATACTTTGGCTCTAAATATTTGTTTCGTTAAAATGCTAATGTTTGATGTGCAAAGGAGGTACCAACAGCCTTCAGATGGCACATTTGACCATCATGATCCCTTGGCTCACTCCAAAGCATTTTCTTGTGCAAGATAGGAAAGTGCAATGTGCCTGTGCAAAATTTCTTTGATCGCAATATGAAATAAAGTGCCTAAATAAAAACTATCAAAACATTGTTAGTAACATTTTTTGGGATGAACTGCTTCCCATTCTAAAAATGCCTTTGTGAGTTTTATTAATTTGATCTGAGTAAGCTGCATCTAGCTGCATCTAGCTGACATCACCAGATGAGGATTGGACCATTGGTTAGATTATGTTTTTGTTTCTGGTCAGCCATAATTTGTATTTAGGAGGCGACTGCACAGTCCACTAGTCTAGGAAGAGGACTTGCAGAGATAGAAAGCCACTTTAAGGTGTTGCACAGAAAACCTCTGGAATAGAGGCTCAAGAGGATGGGCTCTCATACCTTTGCACTGTGAACAAAAGGAAAGACAAGGAATGTGGTCTTCTTTAGCATCCAGACAAGCGGGGCACAGATCTGTCAAGCTCATGTTCCATGACAACTGTAAGTCACACAGTGGTATGGTACCTAGGCAAAATCTTATACAGAGCGACCTCGTGTGTCATAGGAAGATGTAATCTAGGTAAGATTCGTATACAAAGTCCAATTCCGTGTGCCAGTATTCATCTGCCATATTAGACTGGCAGCAAGCAATGGTATCCTGGTTTCGTAATGTCGTCTCAAGAGTCTGATGGAAAATAAGCTTTGCTCGTATGTTTATATGGTCCAGATTTTACAATAGATTTTCAAAGTCCATAGTAATCAATTGGGACCTAACATGTTTGCACCATTTAAGGTCGGACCCTCCACTCTGTGCTAAGAGGTCTGGCATTGCCTCTCTATATTGATTAAGTGTGGTGCGGTCCAAAGCAGAAGCCAATAATGGACTGGACACTCAGCAATCACGTCTGTCATTTTCCTCTGGTTCAGCTCTAAGTGTAATGTTGTAATGGATGTACTTGGAGGTGGAGCCAAAGCTTTTTTTAAGAGTTTATTTTCTATGATCACCATCCTATCGGTGTTCATCAATCCTCATAGCTCAGCGCCAAACATTTCAGAGGCTCTAGCCTGTATTGTGTAAAGCTGTAGGGGTGGGGAAAAGCTCATGATCTAAGGCCTTGTCCGCCTAACCTGACCATCAGCCATTACAAATCAAATGCCAAGATAATACAAACTCACCACCTGCTCAATGGTGTGTCCATCGATTAAACTATTGTGTTTGAGGCTGCTTCTTATATGAGGTGTGTGGACTACAATTGTTTTTTTTTGTCATAGTTGATAAATAGCCCACTGTCAATGCTACTGTCATAGAAGGCCTTCACCTACCACTCGGTGTCAAGACAATGAGGCCTGCGTCGTCTGCAAAAAGAAGTAGGCAGATTCTATCTTCTCCCAGGTTTGGGGCATCCATTTGCAGACACGAGAGGCTGGTGATAATCTTGTTAAGGAAAATTCAGAATAGCATCCTTATCAGAGCTGTTACGTCTCCAGCTATAGTTCACTGTACTCTTGCTGTATTACGATTATACATGTCCAGGATACCTAGCAGCAAGTGGGGGGCAGTGGAATACCTAGGTCACTCAATTCTTTACATAACCTTGCCCTAGGTACCCTAGGAATGCACATTTCAGATCGAGGAAAGCAGTGTATCATTTAATCTTTTTTGAAAGTGACATATATTTGTATTAGCGTTTAAACTCTGAAAGATTGATCTACGGTACTTAGGCCAGGCCGGATGCTGCCTGAAGATGACTGATAATGTTGTTCACTCTCAGCCAGCTTTCGATGTGCATTAACTATGCCCTTATATGCACTTTGCCGAATGTGTCAAAAAGCGAGATTGGCTTGTAATTCGTTGGGTTCTCCCACTCTCCTTTCTTGTATAGCGGTATAACGATCGCCCTCGTCCAGGATTCAGGAGTGATACTGATTTCTAGGTACATGCGGGTGGGTTGAGTCCCCCCACTTTTTTCAGAGGGCACCTTGAATGCTAATTTCTAGTGACACCACATTCATTTGGTATGCTAATGAGTCCCCTCACTTGACCCCTGATTGCTAGTATGGATTTGAACCATCAGTAAAACACTGTAACCCAGATATCATGTGCAGTCTTGACAAAATCAACTGGTATGAAGTCGAAACTGGGGGCTTTGGCCCATTTTAGTTGTTCTAGCACCTCGATTTCCTTCATTGTGAACTTCAGCACTGGTATGTCGCTAGTAGGCATTTGCCGATAGTCAATTTTCCCTTAATGAATATAAGTTGGAGAAGTGGGTGGTCCACAAGTTCTGAGAAATACTTCCTTATATCCAATTTTTGTCATCTGTCTTAGCAAAAGACACCGTTGTCCAAAATTCCAAGCTGTTTTTGTCGCTGCTTCCACAAGCTCCTGCCACCAATGTTCTACGTAATCTCTTTTTTTGGACTTAATAATATCCATGTGGTAGGCCCTAGCTAATTGGAGCCCATATGTGTCCAGTGTATCTCCCCCTTGCAAACCCATTGTACATGTACCATCTTTTGTGCTAGCAAGACTTTGAAAATGCATGATAGGAAGCCTAATTACCAGGCCATAGAAATAGAATTGCTCCAAGTAATTTATGAAGGAGAGTCAGGATAATATTAATGGCAGAAAGTTATTACCATCCTGCTGACCCTCCCTCTCTCCTTTTTCTTCCTGCTGCAGCATCATTGCTTTCTACTATGCAGAAATTATTTTAATTGAAACGTCATGGTGAGTAGATGGTCTTGTCTGACAACATGGCTCCTGGGAGTCAAGGAGTTTTTGATTTTCTTAGCAAGAGGGATGTCGAGACCTTTGAAAAGAGAGGAGGCTAGAGATGGCAGAGCTAGTTAAACAATATTCTTTAGAAAAACATCCACACGCGGAAAATAGAGCTATTGCACATCATCCACAGGAGAATGTTTGGTAAGATATGATATGATATGACATTTTATTTATATCGCGCCCACACGCAGGTGTTTCAGAGCAAAGGGAGGGGGAGCAGGGGAGAAAAACAAACGATCTTACTAGGCCCAGTGACATTGAGAGCGTGCAAGTGCATTGGAAAGGGAAAAAGTGGAAAGTACAACAGAAAGAGGGAGGGGGCAAAGTGCAAGGCATAGGATAATAATAAGTTAGTGGATATAAGTGAATAAATAAGGTGATACGAGCAGTGTTAAGGGCAGTCAGTGAAGGGTGCAGTGCAGGTCAAGTCAGATTCGGTAGGATCTGATAAGTGCAGGAAAGGAGTGGGGGGCCCCAGTGCAGGGGTGGCCGGGAGGCAGTGCCGGAGGATAGGTGACTGGGCCAAGGGGGCCCCGTTGGCAGGTGAGGCAGTGCTGAGAGGAGAAGGCAGATCAGCAGGGGAGGAGAGTGTCAAAGGCAGATGCGAAGAGGAAGGTCTTAAAGAGCTTCCGGAATCGTAGATGGTTTTTCTCCAGTTTCAGAGTGGCAGGGAGGCCGTTCCAAAGGGAGGATCCGGCCGAGGACAGAGATCAGCCCCCTGCACTTTTCTTAGATTAGCGGCTGACCCTGAGGGAGTTTGAGGTAGAGGAGCAAAGGGCTCGAGAAGGGAGATATTTACGTAGGGATAGTTGAAGGTATTTTGGACCCAGGCTCCAGAAAGCCTTGTGGACAATGCAGAGGGTTTTATATTTAATCCTTGCATCCACTGGGAGCCAATGGAGGGATTTCAGTGCTGGAGAGATACGATCCAAGGGCTTGAGGCCAAGGACAAGTCTCGCAGTTCTGTTCTGGATTAGCTGTAGAGGGCGGAGGGTGGAGGCGGGTAGCTTTAGAAAGAGGCTGTTACAGTAGTCCAGCTTAGAGAGAATCAGAGCTTGGGAGACAGTGAGCTTCTGTGGGAAGGAGAGGAAGAGAAACGTACCTCTGAGCAGGTGTAGTAAGAAGTTAGATTTTTTGGAGACTTCAGAGATGTGTGAGGAGAAGGACAGTGTGGAATCAAAGATGACCCAGAGGTTCTTTGCTTCGTTGGTAGGTGCAAGAGGAGGGCCGAGAGTGGCAGGCCAGAGAGTAAGGAGGAAGGAAGGAGAGGGTGTGCCGATGAGGAGGATCTCAGTTTTATTTGCATTTAGACAGAGATCGTTGGTGGTACACCAATTTTGAATGGTGATTAGACAGTCAGAGATGGGGGAGCGAGAGAAGGTGGCGGAGGGAAGCCTGAAAATGAGTTGTGTGTCGTCAGCATAGCATTGGAAGTTGGAGCAGAAGATAGAAATGCAGTAGGCAAGGGTTGCCAAGTATTGATTGAAAAGCCAGGGCGAGAGATTAGACCCCTGAGGAACACCACAGGAGAGAGGGAGATAGAGGAGAGGAAAGAACCAAGTTGTACCTGGAAGGGTCGATCAGAGAGAAAGGAGGTAAGCCAAGCCAGAGCCTGATCAATGATGCCAAGGTTGTCACGGAGACGATTGAGCAGGATGGTGTGGTTAACCGTATCGAATGCGGAGGAGAGATCAAGTAGGATAAGGACAGCGGGGATGTTACAGTCAAGGTTGGAGAGCAGATCTTCACGGATGTTCAGGAGAGCAGTTTCCGTACTTCTGGAGGCTCTGAAGCCAGATTGGTGGTCATGGAGTGAGCTGATAGAGTCAGAATGAAGGTTGAGATGAGAGATTGCAAGCTTTTCCAGGAGCTTACCCAGAAAGGGGGTGATGGAAATGTGGCGATAGTTAGCTGGACAGGAGGGATCAGCTGAGGGATTCTTGAGTAGAGGATGTACAATAGAGTGTTTCAGGGGGGAGGGGAAAGAACCAGAGGCAAAGGAGAGGTTGCAGACGTCTGAAAGGGCAGGTGCAAGGGTGTCAATGTGGTCCTTAATGGTTTTGGACGAACAGGAATGAACCTGTTTTGATGAGGCTTTCATAGATCGGACTTGTCTGGCAACCTCATCGGGGGAGAAAAAAGGAAAAGCGGAGAAAGAGGGGGCAGGGGGATCAGAGGGAGGATCCGCAGGCAGAGGTGGGGAGAGGAGGGGAGGAGGAGAGGAGGAGAGTGTGGACAGGATGTCCTTAGTTTTACAGATAAAGTGTGAGGCAATGTCATTGCAAAGGGCCTGAGAGGAGAGAGGAGAGGTGGATACTGCGGCAGGGTTGGCCAGCTCCTTGCAGATTTTAAAGAGTTCGGCCGAGTTGTTAGATGCTGCAGAAACACGGGCTTGAATATGAGCTTGTTTCTTGGTTCGTACAGAGAGGCGATATTGCCTTTGGAGCAGGCGACAGGCCAGTTTGTCAGGGGTTGAGCAAGAGGCCCTCCATTTCCTCTCAGCCGCCCTAAACTTACGTTTAAGTGAAGATAGGTCAGAGTCAAACCAAGTGTTACACTTACCTTTGGGCTTAAGGCGGATCCTCATGACAGGGGCAAGAGCATCAAGGGTAGCAGTAATAGAGGAGTAAAGTATGGAAAGGGCTGAGTCAGGGTGAGAGTCAACCTGAAGTGGAGGAGGGGGTGAGAAGGTGGCAGCAAAAGCATCGACTGACACACGCTTCATGGGTCGGATGTCCGACAAGGTGGTTGGCAGTCTTGGGGCAGGCTTGGCTGGAGGGGAGGAGAAGGGAAGAACAGAGGAAAGAAGGGAGTGATCACTCCAGGAGAGAGGAGTGATGAGGGGGTAGAAAGGGGGAGGCCAGAGGAGATCAAGACATCAAGTGTATACCCAGCAGAGTGAGTAGGGCTGGAGGGAAGGATAGAGAGGGAGAGTGAATTGCAGAGGTCGTGAAAGAGTGTAGATAGAGAAAGGGGATAATCAAGATGGATGTTGAGGTCCCCAAGGAGGACGAGTTGAGAGGTAGAGGCCAAGAGGGCTGAGGAGAGGTCCACCCACTCAGAGAGAAAAGAGGTGACTTGGCCAGGGGGCCGATAGAGCGTGGGAATAGTAAGTGAGTGGCTGGGGGAGAAAGAGAGCCTACAGACAAGGCATTCGAAAGAGGAATAGGTATGAGTGGGGATGATAGAAGTAGCAATCCACTCAGGGAAGATCAGAGCAACACCTCCTCTGGGCCGGGAGGATCTGGGTGCTGAGAGGATCTTGTAACCGTCGGGGAGGAGAGTGTCAAAACTCGTGACAGAGCTGATGATGAACCAGGTCTCGGTAAGACTGAGGACGTCAAGGTCAAGTTCTTCCAGGAGGTGGCAGATGTCAGAGGAGTGTTTGACAGCAGAGCGAGGGTTGAGAGTAGCAAGATGAAGAAGTTTGCCTGCCTTGAAGACCTTCCGGGGAGGGGTACAGGGCTGAGGTGCGTCCTGCGTAGGTGTAGAGGGAAGAAGAGAGGGGATACGAGAGGAGGTGGAAGGAGGCAAGGTAGCCGAGGGAGGTGGGGGGGACAGCAGGAGAAGGGAGGAAATTGATGAGGCGGGGGAGCCGCCTGTCAAAGAGACGTAGGTTGGCCTGAGGGCCTTGCACCATGACAGTGCCATTTAGGTAGACATTAATGAAGACTCTGGATGAGTCAAAGGTATCCATGCGGACTTCCCAGCGGGTGCCGCCATTGATGGGAGAGGAAGATAGAGGACAGAGCATAGAGACCATATGAGGGGTCCAGAGATCAAGTGAAGGAACGGCAAAGAGGATGTCAGTGAGGGTTTGTCTAGCAGAAGCGCTAGAGTAGGTATCAGCAATGGGGAGACCCGGGTTTAATGTCAGGATGTCCTTTTTGAATTTCTTCTTGCCAGATTTAGTGAGAAGGGAGGGATAGTCGATAGTAAAGTAGTTAGAGTAGATGGGAGAAACCGATAGCGCCATGGTAGGTAGAGAGAGGGGGTGTTGAGAGACAGAGGAGGGTGAGTGAGAGCAGTCACTGGGCTAGATAGTGGAAGGGAAAAATGCAATGAAAAACACACCCAAATTAGACTTTCAAAAACACACCCGAATTTGACTTTTTCTAAACACACCCAGATTTGACTTTCAAAAAAACACCCAAATTTGACTTTTTCTAAACACACCCAGATTTGACTTTTGAAAACACACCCAAATTTGACTTTTTCTAAACACACCCAGATTTGACTTCCAAAAATACACCCAAATTTGACTTTTTCTATACACACCCAGATTTGACTTTCATAAACACACCCAAATTTGACTTTTTCTAAACACACCCAGATTTGACTTTCAAAAGTAGACTCTTGTTTGAGCTATAGGCGGTAAGTGGGTCCAAAGGTTGGTGAGATGAGGTAGGAGTGGGGTTGAGTGTGAGAGGGAGGGGGTAAGGGGAGGTAGCAGTTAGGGCAGGAGGAGGGGAGAGTCAAGGGTGGAGGGAGGAGAGACAGAAAGACACATAGAGGTAAATAGTAGAGGCTTGAGTTGCCCAATTTAAGGGCTGCATGACCTGGAAAGCCCGAGTAGAGAGTCAAAAAGGTGAGTGTGGCGGGGTGGCATCACAAAGGTGTCCCGAAAAGCGGACAGGCAGCAGACCGGGGCCTTAGAAGAGGGCCTTTGAAAACAGGCCGGCTCCCACCTCCCGGACCAACCAATGGCAACTTATTTAGTGGAGGAGCCAATCACAAGGACTCATTTCGCCAAACTGGAGATGCTGTAGGAAGTCAGGCAGCCATCTTGGAATAGTTGGAGGTGCTGCTAAAAATGGAAGTCCAGGCACTCAGAGCATAACATGAGGGGCACACAGCAGCAATGTCTGGGGAAAAACACACATGCAGTGCAGAAATGCTTTACAAGCATAGACAAGGTGCTACTATGAACATGTGCTGTATCATCAATGCACTTCCACACTTTCATAGAACGAATTTACAAAAAACATTGAACTTTTTCGAGCGAGGCATGGAATTCGGGAGCTTCACAATTCTGTAGCAACAAAAGAAGTCCAGAAGGGGGGCCCTATAGCAGTAAAAAGAGGGCCCCAGGGCTTACCTCTGAGGGGTGAGCAGTTGCTCCGAGGAGTGTGAGCCAAGTGAGGGTAATCACTGAGTGCAGATGCGAAGATGAGGAGTGCACTGTGTGCACGTGACCAGAGGGGCACACAGCTGAGAGGCAATCAGGCCGCCGTGCCGCACGCAGATCCGAACCACTCTTGAACTACATATGCTATCCAGACATATGAGTGACCTGTAATATCAGACAATACATTCTGGAGAGATTAATAAGTGGTACCTAGCATAAGCATATAGACCAACTTTGTATAATTTGTCCAAACCCGTTTTTCATACATCAAGAAAACACCTTTACTAACCCCACATTATATGCATGCTTTTATGTGAATATGTATTTTATATATGTTTTTTGAATTGTGTCTATATTTGTTGAACAAATAATGACGTTTTTTTTAACACAGAAGGGTGAGCATTATTTAGTGCAGCATATATTCCACGCCTGCCCTTCTCTGAGAGGTATTACCAGGCCTACGCACAAGAGGGAGGGATAGCTATATTTTCTGTCCTTTGTTTTCATTGTAATAATACCCAGTTTTGTAGGACCCACAATGGGTACACTGAAAGAATTATAGAACTCGGGAAAGATATATTTTTTGTTTGTTTACCTTATTTTAATGCTTATGAAAATAAAGTCAAAAGGGAATTTCATATTGTTCACCCACCTCACGTGCCATTAATACAATCCCCTGTCTTCTTCACAAATACACATGAGCATATGACATTTTTGTTAGTTGTGCAAGGTGAGTGGTAACTCTTCTGATCGAAGATGGCCATTGAAAACTAGGCCTTAAGATGTGAACTGCACACCTTACTCATTGTCAGATTCATCTGGTGGAACTTCTTGACACTGGAGAAATTCGGTATTTGACCAATCACAGGTCTAGTTCATAAAATATGCCTAAAAGTAGCAAATCACATTTAGTGCTTATGTCAACAAACCATCACTGTCCAACTAGTATTTTGAGATGTGAACATCAAATACCTGATCATATATATTCCTTGATACATTGGAAGTTGAAGTGGCATGGCAAAGTCAGAATTGTTATGCTTTTCAGAGAGATTTCAACTTACTTGAGGAAAGACCAGAACAATCAGTGCTAGGCAGTATTGAGCTTTAGAACTATTATATAGCTGTGATACTGAGATTTTTGAACTGATACAGAATCATCAGCAATCATTTCATCTTAATGGTGTTCATCTTCGCCCAAAGGTTCCTGATCATGCTTGCTAACCTAGATTACCCATGCGAACTGAGGTTTGAGCAGTTTCAGATCCAGAGAATTATGTTACCAGTCACCATAGTAATGGCAATGCACATTTAGCAGAATCCCTTGTACAGCCTCCAGAAGGAGAGATCCACCTCTACCCATCATCCTTGAAATTGTCAAAAGGTCAGCATGAGTCAATTTATATGACATCCAGAAAGGTGCCCTTCAAACACGTGTTTTAAGAGTGTGGGCAGTGAGTGACCGTGATCTGAAACAGTGAGGACCATGTTATCTGATTCAAGCAATGCTTTGTTTTCCACATTCTTTCAAGGTCTGCATTTAAATGTATGACTATTGTCAGGGGTTTCAGAGCAGGATCCAGCACTCAAAGTTATGACGATGGCCAAACTTGTTTAATGTCTTTATTATGTTACCTATAGCTGCCTTGGTGGGCCATAGCGGGTGGTAAAACGTCATCTCCCGATTTCACAGGCTCAGGAAAAGTGAGTGCATTTAATGGTTTCATATGGATTTATCCCAATTGATACAGCCTTCCATTCTAGCCATTATTGCCATTAGCATCGCAGAAAACGTTGGTGCGTTAATCGTTCTTTTTTGAAAATTATTGATTCGTGCAAGAAGCGCTAAGGCCTTTTTTCTACAAAATAAAATACAAAGGGATCACCGTGGCAATTGGAAAGGGGGACGCTTTTCTATACCATGGTGGCCAGCAGCTGCAGGAAGCAGCAAAAAGGGCATTAAGAATAGGGGAGAAGAAAGGTACGTTTTCATATTTCATTTTAATTTAAATTGGGGGACAGAGCAGGATGGAATTCACATAGTAAGGACGTGCCAGACAGAGCAACTGACAGCTTGATCTGAGTGCAGTTTATACCATGTAATTCCACCCATGCTGAAAGCAACATGACTGAATGCTCACTACATCTTCGGTGCTAATTATTGTTATTTTGTGTAACAGAAAGCTATTGGAGTTAATCTGTACAGTAGGGCCATTATATACAGGTATCTTTTCAGAATGAGTTGCCTTCATCATCAAATTCACCCCTTCCTTAAGCTCCCCCCAACGCTTACTGGCTTGCTTGCCTCGCCACTGTGGGACCAGTTGTATTCCCCTACCATGGCCACCATGGGCAGAACTTTGGGTGCTATGCTGGTTCCCTGAGTTGTTTGCACCATCTTCCAACTTGCAAGTGGCTCAAACCATTCACTGCATCTGCCCCACTATCTTACAGCTGTGCTACCTCTTTGCAGTGGGAACAGCTACATCCAGCTATTCTGGTGCCAGCATTCAGAGCTCTGTTGTCTCAGCATATTCCAGAAACATGCTGCATCCTCCTTCCACTTGGGACTGGTTCAGTTAACTCATTTGATTAGGTCACATGTGTGACACAGTCTTACATTTCCGTGCAGACAAGGGGCCTCATTACGAGCATTGCGGTAGCCGTGCCTGTATGGCAGGCACGGCTACCGCCATGCTCGCTATCGGAGCTGCTTCCGGCGATTGGGCAATAACCGGCCCATTACGAGATGAAGAGGCTGGTAAGTGCCCATTCGCGGGAGGCGGTAATGCCGGGCTCCCGGTCCATATTCTGCCCCATAGGGCACAATGGGGGTCGGGAGCATGGTTGCACCAGCACCGTTTATAACGGTGCCGGTGAAATCACGAGTTCTGCTCGCGTGCGCCTCACAGCCAGCCAGGTAAGACCTGGCGGGCTGTCAGGAACCCGCGAGGGAAACTCGGAATAAGGCGGCACGGTATGGACGGTGCCGGTGCCATACCGGGACCTTCAATACCATACCGCCAGGGTCGTAATGAGGCTCTAGGTCTTTGTTCTGCCCGAGAACTCACCAGTCCTCTGCCTCATCTCTGCAGGCTTGCCCATATTCAAACACCCTGGTTGCCATGACTAGAACTCAACAGACTCAGGAGCTTACCCGAGAAGTTTGCACTCTACAAGCCTTTGACACTGGATAAGCGCACTGTAGTGACTTCATGTATGTTGTCCTGTCCTGCTGCCCATCTGTGAATGCTGATGGAATGTTGGTGCAAGATGTGACTGGCAGCTCATGAGAATGTGGATGAGTATCAGAATGAGACTGAGTTATTTTTTCATTTTTCATTTTTCATTTTTGTCAGAACTTAGTAGACTCATGGCTAAGTAAGCAATAAACAATTGACATATTAAACCATGGCATATTTTGAGACAATCACCTCAAGTACTGACAACAAAGCAGAATCGTTATGCTTTTCGGGAGCGGAAGCAGCAAAAAAATGCTAAAAATCCTGGATAAAACTGGAACATTACTTAAACGTAGCTCTATAAAGCAACTTGAATATTTAATGAAAAGACAAGTAAACATTACGATGCATGCAACCATCTTGGCCCAATATTGTCAAATACACAGGACTCCACATGGATTAAGGGTATTACTTTAACCCCAACCCCCACTGTGCCGGCACAGCAAGGGTTTTTTAATCAAATGAAAGATGATTCTCAACAAGTGTTCATTGGACCTATTCTTGATAACGATTCAAGAATTAACCACAGATATTGAAAAATTTTAAGTGGAAACAGAAGAAACCACAAATATTTTGAACCATCAGTTACAAGCTGAGGAATTTTAAGAATGTCTTGCTCACATCAACACATTGTTAAAAGAATATCGTTCTGATCTACATAAGACCAAACTACGAAAATGTAAAGACTGTATTACCAATTTGATAGTGTATACACTTTATTTGAAGATAGACCTTTAGCAACACAAAATAGATTTTTTCACAAACCAGCTAATAGAAACAACACAGATTCTTCAAATCCATCATGCTCATCAACTGATATTGAGGAGGAAATAACTGTGAATGAACAACAACACCAACCAGGAACAAGCACAAGTTCCATATCTACAGTTGCTTTTTTAGATAAAAGACCATGTGAAGAGGGGGGAAGAAAAACAGAAACCAAGAAAAGAGAATTATGATAGAAAAAGAGCTAATTATAAACCTATCAAGTTATAATATTTCAAAGCAGGAAAAACTAATTTTGTGGAAAGGTGTTAGGTTCATTCCAACAAGCAATTCCAGTTTTGACATGTTGATTGATTTTGAGAAATATATGCGAAAATTGGCAAGAAAGTTACAGTTTACACAGCAACCATAAAGGAATTTAGCACATCCCTTCAAACAGTCCAGGCTGACGCACTTAATACTTAAAAAAAAATGGCACATTTAGATTTGAAAAAGATTTAAAACAACCAAAGGTGAGAAATTCGAACACATCCAAACAAGAATATGACACCTTATGTAACCTCATTAAGAACCAGGCATTAACCATCAAACCAGCTGATAAAGGTGGGGCAATTGTAATAATGAAAACAGAAAAAGTTCCGAGTTAGGGAGCTCCCGTCCCATGCACACTTTCAGTAGCTCTATGTGTGAGCCAAACAGTTAAGAATATGTCTTGGTATTGTGTATCACATAATTTGTATAAATCTTTCGTGATCAAATTTTAATGACAAATTTGTCATAGTAAATAAACATCACCAGTCTTTATAAGTTTTAACATAAAAATGTAATATTCATGTAGTCCAACGCGTTTCGAGATAGTTCTCTTCTTCAGGGGCAAATTACACTTTCAAATCATATCTAGAAAAAATTAAAAACATACAATTATTGATAATTGTATCATAATCTGTGTACACCCCATTTGATTGACATTACAGATTGTTAATATTACATTTTAATTCATTCATTTATTCATTTATATGCATTTGCAAATTACCTCTTTATTGATAATATCTCA
Organism: Ambystoma mexicanum; assembly: GCF_040938575.1. Taxonomy (NCBI): domain Eukaryota; kingdom Metazoa; phylum Chordata; class Amphibia; order Caudata; family Ambystomatidae; genus Ambystoma; species Ambystoma mexicanum. The sequence goes on from NC_090922.1 coordinate 887,526,996, forward strand.
ATAACGTGTTTGATTTATTATACACATCCTCAATTCTTTTCCCAGTTAATTATAATTGACCAATCCTGTAGACCCACCAAATGCCTATTTGGTTCATCAAAAGCTCTTAAGTACTGTTTAGAATGCTTGGAATTCTGTTCCTTTCATGACTTAGTTGGGATTCCCCTAGCATGAGAATATTTTTTATTTATATTTTCTGTTTACCAAGGATACTGACCTTAGTTGTCTTTTTTACTCATTCCACGATGGATGAAAAATTCAAAGGCCTTGGTTCCTCTTAAGTGTGGGTGAGAATTCCAAGAATCTGAATCATCTTTTTTCAAAGGCTACTTGATATAAGATTTCCCACCTACAGGAAAGGGTTTAATAGAGTGAATTTGTTGAACTCAATGTTATGGCAGGTCATCTGCCTAGTACAGAAATAGATAAAAACAAGTGATGCTTTTTACCCATTTGGGCAAGCAATTCTTTAAAACATCTAATGATGGTGGATAGTCCATAGAACAAGTGGCCCAAACCTTATGAGTTGTGACTTCTTGCTTGAATTCTCTATAAGGGTCTCTACAAAGACATTGTGGTAGAACACATTTTAATTTTTAGGTTCCACTCTCGAAATCAGGTTCAGAAAGTAAGCCCAATAGATTCTTACCCAGTGTTAGAGGCCAACTGGCTGATGATATTGTGAAAGTTAGTGGTGTGCACTAAGTGATATAGCTCACTGCAGTGATCTTTCCTTCTGAAACAATTGAGATATATGAATTTAGGGAATAAATCCTTCTAATCCTGAGTTTAAAGTTCTACCTTCACCAATGTGAAGATTATAGAAAGTGAAAGTCCTTCTGGCACATACTTCAAGAAAACGCTGCTGTAGACTGGATGCTACCTCCTATTTCCAAAGTTTGATTTTTAGAAAAGAAAATGGCCGCTTAATATAGCGGCATATGTTGATGACATCATCACATACCTACGTGAGATGACGTCATGATGTAAACAAAGTTTTGCGTCATCAGTGTTACGTATGAGTGCATTTTTGAAGTTGTATGTCTATTTGAATATAGTTACACATTCCCAATTAAAATCAGTAGAGTGGGAAAGACCATAATTTATCATCAAGAGTCACCACAGTAATTTAGACATTAGAAAAGGCCGTACTTGTGTAATAAGCTTCATATCTGAGGTTAGGTGTATCCTGATCCTAGGTCACAGATATAATATTTTGTCTTATCATTTGGTCAGGTAATAATTGCAAGTGCAATCATGTCGACTTGATTATATTCGGGTGATCTACTGCATGTGATCCATGCTATCTATGCTTTAGCTTAGTGATGGAGAGAAAATCCAATGAATAGATACAAAACGTGTGTCCAACAATTTTTGAAGACTGCGCATAAAATAAGATTATGGTAGACTTGTAAGTGCTAAAGAATATTAGGTTGACGATCAAGATTTTTGCTATTCATTTTACCTATGCTAAGTCCGTAAGATAAAGACGATGTCATGAATCATTTAAGATTTAGAAAGCCTTCCTAAAGAAAAACCAAATGTAGAGAGATGTTGATGATAGAAGACTTAATCTGTAGTTGTATAAATGGTCCTGTCATATATAATGAGCCAAAAGGCTATTTCTAATCAGTATTCCATCCACTTTGTCCTGATATTTACAATGATTATAATGTATTATTATAGTTGAAATCATTATTTTTAACATTGACATTTAAACAGTATTGATACATTTATTGAAATTACTTGTACTCAGTCTCCTTCTGTGTAGTTCACATTCTTCATAATTGAAAATTAGGTGTTTAAAGTACAAAATAAAATGTTTTCAATAATGTTTCAATGACCTGTCTCGTAAAGGGATATCACAATCTTGACCGATACCTCGACCATGTCTGTAAAAATAAGGTTATTTTCAATTCTTATGTGGTCACATTATTAATATATACATTAGAACTATATCTATCTTTTCACAGTTTGTTTTATATTTCAAAATAATTTTGGGTGCTAAGGACCTATCAGTTTGAATTTAGAAACTGATGTTTCAATGTAATAATGAACACACAAGATTATATATCAGAATGCCTGCAACAACTGTGAGACACAGGAAATTAAAAAGAAACTGGAGCATGACCCGACACTGACAAGACAGACAAGCATCAAAGACATTCGGACACATGCAGAAGAACAAAGTTTTATAAATAACAACACACACAAATCTCTAGAAAACGTACGCAAATCGATGCATGCAGAACCTTGGAGAAAATGTGATATTATTGTAACGCTCACCTGACTCCCACGGAGATGCTGGCCCTGTTCGCGCTGCTGTGACCTCTTCTAAGGTGATGCGCAGGGTTCGGAAGACGGACTGGACCGGGCCCCCAAATCTGGCTTGTCTGGCTCGCAGAAGTATCCTTCTGTAGGCGAAAATAGGGGATTTAACTGTCTGCGGGGTAATGCAATCAGCCTCCCACTTTCCCCTCTCACCCTCCTCGAAACCCTTCTGTGATTCCTCGTAGCGTCTCACCTTAGGGTCTAGAAGGACGAGCTCTCCATCCTGCTTCTGATGCAGGGGCGCGTTGGTATCCAGTTACTTCACTGGATTTTCGGATTGGTGATAACCAAACTTGCTTGGCTTCCAGGTAAGTTTTTTGATAATAGGTTCCCCTTGTGTCCATGCATTAATGTACTAATGCTAGTGTCTTTTTCCCCATAGGGGCCGGGGTACGGAATGCCGGGGAACAGGCACCGACCCGAGATGAGAGGTGAAATCCTTGTAGAAATCAGGTAAGTCTTTAATGAGCGTTTTTTGGTAATGTCTTTTCAATCGCTCATTAACGCTGATGTCTCTTTTTCCCCTTAGGGGCCGGGGTCCGGAAATGCCAGGATGCGGCACGGACCCGAAATGGAGAGGGAATGCATCAACAGGTAAGTCTTAACATGGAGATTTAGCTTTCCTTATTCCCTTCTCTCTCTCACCTTTTGTTCTGGTCTTTTTCTCCCTAGGCGCTGGGGCGTGACTGCGAATCCGGATGATCGCTGCTGAACATGGAGGCGCCCTGTAAAGGTGAGTGGAATGCGGTGCTGCAGCGATCGACGCAATGAGCTTTTAAATAAAAGTCTTCCTTTTCAGGATTGTCGGCGAGATGTCTCCGGGATGCGGTTTTAGCAGGTAAGGACTTTTCCTTCTTCTGTTCTCTTCTTCTCTTCCTTTGCAGGTGATCCAAGATGCTGGCAGGCGTGGCAGAAGTCAGGATGCAGGAGCAGACACGGTGAGCGTCCAGCTGCTAGATGCAGAACAACGCGAAGCACGTGTGGCTGTTCGGGTGGGGTTTAAATAGCCTTGGAAGAAGTTCCAGGTATGTATCCTTCCTCCAATCAGGTATGTATCCTTCCCCGACCACGCCCGGATGGTAAATTAGTCCCACAGGTAAAGTAGTTCCTTTCAGGCCTCAAGGAGGCCGGGATCCTGCAGCATGGTCTGCATCAGGTAAGTGCACCCAAGCACTTCCATAATGAGCCTGGCGCCTATGGCGCCAGGACTGATGTCTTTTATGAGCCTGGCACCATAGGCGCCAGGACACTGCCCAAAGGGCCCCTATATGGGGTTGCTGGGTCCTTCCTTGGGGACTGGATGTCCGCTTTTGGGGATGCAGGGCTTGAACCTGCTCCCCGGGAACGGGCATCATGACAGCACTCCCCCCAAGGCCCCTCCCAAAGTTGTTCCCTCCGGGGGTTTTAGTTTGTCTGGGAAGAGTCGGTGGAATTTCCTGACTAATCGAGGTGCATGCATATGGTCGCTGGGTTCCCACGACCTCTCCTGAGGTCCGTACCCCTTCCAATCAATTAGGTAGAACAGTTTTGACCTAAACATTTTTGAGTCTAAAATGTTCTTCACTTCGAATTCGGGCTCCCCATCTATTAGAATAGGTTCTGGAGGTTTGAGTAGTCGGGTTCCGGGTACCACTGGTTTCAGAAGTGACACATGAAAAACAGGGTGAATTCGCATACTAGCTGGTAAATCAAGTTTAACAGCCACTGGGTTAATTATTGCCGTAATAGAATAAGGTCCCAGATATTTTGGGTTAAAAGTTTGAGGCCCTTTGAGTGGTAAATGTCTGGTAGCTAACCACACTTGATCCCCAATCTGATACGGAGGTGCTTCACTCCGATGTAGATCAGCATTCTCCTTGTATTTTCTCTTGGCTTGTTGTAAATGCGTAGTTGCCTCTTTGAAGGCTTGGGTAATTGTAGAATGCAGATGTTCTACTGCAGGCATTCCAAGGTTCTGAGGTGAGTCAAGGTTTGAGGTTCGAGGGTGGTGCCCAAACAAAGTATAAAAAGGACTGTGGCCAGTTCCAGAGTGTACCAAATTATTATATGCGTATTCAGCTATCCAAAGAATGTCTTTCCAGTTGCTTTCAGATTGCTGTAACATACACCGTAAGTATTGCTCAAGGGTCTGATTTGTCCTCTCGGTCTGACCACCGGTCTGAGGGTGGTGACTGGTCGATAATCTTACGTCGATCTGCGCCATTTGACAACATTTGCGCCAGAAGTGGGAAAGGAATTGGCTTCCCTGGTCAGAGATTAGTATAGATGGGAATCCATGTAGCCGAACAATATTTTCGAGGAATTCTTTGGCTAGGACAGAAGCTGAAGGTAAACCTTTCAAAGGAATAAAGTGGGCCATTTTGGAAAACAAAGCCACAATTACCAGAATAGTATTGTACCACGAACAAGGAGGCAGGTCCGTAATAAAATCCATTGATAGGGTGTGCCAGGGTGCTGGCGGTATGTCTAGAGGTTGAAGGAGACCGGCTGGTCTTTTCTTTTGACTTTTATTTTGGGCGCAAACACCACAGGACATCACAAAAGATTTAACATCTTTTCGCCAAGAGGGCCACCAAAATTGTCGTTTCAACTTTTCCTCTGTCTTGGCAATACCGGGGTGTCCCTCTATTAATGTATCATGATAACCGGAAATAACTAGTTCGTGTATTTCCTTATGTGACAGGAATAAGCGTCCTTGGAAATAAGGTAAACCATTATCTATGGTAAAGTCTGATCCCTTTTGTATCCAATTCTGTAAGGTTGTAGGGTCCAGGAGTTGTTTCACTCTGGCTTGAATGTCTTCAAGCGTCTGTAACGAAGTCATGCCTAGAATCCTCTGTTCGGGAATTATTGGTACTGGTTCTGAGTTTGTATCAGATTCTCCCATTCCAATTCGGGATAAGGCGTCTGCTTTGCCATTCTTGCAGCCAGGTCGATAGGTAATCACGAAATCAAATTCAGCGAAAAACAAAGCCCATCGGAGCTGCCGTGATGACTGAGCCTTGGCGGTTTTCAAATACTGTAAATTCCGGTGATCAGTGATCACTGTGATGGTATGTCGAGCGCCAACCAGATAATGCCGCCAGGCTTTAAAAGCGGACTTAATGGCTAACAGTTCTTTGTCCGTGATTGCATAATTAACCTCGGGTGCCGAGAATTTTCTGGACCAAAATGCTACGGGATGCAGTTGGTTGGTTTCGGGATCTCTTTGGGACAGGACAGCTCCCATGGCTAGGCTGGATCCGTCAGTCTCGACGACATAAGGGAGATCTGGACGCGGGTGTTTCAATATAGGTGCGGAGGTAAACTTAGCTTTTAAATCCTGAAAGGCCTGCTCGGCTTCTACAGACCATTTAAAACGTTTATTTTTCCTCAAGAGTGCAGTAATGGGTTGTTCCACGCGTGAAAATTCCGGGATAAACCTGCAATGGAAATTGGCAAAGCCGAGCATGGTTTGAACCCCTTTTACAGAGCTAGGTGATGGCCATTTGAGGATGGCATCCACTTTTCTTGAGTCCATTCGGACTCCTTTGGGTGTCAGGATGAAACCTAGAAACTCGACTTCTGTGGTATGGAAAACACATTTCTCCAATTTAGCAAATAGTTTGTGTTGGCGCAGTTTTTTAAGTACTGCCCTGACGTGTTTTCTGTGATCAGATAATGCCGCCAGGCTTTAAAAGCGGACTTAATGGCTAACAGTTCTTTGTCCGTGATTGCATAATTAACCTCGGGTGCCGAGAATTTTCTGGACCAAAATGCTACAGGATGCAGTTGGTTGGTTTCGGGATCTCTTTGGGACAGGACAGCTCCCATGGCTAGGCTGGATGCGTCAGTCTCGACGACAAAAGGGAGATCTGGACGCGGGTGTTTCAATATAGGTGCAGAGGTAAACTTAGCTTTTAAATCCTGAAAGGCCTGCTCGGCTTCTTCAGACCATTTAAAACGTTTATTTTTCCTCAAGAGTGCAGTAATGGGTGGTACCACGCGTGAAAATTCCGGGATAAACCTGCAATAGAAATTGGCAAAGCCGAGCATGCTTTTAACCCCTTTTACAGAGCTAGGTGATGGCCATTTGAGGATGGCATCCACTTTTCTTGAGTCCATTCGGACTCCTTTGGGTGTCAGGATGAAACCTAGAAACTCGACTTCTGTGGTATGGAAAACACATTTCTCCAATTTAGAAAAATAGTTTGTGTTGGCACAGTTTTTTAAGTACTGCCCTGACGTGTTTTCTGTGATCAGATTCCGAAGAGGAGTACACCAGAATGTCATCGATATATACGACAACACAAACATCGATGAGTTCCCGAAGGACATCATTCATGAAGTATTGGAAGGCAGCCGGCGCGTTACACAATCCGAAAGGCATCACCTGGTACTCGAATAATCTGTATTTAGTACGGAAGGCAGTTTTCCATTCGTCGCCTTCTTTAACTCGTACCAGATGATAAGCCCCCCGGAGATCTAACTTGGTGTATATGCAAGCGTCCTTCACCTGGTCAAGGAGTTCAGGGATCAGAGGCAGAGGATAACGGTTTTTAACCGTTATCTGGTTCAATGCGCGGTAATCGATACAAGTTCTAAGGTCGCCTTCTTTTTTGGGCACGAAGAACAAAGCCGAGGATGCCGGGGATTTTGACGGGCGAATAAAACCATTAGCTAGGTATTGATCCAAATATTGTCTCAAATGCAGATTCTCAGGTTCGGTAAGGGCATAAATCCTGCTACAAGGGGGTTGTGCACCGGGCACCAGATCGATTTGGCAATCGTACGATCTGTGAGGAGGTAACGTGTTGGCCTGTTCCTTTTGGAAGACGTCCTGAAAGTTTTGGTATTCCGGAGGTAGTTGCATGGAGGCAGAGGTTACAGATGCTAGATTAATCTTCAGGTTTTCTGGGTAGCAGGTCTGTGTACAATCCGGGAAGGTTATTCTCTTAGCTCGCCAATCAATTCGAGGATTATGTGTCTCTAACCAAGAGATTCCAAGAATAACCTGAAACTGTGGAGCCTTGATTACATCAAACACAACACCCTCCCGATGGCCGTCGGGACCAATAAGAGTCACCTCAGTAGTGGAATGTGTTACCGGTCCAGAGGCAATTTCAGTTCCATCGACTGTGGTGATGACATCTTTGCTGGTTTTAGGACGGAGAGGGAGGTTAATCCTAGAGACCAATTCACGATCCACATAGTTTCCAATAGCCCCACTATCGATGTATGCCTTTATTGCATGCAACCGCTTAGGCTGTTCTGGATCTACGAGAACCATTGGCACAATGAAATGTGAGGTCTGAGAGTTAGTTTTCAAGCTCGGCAGGCGGACCCCTACACTTGTCGGGCGGAGTCGTTTCCCGAAACAGAGTCTTCATGGTTTTTATCAGCAGCTCCTACCGCCATTCGGGGTGGTTTTGCCAGGCAATCTCGTAGAAAGTGTCCAGAATTCCCACAATAAAGACATAATTTTAACTGCCACCTCCTTTCACGTTCCTTTTGAGTTAAGGGTCCTTTAACCCCTCCAATTTGCATAGGCTCAGAGACATCAACTCCCTTGGGATTAGCATGGGTCTTGACCAACACCCGGGTCTCAAAGCTGGACCGATCTGCTTTTCTGTTTTGAAGTCTGTGATCCAATTGGACCACTAAGTCTATATACTCTGTGCATTCTTGGGGCGGATTTACAACTTGGGCCAAGACATCTTTAAGTTCTCCGCCTAGGCCTCGATAAAACAACGTGACTCTTTTATCCTCTGGCCATCCCGTTTCCACAATTAGTCTATTAAAGTTTGCAATATAGGATAGGAGGTCCTGATTGCCCTGTCGCAGGGATAGAAGTTCGTCATCCAGAGCCTGCCCCTGAGAGTGTCGAGCAAATAACCTTTCCATGCTTGCTTGAAACCTTTGAAAATCACGGAGAATCAGGTCATCTTGAGTAACCAGTGGAACTGACCAATCGGCAGCGCAGCCGCTGAGATATCACAATACAAAGGCTACCTTGGTCTGATCATTAGGGAAGGCCCCAGGTCTGCATAGGAAGTGCAAACGACACTGATTCATGAATACGGCGAATCGTTTGGGGTCCCCAGCAAAGCGTTCGGGTGGGGCCAGCGGCATGTTTCCAGGTAGATTAATCTGCACAGGGTTACTGGAAACCACAGGAACGGGGTTCCCTCTGGAACCGGGTAGAGGAGTTTGCCCAGCTTGACCTTGCAAAAGCTGTCTTTCCAGGTCATCAGTTCTTTCCTTTGATAATATTAATTCCCTCCTGAGGGCATTAGTCTCTTGACGAGCGGCATGTACTTCGGCCCGTAATTCCCCCAGTAATTGGGCCAACTGATCAGTCTCAGAACTTTCCATAGCGCCTGTGTGCGAATTTGTAGGAAGGCTTCGCGTTCTGTAACGCTCACCTGACTCCCACGGAGACGCTGGCCTGGTTCGCACTGCTGTGACCTCTTCTAAGGTGATGCGCAGGGTTCGGAAGACGGACTGGACCGGGCCCCCAAATCTGGCTTGTCTGACTCGCAGAAGTATCCTTCTGTAGGCGAAAATAGGGGATTTAACTGTCTGCGGGGTAATGCAATCAGCCTCCCACTTTCCCCTCTCACCCTCCTCGAAACCCTTCTGTGATTCCTCGTAGCGTCTCACCTTAGGGTCTGGAAGGACGAGCTCTCCATCCTGCTTCTGATGTAGGGGCGCGTTGGTATCCAGTTACTTCACTGGACTTTCGGATTGGTGAGAACCAAACTTGCTTGGCTTCCAGGTAAGTTTTTTGATAAGAGGTTCCCCTTGTGTCCATGCATTAATGTACTAATGCTAGTGTCTTTTTCCCCATAGGGGCCGGGGTACGGAATGCCGGGGAACAGGCACCGACCCGAGATGAGTGTGAAATCCTTGTAGAAATCAGGTAAGTCTTTAATGAGCGTTTTTTGGTAATGTCTTTTCATTCGCTCATTAGCGCTGATGTCTCTTTTTCCCCTTAGGGGCCGGGGTCCGGAAATGCCAGGATGCGGCGCGGACCCGAAATGGAGAGGGAATGCATCAACAGGTAAGTCTTAACATGGAGATTTAGCTTTCCTTATTCCCTTCTCTCTCTCACCTTTTGTTCTTGTCTTTTTCTCCCTAGACGCTGGGGCGTGACTGCGAATCCGGATGATCGCTGCTGAACATGGAGGCGCCCTGTAAAGGTGAGTGGAATGCGGTGCTGCAGCAATCGACGCGATGAGCTTTTAAATAAAAGTCTTCCTTTTCAGGATTGTCGGCGAGATGTCCCCGGGATGCGGTTTTAGCAGGTAAGGACTTTTCCTTCTTCTGTTCTCTTTTTCTCTTCCTTTGCAGGTGATCTAGGATGCTGGCAGGCGTGGCAGAAGTCAGGATGCAGGAGCAGACACGGTGAGCGTCCAGCTGCTAGATGCAGAACAACGCGAAGCACGTGTGGCTGTTCGGGTGGGGTTTAAATAGCCTTGGAAGAAGTTCCAGGTATGTATCCTTCCTCCAATCAGGTATGTATCCTTCCCCGACCACGCCCGGATGGTAAATTAGTCCCACAGGTAAAGTAGTTCCTTTCAGGCCTCAAGGAGGCCGGGATCCTGCAGCATGGTCTGCATCAGGTAAGTGCACCCAAGCACTTCCATAATGAGCCTGGCGCCTATGGCGCCAGGACTGATGTCTTTTATGAGCCTGGCGCCATAGGCGCCAGGACACTGTCCAAAGGGCCCCTATATGGGGTTGCTGGGTCCTTCCTTGGGGACTGGATGTCCGCTTTCGGGGATGCAGGGCTTGAACCTGCTCCCCGGGAACGGGCATCATGACAATTATCATCAGCAAAATGGATAAAAGGGGGTTCTTCACGGTTCAGATACATCAGCAATGTTTTTATTCTGTGGCACGTTTTGGAATCAGACCTACAAGATATTTTGACATTAATTAGTTTGATTCACATCAAGTTAAAATCCACTATAGCAAAACCTAACATCACATATCTTGACACTGAAGTAACATTATCTCCAGAAAAATAGTGACAATTCAAAGTGCATCCTACATCTACAGATACAAATTCATTATTACAATGGGACTCATTTCATTCGAGACACCTAGTGCAAAACATACCCCATTCACAATTTTTATGAGCAAGTAAGATTTGTTCGGAAGACAATACATTTGAACAAGAAGTAAGATTCATGCAGCCGAAGTTTATGGCTCGTAAATATCCCTGCTCGGTTTTGGAACAGATGCATAAAAAGTGACATAAAAAAACAAGAGATCGTTTACTTCACTACAAACATAGGAGAACTGAAACATCTGATTTGGTATTTCCTGTAACATGTGGACCATCTTTGAAAAAAGTGATTAAATTAATCTGAAAACATTTCAGCATGCTACAAATAGAACCAGTATCGCAGAAAATCTTTCAAACAACACTAAACATATCTTACAGGAGACTAGAGAATTTGAAAGAACATCTGGTTTGTGTACTATTTTGAGCATGTTTGTATCTGATCTGTATGTATGATCTATATGTAACCTATGTATCTATGTAATGCGCTCAGTTACCTCCAGGTTTGGTGCGCTATATAAATAATAAACAAATACAAAATACAAGGATGCTGACGTCAAACATATTTATAACCACCCAAAACGGGGACTTTCCTGTTTTTAAATTGCATACATTGCAACTACATAAATAAACTAACTAAACTACATCATACCCGGAAACATAGTATATCATCCACAAACTGGAGAAAAAATGACACTAAGCCATTACGTGATTTGCATCTCAAAGACCAACAATAGTCCGCATAGCAGAACGCAAGACACTTTTTTGAAGAGGACCATCAAGGTCCGCAGCTTAAATTCCAAATTGTGGAGACAGTACCAAGACATCCCAGAGGTGATGATAGACAAAAAGATTTTTTTTTTATAAAAAGAGGCTTTTTGTATTCACAAATTACAGAGTATATATCCTTTTGGAATGAATGAGGACTGAAACCTGACATGTTTTTTTTATAACACCTGAACATTACATATTGGATGAAGGGAGCACATCTTTGGATACAATATTTGAAGAGTTTTTGCCATTAAGGAGCTGTCTTAAACGTATGTGTACAAGCAAAATCAGTTCAGAGATAATTGAGGAGTTTTAAACAACGAAAACATACATAATTGCTCACTTGGAGCTTATACCTTATCAATAGGGAGTTAGATTACAGTCTAGGAAACATTGAGAACACATGCAGATCATATGCAGAAAAGTGTGTTAGCTCAGAATTGTGCTTTGAAAGACTTGTGTATAAGCGCATAATACATAAATAAACAATCAATCAGAATTGTGTAAAATTCTCATTGAGGTTTACATCCAACCACACCACAGCAAGATGGTGACACTCATGCAAGCTTCGAACAGAGGAAAATGTAGTTAACAAAATAGTCCCTTCTTAATGTCTAGTATTCTATACCAGATATAATACATTTCAGCAGAGACAGGCACAGCATTTACCGTCTACATGTGAAACCTTTTGAAAGAGGAATAGGGAGTACAGTAACATTTAGGTAAGCGAACACGGCATGTTCAACATAGCGGGAGAGTGAGAGCAGAGCACGATAGAGGTCAAAATTAGAATGAGATAAATTATTCACATTTTACATATATTCAGGCAACAATAGTTCTCTTTGTGAGTAAGTTATGAGTTAGCATTAAAACAGATGACTGTGAGGTTTTCACATATGGCTGAGAGCTTTGGATCTCGTAAATATTGACATTCAGAACGCTATTGATGGAAAATGTGGGTTAGGCTCATGAGGTTATGGAAATATGTTTTACAGATGATTATTTTGAGTGATGAAAAAGAAGTATTTTTTCAACCTATTTTTGTCAAGTCATATCCACACATGTTTTGCATTGTAGGTCAAGTTGCTTGTCAGAATATTTTAGTTTTGCTTTTAAAAAGTGTCCAGAACGTCACAGTAATAACATTTATACATGCACAAATGCCTCATATGTTTTGGTTTGACAAATGCTTTTCGTTAAATTTTTAATCAGCCACCTGATGATGATCCAGTTGAGGTCGAATCATGTGCATGTAATAGCATGTCATCATGGACCGTTGTCAGATAAAAGAACATTTCTTGTTTTAGAAGAAGTAAAGATGATTGCAATACTGATTATTCCATGATGGATTGATGAATATAGAATTAAGAATACAAATAAATAAAAAGTTGAACAAAAGTGGAGGAGTTTGTGCTTTGTGGTTACTAAATAGTCCCTTTGAACAGGAAGTATTATCCTGTTCATTATCTTTTACATTTAAATAACACCAAAGTACGACACTAGAAAAAGACAAAATCATCAATAAAAACATTTAAAAACCATCATAAACATCATTAAAAATGCAGAAACTAGAACACACACATATTAAAAGATCAATTACAACACAACAATTGATGCTGAAAACAGTGTTGCTATTCACGGGGAACTGGGGCATGCTTAATCTATCCTAGGGTATTAGGAGAATAGTAGGATTTTCAAGGCTTTCCTGAAAGGCCCAGTATGATTCCTCTGCTCATAGTGCATGTGGGAGGGCGTTCCAGTGCTTGAATGTCTCCTTTAACTCACTTGAATGAAGGTAATACGATGTGATGTGCGTGGATTGATGGGATTGGTCTGAGGGTTTTGGCTCTTGAAATTGTTTGTACTAGATACACTGTCGCAATGTGTGAAAGGCATTTGTGGGTGATGGATAGAGTTTTGAAAATGATCCTTTCAAAAATGGGGAGCTAATGGAATTCTCTTCTGGCTACAGAGATGTGTTCTCTTTTGGAAATGTTGAGTGCAGAGCATAGGGCATTGTTTTGTATTAACTGCATTTTTATGAGGTTTTGGAGAGAGGTGCCTGCAAAGAGGACATTGCAGTAGTCGAGTCAGGCCCCTATAACTGCTCGAGCAATAGTGAGGCAGCTGGATGGGGTCATGAAATGTCTGGCTTCTTTAATCATCTTGGTTGTGTAGGCTGAGGATGAGGCAGTAGAGAGTAGAGTTCACTTGGCTTGTGGGGGAAAGGGTGGCATCCAAATGTAATCCTACTGTTTTCACTGATGATGAGACTGGGATCAGATTTCCATCAATGGTGAAAGATGATAATTGCGGGTTGAGCTTTTTGAGCATTGCTGGTGACCCTAATAGTAGGATCTCTGACTTGTCATCATTGAGGCATAGGTGATTAGTATATTTTTTGATGGTCTGAAAGTCATTGTCGTAGACACCCGACGGAGGCAGGAGGATCTGGGTGTCCTCGGCATAGTTTGTGCATGAGATGCCAATGGAGTGCAAGAGGTCGAAGAGGGGTTTGATGAAAATGTTGTATAGGGTGGGAGAGACTCAGGGGCCTTGGGCGACACTGCATGAGATGGGAGTGGCAGGGGCGCCGGCTATGTCAGAGAAGATTCTAATGGATCTTCCTTCAAGAAAGGAGGTCACCCAAGTCGTGGCCTCTTGGGAAAAGTTAGCTACAGTTGTGAGGGGATGGTATAGCATATCAGCATCTACTAAGTCAAATGCAGCTGATAGGTCAAGGAGGAGGAGGCATGCAGGCTTTCCGTTGTCTCAAATATTGTCAAGGTGTTTTTTTTCAAGTCTACTAATGCTGTTTCAGTGCTGTGTGCTGGAATTAATCCTGATTGACTTGAACCTAGGATGTGGTTGTATTCCAAGAACTGTTGTATTTGGATGTAGGCTGCCCTATCCAGTATCTTAAGTAGGAATGGTACTGTGGTGATTGGGCGGTAATTTTTGGGCGCAGCTGGATCTAGAGAGGGTTTATTTAGTAGAAGGCGGACCTAAGCTTCTTTGAGAGTGTCAGGGACTGTACTTGATGTGAGAGATGAGTTGATGAACATTTTAATGAAGGGTACTAGGGCTTCCATGCAGTCTTTGATGATGGTGGCCGGGCAGATGTCTCCCTTGTATTTTGATGGCTTTAGGCTTTTGAGGATGAGGGTGGTTTCTGCTTTGGGTATTTATTTGGATTGAAAGGGGGTGGTGTAGCATTTGGGGGTGGTGGGATGGTGGATTCCTGAGATTTTCACATTTGTTGGTTTGAGAGCTCTTTTCTTTTTGGATTGCATTGCTTCCTGAATGGTGATGCACCCTTGCTCATCTTTGATGATTGTGGAAGGAGGGGTTATTGGTATGTTCTAATTCCCTAAGGATTTTGAAGATTTCCTGAGAGTTACACTTGGCATTCAATATTCTTGAGTTGAAGGCCGCAGATTTGTCTGCTAGGGCGGCATGATTATATTGTCTCGCAATTTTGTTGAAGAGAACTTTAGAGGAAGTGGTGGGGATTTTTTCCAAGTGGCTTCTGCTTGCCATTTTTTCTATTGCAGAGCCTGTAGGTCCGTGGTGAACCATTAATTAGTATGACTTGCTGGTTTTGCCTTACAGGAGGCCGGGGGGGTACAGTATTGATGGCTTTTGTCAACATGTTTGTGTAAAGGTCTGCTAGGACCTTGGGATTGTCCGAGAGGAGGTGTTCTAGTTGGAAAGGTGTGTGGTAAGGAGAGAGTGAGACTTTGGTCATTTTCTGGGTGCTGCTGGTCAGGTTGGTGGAAGGGCAGGGGGTGCCTGGCTGGGTGGTTTGGTTGGACGGAAGGTGAAGGTAAGTATGTGGTGATCTGACCAGGGGCATGGGGAGTTGGAGAATAAAGTGATCTGGCAATTAAACCTTTCCTTCATTTGACAGCCGTTGCAAATAGGCAAGTTATATCTAAACTTTCAGTGGTGTATCAGCCATAAATAGACAAAATAAGGCAGGTCTACATCGCCTTAGACCCATTTGCCGAATTAATGGTTTATGTGTTCTATTCTTAAAAGAAATGTAAATAAGACAAAAGGACAAAAAGTGAATAATGTCTTTGAGTGGGCTATTGCAAAGTGGGCAATTTTCTTCACTCGCATTACCAATGTTTTGTGTACTCCATCTACTTGTAACTGCTATCAACAGCAGATCATTAAGTCTGGCTCTATTGAGCAGTACTCGTTCTAATCTACATCTAGTCCAGATCAGGTAATCAGAGGTTTTTCTGGCTATTAAAATGAAATGTGTTCAGTTAGAAATTTTGCAAAATTCAATCTGTTCATAATTCATCATAAACCTGAACTTAATATTCACTATACAATTTGATTGATTTAGAGCAGAATTAGCAGATACATTGACAAAAGAATCAGTATATGAGAAGCCACGTTGTAATCAGTTTATCCTGCAGTGACTGCACAATCATTATTAATTCACAGAGGGGTAAGTTAATTATCCCCTTTCTACTTTGAGTGTGGTCATGAATTATGTGTGACCAAGCTTAGAATTAACAATCACAAGTATATTGGAGCCAACGTAATATTAGTCCTCTATGTGTGTGTGTCTGATTTCCCTATCAGATCTGCAAGTCTTGAAACAGTGAAGTGATACC
Source organism: Ambystoma mexicanum (assembly GCF_040938575.1). Lineage (NCBI taxonomy): Eukaryota > Metazoa > Chordata > Amphibia > Caudata > Ambystomatidae > Ambystoma > Ambystoma mexicanum. Next base: position 887,542,782 of record NC_090922.1, read on the forward strand.
GAAAGAGTAGTGAACCACATGTATGGAATAAAGAAAAAGATGGGTTCATGTAACACATGGGTTGTGCGCTCTGTACCCACGAAGGAAAGCAATAAGCCATATCATTTTTCGTAATGATGTAGTGCTCTTTTAAGGATGGAACCCGGGTCCAGAGGAAGGCAACTTCATTATAATAATTTGAATCCCTGAAACCGGTCGACCATTTTGTTGACACAACTCAAAAGAGATGGGGATGCCACTTTTTAAATTTTAACTTTATCATTCACTTTTTATGTTGTTCGCAAATCTTGATCTAATTCAATAGGGTATTAATCACAAATTCTGGTTAAAGGATTGCTTTTTTTATAGGCCCTCTGCATTGGTGTACTAGTGGGGAATAATAAAGCTGTATCCCCAATAGTGCTGGGCAGTGGAGCATTTTGTAATATTTCACACAGTAGGGTTTTACACTATAAGAATTTTCATAAAATAATACATTCATTGAGTAACAAGTTAAGTTCTCTTTCTGTCCACTTTTAGACAGACAGCGCATCACCACAATCTAGAGCAATACACCCTCCCTCAGAGCAAGATTAGTTCTTCATGAGGGATAGGTTCTGAACAGAAGACTTAATTTGTTTTGCTCCTACTCATCCCAGCCCAAAGATATTGAAAATTACTGAAGAGAAAGAGAATTATTACCTGAATGCTCCTACTCGTCTCAGTCCTAAGATATTGACACTAAATGAAGAGAAAGTGAACCATTACTGGAACGCTCCTTCTCATCCCAATCTTCAGATAGTAGCCTTGCATGAAGAGAAAGGGAATCATTACTGGAACGTACATACTCGTCCCAGTCTTAAGATATTGGCATAAAGCCAAGCAGCGGACCTTGAGACATTGCAGAATAGGCAAACCAGTGAGAGGAGAAAGACTGAGGAACACATTGAAACAAGGAATAAGAGACAAACCCAACGTGAAAGCAAAGTCTGTTAAATAAAGTTTGAAAACTCTGGAAGTCAAGGGAGAAGTTTTAAGTGTTGGATAAAATTAAATACAAGAAAAAAGAAGAGGCTCAGAAGAATCAAAAGAGTAATCCAAAATGAGAGAGGACTATACATTTGAAGAACTCAACATCAGAACTGTGTGACTGAACAGAAATAGTTTCCCAGAACTACTTAAGAATACCTTATTGAACTGAACTTAGTGAAGACCTGCTTGCAGGGGAAGGGAGTTATTCTCCTGATTTCTTTTGTTATTATAGCGGTAGGGTTAAAATAGGCTAGGTTTGACAGTGGACTGAATATTATTTGGCTCTCACTGACGACTGACGAACACTGTAGTTAGTTCTAGTAGGCAGTTAAACCCTTTAGTATAGGGAAAGATAGGTTTTTCTTCTTTTCAGTTAATAAAGTCATCAGTGAAAATCGAAAGTCAGAGCATGTGTCCTTCTTATGACCCACCACAGTGCTCTCTCATAATGTATATGCTTAAGAGTAACTGAAACCTACACTTGCAGCTGGTATGTGTCTAGATTTCACAATCAATATTCCAGGGTAGAATATATTTTGGTGACGAGATTCAAGAACCCATGAGTCCACAAGCAACAAAGACAACAAGTAAGCAGATAAAGAGATGCAGTGGGGAGAGCTGCACTGGGTTGACCACCCACCACCCCAAAAGACGACATCCATTCTCTAGATGTAGGGAAATGAAACAAAAAAAAGGTGGGGCACAGATATAGAGAGCCCAAAAATACGGAAGAACAGTTCAAATCTGACCTGGCGTTGGCAGCACAAACCAAAGTGTGCAGAGTAAATTTTAAAGAAGAGCTGTAGCCCAACAAAGAGCTATTTTAACAGTTACCATGTGAAAGTTGATTGTGGGCAACCCTTCAATTCATAAATAAATGATAGCCCACAGAAGCCCCTGCATTGCCATTTACACAGAGATTTTAAAAGGAGAATGAATCCTCACAGAGACTACAAATATTGGTAAAGAAAAGTGTGTAGGATTAAAACTCTAGGTGATGGCTTTTAAATACAGTCAAAGATGGAAAGTAACTGAGGTCAAAAAGAATATGTGGCCAGACTGGCCTAAAAAAAAGCATGGTACAAGCAAAAGTATAGGAGTCATCATTGGATCCAGAGATGTACATATATGTATGGTATGTTGCTCTTCAAGTTAAGTATTGTTTAAATGGTTAAGTACTGCACCAGGAAGTACTACATACCCATACGGCCTCTCACTGTAGGATGTGTGTTAGGTGTGTAGGTGCATCCTATGTAGTATGCAGGGTGTTGAGCGTGTGTCATATATTGAGTGGATGTGTTTGATGCTTAGGAAGTGGTATGTGAGTTATTGTGGTGTGCTTGCTAGGTTAAGTTTCATTGTCACTTGAAATGAAGTCAGTTAGGAAGAACTTGCATATGGATGGTTTCCTGATCATGTTAGGTGACAGGAGTAGTGTTATAGGTTTATCATAAAGTGCTAACTATTGATGGGTGGTTGCTAGTTTTGCTGTTCCTTGAGGAGTAGTGGGAGGCTGTTTTTCTATGTGACATGCCTTGCGTTTCACTGGGGACTGTGCACCACCACTCTGTTGAAGGTTAGTGGAGTTTGGGCAAGAGCAGGCTAGGTGGACATGTCCAGGCTCTGCATCCAAAGGAGTGGTGCATCTGAGTTCAGTTGTTTGATAAGTGGTGGTCCCCCACTTGTATTTACCCCTATATGGAAAATCTGTACATAGAACTTTGCTTGTGTATTGTACCCATTGTCCACCAATCAGTTTGTAATTGTACCTAATATGATTGGGATGAATGCGTAAGCATGTGACCTTGAATGATTGTGTAATTTTCTAAGGAAGGGGATGTAGTGACTTGATATATGTTGTCCTTTCCTGCTGGTCCTCTGTTATGGAATGTTGGTACATGGTGTGACTGACAGCTCATGAGAATGTTGATGAGTGGTGAGTGTGAATGTTCTCAAAGTGTCAGCAGGGGGACTGGTCTGTAGTGCATGAGGATGGTAGGTAGGTGGTCTCTCATAATGTATATTCTTAAGAGTAACCATATGAACTTATGTAAATATGTCCAGTAAAGATTACCTGGAATTTATAATTAAAAAGCTCACAGCTGGTCTGTGTCTGAAGTCCACCATCAATACTCCAGGTTACAACACACACCTGCATGTCTTGGTCAAATGTGTGGAAGAACACTATTTTGTAAGTAGTTTGCGGTGTGTTGTATCTCCAGGCATTTAACCAAGGGCTATGCTCCACAAGCTTGAGCATTGTATTGCTCCTGTCTGTTATGAACCTGTTAGGGTCCTTTAGAGGCTTTATATCTTGTTATCTGGACCCTCAAGTATGCCCAGTGATCTACATTTGTTTTCATTACCATTTTAATTTTTGAATGGAATGTTTCTAGTCGCTCAATGTGTTGCTCATTGGGAACATCCGGTCTTGTCACAGCCGGATCGCCTCCACTAGTAGTGCCCTTTTATACATGATCCTCTGTTTTCACACAGAGTGATGTAGTCTTTATTGCTGAGTTATGGTCAAAATCCACTTTATTGCCTATCTTGTATTCACGGACAGATATTCAATCATATGAGTTGAAAGAACAAGTCGGCAGACGAGTGACCTGACATTCATTTTGAAATCTTTACAAAAATGTAAATTAATTACTACATTTTTCCTAGCATTTTCTGATGCTTTCTTCACATTTCACTAATTTGGAAACTCTGGCATGAGTACTTGGAGATGTATAATAATGGTGTTGCCTTTGCCCTGACCCTCGGAATGTGAAGTTGATCTTTCGTCAATGCAGCTGATCTGGTGCGACCTTCTCCTGTGACCGTCTCTGGATAGCCCCTGGATTCAAACCGTTCAATGAGAAGTGAACATTCTGGGTCCAGACCAGCTGGATCTGAGATAATTCTCTTAAATCTCAGCATTTGACTATACAGGAGACTTTTCAACATGGATTTTGGATGAAAACTAGTCAGTTGGTTTATGATAGACCGTTGTGTCAATGTTCCCCTCCTTAATCAGTAAACTCACATCTAGGAAATGTAATGATGGTTCTCCTATTTCCATGGTGAATTTGATTGTGTTGTGTACTGAATTCAGTTGTTCCAGAAAGAGGTCCAGTTCAACTCTCATTCCACACCAGATGCCGAAAATGTAATCTATGTATTGTTTCCATAGTAAGATCTTCAATGACCAAAATGGATGATCCAATACATGTTCCTTTTCAAATTTGTACATGTATGTGTTGGCATACACAGGTGCCATGGACGACCCCATAGAGGTGCCCGAAGATTGTATATAGTACTTGTCCTGAAAAAGGAAGTAGCTGTTGTGTAGTATTATTTCCAACAAGTCCACGACAAATTTCTTATTTCCTCTTATGTGTGAGTGATTCAACAATAGCCAGAGTACAGTGTTTATTCCTTCAGCATAAGGGGTATAATCTGCACACATCCATGCTGAAAAGGATGCCGCTTGTATCTAGGGCTGAAATCTCCTGTAGGCAGTTTAGAAAATCAGTAGTGTCCTTTAGATAGGTAGGTATTTCCTGGATTAAAGGTTGAAGTAAAGGATCCACATAGAGAGCCAATGGATCAAACACGCTATCAGTGCCTGCTATTATAGGTCTTAGGGGAGGATTTTTGCTATCTTTGTGGACCTTTGGTAGGCCATAGAAAACAGGCGTGATTGGGTTTTTATTTATTAGAAAATGGCCCATTTTTTCACTGATCCACTAATTTTCAAGTGCTTTGTCAATGGCTTTCTCAATGATGGCTTTAATTCTGTGTAATGGATCGCTGTCCAGTTTGGTGTAAGTGACAGGATCGTTGAGTAATTCCAGAAATGTTTGTGTGTAGTAAGATGTATCCATAATCACAATTGCCCCACCCTTATCAGCAGGTTTGATGGTGAGTTCATCATCTTTTGCCAACTGCTCCACATATTCTAGTTGACTATTCCTGATGTTCACTGGTGCAGTACTCTTAAAATCATTAATGACACTTTTCTCGAAAAGGTCCAGAATGGAATTTTGGATCTGTGGATCAAAAGTGCTTTTAGGACATAGCTCCAAATTGTCGTCATCCAGTATTTGGGATTCTTGTTCAGCATCAGTTTCGAAAAACATCTTTAATCTGAGTTTCCCCAGTAATCTAAGCAGGCAGATTTTTTTCCTCAAAGAGTGAGGTATTACAGGTAGGAACAAAAGAAAGACCATGGTTCAACATTTCAAGTTAACCGCTTTTCAGGTTTTTACTTGATAGATTGATGACTAAGTTTTCAATCATTTTTTTCTTCCCTTTTGTGTTTTTCTTACCGCATCGTGCTTTTCTCTTTCTCTTGGTTTGTCCCTCATGTCTATGATTCCATGAGGAGATGATTCCGGTGGAGTGGGGCAAGTAGGGAAAAGGAGCAAAAGTGGAAGGAGTCACAGGGGTGGGTGACTGAATGTAAAGAGACAAGGAGCAAGGAGTTTGAGAGGGAGAGCACAATGAGATACGCTCAGTGAGCTAGTGAGGGGAACACCATGGATGAATTTACAGGTTACCAGCATGAATTTCAAGAGAGTGGTTGTGGTTGGGCAACAATCTAGCATGGTGACAGTAGGTAGAGGTGGAGGAGGAAAAGGGTATGTGCCACCAAGTTGAGGGCATTGTTGAGTGCAGCATAAGAGTAGAGGGGTAGATCAACAAGTATGTTTGTGCAGTAGTCCAGTTTGATGAGTACAGGAGTAGATATAAGGGTTTTAATTGAGGGGTGGCCAGAGCTTTGTAATGTTAGGAGGTTGAGTGTGGCTTTGGTGGGAGTGGCTGTGATAAATTGGGAGAGTTTACGGTCACTTTCAAAAAGAACCCTAAGCTTGTGAGCCATGAGTGAGGGATGAAGAGGTCACGGTGAAAGAGATTAGAGAAGGGAGAAAGGGGTTGCTGTTGGAGTATCAAAATCACAGAGGTGATAGCAAAAGCAAAAGAAGGATATGACTTCACTGAGGGACGTGTGTAGGATGAAGAGAAATGGACATATGACTTATCCTTGAGGAAAGCCATTGGGAAGGGGGAAAGGGGGGAGATTTGGGGCCCCATGAGAAGGAGCAGTTAGTTAGATAGGAGGACACCCAGTAGAGTTCCCTTGAAGCCAAGGAGCTAAATAGTTTGAAGGAGGTTGGTTGATCATAGTGTCGAAGGAAGTGAAGATGTCTAGAAGGATGCGAATGGAGGTAAGGTAAGAGTGGTGGGCAGTGGTAAAAACATGTGTGGTGTGGAAGAGAGAAGTCTAAGTGGAGTTTTTTACCACAATCCCAGGAATAGAGCTTGACAGGCAATCCCCATGCCAGCTAGAACATCTGTATCCACTTTTGCCAGGGAAAACCTCCAAGGCAGGAACACAACCAATTAAAGCACACAGCCGCAGTTTCTCAGTATAGGTGTTTGGAGTAAAGGTTAGAGACTAGGGATGGGGTTACATTTGGGGCATGCAGGATATGAGGTCAAGAAACTGAGCAACATCAAGGAGGCTGGTGGAGAGGACCATGAGCCTGGGCAACTCTGTAACCTGGGAGATGGTTGAGAGGCCCTGGAGGCTAGAGCAAAGAGCCAGAAAACCTATAGCAATAGACAAGGATGAGACAATGGTGGCCAAAGAGGGTGACATTATTGAGGGACAATGGGGGTTTTCAAGAGACCATTGGGCTTACAAAGTAAGGAGTAATGTGCTGCTAAGAGGTGCAAAGAAGGTCGAAGAGAATGGTGAACAGAGGATAGAAGAAGATGCACAGCGGGTGAAGAAACAGAAGGTGAAAGTTGGATAGAGGACTTTTGTACTCGTAGGGTTGAAGGGGATGCCAAGAGGGGTAATGAAACTGAGTGCTAAAGTAGTAAAAAGGATTGTGGTTATGATATGATATGATATGATATGGCATTTGTAACGCGCCTATACACAAGTGTTTCAAGGCTTGACGAGGTGGGGGGAACAGGGGGAGACAGACAACGATCCTACTAGGCCAGGTGTCATTCAGATCGCGCAAGTGCAAGGGTAGACGGGAAAGGGAAAAGTGCAAGGGGAAGGGGAGAGGGGAAAATGCAGTACATGGTTAGTAGAATACAAGATAAATAATAGGGCCAGCTGGTGGCAAGTGCAAGGTAAGTGCCGGGAGGAGGGGCTTTAGGATACAGAGGCAGTGCTTTAGTGCAGGTAGGCAGTGCAAGGGCCAAGGACCGAGATCGGTGAGTGGCCCAGTTGCAGATTCAGTGCAGGTTTGCTGATTTTAGCAGGGGAGAGAGGGAGAGAAAGCAGAGGCAAAGAGGCCTTGAGTTGTGAAGATGCTGAGGGTGAAAGTAGAATAGAGGAGACTGATGCTTGCAGAAACAAAGAATGCGTCCAGTCGGCTGAAGAAACAAACCATGAAAGCAATGCAGAGGAGGCTGGTGCCCAGAGGGATGAAGATGCTATGATGGATCAGATGTGGTTACAAAAGATGAAAGTGTTGGAAAGTGTTGGAAAAGATAAACAGGAAGATTGTTCAAGTACTAATGGAGGAGTAGGGCCCAGAGACTACCATGTGTCAAAGGTAAGGAAAAAGAGGTAAAGAGAGTGAGGTGCCAGTGGAGGAATATATCGATGACAGGTGGTTATGGAAGGTGAAAGAACTGGAAGAAATAGACAAGGAGAAAAATGTCTTAATCAGACAGATTACTGGAGAGCAGGGTTATGAGCAGAAGAATGAATCGAAGAAGAATTGTGACAAAATTGTTTTGTGAGACAGAGGAAGCAATATAGGTGCTAGAGTGATTAAGGGAGTGCAAAAGGGTGGCTTGCTCACTGGAAATATGGGTTGTAAGAGCAAGCCGACAAGCAGAGTAGTTGGCCACCCTCTCACCCTACCAGGCTTCTCTGATCCACAACCCATGCTTTGATTTGGGTTTCTGAACAGGGTAACACCCTCATATCATTGAAGGTAATGGAAATTCGAAGCAAGCAAAGACCTCTTTCCTCTGGGGGTGGAGGACAATCAACAACATGGCCCTATTCAGGACGAAAGTCAAGGAATTCTATGCAGTCATGAACCTCAGGGACATGAACAAATGTATCATCAAACTTAACTTCAAGTTGGAGATAATGGTGCACTTGAGAGATGCTTAGCTTCTGGAATATTGGCATGTCAGGTTTAAGTTCAATGATGCCTGCCTCATGGTTTGACTCTTCAGGGGGTCCAGGAAATTATTCTGTTTTCTTTGGAGAGGATTCCCTACAGGTGCTCGTCCCTGCCATTCGGCATTTGGTCAGCCCATGGTGTTTTACAAATCTGCTGATATTTCCTCCGGTCAAGGGGGTGCATTTCTTGGGTATTTGGATGGCTTCATCATAGCAGAGTCCAAGGAGGTGTCTCTGAGCCCTCTCAAGATAAACTTGAATCTGCTTCAGGATCTGGGATTTTTGATCAACTGAGAAAAATCAGAGACTGGTCCTTCCCAGTCTCTCCAGTTTCTTGGATTTCAGGTAAATTACATGGCTTCCACATTGACAGGTTAATTCATAGAATTTCACACAAAAGTGGCGCACGCGGCTGGCACACAGTGTCCCCGTGCGATACACTGCGCCAGCCGCGTGCGAAAAAATCCATTTCATCGCACAGTGTATTCATCGATTTTAGCCTCCAAAACCAGCCGTGGCACAGAGTGGTGCAGCGACCCTGCAGCAGCGCCAGTTACGCCCCCAAGAACGCCCTCGCGCAAGGAAAAGCCATCAAAATTCCCAATTCATCGCAAATGTCTTTGCTAACCCTGGACCAGTCCACAGGGCTGCCAAACAGCAAACGCCAAGCGGGGAACGTGTATTTCAGTGGTTCGCGGGAAGTTTCACACGCGAATGTCCTGGGTACGTGTACATCAGGGGTGCGCGTGAAGTAATACACGCGAATCGATCAGGGCATGTGTATTCCAGGGGTGCGCGGTAAGTATCACACGCAAATTCAGCAGGGTACGTGTATTTCTGGGGTGCGCGGGAAGTATCACACGCGATTCCATCAGGGCACATGTATTACGTGAATTGTCTGTGTGGGTCCTCCCAGGTGTTCCCTCTACACCCTCCACGGCCCTTGCAGGCAGCCCACACCACAGGGGACTACCCTGCACCCCTGCTAATGTCCCGCAGGCAGCCCATCCACCATGGGCATGCCCCCCAGCCAACCCACAAGTCACCTTGCACCACTGATCAACAACGCATGTCTCCCAGCACCCTCACCCCCCAGCACTGTCGGGCACCTTCCACCAGGCCCCCACTCCTGTCTCCCTGCACCCCCACTCCCCTGCATCCAGAGCACCCTCCACCAGGCCCCCACTCATGTCTCCCAGCACCCCCATCCCCCCGCAGTGCAGGGCACCCTCCACCAGGCCCCACTTATGTCCAACTCATGTCCCCCTGCACCCCCACACCCCCAGCATCCAGGGGCACCCTCCACCAGGCCCCCACTCCTGACTCCCTGCACCCCCACCCCCAGCATCCAGGGGCACCCTCCACCAGGCCCCCACTCCTGTCAACCACCACCCACCCCCCCAGCAGTACGATCCGCCTGGGTACGTGTATTTCAGGGGTGTGCGTGCAGTCTGACACACAAATTCATCAGGGTACGTGTATTATGGTTCCGCGTGAACTTCCACACGCAATATCAGCAGGGTACGTGTATTACGGGGTTCGCGTGAAGTTCCACACGCGATTGCCCTGGGTACGTGTATTCCAGGGTGCGTGGGAAGTTCCACACGTGATTGCCCTGGTTACGTGTATTTCGGGGTGCGTGGGAAGTTCCACATGCGATTGCCCTGGTTACGTGTATTTCGGGGTGCGCGGGAAGTTCCATACGCGATTGCCCTGTGTACGTGTATTCCGGGGTGCGCGGGAAGTTCCACACGCGATTGCCCTTGTTACGTGTATTTCGGGGTGCGCAGGAAGTTCCACACGCGATTGCTTGGTTACGTGTATTTCGGGGTGCGCAGGAAGTTCCACACGCGATTGCCCTGGGTACATGTATTCCGGGGTGCGCGGGAAGTTCCACACGCGATTGCCCTGGTTACGTGTATTTCAGGGTGCACGGAAGTTCCACACGCGATTGCCCTGGTTACGTGTATTTTGGGGTGCACGGGACGTTCCACACGCGATTGCCCTGTGATTGTGTATTTCGGGGTGCGCAGGAAGTTCCACACGCGATTTCAGCAGGGTATGTGTATTCCAAGGTGCGTGGGAAATTCCACACGCGATTGTCCGTGGTGCGTGTATTTCTGGTTGCGCGTGAAGTTTCACACGCGATTTCAGCAGGGTACGTGTATTCCAAGGTGCGCAGGAAATTCTGCATGCGAATCCAGCAGCCTACGTGTATTCCGGGGGTGCCGTGGAGTCCTACACGTGAATCGGCCATGTGGGTCCTCCCAGCTGTTCACTCTACACCCTCCACGGCCCCTGCAGGCGGCCCACACTACAGGGGACTACCCTGCACATGTCCCGCAGGCAGCCCATCCACCATGGCCATGCCCCCCAGCCAACCCACATGTCACCTTGCACCACTGCCCACCAACGCAAGTCTCCCAGCACCCCCACCCCCCAGCATGTGGGGCACCCTCCACCAGGCCCCCACTCCTGTCTCCCTGCACCCCCACCCCCCACCAGTCAGGTGCACCTGCCAGCAGGCCCCCACTCAGGTCCAACTCATGTCTCCCTGCACCCCCACCCCCCAGCAGTGCAGGGCACCCTCCACCAGGCCCCACTCATGTCCAACTCATGTCCCCCTGCACCCCTACCCCCCAGCACTGTGGGGCACCCTCCACCAGGCCCCCACTCCTGTCCCCCTGCACCTCCACCCCCCTGCATCCAGGGGTACCCTCCGCCAGGCCCCCACTCCTGTCTCCCTGCACCCCCACCCCCAGCAGTGCAGGGCACCCTCCACCAGGCCCCCACTCCTGTCTCCCTGCACCCCCACACCCCACCAGTCAGGGGCACCTGCCAGCAGGCCCCCACTCAGGTCCAACTCATGTCTCCCTGTACCCCCACCCCACAGCAGTGCAGGGCACCCTCCACCAGGCCCCACTCATGTCCAACTCATGTCCCCCTGCACCCCCACCCCCCAGCACTGTGGGGCACCCTCCACCAGGCCCCCACTCATGTCCAACTCATGTCTCCCAGCACCCCCACCCCCCAACAGTCAGCGGCACCTGCCAGCAGGCCCCCACTCCTGTCTCCCTGCACCCCCACCCCCACCCCCCAGCAGTGCAGGGCACCCTCCACCAGGCCCCACTCATGTCCAACTCATGTCCCCCTGCACCCCCACCCCCCAGCACTGTGGGGCACCCTCCACCAGGCCCCCACTCATGTCCAACTCATGTCTCCCAGCACCCCCACCCCCGACCAGTCAGGGGCACCTGCCAGCAGGCCCCCACTCCTGTCTCCCTGCACCCCCACCCCCCAGCAGTGCAGGGCACCCTCCACTAGGCCCCCACTCCTGTCTCCCTGCACCCCCACCCCACACCAGTCAGGGGCACCTGCCAGCAGGCCCCCACTCAGGTCCAACTCATGTCCCCCTGCACCCTCACACCCCAGCACTGTGGGGCACCCTCCACCAGGCCCCCACTCATGTCCAACTCATGTCCCCCTGCACCCCCACCCCCCAGCACTGTGGGGCACCCTCCACCAGGCCCCCACTCCTGTCCCCCTGCGCCCCCTCCCCCCTGCATCCAGGGGCACCCTCCACCAGGCCCCACTCAGGTCCAACTCATGTCCCCCTGCACCCCCACCCCCCAGCACTGTGGGGCACCCTCCACCAGGCCCCCACTCATGTCCAACTCATGTCCCCCTGCACCCCCACCCACAGCACTGTGGTGCACCCTCCACCAGGCCCCCACTCCTGTCCCCCTGCACCCCCACCCCCCTGCATCCAGGGGCACCCTCCACCAGGCCCCCACTCCTGTCTCTCTGCACCCCCACCCCCCAGCAGTGCAGGGCACCCTCCACCAGGCCCCCACTCCTGTCTCCCTGCACCCCCACCCCCCACCAGTCAGGGGCACCTGCCAGCAGGCCCCCACTCCTGTCTCCCTGCACCCCCACCCCCCAGCACTGTGGGGCACCCTCCACCAAGCCCCACTCATGTCCAACTCATGTCTCCCAGCACCCCCACACCCCAGCAATCAGGGGCACCTGCTAGCAGGCCCCCACACATGTCCCCCAGCCAACACTTCATCACAATCTAGATCCCTGGCCCTTATGGGCAGCCTCCACATGCCAAACACCCACCCAAGTATTGCATCCACCCACTTAGAAATGCCAATGACATGATACAACCCCAATGGCAAGTATGTAAATGAACACATCTCCCTCACATACACACAATGGGTGTCAGGGAATGTCAAAACCCATATCATGACATGGATACTACACATTGAAGTATGATGAAAAATTATGTATTAAAAGCAACATAAATGGAATCAAAAAGAAACAAACGAAAATGTGAATTAAAAACAAAAAGCAGCATGTCCGTAAAATAATGTAAAACCACAAATCATAATCCAAAGGAAAGGTGTCCAAAGTCACAGTTCACAAAAGTAAATCCAATGGAAAATTAAAACCAAAAACCATTGCTCCATGGGTAAAATCAAAATGAAAAAAAAATCCCAACAGTCAACTATATACAGATAAACAATCCAGGGTCCATGATCCCAACAGAAGAAATGAAACCTATCTAATAAGACTACCTAATAAAAAATAACTATATACAAAAATGTGGCCCATTGTCCAAAAGGTCCAAAAAATATAAAAAAGCAAAGGAAACCTAACACTAACTACAGAACTATTTACAAGGGCAGCGGGCTAGTCCGACAGCTCACTTCGGGATGTTCCGGGCCAGGGCATCATCAAACTCCTGCTCAATGTCCCGGAGGCGGTCCTCCTCCATGGCCCCGAGGGTCCACAGGGCCAACGACATGTTCACCTCCAACTCCCTGCGGATTGCCTCGAGGCACTCGGCCCACCTCAGGGCCCTCCGCATGGAGTTCTGTGCACTGACCATCGTGAGCTGTGCCTCTTCCGCTCGCTGCCGCTCCGCATCTATGGTGTGGCCCAACCGCTGCCACACGGAAGACGCTTCCCGTCCTGGGTCCTCCTGCCCTCCGGCCGATGCCTGCCCCTCCGATGTCGAAGGCCCCGAGCCATCATGGCTCCCACCTCGTTGCTGCTGCTGCTGTGCCTCTACCCGTGACCTGGCTCCTGCTGCCTGCACATCCTCCACTGGCTGGGGTGCAGTCGTTGATGTGGCCACCCCTGCTGGATGTCCGACTCCCGACTGTGGCAGGGATGCCTCCTCCACCAGCCTGGCTGCACCGTCAGAGGCAGCTCCACAGGACACCCAGGTGACAAATGGGTGGGAAGATGGCACGGAGGACGACTGGCACATAGGGTGTTCAGTTGAGGAGGGGGTCGGAGCAAGCTGCAGCAAACAGAGGAATCCGGCCTGGGTGACCTGTCCCAGTATGCCGACGCGGTCAACGAGCCATTCAAGATGACGTGCAGTCTCCTCATGAAAAGACTGCAGGTCACCTCGCCACACCAGTCAGGACAGGCTCAACCCGTACCTGGATAGCCACGTCCGCAGGCAGAGGTAGGCCAGTTGTTGTGAGCTCATCCCCTGCCTGAAAATGGGTCTGGACGTAGGTATCCCTGCTGGTGCAAGATGATGCAGTGACAGGATCAGGGACAGGATTGCACACAGGCACCTCCGCGGCGGCCTGTGCTGCCTCCTGTCCCTGGTCCTGCACTGCACCACTAGCACCAGTGGAATCCCCACCTCCAGACCCTGTCTCTGTCGCTTGCATGGCCTCCTCCTCCACCAAACCCCCCACCAACCTGGATGACTCCGTGCCATCTTCCCCCGTTGGGCCCTGTGGGGTCCCAGCTGCCCCTTCTGCTGCCAAGGAGTCCAACTCCGACCTTCGCTTCTTGGACCTCCCCCCGGCAGCTGCGGCCTGGGACGCGGCACCGGACTCCTCACTCCCCGACGAGATCACAACCTGGGAGGTGAGCCGGGCCTTGCGTCTCCGGCTGGCGGTGCGATCCCCGCCTCTGTGCTCCACAGCACCTTCTCCGCCCTCTTCATCAGTTGACGCTGCAGACAGGGAGAAATAAAACACAGGCATCAGGGCACTGTACAATGGACACATACACACATGACAGTTGTACATGAGTGGCATTGGCAAACCTCAGATATGGCATCACAATCGCCAACACACATGTCATTTCAACTCGCACACATGTGCCATACCACAGCCATATCGCAACAGCCAGCACCATCCATACACATACAACAGCATGAGCAGGCAAAGGTGAGCCAGACATCACATGCAACACAGGGAGTGCACTACACATGCACACACACCACCACACTTGCATGCATGTGTACACCTCTGCCAACTGTGGCAGTGTTCAGATTGGCATCCATGTCACATCTGCCAATCAGGCTTCCACATCCCGCTGTCACATGCATCCATGTTGCATCACTGTTGCACCCTTGTCAAATACACACACATGCACATGTACACAGTGCTGATACATGCAGCTGAAAACAACATCCATGTGTGACATCACGAAAATGCCTACTTACATACACATTCATCCAAACATGTGTGCCCACACAACTGCATTTGGCATGCAAGCCTACACACACAAGCACCATCCATGTTTCACACATGACTGCCCTCGCATGTGTTAGCCTCACGGCCCTGTACACCCGCCCCCATACTTGGCCCCATAAAAACACATGTGCAACCTGCACACTACTGGCACATCACCACACGTACAGCACACAATCATGATGCATGTACACTTACCGCTCGACTCCAGTCTGGTCTGCCTCTCAAGGACCTGGACGTGGAGCGCTGGGGATATGCGTTCCAGGACCCTCATCTGATCGTCCGACAAGTGGCCCTGGCACCCCTTAGCATCTGCTGCCTTCAAGAGGCACCGGGCCTTGTTGAGGGTCCTGGACCTGAAGTCCTCCCAGCGCTTCTTGACATGATGGAATAGTCGGACTGCCACCCCCTCCGCGTTGATGGCAGTCATGATGTCCGTCCAGATCCGAGTCCGTCCTTCCTTGTCGGCGCGCAAACTTCCGAAGAGGGCATCATACTGCCCCAGGACTTGCTCCACCAGGACACCAACTTTGGTGGCAGTGAAGCTGGTGCCCCTCTGCCTCTCTGGCCGGGGGTTGTCAGTGGTGCCAGATGTTGCAGTGCCCGACATGACAATCCCAGAGGCAGGAGTGGGTGGGCAACTGGGTCCTGGGGCTGGTCTGTGGAGCGATGGAATCCCAGTCGGGAGTCTTCGGTTCCAGCAGGGGTGGTCACAGCAACAGCACCCCTGGCTGTTGTGCAGGCAGCAAATGGCAGGGCACGTGGGCAGCAGGCAATCAGGCAGTAGCAGATGGCAGGTGGGAGTGTGCTCGGGGCTCTGGGGGCAGTAATTCGGCCTTCTGGGCAGGAGCGTGGTCTTCCGTGTGCTTACGCTTGGCCAGCTTGATACGGAGTGATTTGGCATGTGAAAATCCAGCACGTCAAGCGCGTCAGCACATGTACGCGAATTCATTGGCCCAAAGGCCACCAGCGCTTATGCGTGTCTGTGACGTGCGTGCGCGGGCGTTTCTCTGTACACGGGTGCATGTTACACGTCCAATGACTGCACGTCAGAGTGTCAGCTCGTGTAATTGGAGGATGGGGCCTTAGCGCGTACACGCGGATGTGACGCTGGACGTGTGGGCATCTTTAAAAGGTACGTGTAGAACGCCATTTCCTTGTACGTGCTTTTCGTGGAGAGCGAGTGGGTGAAATCTGTACTTCTTGTCGGTTCACACGCGATTTACTTCACAGCGTTCCAAGTTCGTACTCCCTGTTACCTCTGACAGCTTTTTCTCTTCTTGTCTTTTTCCTGGGCCTGTTTCCTCAAACAGCGTTCACTTCTCCTGTTGTCCTGTCTCCTCAGACAGCGTACAATTCTTCTTTTGGCGGGGTGTTGCCAACGCGCGTATTTTTCACGCGATAATTCCTGGCAGACGGTGAGTCGCGCACGTATTTGACATCTGTGCTTTCCCCGTGTTGCCTACCCCTTCAGAGGTCAGTCTAGGCTGTGTGTGACATGCATACATTCATTTTTGTGTTTCTGGGTGCCACAGCGTAGTGCAGGTTTTTTTTTCCACGCACGTGGTTTAGGAGGGGTTGCGTGCACATTATCTCCCTTTTTCGGGGTGCCTGTGCGTTGCGTGACCCGTCATCTTCCCCCAGGGGTCACATACAGCCTTGCTAGAGCACTAGGGTACGAATTCCATCTAGTACCCTACCCCTTTTACCCCCAATTGCCCAGGACAATAGTTTACTGCAACTCCCATATGCACAACAACATCAGTGCCATGGTTGGGAGGCGAGCACGCGGTAAGGGTGGCAAAGGTGGGCGAGCCACAAGAGGTGGCTGTGGTGGATATGGTAGAGGACGTGGCCAGGACTTGCAGGGTGACCCTAGCCCCCCATGTGTGGGTGACCAGTCAGGGACACCCATGCCCCCCCTGGTTGAGGGTAACGTGGCTGACACCATCCCTGCTCAGCCCTTGTTGGATCAGCCCATTGTGGCACCAGACCATTGTGGCACCAGACCTGGCACAGGGTGACTCCATGGATGACTTCCAGGTCAGCAGGTCTAGGCCACGTGTGGCGGTGCACGTTGGTGTCACCAACCCACGTGGATCAGGGGCAGCTATGTCATCTGCTGCCCCGAGTAGGCAGGGTGGGGAGACTGCAGGGGCAGCTGCGGCTTCATCCAACCCAGCTCTGAGTCTCCCAGCCAGGACAGTGTCGGTCCTAGTCCATCCTGCTGAAGTTCCCCCTGACTACATCACACTTCAGCTAATGCCTGCACCAAGTCCCATGGTGAGTGTTCATTCCCACACTCCTAGTCCACAGTCCACCGGGGCACCGCCCCTAGTGTCCACAGCGGCGTAGGACACTCAGTATCACCACCACCTTCCAAGCGGAAGAGGAAGAGTGCTCGTCCAGTACAGGCTGATGCCCCAGACACGGCTACACAGTCCGGCCCATCAAGGAAGCCCAGCTTCAATCAGGCCGAACTTGATGCACTTGTGGAGTATGTGTCTGCACATGACAGCGAAATGGTGATTACTGCAGGATGCAAGACCACACCTGCACAACGTCAGGCACACTGGCAGACCATTGCGGAACTCATAAGTGCCCTTGGATTCATGAGGCGCACAGCTAATGATTGCTACAAGTGCTGGAATGACCTTAAGCGCAGGGCAAAGAAAAAGCTGGCCTCAAGTCATGCCGCAACTCTAGTGACTGGAGGTGGGTCTCCGGCAGAGGACATAGAACTCACTCCACATGCGTATGTTGCTGGGACCTACGTCACGGAGGAACAGATCCAAGGCGTGGGAGACCTGCCAGATTACAAGGCATTGTCCGGTGAGTGCACATGCATGTGTGTGTCATCCATGTGCATGGTGTGTGTGTGAGTGCTTCTGAATGAGTGCCAGGTGAGGGGGTGTGTGCCTGAGTGGTGTTGCAGTATCCTTTCTGACAACAGTAGACATTCAGCCCAACCTCATGCCAGTTGCCCTTGAAGTGTCATCTTGCCACAACATAGTTGCATGTTATTCTGTGTTAATTCAGGCTGATTGTCTGCATTCCACCACTTTCACTAGGCATTTCTCAGTCCTATTGTCACATGTGTGACATGGCTAGGGTACATACCATCTGTGTGATGGCATGTGTCATGTATGTGTATTGGACATGCCAATCACAGGCCAATGTGTGATGGCACTGCTAGGCAGCATGCAGCAAATTCGTTGGTCTTCCATCTTGGTGTCATCAATGTGTGCCATTTGCCTCCCCTTCATACGCAGTGACAGTGCATGCATGGGAGGGTTATAGTCATGTGGGACATGTGTCAATGAAGTACTGTTTCTGTTGCTTCTTAGCCTTAATTGTGTTCCATGGTGCTAATGCCTGTTCCCATTTCTTTTCTTTCATGTCTTTGCAGGGGATGATGCACTTGATACTGCTGGGGTTGTGGAGATGGTGCAGACCCAGGAGGGGTCTCAGGCCCGACCGGGCACCAGTGAGGGACGTGGTGTGGTGGTGGGTGAGAACCCACACCTGCTACAGACCGTCATCTCAAGGGGTGTCTCTGGGTGCACCTCCCCCGAGCTCTATTCAGGTGTCGATTCGGATGATGAGACCTATGTGCCGTCGCAGGTAAGTGTTTCTGGGAGGGATTCTGTACTGCCCAACCCACCTGCACCAGGGGTAGAACCCTCAATGGGGATGTCAGTGTTGGTAGGTCCGCCTTTGGTGGTTACGGATGCAGGGTCACACTCCGCTACATCTGATCCTGTACCTGGGCCAGCAGATCAGAGGGGGAATGCAGTCCTGCAGCCTCAGGCAGTGCCGGCACAGCAAGGCGCAGTTCGCCTTGCCCCAGACAGGTGTGGTGCCCACCGACGCAGTGGCCGTACGCCCCCTGGCAATACCGCATGGGAGCAATCCCTATACGGTATGGCAAACCAACAGGCAGCATCAACTCGGATGATGGCTCAGGCCATGGATAGGGTGGCCACTTCCATTGTCCCCCAAGAAAGGCTAATTGAAAAACTACAGCAGGCCACAGACTCCATTAGCCAGTCACACAGGGAGGACATGTTGGCGTCCAACAACAGGGACAGGCGGGCGGCACTGGAGACTCTGCGGGAAGCCATTTCTATTGAGTCCCAGGGCCACCGGGAAGCCCTGAGGGTGGAACTCCGTCAGCTCAGGGCAACTCTGGTTGAGCTTGAGGCTTCAGCTAACACGAGGACAGAACAGCAGCGGGAGCGTCTCACACGTACGCTCTCAGCTGAGATGCAGGCAACTAGGGAGGAGGTCCGGGCATCCCGTGAGTTGTTGCATGGGGACCTCCGCACAATTATCCTCCAGAACCAGACCTTCCACACCCGCATGCTTGCTGCCAGGGCTTTGGGTGGGCTGCCTCCCATAGTGCCACCACCTCCTGATGCAGCTGCAGAGGGTGAGGAGAGCGACAGCAGCGATTCTCCCACAATAGGGTAGCCGTGCAGGCCATGAGCCCATGGAGGTGTTTTTTTTTCGCAAGATCCACACAGGTGGGTTTTGGTGTGCACCCTGTCCTTGACATCCTTGGTGGCCTCCCCCACCCCCCCCCCCCCGGGCCCATTCATGGACATTTTTTTATTTTTTATTTTTGTTTTTTGTATTTTTTTTTTTTTTTTTATTTTTGATTCTTGATTGTTTGGACAGTGTGTTGCCTTGTGTGGCTCCCGTGGGCATACACTGTATTGTGGCTGGGCACATGCAGGCTTGTCCTGAATTTGGGTCAGATGCTTGGGTTTGTGTGGCACACACCCCTCCTGCTTCCCGTTTCCATGGGCTTGCAAAGGGTGTGCCCAAGTGACATTGACTTACACGGTGACGTTGGACTCCCATTTGATGTGTGGGCAGTCTGTAGTCAATACTGTGTATACATTCCTAGTGCATATTGTTGTTGTATTGTACACTGCATGGTGTATTGATATGTGCCTCTGCATCCATCTCATCCTCCTAATTTGCAGGTCCATTTCTCATGTCTTCACAAGGCGGTCTACTTTGGAACTGGAGTCCATGTTGTAAGCAGTGCACCTACACTTTTGCGTGGCACTAACACTGTATAGTTGGAAGTGTTCGAAGTGCTGGCATTATCAGGTAGTGAGGCTACCAATCAAGTCCGTACTGTCATGTTTATGGTAGGTTGGAGGTTGTGTAGGTGATTGGTATTATTGGTAAGTATTTGGTAATGTGTGTTGTTGGTCCTGCATTACTGTGAGCATTTCATGTGTGGCCAGTTTCCATTAGGGACACTGTAGTTGGTGACACTTGGGTCATGTTGTGGGGATTAATTTGTTTGCTCTCACATTGCATGACATGCCATGGTGTGTTGTGTGGCCGTGCCGGGGAGGGGTTGGGTGACATGGCACTGTTCTGATGTTGGATTTTGCAAGTGGGTATTCATTTTTGCTGCATGGAAGTGTGTCTTTTGATGACACTGCATTGGTGGTGTTTGTGTAGGTAGGGATGCACACATTGTGACACTTCCAGATGAACAATCTCAGGCTGCTATGGTTCTGACAGTTGACTGTCCCTTAATTCATCAGAATTGTCAGATTGAGTCATCATTGATTGTCAGATGGTATGTGCCAGGGCTGTGTGCACTCCACAGGGGTGTGCTTTCTATGTGAAGTAATTAGCCACCAGCTGCGTACGGGCTGCCTCACCCCGTGCCCTTTCCCCTCCCATGCGCAGCGGGCGTGCATGTGGTTGGGGATGTGGGGGCATCACCATGTCCACAGCCAGGCCCCGGCATGTTGCAACATTGTGCAGGACACATGCTGCCACTATGATCATGCACACCACTAGGGGAGCGTATAACAGCTGCCCACCAGAACGGTCAAGGGAGCGAAAGCGTGACTTGAGTACTCCGAATGTGCGCTCCACTATGCCCCGTGTTGCAATATGGGCTGTGTTGTATCTTACCTCGGGAGGCGTGATGGGGTTCCGAATTGGCGTCATCATGTGTGTGCTCAGAGGGTAGGCACTGTCCCCTGGGGAGGTGGTGATGGGGATCATTAGTGGGGTATTGACATTACTCTGTATCTGTCATGCATGCATGTGCTGTGGCATTTCTACTCACCAAGCAGCCAAGCATCGCCATGCCGCCCAGCTTCCATGTCCCGGTTTAGGGTTGACATCCTGTAAATAAAGCTGTCGTGGGTGGACCCTGATAGTTGGCATATACTGAGGTGATGATTCCCTTGGCATCAGATACTACCTGGATGTTGATGGAATGCCAGTGCTTGCGGTTTCTATAGATGTGCTCAGATGCCCTGGAGAGACGTAGAGCCACATGGGTGCAATCAATGGCACCTAGCACTTTGGGGAATTGTGCCACCCTATAGAAATCCTGGCTGACAGCCTGCCTTTCTGCAGGTGTTCTGGGCAGGTATATGTGCCTGCGGACTGATCGGCGTGCAGTGATGATGGCCAACACCTGGTGTAGGCACCGTGACTGCGTGGCCTGTGACACCCCCCCCCACTATGGCACTTGTCCGCTGAAATGATCCGGTAGCCAAGAAGTGCAGTACATTGAGGACCTTCTCCAGGGGGCTGAGTGCTTGGGAGCACAGGGTGGGTGATGTGAGGTCATCCTCCCACTCACTGACCAGGTCGAGTATTATGTGTGGTGGAAACCTGTACCTCCCATACACCTGGTCATCTGGCATACCAAATAGGCTGGTTCTGGGTGTGAAGATTCTGGCCCTGACTATCCTTCTCCTCCTCCTGCGGTATCCCACAGCCACTGCTGCTAGGAACGGTATATTCATCCTGGCGTCTGAGCTTGTTTGTTGTTTGCGCACTCTTTTATGCTGTGCGGGACGTGCCCCTGCTTCATGCTGGCGTACGTGTTTCAGGATTGGACCTTTTATTTTTTGGCTTCCGTGTAAATCTTCCCGCCCACCCCAGGAATACACGTAACACACTCTCCCAGGCCCAGTCGCGAGTAAATATTCCCGCCCACCCCTGGAATACACGTACCCCACTCTCACAGGCCCAGTCACGTGTGGAACTTCACGTGCACACCGAAATACATGTACCCTGCAAATTCGCGTGTGAAACTTCCTGCGCACCCCGAAATACACGTACCCAGGGCAATCGTGTGTGGAACTTCCCGCGAACCCCGTAATACACGTACCCTGCTGGTATCGCGTGTGGAAGTTCACGCGGACCCATAATACACGTACCCTGATGGAATCGCGTGTGAGACTACCCGCGCACCCCTGGAATACACGTACCCAGGCAAATCTCACGGCTGGGGGGTGGGGGTGCTGGGAGACAGGAGTGGGGGCCTGGTGAAGGGTGCCCTACAGTGCTGGGGGGTAGGGGTCCAGGGGGACATGAGTGGGGGACCGAAATACACATACCCTGCTAATTTGCGTGGGAAACTTCATGCGCACCCCGGAATACACGTGCCCAGGCCAATCGCATGTGGAACTTCCCGCGAACCCCGTAATACACGCACACAGCGGGTGTCCATGTTTGTCGGTACCCCTTTGCACCTCATTTGTCCTAGAGGGCCACTGTATGGATCATTCATCATAGCTGTATATGGGTGTTTTTTGTTAGCGCACATTTTGGCGCACATTTATTTCAGGCGCAGGGACGCTACAGCCTGCTTTCTTGTGGCGTACTTGTTTGCCCTGTGCGCGTCTTTGACCGTGCGCTGGTTTGCCCTATTCGATTCCATGAATACGAGTTGTAGGCGAGCGTGTGGGCGTTCCGCGCACTTGCCTCCTGTACTTCCCCACGTGACGCCCATATTTTCACGCGTTGTTCCCCATTCCGAGTGTTACGCCCCGTGTTCCGCCTACTTTTGTAATGTGCGCAGCGCTATGTGCGATTTCGCAGCGGCCGTGGTGCACGCCGTTGGATGACCTGTGCGCCGGCGTGCACCGCGCACTTTTTCAGCGCACATCCAATATTTTTCTCGCGCACGGACTTCCATGAATCGATGTGCGCTGGTTTCCCTGCGATTTTCGCAGTTGCACTGCGATTTTCGCACTTTTACTGAGAATCGCACGTTTTGGCACCTCTGCGCCGGAATTTTCGGCGCACTTTAATTCCATGAATCGGCCTATGAGTCTCCTCAGACGTAAGATTCAGGCAAAATCAGAAAGGAGCTGAATATGGCAGTCCCTCTGCCCATCCTTTTGGTTAAATATCTGGCAGGATCATTGGTCTTTTATCATCATCAATCCTGCCAGTGTTTCCATCTCCTCTTCAATACAAGGCCATTCAAATGTTGAACATCAAGGATGTCAGAGAAGGTTTGGAATATTCAAGCTGTGTGCCTCCTTGCACAGTGAAGTGTTAGGAATTAGAGTGATAGATCATAAAGTTAGAGATTTGAAACAGGAGGACTATATTTTCCTTCTGTCCCCGAAGTAGACTTGGAGTCATTTGCAACTTTGAAAGTTTAAGGGGTGAGCTGAAGTTCTTTTGTTACTGGGGTTCCATGGTCCAGTCGGGAGTCACTCAGGCACATTAACTATTTACAGCTAGTGACAGGCACATTTCACAAAGCGTGTCTGCCATGTTGTGAATGGTCATTTAATGGACAACATATCTGCTGTCCACTACATCAACAAGTTAACAGCGCCTTGGTGTAAGGCGCTTTATAAATCAATAAATACAAATGCAAGTTAGGGGGTACAAAGGCTTTACGCTTATCTGATCCAGATGTGTTAACATCAACAGTTGGGAGCCAAAAATGTAAATTTTCTACCGGCGTATAAGCATTTGGAGTCCTTTTCAGGTGGATGTCTTCAGGCTCAAAAATCAACAACTACGTTTTTATAGTTGGTACCCAGACAGATTGGCAGAGGTGCTGGATGAATTTTTTCTGGCTGAGGGCAAATGGAATTATTTATGCTTTACCTCCATATATGATGATTGCTAGGAAATTGCTGCACATTCAGAAGCAGACAGTGAGGTGGTTCTAAAAACTCCACTGTGGCAATTTCAGGTTTGGTTTCCTGTAACTGTGTGGATGACACCAGGGTGTTCCCAATTTTTCTTCCCAAAATCGGGAATCTGCTTCTGCTTCAATAGGTGGGCATATATACCAAACAACCCTCACAAGCAGTGTGACATCCTAAAATACCATCTCCTCTAACTTTAATGCAATACTAGAGTTTTGGATCATAGGTGGCGCTTAAGTGCCCCGCAATAGTCAAAATTAAAAAGGGATGGCAAAATAATCAGACCAGTCGAGGGAAAGGGGTCATCATAGGTAACTAGAACACGTTTAGTAATCAAGAGCAATTCGACAAGAATGTGTGGCAGAGCTATAGGTTATCCAAACTAGCTAGCGTGTCAGCACACCTTGATGTAAGTTAATTATCTTGATTATTCGAATAAAGGTTAAAATCACCACAAAAGTTATTTTCTGTATGCGAGGTTGAATTAAATCAATATGTTCACAATTAGAATTAACTGTGTACTTAGTTACTGGTAGAGGAACCCATGATAAGTAAAAATGCAACCAATACTGTGCGTTTCCAGCACCCACGTGTTTGTTGGGAGCCTTTGACACATTTGTGTAGGCTACTTTTGTGAATACAAAGCACTGCACATTTCTCAAATGCACACAACACAAATGTGCATTCTCTCTGCTTTTTTGAATTGTGAAATTCCGGGTGAATTGCACAATACTACAAGTTTTGCAACCGTGAAACTAAATTCTGGCTAGCACATGAAACCTTTACTGGGTCGAATGCATGGCTGCGGAATATAAAACCTGTGGAGGTTCAAAGGTTTCAAATAAAATTCATGTTTCCAACTTCACATAGCTGTCCTCACATGATCGTCTATTGAACGTGACATTGTAATCGCCTACACACAAAACTCTTAACAATTTTCTGTCTTTCTGTTTAAGTTGCTCATGCGTACATCTAAATCGTGCGGTAGCTCATCACTTCTGTCCAACTTCCCAACGGATGAAGTCTATTTGTAATCTCTCAAACAGACTGCTCCTTTGTGCAGAACACGAGTGCACAATTCCAAAAAAGGAGCAGTCACATCGCCCTTGCGTTGCCTCAGCACTGAAATGCCTGCCTCTCCAGTTTATGTTAAGTGCCTTGGCTAATTCTATAAAAGGCAGTACGCTTTTTGCCCAAGGTAAAACTGAGCATTGTATTACCAGGCTGTACGCCTGCTTTTAACCAGGGAAATGCGTATTCAAATGCCTATTTTGTGTGTATGGGTTTTGAATAAACAGTTGTAAACTATGAGACGCAGTGGAATTGATTTTAATGGTTTCTGAAGAACAGCAGATGCTTTAAATCGTTGCGATAACATATCATTTCTCTGAGTTTTGAAATGTTAGTGCAGTCTTAAGTCATAGAATATGAAATCGGGTTAAACATGATCATTGACTGATACCAGATGCCCCCTTGGGAAAAACATTGCAGCAGAATTACCCTGCATTGGTTACCAGACAGGAAAGGGATCATATGCAAAATGCCTTACTTTGATTTTAGCATACATTACCTAGCAAAAATCATGTTATTTTGCAATATCCCAAATGCACCCTTGTCGTTGAAGGCAAAACGTTGATTCACTCAACAGGTGGCCAAAGTTTGGAACACACTTCCTCAACAACTTGTTAGAATATCCTTCATGGCAAAGGTCAGAAAAAAAACTTAAATCTGACATTTTCTTGATAGCGCTTAAGCAAGGTTGCCAGGCGAAGTATATACCCCTCGGATAGTGCGCTCTATACAAATGTACTCACTCATTCCCTCTCCCACTCACTCTTCCTGGTCTTTAAAAGCATTTCACTAAAGTCTGATTGAGGGGGTCCATACCCATACTTGGTGGTTCATTTCGTCAAGAGAAAACATGATTTTCAACTCTGATGCTGATTTTGCTAAGAATCTAGGCAGCACTGCTCCCTCGAGATACCGCCGTTCACCTTTACCGCTCTTCAAATATAAATGTTTGATGATGGACTCTTGTAGGCTATATAGCCATTTTTCTTAACCTATATTCCTCACACATCTGGGCATTCTTTGAGAAATGTGCAGACGCACCAATTACAAATTAACAAATAATAATAGGTACAGACATCCCTCATATATGAATGGTATGGATCCAAGGGAAACTTTTGTTTCAAGAAGCATGGTCACAGCTCAGACTTTATCAACAATTCAACCGGATTCACTATCTCTCAATTCAAGAGTTAGCATCGCCATCTGTCATTTGTATAGCGCCTTTCACAATGGGTATGGTCCCAACGCACTGTAGGTTGAACGCCCCTGGGGGACAGAACTCCAGGTATGGGAAATTTGTCAGAGAGGTATAGAATGCATGCTTGCACTTTAGCCATTATGCAGGTAAGTGAGGTGGCCAAGTCCCTGCTAGACACCCATGTTGAGCTGGCACGTGGATGGGTACTGAGAGGTGGTCTGGAGAGTAGGCGAGAGCAGGAGAGTCATTATCTTTGCAACTAGACCAAATCTTGTCCTATTCTTATACAGAGCGGTTGTGCAACGTGTTTTAGAGTAGTGCAAGTAGTGGACGGGTGTTTGGAGGTAGTCTGAAGATTGTGTGATAGTAGGGGACATATGTGTATCAAGCCGCTTTGTGATGATGCACATCATTTTGTATTCTCCATATTATGCTTGGGTTCAGCCAACTAACCCTGCATCTCACACACAGGGATGGGGACATGTTGGATATAATAATCACATGTGCTGCATGTTGTTAACAACTAGTCCATAATCTAAGATTTGTTTTCAGACCATTATCGTATTACTGTTCAGAGGATTTCAGGCTGACATTCAAACCTCCAGATGTACTTTCAGAGAATCTAATTTACAATGAGGTGTGGCTGTTAATATAGCACAATTGTGTGGTAATGACATGTATGCTCTAGTGCTACTACTGTGCAAAATTGCACTTGCACCAGAAAAGACTGTCTGCAATGAGGGTCCTGATCACCCAGAACAGCCAGCTTTCTGTGCAAGCTGTAGCAGGGGATGCCATGTTCAGAATAAAGATGTGTTCATACCCCTGGCCAAAGTTATGAAATAATCGCCCAGTAAGCCTGAGAATCACTGTGAACCACCAGGAAATAAGGAAAGCGTTTAAGACCTTATTCCAAAAAGTTTCTCCCTAATGCTGGGAACCCATTGGATCAATCGACAAAGCCAAGGCCAGTTCAGCAATACGATCACCCTGGTGCTTGATCTGAAAAACACATCCAAAAACACTCTCTCATCCTTTCTCTCTACCCAATGTGTTAGTACGGGGCCTTCAGATGCGGATGTTGCACTAATCTTCCAATGCACAATGCCGTCCGTCAGCACTTAATCAATGTTTGCACTATGTCTTCTTGGTGCCAGGAATGCAACCGCAGGTTTTGCTTGGAACATACCCTTTCCCGTCCAGACCTTTCAAACAGAATGTTCTGCTACAAAAGCTTTATGAAGCACATTCAGACATAAATAAATAACATTGTCCACTTTTCAGATATCTTAACACTTTTGTTTGCTTTTGAGAGTGCTTGACTTTCTTTCCTTTGATACATGATAGGTGGCCCATGAAGAGGAGTGTACTAGAGGATGGATTTGAAAATGTGTGTGCTATTGCAAAGGGAGCCAGGAAGGCACAGCCATTCCTAGAGTTTTGCATACGACAGGTGACATCCCCACCAATATCAGTGCCCAGGTGGCCATGGCAGTGCCAGTTAATCAGCTTGCCAGAAGTGAAGACTGTCTGAGGGAAAGTGTGCGGTGGTGTGCAGCCTCTCAAAAGTCAGTCAACACAGATCAATGTACACTTTGCAAAAGTCACCTGTCACTGGCCTTGCCATCACATGACCCTCCAGTAATGCATACAGTAATGAGGTGTATGCAGGTCCATTGCTGAATGACTGGCATGTTCGTCAGCAAGCCAGGCTTTTCCATAGAAAAGTGTACTCATTCTCAGACCCAAGCACACTGCCATCAGTGCCAACTGTTTCAAGAATCAGCAGCAGCCGGTTATTAACTTCGTGTTTGTGTCACAATATGATACAACCTAGCAGGACAGAATGATGAGAGATGCAAGCATGCACTGCCTGCATTGACTGGTGATGGTTAGTCACGGGGAGCTAGAGTACACAGCAAAGGAGGATGCTCTGGACAGGCACTTGATTAAGAATCTCCTTCTAACTCGTAGGCTGGTGTGGTATGAGGGGAAGAAAATGGCATCCATTGGACTGTAACCTAACCCAATGAGATCCCCAGTCTGTTCAGGAAGTGGTTCTACTCTATGGATGTGTCTGCATAACTCCACAAGGGGCTCATCTCTTTGGGAGAGCAGGTACCATGCAGACAGTTGCTCCATTCTGTGTGAGAGGCTCTAGAATTGTGGAAGTCATGTCTCTATAAGTGAGTAAAAAATCATTGCGACAGCGACTACGCTCTGTGGGACAGTCTGAAAAATGAATACTGTGGCAGGCTCATCTCTGTTTAAAAAGTGAAAACCTCAGGAATTGGCTCTGTGGGAGAGGTACAAAATTTGAGACAGTGTGGGTCTCATTATGAGTTTTCCGGTGCAGAATGAATGTGCTGGTAATTCCGTTTACTGGCACGTTTCTGCACGGGCAAACTCCAAGTTTGCTTGTGGGGTGGGTGGAATTACCTCCAGCCAAGAGCCCACCAGCAATTCCCCTCATGGAGTCCTATGGGGCACCCAGGAATGGGGAGTAACTACCCTTGCCAGAAGTCATGATCTGGTGGGAATTCCACCTGGACAAAGTGGCAGTAACAATAATACCGTTTGGTGGTATCCCACCGGATTTACCGGTGGGGTACCACCAAACCTGTAATGAGGCCCTGTGACTCTGTTCGGTGGGAAACCTGTTGAACTGTGGGAGAGGCGCATCTGTGCGAAAGAGACACAACATTGAGCCATGGCACTGCTCTGTGGCGAGCAGTAACAGTTCAGGAAGTTGCTACACTCTGTGGGAGGGCAGGATAAATTGAGCCATTGGCTTTGCTCTGTAAAATTGTGGTAAGGGCTCATACAGTGGCACAGTTGATTAGGAGAGCCATACAAATTTGAGTAGTGGCTCACCACAGTGGAAAAGTCTGAAAAACGAAGCCCACGGCTCTGCTCTAATGGAGAGCTAGAAAACCCTTTGGGAGAGCCTATAGAATTGTGATAGAGGCTCATCAATGTTTGAGATTCAGAACATTTCAGGATGTGGATCAATGCGGTGCGAGAGCCAGAAAAACAAGGCTGTGCTGTTTTGCAAAGCATTTTAAAGGCAAAATTCCTGTGTATCCTTAAGGTTGTAGAAGAGACTCAGGCAGCAGTTGCATGCTACCAACTAATCATAATACCAAATCCTTTACATGTTTTTGCACTGCGGTCATTCTCCTCAACTACTGCTCACATTTGACCGCATCATCCTCAGATTCTTCAACACATCTTGGTTCTCTTAATAAAGAGCTTTGTGCAGCGTAAAGTGACTTTGTGCCGTAAAAGTATATTTTGCGCCACGCAAAAAAACAATTTCCAATTAACAGATAGGAATTTGCGCTGGCCCTTCTCACTTTGCGCTGTGCAGGAGCACTTTGTGTGACAGAGAGCCACGGTTGAGAAGAGCCAGCGCAAAGAACTAAAGAGGGGGGCGGAACATGCAAACTCCTCATTCAAGGACGAAAAGTAGCAAGAAAATGGGCGTGGGCAGTGAGGTACTTTGCAAACAACAAACACGACCCAACAAATGCTAAGGATACCCTATTCACAGAAGCTATTGCACAATTGTCTGGAGTCCAAAGGAGAACGCACATCTCTCGATCTTGCCACCACCCATTACACATCGCAAAGCACAATGCACAAAGAAAGCACAATGAAAGCACACACAAAAAGTGCAATGCAACCTCAATGCCATAGATTGCCACAATGTTGGATCCTGCATTGCTAGCACTCATACTATTATACCGAAGGAGAAGGAGGAGGAGGAGGATAAGGAGGAGGAGAATGAGGAGGAGGCCCAGAATATTCCATCCACTAAAATTATTCGGAATGCCTGACGAGAAGGTGCATGGAAGATACAGATTTCTTACCCATGTAATCCTAGACCTGGTCAGTGAGTGGGGGAATTACCTGGTATCCCCCACCATGTGCTCACAGGCTGTACCACCTATGGTCAAAGTGCTATCAGCCCTACACTTCTAGCCACAGGATCATTCCAGCACACCACAGCCATTGTGGGCAGAATATCACAGCCCACACAATCAAGGTGACTCCATAAGGTCTTGCTCTGCATCCTAGCATGTTTGCATAGGCATAAACACATGCCACACACACTGGTTGGTGGGTAAGTATCAACTATCACACACATGCGAGCAGTAACCTGACACACAGAAACACATGAAATGACAAAACATGCAATTAACAACCATTCACTCTTTTGCAGAGGGCGGTGTATACCTGCTGTAGACATTCCTGTTGACACCCACCAGGAGACCAGCCACCCCAGGTGAGGCTCACCACATCAGAGCGCACATAGCCACTAGGGGCATAGTGGAGCGCACATTCAGAGTGCTCAAGTCATGCTTCCACTCTCTTGACCACTCAGGTAGTGTAATGCTATATGCACCCACTGTAGTATGCAAAATCATTGTGGTATGTTGTGTTCTGTATAATATTGCCACACGTCATGACATAGTAGTAGAGGTGCAGGGGGACTTCCACCCTCATCCACATTCACAAACCATTCCCTTCACAGGCCAACCGTCACAGGGACAAGACACATGCAACCAGGTAATACAAACCTACTTCACATGAATACCAACCCTCCTGGAACACACACAGTAAAGCCACATCCCTGATGGCCTTCAATGATGCAATCAGGCTCATCCAGCTTGCTCATAATGACACCCTAAGAAAGTGACTTTCGTACTTGCAAGCTGAGTGTGCCTCATAACACAAAAAGGACAATGCCATCCCCTCGACATACATCACATGGAGTGCACAAACCACCGTCACAGTCATTACAAGTGGATTGAAAAGTCACCATGTCACAGTTCCAAAAAGCAAAACAAAGTAAGACCAGCCCTAGGCACAATGCCCCCATACCATGTGCTCCCCTGAGTGGCAAGCAACAAGTGCAAACAAGGGCTCACCTGACTGTCACCCTGAAGATGTGTTCCTCCACACCTTTGCTGCTGGCCCTGCCCACCTCACCACTGCCATGATCATGCACCTGCAATGGGCAAAATCAACATCTGGCCACCCACCCCATCACATGCATGTATCTGAAACACACAACATGTCCCTTGTCCCATCATGAAGATGCCCTCCAGAAATTCAAGAAAGCAAAGTAGCCAACCACAGGATACACAAACAGAAAAGTCATTGTAACACACCCCTCTCCATCAACAGCCCTTGACCACATCAATAGGAACACATCAGCAACATTACACATGACATATGAGAAAGACATGTTGGCCTCTGGCTCACGCACCTCACTAGCAATGCACTGCATACTACGTATATCACTCAAATGTAAACTTGTCAACTGGATCATCCTCCTATGTGGACCGTGACATTCAGGTGTTTAGCATGCGCATGCAACATGGACAGTGGTGGACTGGAAACCTAAAGAGGTCTTGGAAATGATACTCAAACTGGACCCATATCACACTTCTACTACAAGGCCAAACCTATTTCCGTGATAAATGTGGAAACACTGCATACAAGAGCTACAGGGTGTAAAGTCCCACTGTGAAAGAAACAGAGTTCCAAATAGGCCAGTCCACCCCTGATTATGGAGTAGCTACTCGAGATGACACATGTCTGGAGATGGCATGCAAAGAGTGCAAATGTAATGCCACACAAAAAATTAAGCTACTGCATCAGACCTCAACAAAAACATGTTTACATGAACATCCCAAGTGAGACCGACTCAAAACAGCAAGAAGCGATTGTGCAACCAGTAACGAAAAGCACATGCATAGCCAAACAACAAAACATACACACACACAATTTGTTTTCCCTAAAGACCCAAGTCGGTGAATTAAGGGACAAAGGGAAATCTGCCCTCCTCCTTGACCTCTCGGCTGCATTCGACCTTGTTAATCACAAAGTCCTATGCAGTTACCTAGGCTCAGCTGCTCACTTCTCTAGGGAGGCCATAGTTTGGATTGAGCCCTTCCTAAGTGAAAGGACCATGCAGGTATTTTCACCCTCACCAGCTGCAGACCCTCTCCCTATCACCTGCGGCATCCCCCAGGAATCTTGTGTCTCTCCCACACTATACAACGTATTCACTAAGCCCCTTTTTGATGATCTGGACAGTCTTGGCATCACCTACACTAAATATGCAGATGAGAAAAAGATTCCCCTCCCACTTTATGTTAAGGATTTGACCTAGGTGAATAAGGTGTATCTTATCCAGGCATGGATGGCTAATCATGGTCTATGTCTGAATTATGACAAAACAGAGCTCATCATCCTAGGCACCCCCTCCAACCTCAATAAACTTGGGATTGAATACGCCTCCTTCATAATTGATGGCAACCTCATCAAAGTAGCCAGTGAGGTGAAAATTCTCGGCTTCTATCTCGACTTAACCCTCTCCTTCACCAAACAAGTTAACACGTTGGCTTCCACCACTGGCTACACGTGTAAACTCATCAGATCTGGTAAACCCTTCCTCTCAAACAACAGTTGTATTATCCTGGCCACAGCCCTCATTTTGTCCAGGCTTGACTATTGCAACGCCCTCTATATTGCCTCTAACAAAACAATCGTCAAGAAAATCCAAAAACTCCAAAACAACGCCCTTAGAGCGGCCCTTGGAGTGGCTAGGAGAGACCATATTTCGGAGATCAGGTGGCAAAACAACTGGCTCTCTACAAAAGACAAAATCAAACTGAAAATTGTGTCACTCACCCATAAATCCTTGAACAACGCTGCCCCCAGCTATCTCGCTGAGAGATTCCATAAAAGGACCTCAATCACACTTCCAGACTAGCCGATAGCAACTCCCTCCTTGTCCCTAGATTGAAACTTTCTACGGTAGATTCCCTATACAAGCGGCCCAGCTTTGGAACTCCATGCCACCTGCAATCCGAGAACATCAGCCATATGAGAACTTCAGATCCAAATGTACCATTTGACTCAAATCTTCTGATATCTAACTCCAGCCTTGTGTCCACTAGCTGTAAAATACCTTAAAGTGGACAATAACGAAATGTATAACTTTATTGTCTCCTGTTATCCTGTGACTATTCTGTGCATACCTGTATCGGTATTGTTAATTTATCTATTGTGTAACTAAGCTGAGAATCTACCTGTAACCTTCGCACCCTGATACCCTCGGGTCTGGAGCGCTTTACAAATGAATAAACAAACAAACAAACAAAATACATTTTTATTGAGTTTTTCAAGCCATAATACAAACAAGACCAATCACCACTGCCTACCACCCACAATTACACTAGGCCATCTGGAGAGCAAGAGACAAAAGAAAAACATGCACAACCACTTAACCCTCATTGCTGACATGTTTTACAGAGCCACACTAATTAACCTGAACACACATTCCTAGTAATTCCCTTACCCCTCAATGTGTATCTACCCAATCTGACTGGTACATCCTCTACTCCATGCATTAACCAACTCATCCTCACCTTCGTCCCTTATAGCCGGCCAACTTCTGCACCTCTTTCCGTCCCAGGACGTACGCCTCGCCAGGGCCCTCCTTTGCTTTCCATTGCCTTTATAGAGCACCCCATTTTGCCGTGACTTGATCCCACTCTTCTTCAAAGTTGCCCATATTGTCATGGACTATATATGTATGTTTTCCATCGCATATATGTCCCAGACCTTATTTAACCATTCCTGTTTGGTGGGTAACAGACTATCTTCAAATCTATGAGCCACCGCTAGTCTTCCAATTCTAAACATGGATTCTCACATCCTAGGATACCTGTACATATCGCTATCCCCCAAGGGGTTCCCAGAAGTACCATCAGTGGATTCAATATCAATTAGATCCCCGTAAATTCTTTCATTCAACTCAATAGTTCGGACCAGTTCATCTGGATAAAAAGGCAACACCACCAGATGTGGTTCGAGGATCCCACCTGGCCACAGCCCCTAGCATAGAGCAGAACCCCAGCATACATCTTAGAAACCTTCGGAGTGTGCCTATACCAGCTGTTCAGCACCTTAAAATTATGTTCTACTGTGTGGGTGGATAGGTTCCCATGAAACGACTCTTTAAATATCTTTTCCCACACATTCTATGGGATCTCCTCTCCCACTACCTTCTCCCAGAAGTCTGTTTCCCTTCCAGATCACGCATTATGAGAACCCTGTACAACTTGGAAATAATCCCTTTTCTGGGGAGGCTTCATTCAGAGTCTTTTCTAATGCTGTTAAGTCCCTTTACAGGAATGGCTGAAGCACCAGGGTCGTCGAGTGGCCTTAAGGTGGAGGGATTCGGAGATCCACAACATTCCTTTAACCTCCTCGAATTCTTTACATTTTTCCACTAGAAAAAAATTGCCCAACTCTTTCCAGCCCCCTGTCCACCAAATAATGATATGCCTCCAGACCCTGGAGCCTATCTTCCATTGCTTCCATTTTTGTGTCCATGGTATACAGTCTCAGCCAAATGTCTGACCTCATTCCCCTTATCTCTTCCAACAAGGCTGCTATGTCTATTCTATTCTATTCTATTCTATTCTATCCTAGTCTATTCTTTTCTATTCTATAGAATTTTTGTATGACGCCAATGTGCCTGAAGGCCTCATGGTGCTCACCAGACCGACTACAAAAAACAAAAATGTGAAATATGAGGAGATAGGATATAGGACTCAGTCGGGTCCTTCATCAGACCATCAGTCTGGCTTCAGAGCTGCCAGAAGCACGGAAACTGCTCTCCTAAACATGTGTGAAGACCCGCTCTAAAACCTCGACTCCAGCACCCCCTGTGTCCTCATCTTGCTTGATCTCACTTCTGCCTTTGACACAGTCAACCATGCCATCCTGCTCAACCGTCTCTGTGATAACCTGAGTATCACCGGTCAAGCCCTGGCGTGGCTGACTTCTTTCCTCTCTTGATCGACCCTCCCAGGTACAACTTGGGTCCTTCCTCTCCTCTATCTCTATTGCTACCTGTGGTGTCCCCCAGGGGTCTAACCTCTCTCCCTGGCTGTTCAACCAATATCTGGCACTTCTTGCCCACCGCATTGTTGCTCTCTGCCCCAACTTTCAGTGCTATGCGGATGACACTCCGCTCATTTTCTGGCTACCTTCGGCCACCTTTTCTCCATCTCTGATCTCTGAATGTCTGTCTGATATCCAGGAGTGGTGTGCCACCAATGATCTCTGCCTTAATGCCAGTAGGACCAAGACTCTCCTCATCGGCACACCCGCTCCCTCCTTTCCTGTCACTCTCTGGCTGGCCGCACTTGGCCCTCTTCCTGCTCCCACCTACGAGGCTAAAAACCTTGGGGTCATCTTCGACTCCACACCCTCCTTCTCTCCTCACATCTTTGACTTCTCTAAGAAGTCACACTATCAGCTGCACCTCCTCAGAGGTATTCTTCCTTTCCTCTCCTTCCCCCAGAAGCTCATTGTCTCCAGAGTTCTGGTTCTCTCTAGGCTGAACTACTGCAACAGCCTCTTTCTAAATCTGCCTGCTTCTACTCTCCGCCCTCTACAACTCATCTAGAACAGGACTGCAGAACTTGTCCTTGGCTTCAAGCCCAGGGATCTGATCTCTCCAGGACTGAAATCTCTTCACTGGCTGCCAGTGGCTGTCAGGATTAAGTTCAAAACCCTCTGCATTGTCCACAAGGCCTTCTGGGGCCTGGGCCTCAGTACCTTCAACTCTCTCTTCCTAAATATATCCCTTCTCGAGCTCTTCGCTCATCCTCCTCCAACTCCCTCACTGTCAGTCGCTTCTCCATGCAACGAGTTGGTGGTAGATCTCTTTCCTTGGCTGCGGTCTCTCTCTGGAACAGCCTCCCTGCCTCCCCGCCGCCCTGAAACTATAGGAGAACCATCTCTGGTTCCGGAAGCACATCAAAACCTTCCTCTTTGTTTCTGCTTTCTCTCCTCCTCTCCCCTGCTGAATTCATGGCTGAACTGTACTGGTTACCTGTCCACCCTCTGATCTCAGGCCACAGGTCCCCTCCCCCACCAGTTACACACCTGCACTGCCTCCCTGGAAACCCCTGCACTTGGGGACTGTTTTCTGTATCCCTACAGTCCCCTACCAGCATTTGACACACGATGTCTGCACTTACCCTTGCACTTGCCACCAGCTGGCCCTACTTCTCATATTGTTTTATTTATTCTATTTTCCCATGTACTGCACTGTCCCTACCCCTCTCCCACTCCGCACGTTTCCTCTGGCTGTTTCAGTGCCATGTTTCTGTCGGAACCCTGGGTTGCCTACAGGCCAGGACCATGTGTACTTCCACAAATCCCTGATATTATTGATATGCTACTTTGTTGATAATATTTAGGAGATAAGGAACATTTGTGATAGCTTGCTGGATCAAGTTCTCCTTTTTCAAAAGGGGTGTTATCCAAGCCTCCTTCAGCCATTCAGGTATGTAGCCTTTGGAAAACGACCGATTTATAAGGCAGATAACCCAATGAATAAAGGAAGTCAGGCGTTTTTGGAATAAATGGGCTGGGAGGGCGTCCCCCGACAGGAGGTAGGCTTCAAGTCATTTACAATATTAATAATCTCAGAATCAGAGACATGTTTAAAGATAAAGGAGGAGGTGTCAGTATGATTGGTTCAGAAAGCTTACTTAAACAATCCAAAAATATTTGATAGCGCAAGCTAGTTTTTTGTATAAAACCATCCTGAATTTTTTGACACCACTTATTATTATTGGGTATGGATAATTCAGTAGATATTCCTTTTAACTGTTGCAAAATATTAAATAATTCTCAGGAGTTTCAATGAGCACAGTTAATCCGTTCATTTAGATCTATTTACATATATCTGAAAATTGCTTCCTTATAACATTTTGCTGCATCCTTATAAACTCTTGAAGTGAAGTCATCAGGGTTTTTTCTCCAGCTTCGTTCCACCAAGTGCTAAATTCCCATGGCTTCCAGAACCTCATTAGAAAACCACTGATTATTATCAGATTTCTTTTTCTTAATTAAACAAAGTGGCGTTAATGCATTAAAAGCCTCCTTCATAATGGTCTGAAAGCGATCAGTAAAAACATCAAAGGGTAAGTCATTCTGCAGAGTTGACAATTTAGGGGCTACGAGCGAGCCAAAAGATTCCGAATTGACATTCCTGGTTCTCCGTAATAAAACTGGAGTCAAACCTGAAGGACAGTATTTTTAAAAAAAACACAGACTAGTAAAAAGGATATTAAAATGCAGGCAAAAGTGGTCAGACCAAATACAGCTTTGAATATCAACAGGAGCATTTCCTGGTTTTTGGTTGAAATCCAATCTAGAATATTCCCTCCAGAATAAGTAGCACTTTGAACATGTTGTACAAATCCAAGGGTGTCAAAAATATTCAACCAAGATAATGCACCTTGGTCGGAGGGATTATATGCACAAAAGTTTAAGTTCCCAAGAATCAAAACTGAGGATGAAGATTTAGCTACCGACCCAAGAATAGGCAATAATTGTTCCTCAAATAAACGTGTTGGAATAGGCAGACGATAAATAACATAAATACTGTGGTAGAAGGATTTAGCACTAATTTCACCCACATAGATTCACAAAGATCAATAGCAGGGGTAATTGATCCAAAAAATGTAAGAGGCTTTCTAAATATAACTGCTACACCCCCACCTCTTGTGCCAACACGGTACCTATGCAAAGTCTCATAGCACTCAGGAGTTGCAATTTGAATAGCATGCACATTTGCTTCCTGTAACCAGGTTTCTGTAAGTACAACTAGATACATTCCTGATTAAGCTATAAAATCTGCTAACTCGGCTGCATGACCTACCAAGAAGCGTGTATTTAAAAGAACTGATTTTTTCCTGCAGACAGACAACGTGTATTAGTATCCGTTCGTCTGGCTGCAGGTACAGGATAGTTCAAATTCTGTTTATTATGACCATGGTCAATACAAGAACA
Organism: Ambystoma mexicanum; assembly: GCF_040938575.1. Lineage (NCBI taxonomy): Eukaryota > Metazoa > Chordata > Amphibia > Caudata > Ambystomatidae > Ambystoma > Ambystoma mexicanum. The sequence goes on from NC_090922.1 coordinate 887,580,567, forward strand.
TTAATGCTCCAGGGTAATGGAGTTTCTCTAAAGGAAGATTTCAGAAACTAGTGTTCCCAAAAACGTTTTAAATCCTAATTTAGCAGAAGGCAAAGTATACAAAGTGTACTAAATAATCTGAGCCCCAAGAGAGCTGAGATTCAGTTTATAAAAATCATTTAAAAAAAATTACTAAACACGATATAAAATAGTTATTAAAGTCTAGGCGCAATGAAAGAACATGTGCAAATGGCTAAGAAAACATGTCGCTCTTAGTAGACCCCTGGTCACCCATTTTTGTCAGCATTGAAGCTCCACCACCACTGGTCTTACGACTTAATCGCCGAAAGGCAAGAGAAGTTATTGGTTGGACAAAATAGCACAATTATATAGTGCGTGACTTTACCAAGCAGTATTCTATCAGCAAATGTCAATTGACATAAATTCAGGACCAGAGCATACAAGCCTCAGAGGAAAAGCGTTGGCTCGAAACACGTGTCAGGCTGATCTCCAGTTCATTAAATCATATGCAACTAATGCATGGACTAATGTATGGACGTTAGTGATTTGCACACAGTGCGATTGTGAATTGTTCACCTAGCATTTCATAACTGTGGTGTACCTGGTAATATACCCACGTGATACACTCACCTGCGACCATTGACTGCATTGATTTATGTACAAGCGCTTGGGTCTCTACTTTCTTGTTTTTGCCTCAATGGTTTATAACCAGTCAGTAATGGCCCACCATGTGTTGCTGAGTGATCTAGTGAGGGCCATATTACGAGTGTGTGTGATGCGTCTCGCCATGAAACACCGTTTTTAACCAGAGTGAAAATCAAGTTCTCCTGATGCTGTAAATGAACTCTATTGTATCGAGATAATGCTGCAGGATTGCAAGCGCTCTTACCTGCAAGGTGAGTAGTCGTCCTCGGAGCCAGCTATCCTACTACAGCGCGGCTCAAGAGTTTTGTGTATATACATTGGCATGGCAATCATGAGCATGCGGGTTAGTCCGGCGGTTTGACGTTCCGCCATGTTGGTATGGGAACTATGCCGCTCAAGCCTGCATCATCCTAGGGATCCCCACCTTTGGTTTAAAATATAATCTCGTCAATTCCCCGTCATCTGTCTTTTGTCAGCATAGAGTCCTCTGACTCGCCAACAAATCCATTACTAGGCTTCATCGCAATGGCAACCAACCATGGCAAATCAGTGGTTTGTAGGCTCCTGACTGTGCCTGTTGACCCAGTGGAAGATTATAACATCACCATGTTTTGCTGGTAGTTTCTTCAAGTCCATAGTGATTGTGCATGAGGGTATTCCACTATTAACATCTACTACTGTTTGTAGTCAACCAATATTTAGTTGGGGGTAAGCAAGCTAGGTTTACAATGCTGTACTAGCCCATCTGTAGAAGGTCGCGGGCTGTTTATGCCATCCAATGTAATATTGCCAACACAGCACATCCCTGTGCTATGTTAGGCCCAACAAGGAAGGACAATTGAATTTTAGGCACGACAAGGAAGGCAGGGTAGGAGGGCAACAGACCGGGAACCAGTCTTGAGGCCTTGCGCCCGCTCCCTAGATGTGCAGTTATTTGGTATGACACAACGAGTCGCTCTAAATAGTGTCAGATTCATCTTGAGTAGATAACAGCTCCCTGTAATCAATCTGTTGTATCCGCTGTCCTGTTTACCTCACAGGTCAATGTCGAAAACCCACTCACAATCTCACACCTGTTATAGAAGGCATAGTTCACTTACATAGGGCACATCACATCACAGTTTTATCTAATTCAAACCGCTGCTGTAAGGGAGGCTGATAAGATATCCAAGTCCTCAGCCTACTTGCTATATAGGTGGCAGTCACAGCAAATGTATGATCTACCGCAATGCTTATCACGCGGGTCCATGTAGAGAACCCACTCGCAATCTCGCACAGATCATTTATCAACAGTAAGTACACCTAAATAAAGCACATCAGGTCCAATTCGCAAGTCATGCCTCGTGGGCTCAAAGAGTCAAGTGGATCAATCCACACAATGTCTCTCTGTAACAATTTCTTGTGTATATCCCCCCCGCTTTCCAGTTTCACTTGTTCAAGGATCACACACTTTAATTGCGCTACTGTATGCCTAGCCTCAAGAAAGTGTGTAGCGACAAGGATTTTCCTTGTTCGAATGTTAAACTTGTGCTCAGTCCACCGGAGTTTGGATTTCCGCATTGTTATGCCCATATAGTACATTTGTGGAATCACATTTGCATTCATGTTTTAAATCAAGGGTCTTTCCTGAATGTGTGTGAGTAATGCTTGTGCCTGTAATTATGTTGCTGCAGTGCTGGCAATTGTGGCATGGTTGCGTGCCCCCATAGCTGACCTTCCGTGTTTGCTCTTGAGGTAATTCTACTTTTATGAGGCTATTGCGTATGCTGTTTCTGTACGCAAATGTCGGCGTTTGTGGGAATAAATTCTGGAGTTGCGGGTCTAGTAGAAGCATAGACTAGTTCCTCTTGATGATTTTTTAAATTCTGTTGCTTTGCAACAAATGGGTCATCACATACACCAGTTGTCCTTCCGGTTTATCTAGTTTCGGTTTCAGCAAGGTTTCCCGATGCACTTCCGCCATTCGTTTTGCTATAGTGGAGTTGGAAGAGGAATTGTATCCTCTCTCGAGGAACTTAGTCTCTAGTGTCGCAGCCTGTCACCTATATTCTTCTATGTCAGAGATGTTTCTTCTGTATCTTAAAAACTGACTTAGCGGCACGCTATCAATAGTGTGTTGAAAATGGAAACTGGTAACCAGTAAAAGACTGTTTATGTCTGTAGACTTTGTAAAGATTCTTGCATTCAGACGGTCGTTTTGATGCTATATTTCAACATCTAAGAAGTTGATGGTGGTATCGCTGGTTTGTGTCGTGAACTTCATCCACTGGTGCATATTATTCATCATTTGAAAGAACTCCTCTAGTTCATCTGCTGGACCCATCCATAAGCCTAACACATCGCCTATGTAATGGACAAACACTGATAGATGTTGTAGCCATTGGGGTGAGTTCAATACATTTCCGTTTCTAGTTACAGCATGAATGCATTGGTATAAAATGGTGCCATAGCTGCACCCATGCTTATACCAGGGACTCGTAGCAAAAATCTCCAAATTTGAAAAAGTTATTCATGAGGACCAGCTTGAGCAGCGTGAGCACAAAAATGTTGTCCCACAAACATGTATCTGATTGGAGCAGCAGCCATTCTACAATTTACAGACCTGCCTCATGGACGATATTGGTGTACAATGAAGTTACATCCCTGGTAAACATTATATCACAGTCTTTAATGAAGAGTATATTGTTCAGCTGAGAGAGGAAATGCATGGTATCCTTCACATAAGTCGCACTATTCTGTATTAGTGGCTGTTTGACCTTATCCAAGTACTTAGTGGTTCCAGGATACTATCTGTCGCCGCAATAATAGGTCTTCCTGGGGGTTTGTCCAGTTGCTTGTGTATTTTGGGAAGAATATAGAAAATCGGCATGATGGGATGTGCGTTCTCCAGAAATGTAAGTGTCTTCTCAGAGGCAGTACTCTTCCCACAGCCTGCCTCTCTCCTACACAGCCGCTTGGTGGGCCATCAGCTGGACGGGTGTAGTTGGTTCCGGATCATTGTTTCCTGGGTGGGTTCGGCATAATGTTCCTGTCTTCCTCTGGGGCAATATCTCCGGAACCACCGGTGGCCCTGCTCGTGCAGCGCTCCGGCCCCATTGTATCTGCCACGATCTGTTCAGGAACTCGAATGCTGGTACCAGGGCCCTGTCTCCAGTGCAATTCTCCTATTGGCCTGCTCTGAGTCCGCGCATCAAGGCAACCGAGGATCTGGCTGATACACCACTTTGTTTCTATCTCATGGGGGAAGCCTTTATCAACAATGTGGGGAAGCCGGTAAAGAGTCTAGGCGTGCTCAGGGCCTCATAAAGTCATGGCGGATACAGAGTATTGTTACAGGGCGGCCATCTTGTCCGCTACCCCTGGTGGCCTGCCACACACACAATTATGTAAGACAACTCACATCTTCAGTGGCAGAGACCCTCACCCAATCATCGCCAAATCACATCATCCATGCAAACCCTACGTGTGCCACACCATATCACAATTGGGATGCATATGTCACCAGCCATGGAAATGAATGGCAGTGCACAACCATACCTGATGGTACAGCTGCGGTGCTGTGAATCCCTCACCACCTCCATCTAACATTGGGTCATCATATTAGTCCTAAGAGGGCCAGTGCTCAGCTGAGGGAATGGGGACTTAGGTGCAATTAGGGTGCTGGGGGTACTCTCAGGGAGTGTTGAAATATCATCGGACATTTGTTTGGAGCAGCTAAAGGAGTATGTCTGACAGACTGCCATATACACATTAATGTTTAATGGAATGTTCACCTGTATGTGGGAGTCTGCAGCATTTCACAACACCATGTCAGTTGACTCCACTGAGCATGGCCGCACGCATGTCCTGTCCCCCAGTCAGAAATTGGTCCCACTACCATAAGCAGTTGACCCACTGCCCTTGTGAGCACAATGGCCCTGACACAAGGACACCAAAAATAATAAAGTCCATCATTGACAAGGACAAACATAAAGAATACAGTCCACTCTGGATGAGGACAGGAAACAAATACAGTCCACCTTGGATGGGGTAAAAAACAAATATAGTCCACCTTGGACAGGGGCAAAAAAACAAATACAGTCCACCTTGGACGGGGGTAAAGAAAAATTAAAAAGTACAAAAACATGTCAACCTGGAGGGCGGGTGGTGGTAAAAAAAATGTAAATAGAAAAAATACATGCTCACCGGTGTGCATGAAGAAGCTGTGGTGGTGGCAAGAGGAGTGGCATGTTTGGGGACCTGGTCAATCTAATCACCATTCTGTGGTGGATGATGAGATTATGCACTCTGACTAAGCAATGCCAAAGTCTGGCCCTCAATGGCTACAGCATCTCATGAGAGAGATGCGTGCAAGAGGATACCAATAGCTACAAAGTACTGGTGATGGATGTTGCGAGTGGCCAATGTGGCATCATGGATGGTGACCCTGGAGGTTTGCAAATACATGCTGAGAGATTGTCTCAAGGAATCCATCTCTTGCCGGAGTTTTTCCCATCTGTCAAACATTGCATCATGCAGCGATTGCCTCAAGGAATCCTCGTCTTGACATCGGGACTACCTTAAGGCCAACATCTCGGCCTGCAGGTATTTTCTCTGGGATTCTGTGTCTTGACGGCATGATTCCATTAAGGCCAACATCTCCACCTGCAGGCATTTAGTCTGGGATTCAACATCTTGACATTGAGATTGCCTTGATGCTAACATCTCCACATGCAGTGTTTCCCCCCAAGTGTCCATATCCTCCCGCAAGGTGGTTTCTTGAGGTCAACAACTTATCATGAAGAGATTGTCTCAAAGTCAAACTATCATCGCCTGTCTCAGTTGTTGCATGTCCTCTCTCCTCTCTTGCTATGATAGGCAGAGTTCAACAGTGTGTGCAGCATTTGCGGAGATGGCATTTTCTGGCAGGTGATGGATGTCCCTGGCTATTTCCTGCAGGACTTTGCCTCGTTGAGCATTTGCACGGAGCAACTGAGTATCCAGCAGGCACACAACCACCATGTGTGCAGGGCCTACCAGGCTGGGATGCTGAAGCCCAGGCCAGTTGCAGTGAGTGTACTGTCATTGTCTGCTGGTCTACAACCCTCCGACTGACACCAGCCTCTGCTGCTGGCTCCATGATGGGTAAAGGCAAACGTCCAGGCACTGAAGCCACGATTGACGCAGGGCTTTCCACTTCCAGGACCACGGTCTCCTGGATCTCCTCTCTGACTCAACAGCCTCAAGAAGCTACGTGGCATCCGAACTACTCAGTGGTGTACCCTCTAGCATGTCCCTCAGCATGCCGTCCACATAAGATTCAGCAGCATCATCTGAAGAGTCGGCAGGCTAGCTGATGACACAGCAACCTGGGCTGCACTGGTGGATGGTTGTGCCTCATCCACCTCCTCCTCTCCTCACCTGCACAAAGTCAGACAACACTATTCAGAGGCCTACCTACCTGCATATGTGAATTCTAATGCATACAGACACAAAAGGACCAGTCACACATGCATCACACATTGAAACTGGGCACTGTGACATATGTAAGGCACAGGTGACTGACATCCAAGGTCCTGTGCAATCATGTCGGTGCAAATTGGGCCCTGCATCATGCCACGGATTGGAGGAGTAGGCAACCATAAATAGATGCAGACATGTATGAGAGTGGAAAGTCTAACAGTAGACAGATGGAGGTCTGTGCGCCATTGCTGAGCCCCTACTCTACTTCAACCATGCCTACTTGCAACATGTGGGAGTATCACATCTACTCCTGCTGACCATACATGCATGCTGGCATTTGTCTAGCCAAAATCCCCATCACCCCCTTCCTCGCATTTTCCAACTGGCAACTAACACTCATGCATTGCAACTGTGTGTGATGAGAGTACAACATGGAGTGTGCACTTGCATGACCACAGAACAATTGGCACTTGAAATGTAGAATGAACATCATTCAAGCATCTTTGGGACAACCACTGCAACTCCTGCCTGGAACACACCCTCATGTGACTTTGGACCAACATTACCGCTCACCCATGTTCACTGGCTGCCAGGGTCAGTGAATGGATAACTCTGACGTTGTCTACTGATTGGTGTCAGTCCATGTGAGTCAGAATTTGTGTACGCAATTCACTATCCACCAGCATGACACTGTAAGCATGTCAGTGACATGTGTCTTGCAGGTAATTGACACAGATAGGTGGATTGTCATTGTCAACAAATATGAATATAGTAATGTGTGCTGTAAGCATGGGCATAATTCTAGGGGGGGACAAGGGTATTTGTCCCCCCCCAAAATTCATGGCACACCATTTTGTCCCCATTCATTTGGCTGGGGCACCTTTTCTTCAGATGTCATGTCCCCCCAACATTTTCAGCAAAGTTACTCCACTCGCTGTAAGATTGATGTCAACCGCACACAGAGTTCAAACATCAACCTTGTAGGATGCACAACATGTGATGTAAGTGGCCATGGAAGCATCACTGTAGCACACATGGATGGGCTGGAAGTACCCTGGACAACTGTACCACATTTGACAGCGTATCATATGAAGATGGAGGCACACATGACATGCACACATGGCACCTACCTGATGAGGCTGAATAGTTGTCCATACCTCTAACACCAACAACCTACTCACTCCTGATGAGTCCTCTAGTGACCTCTTCAAATAGAGTCAGCTCTTCCACATGTGATGATCCACCTCCAGTAGCCTGGGCAGAAGCCACATTGCTCCTGAGTTCCTCCTTGGTCCATCGCATGCTGCCCAGCACCCTCTTGTGGACCTTTTCTGCAGTGTGCCTCTTCACACTACAGGCATTGATGGGATCTGTGACCTCCTGTCACATCCTCTACCACTGGGTCACCGCAAGGATACTGGCAGCTCAAGTGTACAGGTTGTCATGGTGTACATTGACGTAATTAGTGATGATTGTAAGCTCCACATCTGTAAATCACCTCTTCCTCGGTGGCCCCTTCTCTTTAACCTGTGCCTCTTCGTGGGTTGCTCCTGTTCATACTTTGCAGGCTGGCCCCTCCACTCCTGCCCTAGTGGGCCTTACAGGGGCACCTGTAGGCTAACCACCATGCTGAGCAGGTGGAACCTACATCTGCATACTTCCCTGTCCTCATCATCCTCTCTGGTGCAAGCAGCGTCCTCTGCAAGGTTTCCAACCGCTCTCAGCACAAATTCTGTGTTGCACTCCATAAATATCATGGTCTCTGCACACGCCAGGAAATGCGCATTGCACCCCCTAAATGTCTCAGCCAGGAAATGTGTGATGCACCCCTTAATTGTTTCCACCTCCACGCACGCAAGGGGGGGTACATCCTATACAGTGTTACGCATGTTGGTCCATTGCCGGCAGCGCATACATTATGTGTATAGGTCCCTTCCTCTGATCTTGACACTGCTGCTTTATGCATGTACGGGAGACACAATACCTGCTCCTTTGTTCTACTCCTGCCTTGCACCGTATCTTGCCTCTAAATGCCATATTTTGCCTCCAAACCTCGCTAGCTTTGGAGTGCCTGGTATTCCCTCCTAGCCTCTTCTCCTGTCAGGCTCGGTGACCCCCTCATCTGCCATATTAGGACACCTCAGAACCACCAGCACAGCTCCTCAGCAAGCATCATCAGGGCCCAGCTTAACCCCACCAGCCTCAAGCGGAGCCTTGTCCCGAACATCGACCAGCACCCCCCAAGGTGAGGCTGAAGGCTGTCAACTTTACTGCTGCAGAAATTGGTATCCTGAGTGAGCAGGTCCTGGCCCATTACGATGTCTTCTTCTATCCACAGAAGCAGCTTGGGACGTGTGAGATTCAGAAGATCTGGGAAGACATCACACGGCCATCAACGCGGAAAGGGTGGCAGTCCATACCGTGGACCACACCAAGAATCACTGGAATTACCTCAGAATCCAGAGCCAGGCGAAGGCAGTCCTCAAGGCAAGTGCTTCCATAGAGGTGCACCCTGCTGGCCACCATCGGGTGTCACCTTTTCACTTCCGGGTCCTAGAGAGGGTAAACCCAGCCATCCATGCCCAGGTCCTTGACCTGCAGACATGAATCCAAGCTGCTGTTGAGGGCGCACAGGATGAACTTTTCCACACAGTTTGTGTGTCCTGCATGGGTATGCATGAATTGAACAACTCAAAGCATATGTGTTGCACAATTCTTGACTGGCATGCATCCTCATGATGACGCTGTGAGTATGTGATGGCACACATCTATGAAGTGGACAGGTGTAGAGAAGAGCTCTGTCAGATCTTGGTGACAAAGTATACTTGTTTGCCTGCAATGCAAGTGCCCCAAAAGCGCCTGTTGAGCCTGAGGACTTCACTCTCTCTTGGATACTTGTTTTTTTACAAACGTGTGCCTTATTGGAATTCATCATCACGCAACAACACGTGAAGCCCCACCCACCCACCCTACTAAAGGCACGGATGCGTGCATCAGCGCCCACGAACCACGGAAGTGCCCCGAAAGTGCCTGTAGAGCCTTTTTGGCCTGGGTCTCACATGCGCTGTTGTGTTTATTTTAGTATAAGCATTAACCATGCATTCATTGTTACAAACAACAGTGCAGACTTTGCTCACATTCACTTAAAAGTTTTCAGATCCTTCGCACGACGACTTTGAGGTATCATATTTTGGTATTCCTTGTCCTTTGTGATGTTCAAATGCACTCCAGAGAGTTGCTTAGTCTTAGTCGTGTGTACTAACGTCTGTTACAGCTCATACTTTCTGCAACTCCTTGCATACATATTGGTAAATTGCTGTTTTGGAACACTGTCATTTCACATGTGTTTTCGTTAAACACACGAAGCTGTAATTTGCTCGTCTCGATTTTCCACAGTGTTATTACAATTCCCAGGAGTGCTGACTCAATATTTCCACTTTTCTAATCACTACCCGACATGTCTGAAAGTCCAATATGGTTAGAGGGCTCAGAAGCGGTAAACAAATTAAGGAAACCTCTGCCAATACTCAAATGGATACTATCATTAACACTGGAGTCTGAAATCCTCCACTGGACGTTCCACGTGAAGTGCAGTCCGAGTCTCAGGCTGATTCTCTTCCCAATCAGTAGAACACCTCTCCTTTACCTCTCAATGATCCAGCTCCCCTGAAATCTTTAGCATGTGCTCAAATCCACATTAATTGTGCTAACCACCGCAGGCCCAGTAATTTCACATTAGACGAGATGGATAATGTATAGGCCACAATGCCGCCAACAGTAAACTCTCACCCAACTAGTCAACAAGATAACTCCTTATCTCCTTATTTGCTTGAATGCTTTGACAACCATATTGCGGACATATCAATGATGGCTGCAGAAGTAAAGGCTGAATTAGGCAAACGGATAAGAGTTTCACTCGGACCAGCTACTCCTATCTCTCACTTACCTCTCGATGTTGAAGAGGTTTACCTGTTCAACCATTCTCATACCAACTCGCCCAAACAACCTGTTTCTGCAGATCACTTACCTGAAATATCTACTTTCGATCCAACTACCAGTACCCCCCTTACATTTATCTAACAATCTGATATTCGGATCCATATTAAGAGGTACCAATCATATTAACAATACTTTAATTGGAACTCAAATCGACCCCCATGCATTTAGATCTGATGATGCTCCAGATACCAATCACGATAACAGATCTCAATCGCATGACTTAAACGCACCAGATGCATTTTAATTTCAGGTCTTAATCAGAATATTAAATCTTCTAGACAAGGGCCATAAACTAACTCATTTGGAGCTAAGGTACATAACAACTTCGATTTCAGACATCCTAGGAAAATTAAATAAGATGGAGGCATACTTATACGCTTATGAAACACTCCAATCTTTAAATCCACCAATCACTTGAGGGAATGGTACAACAATCAACAATTCCCAAGGCTAATTTAGGAGCCCATTCAATATCTAAACAAACTATGGGAACATCCCTTCCTTCAGCCAGTCAAAACAAATCTTATGCTGATGTTGTAAAAATTGTCCCTTTGATCGATGGAACCAAGTCTGATTTACCATACAAAGATTTGGCCCAAGCAATGTCAGGGGACTCAACAGTTACTTAAAGAGAAGCAAAGTCATGATGTACTTGAAAAGACAGAAGATTGATATTGCGTTGTTGCAGGAAACACATTTGACCCGGCAAAAACTGGAACTGGTGGGGAAGAAGTGGAGAGGTACTATAGTAGTCTCTCCGTATTCTGCCTATGCTAGGGGAGTGCTGGTCTGGGTGGCACCGCACGTTCCGCTCCAACTTACACAAGAAGTGGTGGACACGGAGGGGAGGTTGGTCATATTAAAGGCTTTGGTGGAGAATAGAGAGCTGTGCATTATAAATACGTAGGCCCCCAACCAAAATACTGCGGCATATTTTAGAACCCTGTGTACTCATCTGGGCGCGTGTATGGGAGGAGCGGTTATCTGGGGAGGGGATTTCAACTGCGTGCTCAACCCAAAGGCAGACAAATCTGATGATAAGATTGATAGGCCCACCCCAGCAGCCAGGGTATTGCAGACATTACTAGACCACTTCGGGTTGGCAGATGTTTGGAGGCTGAAACACCCTAATGAAAGACAGTACTCGCATTACTCAGCTCCGCAGCAACTGCACACGAGACTTGATTACTTTTTTGCCACGCCAGATGTGGTGATAGAGACCACCCAAATAGACTATAGAGCGAGGGTCCTATCGGACCACTCGCCTCTGGTTCTGAGTTGGCAGTGCTGCCGCCCCAGGGCGCGGATACCGACATGGCGCCTCCGGGCGGAGGCGCTCCGGGACCCGGTCTTCAGGGAAGATATCAGGGATGCGATCACACAGTACTTTGAGGTAAACACAGGCAGCGTGGACTCAGCATGCACGCTCTGGGAAGCCTTTAAGGTGGTATTGCGGGGTGCTGCTATTGCTAAATCAAAAGCCCTAGAGGGTGGGGTCCTAACGGAGCAAGAGGAAGCGGAAGAGAAACTGGAACGGGAAAGCAACAGGGCGGGAGGGGATGTGGAACTTGTACTCGAACTACAGCAGAGGTGTGCAGAGCTTTGGGAAAGGCTCTGCAACCTTAACTATAAGAAGTATGTTGAGAGGCAACATGCAGGTGCGGATAAAACTGGCTGTTTGTTGGCGTGGTTATATGAGAGCGAAACCCCCAGGCCCCCGATTCGGACAATAACTAGAGAAGACGGGGAGGTTGTTGACACCCAAGAGGGAGTCAACGAGGCATTCTTAGACTATTATAGGACATTATATGAGGACAGAAGAGGGGACAATCGAGAGGAGATTAGAGAAACTCTAAAAGACATGGAATTACCTAAGATTAGTGCTGAAGAAAGGGAGGAGCTGGACGCACCGATTACCTTAGAGGAATTGGAGGAGGTGGTGAAGCAGCTACCCACCTGTAAGACCCCGGGCGCGGACGGATTCCCTGGCGAGTTTTATAAAACATATAGAGAGGAAGTACTCCCCCCTATGCTAGAGATGCTCAATGAGTCTTTTGAGATGGGCCGGCTGCCGGAATCGCTTAGAGAAGCGTTAATTGTGCCGCTTCCTAAGCCCAACAAGCCAGGGCATAGCTGCGGCTCCTATAGGCCTTTGTCAATGTTGAACCAGGATAGCAAGATATTGACGGCGGTCCTGGCCAATAGGCTGCATAGAGTTATTAGCAAACTGATACACCCGGACCAGACAGGTTATGTCCCCAGCAGAAATATAACCCACAACCATAGGCGACTCCACCGGGTGATTGAAGAGGGAAACAGGAGCGAGGGGGAAATGGCGGTGGTGTCCCTAGATGCAGTCAAAGCTTTTGACTCAGTGAGGTGGCCATGGTTGCTGGAGGCCCTGAAAGAATACGGGATGGGGCCAGGCTATGTTAGGTGGGCATAATTACTATACAGTGAACCACTGGCCAGGGTGCGCACAGGATCAGTGACATCTGAGAGATGGCAACTCAGTAGGGGCACCAGACAACGGTGCCCCTGGTCCCCGATGTTATACATTCTAGCCCTGGAGCCCCTGGCAGTGTGCCTCAGACAACAATATGACATGGTTGGTATTGATGTAGGGGGAGAGAAACATCTAATATCCTTGTATATTGACGATTTACTACTATACTTGAAATATCCGGAGGAAAATCTTCAATATATTCTAGAGGTTATGGAAAGGTATACAGAACTGTCCGGCATAGCGGTGAACCCCCAAAAATCGAGTATTTTCCCATTGGGAAGCTACAGAGGAGCCCCTCTGGAGCGGTTGCCGGTGTTGTCCGTACCATGGGCGAATGATTCCTTCCGCTACCTCGGAATAGATGTGTACCATACGGTGGAGGAGGAGCACTTACATAATACTGAGGTGGCTGTGGGAAAAATCCGAACAAGTATGAAGTTTTGGGAGATGTTGCCGCTGGCGATGATGGGACGGGGCGATGCTCAAAATGGTGGTCCTGCCCAGGCTGTTACATTTCTTCAGTAATATACCATGCTTGATACCCAAAAAGTTTTTTGTCAAACTGAATAGCATGTGCAGAGACGTCCTATGGCATGGCACTCGCAATAGAGTGGCGCTATGGAAGCTGCAGAACTTCCATGGTAGAGGGGGCATAAAGCTGCCAAATTTTGAGGCCTATTATGTAGCTGGTCAGTTGCAATATGTAACCAAATGGCTTTCTGATGAGGTAACTCCTGAATTTAGGCTGTTTGGACAGGACTGCACTCCGTTTTACTTAAAGGAGATTATCTGGGTGCATAGACTTGAAATGAAAGAACGCCTGGGTATGATGTTGCTTGGGTGGAAGATGTGGCGCAGAGTATGCCGACTGATGGAGAACTCGTACCCGTGTTCCCCACATGTGCCGCTAGTCGCCTTGGCTGGGGGAGCAGCCAACTCAGAATGATAATCAGGACCTATTCGGAATCGGTCGGGCTGGTCACATTGGGAGATGTATGACAAGAGGGGATCTTTAAGGATTTCGAAGAACTGGGAGAAGAGGCAGGCTTGCATAGAGGCCAATATGTCACGTATCTTAGGCTAGTGCAGATTATTCGTAAAACCTGGCCAGAGACTGTACTGGCGGAGGAGCCAGACGTCATAATGGGAACAATATATGACATATCAGAAGGAGGGCATGAGATCTCTAGATTGTATGAGATGGTGATGACCCGGGTGGGGAAGGATTTGACTTATTTGAGGCTGGACTGGGAAGCGGAGGTGGGGGCACAGATGACCGATGGGATGTGGGAGCGTGCTATGGGATACCACAAGAAGGTGTCCAGAAACGCCAGATTGCAGCAGATACAGTTATACATAACGCATAGAGCCTATATGACCCCGAAGAGAATATCTAAGTTTGTAAACGCAGGAAGACAAGCATGCCCAAAATGCGATGAAGAAGATGCTGATATGACACACACATGTTCTGGTCTTGCCCAGTGATTGAAGGTTTTTGGGGGGAAAATGGCACAAAAACTAGCAGATAAAGGGGTCACGCTCAACATAGATACGGCCTGGGCCTGCCTGTTGGGAGGGTTTCCCAGACCACGGAATACTAAACATGTTGGGAAATTGAGGGACCTGGCATATTTGCTTGCAAACAGAAGGATTGCCATGAGCTGGAAGCAGTGCCACAGGCCACGGGTTGAGGTATGGTGGCGGGATTTGCAAAAATGGGCAGAGGCTGAAACGGTAGTATGGCAGGAGGCATGTAGCAAGTGCGGGGAAGAAGAAGTGGGTAACCTGATGGCATGGAGAGTGTTAATAACAGGACTGTTTGGCACAATAATGGATTCTGCAGCTTCGGAAGGAAGCGATACCTGGCCACACGCAGCAGATACAGAACGAGAAACGCAAACAAACTCTTGAGGGGGGAGGGATTTGGGGAGCAGTTATGTGCATTAATTGATGTTCATGAGTCTGTTGTAAATAATGCTGCAAGTTTGGTTTGTATTGTTTATTTGTTTTCAAAATAATAAAAACTTTAAAAAAACAAAAAAGATTTGGCCCAAGCAGTGCATCTTAACACAGAATTAAAAACCGAATTAATGAATCACATTAAACACCTCAAAGTTTTTCAAACTCACATACCAACAAATCATCTTGAACCCTTGGATGTTAATGCGATGGATTCAATATCACTTTACGAAGCTCCCAATAGTCCCACTCCACTAACTGAACTCATTGACAATAATAATTTATCATCCCACCACCACCTGATATCTCTGAAGTCGCATCAACTATTGACTCCAGAGAGAAGGTCAGCCCACACCTCTCCTGCAAAATTAAGCGCCTTGAGCTAAGAGCCCAAAAAAGAAGATTAAACTGAGAAAAAAATATCAAAATAATCAGGGAAAAAAAAACTTCTGAACAAAATAAGCAGTCATAATTCCAACATAAAGGATATTTGCAATATTTCCAAAGACAATGTGATTCTTGACCTTAATCAACTTAACGAGGAATACAAAACTGTCTGGAAATAAAATTATGCGAACCGTGTTCTAGCCATAATCCCCCACCTGCTGACTTCCAATTGACAGTAGAGGGCCCCAACAACCTGCGGAATGTAGTACATTCTGCCAGCAGTCGAAATCGATTCAAATCAATTGATTCACTTGAAGTACCAAACCATCGCTTATCTAACGATAAAAACATTAGACAAATGCATCTTTTAAAATTCTTCCCAATCACTGGAAATAAAAATGTTTGCGGAATGAGTCCAGAATTACTTCAGGTATTAATTCAGCATTTTCAAACAAGACAAATTTCTCTAAGTTCAGAGCCACCAAAAATTCAATGTGAAAACAAAACACATTACTCAATTGTCGCATCAACCACTCATGACCAATCCAGAGAATTGCCCAGCGAGTTACCTCTGCCGGTAGTTGATGAAATGGAACTCAATCCTAGAAAGTTTAAGTTTATAATTGACAAAGAGTATCGTTCCACTCAGTCTCAATCGATCACTCCTGCCTTGAAAAATCCCACTCCCATGGAATTAACAGAAGAAACATCTAATATCATGGGATGGGTGAGTGACATTAAAATAGATGACAGATCTCGACTTAATGGCACCTTTATGTTGAATATATGCAAGCAATTACCATTTCATAGAACCCTAAATTCTGACGACATGAACTGGATAACATTATCTATGAAAAATAACAATCGTATGATTTTACAATTTCATACTCACATCATCACGAAATTAGTGTGGGAGCAAAAGCCTAATCTTGTTCAACTAGGTCTTAACCCTCATTTATTTAAGACCAAAGAAGAAGCACTTGAATTTGTCGAGATACACAAAGTATCCAAAAAAGATGATGTTGTGTCCCCATCTATTCATTAAAATTTAAAAATTACCAACAAGGAGTTGATAGCCCAACTATCTTCACTCATTAACGCAGTTAAAGATTGGTCATGGTTAGAACCGTGAATAGTTTACTTTCCATCAAAGCAACGAGTACTCAACCGTAGCCATAATATAATGTCTATACAATCGTGGAACTCGTGTGGTTTCAACAGTATACTTTCCTGGTTTAATTCTATGGCAGTATATAACAAACCCGCAATTGTGTTACTTCAAGAAACCATTAAAACTGAACACTTTTGTATACACAGAAAACTAAATTAGGCACTAAAGGCAGACACTCAGGTGGTCTTGCAATTTTTCTAGACAATAACCTTAATGACTCCAAACCTATCACCAGCCAACAAGCACTATTGGTCATAGAACTACAATCTAACAGCAATCCAACTCTCTTTTTTTTGATTATTTGTATATATTGGAACCCTGCTACAATGCCAATTACCAACATATTTTCTGAGCTTGATGTTTTCTTGGAAGATGCCTATATTCAACCGTCTTATTATTGTATAATCATTGGTGGAGACTTTAACTCCTCCTGCCCTAATCGTGATATTCCACAATCTTCCAATTCTATGACCAAAGTCAAATCACATCTTTTAAAAGAGGTCAGAAATGGGTTCAACACTTATCAGATTGGAAAATTCAAATTTTTGAGATGGCATAATCTGAACATCACTGTACTTGGCAAAGGGGGCTTTACAGCTCAAACATAGATGTTTTGTATCTTCTGGCCTGCTTAGCACATGCAACCCAGTGACGGTCGCTCTCTTGAATTTAGGAGATCATCTGCCAATTAAATTAAACAATAACATTAAACACTAAACATAAATTTAGCTCTCAACACTCATCAAAAAATGCTAGTACTTGCTTTAATAAACATAGCCAGTCATGTAAAATCTGTTCAATGGAACCCCAAACTCTGTTGTGAACTAACTTTAAAAGCTAGCAGGGATATCCGTCGAGCAGCAAAAATAAATCAACACGGTATGGATGGCCATACTTTGTAAGAATAGGATATATTATTAATTAAGTTCCACCTAAGTACGATGGCAAATAACAATTTCAATAAATTAAAAATCCATAATGACACATATAATTTAGAAATTGCAACTCTCAAACGACAAAAGAACAAAAACATAAGAGCGCTTAAAATACGAATTCTCTCAAATAGAGTATATCAATCGAATAAATCAAATATGTTAACGATATAAAAACAAGCTTAAGATCATAAAATACCATCTACATATTGGCGACAATCAGTATATGATGTCTAACCTATGCAAAAAAAGTAACAAGAATGTCTGGGCAGCTTTGAGAAACCCAACTAGCACTGAAAGAATTGATCTCAAAGTATCTATTTCAGCCAAACAATGGAAGGAACAAATTTCAAAGAAATTTCAGATGCCGTCATCATTCAAAGATATTTCATTTAATGCCTCCAACATCACAATGTCAAAGAAATGCCCATGGACTATTCAAGGACATCCAATGGGCCATTAGTAGACTAAAGTTCTCTAAAGCAGCAGGACCTGATGGTCTTCCATCCTGTGTTTTAAGGCAGATCCTTATTTTTGGGCCCCTGTACTCAAAACAAAATACAAAGTGATCTTCAAATTCAATCATATTCCTGAATCGTGGCATTCTTCTATAATCATTCCAATATATAAAAAGGGTAAACTAAGCAACACAAGTAACTTTAGACCCATTGCCATTATGGACACTTCCTCAAAAGTGTTCTCTATTCTGATCCTTAAGGATCTGGAACACCACATTAGAGAACACGATCTTCTTTCCTGCTATCAGGTGGGATTTCGTGAACACATGGGGACCCCTCTAAATGCTACTATTCTCGCTCACCTCTTCGAATCAATAACACTATCTGTCAGGATTAATCAGGTGAGTGCAAAGGCAGCAAATATGGCAAGGGAAATGTGCACAAAATCACACAGTGAATAACCTTGAATCAAACTACGTGCACACAAGAACCAAGACTCATGTATACTAAACCCAGGAGTGCAGATTGAGTGAAACAATAATACAAATATATGAAAAGGGATGTGGGGTAAGCACTTAGAACCTCCTTATGACTGAAAGGAAAGTCGGCAAACTCCTTACCCACTTTGCTATTACAGATACTGCCAGCGCTAAACCCACGTAGAGGGCAAGCAAGGACAGGATCTGTGAGCTGACACTCTTGATGATATTGAAATAAAGAACTTAAAAACAGTACTCACGAGGACTGGAAATACCACTAGAATTTCAGTGAGCCCACGAACCCTGTTGATCAAACAGGGACCCAGAAGGCTATAACAGCAATGGGTGGAGGATAACTAAATACATAAGACCCAAGTCAAGGGGCAAGTAGGAATTGTGATTATAGAATAGTGAGGAAAACAAAGGCATTCACACAGGAGCTAGCTACAACAGTACACCACACCCAATAATCAATGGAAATAAATGCAGAAGTGCAAGGGAAAACATGGAATGGATTCCAATAGAAAATAAGGAGCAGGAGCAGGGAAAACAATATTACAAAAGGCAAACTTCTCCCACCCCTCCAAGGAATAAAGGCAGGAAGCTAAATCTATAAAGGGAAAGACTAAGGCATCAACCTTTTCAGTAGCAAAGGACAGCATCAAAGAATAAGAGACCACAGGCAAATTGGGCTGCATCAAAGGGGAAAGCACTGAGAAAGGCTGCCTGCAGACAGAGGAAGACAGAAAGGGAAATCTAGGAAGCAGAAATCAATTAAGCACATAAATTAGAAATCCAGGGCAGAGGAACAGGAAACAGGAACTAGGAACCAGGCACACAAACTAGGAACCAGGAACAAGGGACCAGTCACAACAGGAACACTGCAACAATGACCAGCACTGGACTGAAGTAAACTGAGGCTTTTAAAGCTCCTTAACGAGCACACCCCTCAGGTGTGCCGCCTGCTGCACCTGCAGCCACAGGTGTTGCCTATCCTCCACCCAACCTTGTCCTGCAAGGGAGGAGGTGAGGCAGAGAGCCAGGCATTCTGGGAAGCATAGTCATTAGATTAAAGTAGCATGCTGGCTGCCAAAAACCTGGAATGGATCCGGAAGGGAAGTAACTTGGAAAATAAGGTTTTAGTGCTCCCAATTCATTACAGCACTGTAGCATAAGGTTCGGAGGGAAAGTCCAGTAGGGGATAAACCCCAAATCATGCCCCCAAGTGGTGGGAACGGGAGCAAAGGGAGCGAGCCGTGACACTATCGGACTCCAGAGTGATTTATATGGCCCCCTTAGATATGACTGCAGCTTTTGACCGTGTCATTCGTAACTTACTATGGAATAAAAGGACAAGCCTAGGGATTCCACCTAAATTAATTTTTTCAATCTCTATGCTTCACCAAAATACCAACTTTCGGATTTGCCTAAACCAGGAAGGTGCACTTATACCAGTGATTACAACCTTCACTGGATTCAAGCAAGGATGTCACCTGGCTGCTACACTATTTAACCTTTACCTGTGCGATTTAGACAACGTATGGGAACAAGACAACATATATGCGGTTCGGCTCGACAAACTCCACCTTCACTGGATGGTGTTTGCCGACAATCTCATCCTTTACGATAAAACACCATATGGTTTACAAAATAAACTTAATGCATTTTCCAATTACGCTGTTATACATAACCTTCAGGCCAACCCCGTCAAATCTAACCTAATAAACTTCTCTAATAGGAAAAAAATATAGGCCTTCAAATGGTCCATTAAAGCCACCACAATAAAATGTACTCCCATGCTTCGTTATCTCGGATTCAACTTATCTAGCAATTCTTCCGTAACTATGTGGACTACTGCCTTGAATCAGAAGATAAGACCTCTGCAATCCCAGATGAAAATAATGTACAGAAAGCATTGTAAATATTCTACAACGCCCCTGATTTTCTATACTATGAAAATCAATCAATTGTTTTATATGGTTTAGACATGTGTCTCCTGGATTTAGATAACATCTTAGACAAGCTACAGGTCAAGCTATGGAAGAACACTCTGGGCCTTGTTAATGCCCTACCTAATTCTATCTTGTGCCATGAATTAGGACGGTGCTCTTTATCTCCTAGACATCAATGGCGTATGCTGTCGAACTACGCTGAAATGCTTAATCCACCTCAAAACTCTATGTATCTACACATGACTCAACATATTCGACCCAAAGCATGAAAATTAGGGACATTATCCAAAAAAACTGGCCGATGCTCCAGATGGACCCTCAAACTCAGCCTCTCTTTCGACAACTACCTACCTTCGCGTATAGGAATAGCAAAGCACTTAGAAACAGTTTGATCAGAGCTGAAACACCCAAAGATCTACCCACGGCAAAGACATTTAAGGGGACACAACCTTGCTTTAATTGCCAACATTGCAGCAACATCTTACCTGGCAATACCATCTCACATCCACACACTGGGAAGCCAATCACACTAAAACATTCCTGTACTTGCGACTCCACAAATGTGGTCTATGCCTTAAAATGCCCTTGCGGTTTTTACTATGTAGGCATCACTATGAGAAAGGCCAAGCTAAGATGGACAGAGCATAAGTCAAATATAAGGACAAAGAGCCTTAAATCCCCAGTATTGGTGCATTTTCTGGAGTCTAGGCACTCGATAGCTCAACTGAAATGTCTAATCCTTGAACAGGTGAAGGCTGGCCCTAGAGGAGGTGATATCCATAAAAAACTGCTACAGAGAGAAATCATATGGATAGATCTGCTAGTCTGTCTCACCCCTCGCGGTATGAACTGTGAATTTGATTTTATGTGTTTCCTTTGATGTTACAGATGTGAATTTAGAAGTTGAGGCTGTGTTCCTCCTTTACTGTTATAAATGTGGAATGGGGCCTTTACATACATAAGCTTGAATGTACAGGGCACACCGGGATGCCATATAAACCGAATGTGCCAATATGTGTATATGCCAATCTGCCAGACATATGTGAATATGTATGCCTCTAGAGAATGTGAACAGCTTAGGGACCGTCAACATGCCAATCTGCCAGATATATGTGAATATGTATGCCTCTATAGAATGTGAACGGCTTAGGGACCGTGAGCATGACAAACTCTTTAGGGGTATTCCATGCAGAGAAAAGCATGTAGATTGACCATTGATCACTTCTCTTCAGTTCGACCCAGTTTTTGATAGGAGCCGGTATGCTCGCTAGCTCCTCCCTCTGGGTCCCAGCTAACCGGCAGGAGGGGGGGCGCCCCACAGCCCGACTGGAACTGTGACGCCCCCCCTCCTGCGCCCCACTACTCAGATTAATGGTGACCCTGTTTTCTGCCCTTGCAGACTTTTTTACCTACGCACACAGATGCGCGAGTACAATTTGATTTTTCTCCTGATTGACACTATTGCAGCGTCGCTCGCAATATGGCTCTGTACGGCTTACTGCCCACACCAACATGGCGGCTTAAGCGCCAACGCGCATGCGTGGCGTCAGTGACAACCACTTTATCTAGGTTCACTTACGAGCGACTCGTCTTGGCGACGGGCCGCTCGGGTTATACTCCCTGCAGAGATCCAGTAAGTACAATTTAATTTCAAACCAATACGATACTCCCTACGGAGAGATTCTCATTCCTATTACTATACGCGCTCAAACTAGCTCATCAAGCTAGTACACGGGGGCGATGTTTTCGCGCGGCAGAACAGTCTGTCAGTGCGACTTCTAAATTGCTTTAGTATGAATCTGCCATCACCTCTGATGGGGGCTTTTCCCTTTTACCTGCAGATACCTGCATGAGACCTGAATCCCGCCACCATTTACCAACGATCTAGATGGGAGGCGACTCTCTCCAGGCCCGACAACACCTTTTTGAGTCCAGTTCCCTCGACTCACTAGGTCAGTGTATTTACTAAGCCTATTAGTTACTTTGAAACACAATACACTATACCCCTTGACGAGTTAATTTGAATTATTCTTAGGACCCAACAAAAGAGATTCTACTTGAATACAATATGAGCACATCCGGCCCTGAAGATGGATTAATGGAATCCGAAACGCGTTGGCACCTCATACCAACTAGGAGTGCTTTTTTATGTTGAACATTTCAAAAGGATTAATGTTGGAAACTGTACATGTTATCACCAATGATGTAATTGGGACACAACTTGTCATACTCATTCAATTCACCTTCTTTTTGGTTTACCCGAATTTTTTATAGCTCAAACCGTACCATTGTTGTATTTTGAATTACTGTATTTTACGACACCCTTCACGGTGCACTGTGGAAACTAACAGTGCAACAGACAGAGACTTTTGTTCATATAAAACCTGTTTACTTTCTGTTTTAACCTGTTTTGAGTCAGTTTGGTCCTTTTCCTTGTCTTACTCCAGCAGGCGGACAGAAATATTGAAATACACACTTTACTGATTACGTATTGTGTTAAACTATTGAGCACAGTTTTATGCTGCCCGCCATCTAAATTACACATTTACAGCCTCAACTGTTCTGGATATGTGACTCATTGGAGCCATCTAACTTCTGTTCTAGTTGAGATATTTGACCTGGGATATTATCCCGCAAAGAGTGCAGCTTTGGGCTCCTGGTCGGCAACGTCCAGGGTGTGTGTTTTTTCTACACATGACTCTACCATATGATAGAGGGGGCCTCACCGCCCCTAACCTGAAACTATACTGGATAGCGGCACAAGTCCAATATGCAACACATTGGTACTCTGAATCCCCTGCATCCCCGCATGTTAAGCTGGAAAGAATTGCAGCAGTTGAAATCAATCTAAAGACACTGATTCTGCACCGAACCTACTGAGATGACTCCCCACTAGATCCCACTCCAACCACTCTACTAGCTTGGGATTGCATACTGCTCCCACTCTCAGAACCATGTCCGTACTATAAGTGGCTCCCCATCTGGGAGTATCCGGGGCTGGATCCCCCACACAATAAACAATTGTCCCAACACTGGCAAACACTGGGATATCATGTGCTAACTGACCTATACCGGAGGGGAAATTCATCCCCCTGCAAACGTGGCGGCTCGGACATTCCGAGACAGCACTGAAGAGGTTGCAATATTATTGACTCTGCGCCTCTGTCCGAAACATGTGGCCGTGCTACCCTGACGAACCACCTGATAAACCTGAAATACATTACATAGCTAACTCAAGCTGTGCCCGAGGTGTGGTCTCCTCACTGTATAAGATGCTGTTAGCTAAAAGCCGGGATCCACCCCCTAAAGCACCCAATGAATGGACATCCCTACTAGACCTCGAGATCATAGATGATATGTGGAGGAAATTATGTTCCCACACAAACAAAGTTTCTCTTAACTTCAGGTTCTGGTGCATCCAATACAAGCTATTGACTAGACTGTACTATGCTCCCTATAAACTCAGCAAGATCAGTCGCAATTTGATACATACTTGCCCAAGGTGCCGGCCCTCATCCGCCGTCCACATACATATGTTCTGGATGTGCAATAAGCTGCTCGAATACTGCAGTGAGATCTTACACGCTCTACCCGAGATTGTAGGCACTACGGTGGGCCCTGAACTGACTGGGGTACTGTTTGAGCTTTGGGAGAATCCTAATGTTAAGAAAATGTCCACTTTTGTGAATATAAGCTGTATTGTGGCAAAAAGGTATATTCTTCAATGCTGGAAACGTCCCCCCCCAACCTTTAAAATGTGGCTGAATGTTCTTACCTGGACCCAGACATATGAAGAGGAATACATAAACTCCCTCCCAACAAATACTCGCCCGAGGAATGTATCGACTGAATTTTGCAGTTACCTTATCAACCAGTCCGAAACCGACCTGGGATCATCGAACGGTGATTGAACATTGAATTAACCCACGTCATAATATGAATATGAACACTGTATACTTGTGAGGCATCCAGATATGCACTGTTTTGTGGATGATGTAAAGCGTGTCCATGTGTACAGAAAGTATACCTACCTGATTGTGCTTGCTATAAACTTCTGCCAATAAATAAAAGTACAAAAATAATAATACTCTATGTATCAAGATCTGAGACAAATGCTCACTGACTCATAAAGTTTGCTGCCAAAATGAAGCACTATCTTGACAGAATTAATGCAAAACATCAGATCTGTATCTTTTCTTGCCCCATCTTAAATCTAAACATTATGAATTTGACTAGATGCTCACTTTAGAGCTTAAAACAAATTACAAAATTTACAAGGAACAAGCACAATTTTCAAGGAATAGAAAACCTTGATTAAAATATCTATTATGTTTTCATTGTGACATAGCTCGTGCTCTATTTCTCAATTTTAAGTTAAACCAATTCTATACTTGCAAGCACATTCACCATTGGAACAAAAAATCAGCCAACACAATTTCTAACTTATGTACTTTGGTTATGTTTTGCCCGCATTTCCAAATAGATCGAAGGTTGATACTTGACAAATTTAACATCGCCGAAACTTTGTTTTCCAGGGAATTCTTGTGGAAACGATGCATGTGGGAGAACAATTTATCTCTGGTTTTAGCACTCACTCGATGTTTAGCTATTATCGATGGGTTTTTACGTCAACTAATGAATATTTAATATCTCATATTGTACTGGCGTACCTTTTAACATGAATTTTTTATGATCTTCACCACTTTGGTAGTAAGTCTAAGTTTTACTGAATCTTAACCTTAAATGAATTACTGATTTTATTTAATGAAGTCAGACAAATTCTGCTTCTTTTATGCCAACTGCTTAGGTACTTTGCACATCTGTGTATTGGCACAAAATTATCCATAGGAAAATCTGATATTGAAGACTTTTTTATGTTGTTTGGCTTAAGCTATATTTTGCACAACTAGTATTTGCACTAAATCGCCTATATGAAAATGTTGTATTAGACACCTCATATGTTGTTCAGCATGAGAACTTTACTCACTTGCCTACTTGCACTAAAACATCTATAGGAAAATGTTTTGCAATAGAAAGCTTTATATGTTGTTTGACTTGAGAATCTTCTTTTGTAATGTTTTATACTAATCTCATCTCAAGCAAATTGTACAAAATCTCACCTCATGTTTGTAAAGGTTTATTTATATTTTTTAAACCATACATAAATAAAACTAAAATTTAAAAAAGTGAGATGCTGACTGCAAGGCCACAGATGAGAACAGTTGCTGGATTGAGATGTTGTGGGCATGTGTGGCACCTCCTCTTTGGGTTGTTCAATTGTGTATGATGATTGCATCAACCCCACTTAAGAGCTGAGACTGGCGCCTTTCCTTGCTGTGGTTCAGGTTGGTTCCACTTAGGGGACACAGTGAGACTCTGGATAGCATACGGTACTTGCGAAGTAGAACCCCACCCTTCTGTGGGGCTGCTCCCACACTCTGGGAAAGGTGTCGGATGCAGCCCCACAAAACAGTGGGATTGAGTGTTCTTTTTCCACAATCCTATCCCTGGGTTTGGTATTCTCTCCGGGGCTGCAGACTCCTGTGGCAAAACAAGGTGACAGTAAACACACATTGATGAGTTCTCCAACCCTCACTTCAGGCCACCCTTCACACCACAATCATCCCCACCCAAGTACCTGGTAAATCCCACTCTATTGCAGAGAGAGTTCCAAGCGGCTGTGGTTGCAGAAGTTGCCAGCGGCCAGCGCCATGTATTTAGCAAGTTAATGTCTGTGTTAGTTCCAAGACTAGTGTTTAGTCGTGTCCTAAGCAGCAAATAGCTCATGTGCATGCATTAAACTGGCTTTTAAAACATTGTAGTACAACAGCAATACAAATCGATGAAATAAAAAAGAAAAATATAAACCAATATAACACATGAGAAATTCTAAAATCTCAACGGTAGCCGCATCTTAGTAAAGTGATAGATAGTGATAAGTCATTACCCACATAGAAGCACTCCAGTACATTTTTTGCATCATTGGCCTGTGTAATAGAAAAACCTAACCGACCATATTCCCCAATACATAGCTTAGTTAGGCTTTCACATAACAGAACAAGATGCTTGACTGTTTCCAATGAGCTGGTACCACAGAGTCTACACAGTCTGTGGTCCTTGCATAGGCCCAACCTGCTCCCTTTAACCCCAGGAGAACTTGCCAAATTGAAATTTAACTGCAAGTAGGAGGTAAGGATCCTATTATGTGGGTAGTGTTGCAGCTATCTCAGAAGGATCAAACGTTTAGTGAGTAGTGTTGCAGGTATCTCAGAAGGATCAACCGTTTAGTGAGTTGGAGAAGAAACTCACCACTAAGGGATTTGGTAGCGAGATTAACCCTTATTTGTTTGCAATCTGTGGTATGACAGACAGTTTTATTGCTTTGCTTAAATCTAGGGTGTGAACAAACAAAATATCATGAGCAAGGTGGGTGCACCAAGATTTTTCGGGATGGTTCAGAACATTTAATTAGGTTCCAGGGCAGCTGAGATATTTTAGTGGAAAGCACACCACCTACACTCAGCATACCACATTCAACGTAGATGTACTCAATCAGCGGAGATTGTGGGAAATTGATGAGAGCCTTTAGACACAGCTCCCTAATCGGAATTTTAAAGAGATGATTCCTGTCCCTTATTTCTGCTCCATAAAGGAGAGTCGATCTACTTTTTGCATTGTTTACCAGTAACCTGCAATTGATGGTGTAACCACAATGGTTATGAGTAAAGTGAAGCACACCACTCAGCAACTGATGCACCTTGATCTCAATACGCTCCATCTGGGGTAACTATGTCAATTTGCTGTCGATGGTAACCCCAAGATATTCATCAGTGCCAACAGTGTCTAAGGTTTTAGTCTCCAAAATCCAATGAAAGCCACATAATTTTCCATGCTGGGAGAGATTAAAAGCCATGACTTTGGTTTTGTTGGTGTTAATAGTCAACCTGCTGTTATTGGCATAATTTACTAAACAGTCAAGCTTCAATTACAGCCCTTTTGGTGTGCAATCCAGCAAAACTAAGGCATTGCCATAGCCGAGCCATATGGCCTTGCCATCAAAGATTGCTGGAAGATCAGAAAGATAAAGATTGAATAGAGTGGGGGCAAGAATGCACCCACGGTTGAGGCCAACATACGTGGGTAGAGATTCAGTGATGGTATTCGGAGAAGAAATGTGCACTTTGACACTGTCGCCGGAATGTAACAAAATGATCATAAGAAAGGAGACCCAAAGGCATGCCCCATTTGTGGATTTTAGTCCACAGTGCCGCTCGCTAGATAGTGTGAAAAACAGCACTTCAGTCAATATATGCTGCAAAGTCACTTTGCCTACGTACCAGCCAAGAATACTCCACTGTGGAAACAAGGGCCAATACATTTGTGGTAGTACCATAACCTTTGCGGAACTGTGTCTGATTCAGTTGTATGATATTTGTGCTATTAGCCCAGTTGTTCAGCCAAAAGGACACAGGCAAACGTTTTTGATGGAGGTTCAAGCATCACCAGGATCTGTGACCACCTCCTTGCCATATTAGGACTTACACACCTCCAAATCACCAGCACAGCTACACAGCAAGCATCGTCAGGGCCCAGCTTCACCCCACCAGCCTCAAGGGCAGCCATGTCTGGGACATCGACCAGCACCCCCAAGGCGAGGCTGAGGGCTGTCAACTTCATTGCTGCAGAAGTTGGCATCCTGGTGAGCAGATCATGGCCCATTACAATGCCATATTTGATCCACAGAAGCAGTTTGGGATATGTGGACATAAGAAGATCTGGGTGGACATCACATCTGCCATCAACACAGAGGGGGTGGCCATCCATACTGTGGACCATGTCAATAATCATTGGGAGAACTTTAAGATACGGAGCCAGGTGAAGGCGGCCCACAAGGCAGGTGCTTCTGTCTAGGTGTACTGTGCAGGCCACTATCGGGTGTCACCCCTTCACCTCTGAGTCCTGGAGAGGGTGAACCCAGCCATCCATGCCCAGGTCCTTGACCTGCAGACATGGAGCAAGCTGCTGATGAGTAAACACAGGATCATCTTTTCCACAGAGTTGGTGTGTCCTCCATGGGTATGCATGAATTGAGCAAGTCGGTTCTTTCCACAGCATATGTGTTGCACAATTCTTGACAGGCATACAACCTCATGCCGACATACGGAGTATGTGATGGCACAAATCTGTTATGTTTTTATGTTATTTAAATGTATAACGCACAAAGTATGCATTGGCAGTCATGGATGAGTATTTGTGGTTTCCGGGGGCACAGTTAGTGTCATCCACAGCAGCACATCATGTCATCCCCATACCGGACCGAAACTTCACGGCCTATGGTATACCAAGGCAGATCAAGACAGACAATGGACCCCCTTTCACAAGCCAGGACTTCAAGATTCTTGGTGAATACATGGGGTTTCAACACCATAAAATACCGCCACTGTGGCCATAGGCAAACGGCATGATTGAACGCTTCATAGCCAACCTCAAATAAACACTACAAATCTTGCACCTCACTGGACAGTCCTACGAACAGGTGCTACACCAATTGTTGTGTGACTACCGGAACAAATCTCACAGCTCCATGTGAAAGTGCCCTACGGAGGTCATGTTTGGGAGAAAAATTCACACAAGACTGCCACAACACCAGAAGGAGGAGAACCGATACGCAGTGGATGAAGAGTTGACAAAGAGGGATGATAATGCAAAAGACAAGATTAAGCAATTTGACGACACCCGAAGACACGCCATGAACTCGTCACTGGAGCTTGGGGAAATTGTAGTAGTGAGCCAACCCAAAACCAGCAAACACATGGTTACCTACCATGAAGACCCCATGGTCATCACAGGGAAGAAAGAGTCCATGATCCCTGTCCAAGGGGACCAAAGGCAAGTGACAAGAAACTCATCCCATTTTAAGAGGTGGGTAGTGGCTGGTCGACCCCGAAGGTATACTCCTTAGGAAGAGCAGTGCCATTGCTCCTCAGACTAATCATATCATGGTGATGATGAGGACTCAGTAGTGGGGGAGCCAGGAGACCTCATGCTTGATGCTCACCCTGAAATTTATCAGCGACAACAGAGAGTGAGAACAAGGACTCGAAGACACATTGAAGAAATAGAGTAACAGAGCTCTGTCAATGTTTAATATAGGGGGGTGTTGTGTTGGGAATGTAGTCCAGGCAGGTGGGCGGGACATCGAGGAGTGGGCAGGAAGTGACGTGAAAGGGGAAAGGGCAGTTGCCCGATCTTACGGATGAATAAAGACATGTTTGCTTGCCTCTCTGTGCCTTTATTGTGGCATTACACCAGGCTGCCCATGAGACAGGGATCCCAGTCTGAGGGTCCCAGATGAAACGGGAACACTTCAGTTCTAGTTATATCTCTTTCTATGTGAAGGGGAAGGGGGTACAAGGCAACTTTAGGTTTGCATAGGTAGTCTAATCTCCCACCTATTCATAAATGGGGTAATACCTCTTTTGGTAGTCTGTCGGCCCAAGACTGTATGACCCTGGAGTAACTTTATAAAAGCGTCGAACTGTGTTTAAATTGAGTATATTTATATATTTTCTAATTATGGCCACCATATGCAATTGCCTGGTGCATAGCAGGCTTCCTCAGTGTGACGTCATTGCCCTTGGACGACATTAAAAAGTGTCCACTTGATATTTGTGGCAACATTTTGTAAATGGTGAGACTGCCCACCAGTCATGTGGCGGGACACAACATGGACTGGCCATGGACTCCTGACTGAAGATTCCCAATGGAGTACAGTCGTTTGTTGACGATGACGCCACGCAGTAAAGCAGTTTTAGTGCATGACTGCTTTAGATATATTATTTACTGAAAAATAAATAGTCCCACTACTGGACCAACACGCAACAAAAGCATCTGTCGAAAGTGCAACATTAAGTGCTCGTTCCTAAGGTGCCCCACGTTAAGAAAAATAGTTCCAGCTGTTAACTCTCCTGCCGTGCAAGCCAAAATACGTTCACTAATACACTGCCGGGATCAAGGTTCGCTTTCAACTTCCTGTGTGCAGGAATCATGCTTCATTGCTTCCCTTAGCTTAACATACAGAAAATAAAGTACATTGTTACAGCTCTATAAAGATCAATGTCTACGTTTTACAAACTTAGTCTGGCGATTGCTCATCATTTTCTCAGACACTTTTCTGCTTTGCAGTGAATTAGTGAGAGTCCCAAGTAGATTTGACTGGGGATTTAAAATCTATTTACCCTTGGGTTGACCTCATTATTTGCGAGTAAACACAGGATCACCTTTTCCACAGAGTTGGTGTGTTCTCCATGGGTATTCATGAATTGAGCAAGTCGGTTCTTTTCACAGCATATGTGTTGCACAATTCTTGACAGGCATACAACCTCATGCCGACATTCGGAGTATGTGATGGCATAAATCTGTTATGTTTTTATGTTATTTAAATGTATAACGCACGAAAGTATGCATTGGCAGTCATGGATGAGTATTTGCGGTTTCCGGGGGCACAGTTAGTGTCATCCACAGCAGCACATCATGTCATCCCCATACCGGACCGAAACTTCACGGCCTATGGTATACCAAGGCAGATCAAGACAGACAATGGACCCCCTTTCACAAGCCAGGACTTCAAGATTCTTGGTGAATACATGGGGTTTCAACACCATAAAATACCGCCACTGTGGCCACAGGCAAACGGCATGATTGAATGCTTCATAGCCAACTTCAAATAAACAATACACATCTTGCACCTCACTGGACAGTCCTACGAACAGGTGCTACACCAATTGATGTGTGAGTACCGGAGCAAATCTCACAGCTCCATGTGTAAGTGCCCTGCGGAGGTCATGTTTGGGAGAAAAATTCACACAAGACTGCCACAACACCAGAAGGAGGAGAACCGGTACACAGAGGATGAAGAGTTGAGAAAGAGGGATGATAATGCAAAAGACAAGATTAAGCAATTTGACGACACCCGAAGACACGTCATGAACTCGTCACCGGAGCTGGGGGAAATTGTAGTAGTGAGCCAACCCAAAACCAGCAAACACATGGTTACCTACCATGAAGACCCCATGGTCATCACAGGGAAGAAAGAGTCCATGATCCCTGTCCAAGGGGACCAAAGGCAAGTGACGAGAAACTCATCTCATTTTAAGAGGTGGTTAGTGGCTGGTCGACCCCGAAGGTATACTCCTTAGGAAGAGCAGTGCCATTGCTCCTCGGACTAATCATATCACGGTGATGATGAGGACTTGGAAGTGGGGGAGCCAGGAGACCTCATGCTTGATACTCAACCTGAAATGTATCAGCTACAACAGAGAGTGAGAACAAGGACTCGAAGACACATTGAAGAAATACAGTAACAGAACTCTGTCAATGTTTAATATAGGGGGGTGTTGTGTTGGGAATGTAGTCCAGGCAGGTGGGTGGGACAACGGGGAGTGGACGAGAAGTGACGTGAAAGGGGAAAGGGCAGTTGCCCGATGTTACGGATGAATAAAGACATGTTTGCTTGCCTCTCTGTCTCTGTGCCTTTATTGTGGCATTACGCCAGCTGCCCATGAGACAGGGATCCCAGTCTGAGGATCCCAGACGAAACGGGAACACTTCAGTTCTAGTTATATCTCTTTCTATGTGAAGGGGAAGGGGGTACAAGGCAACTTTAGGTTTGCATAGGTAGTCTAATCTCCCACATATTCATAAATGGGGTAATACCTCTTTTGGTAGTCTGTCGGCCCAAGACTGTATGACCCTGGAGTAACTTTATAAAAGTGCTGAACTGTGTTTAAATTGAGTATATTTACATATTTTCTAATTATGCCCACCATAAGCAATTGCCTGGTGCATAGCAGGCTTCCTCAGTGTGAAGTCGTTGCCCTTGGACGACATTAAAAACTGTCCACTTGATATTTGTGGCAACATTTTGTAAATGGTGAGACTGCCCACCAGTCATGTGGCGGGACACAACATGGACTGGCCATGGACTCCTGACTGAAGATTCCCAAAGGAGTACAGTCGTTCGTTGACGATGACGCCACGCAGTAAAGCAGTTTTAGTGAATGACTGCTTTAGATATATTATTTACTGAAAAATAAATAGTCCCACTACTGTACCAACACGCAACAAAAGCATCTGTGCAAACAGCAACATTAAGTGCTCGTTCCTAAGGTGCCCCACGTTAAGAAAAATAGTTCCAGCTGTTAACTCTCCTGCTGTGCAAGCCAAAATACGTTCACTAATACACTGCCGGGATCAAGGATCGCTTTCAACTTCCTGTGTGCAGGAATCATGCTTCATTGCTTCCCTTAGCTTAACATACAGAAAATAAAGTACATTGTTACCGCTCTATAAAGATCAATGTCTACGTTTTAAGAACTTAGTCTGGCGATTGCTCATCATTTTCTCAGACACGTTTCTGCTTTGCAGTGAATTAGTGAGAGTGCCAAGTAGATTTGACTGGGGATTTAAAATCTATTTACCCTTGGGTTGACCTCATTATTTGCGAGGACTCTAATGTTTGTATTGGTAGCAGGCTTGAGCATGGGACATCATTTAGCGCGTGGGATAATCTGCTGGGTATTCATGGAATGCTGCCTTGTGACGATTGTGTCAATAACGCCGGCAGCTTTGAGCCCTTGATGCACTTGCATTACGCCTTTAACTGGGATATATCTCTTTAATCAGCCCTGTTAATGCCTATTTGACTCCACATGCTGCAGGGGGAACGTGGAAGTCCGCCTGCCTGGGCAAAGTGGAGACATTTCTGTTCCAAATTTATAGAAATACAGTTACGGCGAAAAGTTATCTATTTCCAATACAGAACAATGTGCTGACAGAAAGGAAGATGCTGTGCACGTCTGACCTTTCTATCACGTATACACAGTCACGTGAGGATACCTCCTCCACAAACACATATTCTAGCCATCTCGTCCATATGTATCATGATCTCCCTGAGAAGCAAAACAGACCTATTACTGCCAAGTATACGTTCAAGTATTGGATTCCAAGAATCATGCAGGTATTTCGGTCGTTGTTAAAGAATGTTTCTATAAACACATAGCACAAAGGGACACACCGCCTGGAAGATATCAAGAACTAGTCATTAATAGTCTACTGCCAAAGGGAGTATGCAAAGTCAGCACACCATATTAGGTTTCTTACTGCTAAATCGTGCGTTTTCACTTTTACGAAGTGGTTCGTGCAGCGTTCCCCCTCGTTGTTGCCCTAACTGTGACTGGAAATTGCAGCTAGAAGCCTCCATAACATGCAAAGCAATGCAGCACTTCTCAAGGTTGAATCCCTGCAAGGTTGGCTCATTCCTTCTCCCCTCCAAGAGTGGTACAGTGAGCACCATTAGATGGGGTAATATTAGAATTTCCATTAATCAAATTATATGGTTAATTCTATCTCTGAAAGAGTAATCTGCCCATCATAGTCCCCTTTATCATTTTATTATATTTGTTTCTATAGCACCTCATGCCAAGGCACTTTACAAAGATTAATGAATCAGTACAATACATGAATATGATGATAATGAATACCAGAATCCAACAGAGAGAAATAGAACGAGAGAAAACCAAGCAAAAACAGACATGAATTGATAAACCATATTACAGTCATGATGAAAGTTCAGCAAGTTGAAGGGTTGCAAGAAAGAAAAAACAGATCACCCGAAACAAAAATAATATTGAAGGATAATTGGTTATTTATAATGCGCTTAATACCTAGTGGTTTCTAAGCGCAGACCGAACAAACCTGTGTTGCTCCGTGCCGTCCTGCTTTCAAGGCGAGCGTGTGGCCCCTGAGCTATCCTCAGGGGGACAAGTCTTGAATCTAAAAATATGTCTTTGTTGGCAAAGGACACCAAACACCAACCAAAGCACAGCTCCAACTGAAAGAGCAGCACAAGTTGGAAACAATGTTGGCAATAAGCTAAGTCTTGCCAATTAGCCCCACATGAGTAGGTCAACTGTGAACAACACAAATATTTAATGAGGGATCGAGAGGACAATCAGCTAAGGTTTCAAACTCAGAATGCCTGACCAGAGGCCAAAACGTAGCATCAACAACACCTCCACCACCAGGTGCAGCTGTATAAGTTGCTGAGTGCGCTATCATTTGCCTTCAAACATCACCGGAATCCTCCGGAGAACTACAACAGCCGGGAGCACTGCACATTGCACCGCCAAACACAAAGAAAGGATGAGGTACAGCATAGTGAAGAATCAGAAGGGAAGAGACACAGAAGTGAGAAGGGATCAAACAAGGGCACAACCTGGCAGAGAAGGAGAATACTCTTCTAAATTGCCACTTTTCGGAACGGATACCGAGGGCGAGGACACCCAACCAGGAAGGCACTCCTTCGACCATTCAAACTACAGTGCCTGCATCTCGGAAACCAGCTCGACTTTGCATCATGGCCTTGCCAAGCCTAAGCAACTGCTGATCACTGGGGAAACAGGATCACCAACTCAAACCATCGCCATCCACAGACTCGAATCACTGGAGCATCACTCATTGACCCTTCCCAGCAGTTACAAACCGACCCAGCCCAGCTTGATCTCAAACAGATCCAAATCCCTTACCTGCTTCACTGAACGCTGCCTTCAAACCACAAGGAACTACCACATCTGAACCTGCTCGATACCCACTTCTTGCTTGGGCCCACAAGCTCCACCGTACCCGAACTGAGCTTGATTCCCTCGCACCACTGTTTGAAGCCAGGTTTGACACTGTTAAACAGCACCAAATGAAACAAGGTACTTTTCATGAATGACTGCCCCCCACTTGCCTGGTTTGGGCACTAGAGATTGGTTAGGTAACTTGTACACCTTTTTCATCCAAAAATATATCCTTTATTCGTTTACTTAAATTAACTATCGCCCCTGTCTTCATACTCATGCTACATTCTTCTATCTTTTGCACTTTCTCTGTTCTTTCCACAGGGGTAGGATTTGTACAGTGTTTTCTATTTTAACTAGCTGTTCCCGGCGTGACATAAGCCTTCCTAGAATATATTTAAGGTCAATATTGGTTGATAATTCATAGGGTCACTTCTGTCCCCCTTCTTAAGTATCAGAATGACCATTGAATGCTTTCAGGAAGGTGGCGTAGGTCCCTGTGACTTATTAATCGCCATTGAAAAGGAAAGGCTAAACATATAGGTAACTGTCTTCTTTTGAATTTGAAAGGCATATTTGTATCAGATGGAATGAGAGGTATGCACAGTATAAGAACAGTATTTAAGTTCCATCGATTACATGGGCCTCTATGATGTGTCTTTGTAGACACGTAATTGTTAACCTTGATCCCTTGCAGAGTCCTTGTAATGTCATGAGATTGCGTAGTGGCATAATTACAGCACTTACTTTCAGTTTTAGCTTGTGAGGAGCCATTCGCCCTACAGCATTTTGCTCTTTATAGACTGCAATGTGGAGCCGGTAATTAACTGTTCATTGACACTGGAACCGTTGTGCCCTGTGTGAAGAGAAGTCAGGGTGGAAAGAAGTAACTTCAAATGATTCCGAATGTTTGCGATAGTTGAAGGTGCTCATGCTCATATGTTTGTTAAAATGATTGCTGTTGTTGAAGTGGAAGGGCACACATAGGTGCACAACAGAGGACAACCTAACACTGATGAATTGTATCAGCTGACTATGGAAACATACCTAAGCATTTCATATATATATATATATATATATATATATATATATATATATATATATATATATATATATATTCAGTAAAAAAACTTTGTTAAAGGGATGTTATGGTTTAGTTGCGCTACTAAAAACCTATGAAATTCAGTAGCTAAGCAACCATAACTCGCACCACCAACGTGCATTGTTAAGACTAACACCCAGGACATCAAAGATGAAATCACAAATGTCATTTATGACATCACTGATGACATCACATGTCTGGTTCCCTCTTTTTTCCTTTACTGACATATTTTAGCCAGTAATAATTAGGAAGAAAGAAATAATAAAGTACTATATTTGTAGACTTATACTTCAAATATGTTCTTACAGTAATTCATTTGGGGTTCACTCACAGCATATGAAACATATACATATGGAGAATACATACTTGAAAGATACCAATGCTTTCTGTGTATGAAGACAGTCAGTAAGGTTATCAACACTTTCTTATTGTTCTGCTATTTTTTTATTACTGTACTTTCTCTGGATATGCTCATATTTGTATTCGCATTACTCTTTAGGGTGCAGTCACATCATGTGATTGGTATACATAGGGGAGTTTGAAGCAGAATAATCATTTCTGTGCATAAAGATAATCAGGCAGGTTATGAACAATTTCTGGTTCTACTGCTGCTTTTTTGCGTACTTCACTTTCCCTGTATATACTCATACTTGTATGTGTTGTTGTGTTTTTGTATTTTGTATGTAATAAAGACATTATATAGGAAGTGGGTTTCATTAGCTACTTATAACATGTTGCACAATACACAAAACTGTAATAAGAAAGCATTTAGCATTTCACTATTTAAATGGGCAGATTATGAATAGTGCACCTCCATCATGTATGCTGCACACAATGCTTATGTTTATACATGAGTACATTGTTATACTGTAAAGAACTTCATAATAGAATGCTATTTATATAAATGCATTGCTTAATGCACTACATAGCTCATGACATCTATTCCAATAATCTTTAACACTTTTTTAACACTTTTTTTGTCAACATTATAATAAGAATCCCTTGTACAGATTTTACATGAAAAGTGCATGCACATGTGATGTTATCAGTGATGTCATCAATGACATTTGTGATTTCATCGCTGATGTCCTGGGTGTTAGTCTTAACAATGCACGTTGGTGGCGCGAGTTATGGTTGCTTAGCTTACCATAACTAGCGAATTTCAGGGGTTTTTCGGTTTTACTTTGAACCATAACGTCCCTTTAACAACGTTTTTTTACTGAATTTCATAGGTTTTTAGCAGTGCAACTTAACCATAATGTCCCTTTAAAAACATTTTTTTACTGAATTTCATAGGTTTTTAGTAGCGCAACTTAACCATAACCTCCCTTTATCAAAGTTATTTTTACTGAATATACATAAACATAGGGCCTCATTACGATTTTGGTGGTAGCCATGCCGCTATTGGCGGCATGGCTGCTGCCAATATCGGGTCCAGGTCCGGGTTCCCATAATTAGGAATTTCTGGGCCATTCCGAGTTTGGAGGGCCCGGTAATTCCTCCCTCTGGGAACCCGGACCCGGGCCTTCCCCATTCCCATTTCAGCCCCCATAGGGCTGAATGGGAATGGGAGAGGGAGCAAACAACGGGCCGATTACAAGCGGCCCGTTGTTTGCTCCCTCTTCCACTTGCGGGACCCGCTCTGCATGTCTGGTGAAACCAGACGTGTAGACCGGGTCCCAGCGAGGGGACCTCGTGATCAGGTGGTACGGGGTTGACGGCGCCGGCACTTTTACCAGCGCCGTTAACCCCTTACCGCCTGACTTGTAATGAGGACCATAATGTTAATTTGATAGATGTTTATTAGGATTCCCTTACTTTATATACATAGAATATATTGAACCCCTTGCTAGGGCTTTTTGTTAATGTCCGCGGACTGTGCGGATGTCCGCGGACGGGCACGGACAACATCAACGCTACCCAAAAACTTAAGGGGTATCTTAGATTGTTCTATCATGCCATATAAACACTGAACAAGTTCAAAAAGCAGTACATAAACACATTATATCTAATAATAAATAAGAAGTGCAACCTATATATGTAACACATCAACCATCCATTTAAATACCATATGTACTAAAATGGAATATACCAAAACAAAAAAGATATGCTTCCAACATAACTACCTCACAGAAACTGCACACCTAGGAGCAACAGCAGACCTACACAACAGTAAGAACACAATTTACCAGAAACTAGTAAGTAAACTTAATTTTTATTATATATTTCTAAACTTTCTGTATTTGGGACACTAAAAGTAATATATTTTTTTTTACACAGAAATGTCCAGTACTTTGGAATGGCTTGAGGAAAATTTCTCACGTGAAGAAATGTCTGAAGACAGTGATACTAATGGTAGACACTTCTCTATATAAGCAAATTAATCATTATTACTTTATGTGTACTTAACATATGTATATTTTTTTTTATTTTTAACAGACCATACAAACATTGAAATTAATACACCAAAGGAGACATTAGAAAATACTATTCAGCGAATGGAACAAAAAATTGACATACTTATGCAAAATTTCACAGGGTAATTCATAGAATTCAGCGCATAAGTGGCGCATGCGGCTGGTGATGCAGTGTGCGCGTGCAATTTTCTGCGCCAGCCGTGTGTGCTAAAATCCATTTCCGCACACAGCGTATTCATGGATTTAAGCATCCAAAACCAGCCGTGGTGCAGAGTGGCGCAGCGACCCTGCAGCAGCGCCAGTTACGCCCCAACCCCTCCCTGTGCGCCATGCACAGCGCACAAATCCTGTACATGGCACACAGGCCCGAACCACGAAAACGCCAGTAAAACTCCCCGAGCACCCCTCTGAATACATGTACACCCCGGCGCGGGGAGTTTCCCACGTGATTGGCCCTGTGCAAGCAGGGTACGTGTGTTACTGGGGTGCACGGGTACTTTCACACGTGATTGGCCCTGTGCGAGCGGGATATGTGTGTTACTGGGGTGTGCAGGAACTTTCACACACGATTGGCCCTGTGCGAGCGGGGTATGTGTGTTTCGGGGGTGCGCAGAAACGTTCACACGCGATTGGCCCTGTGTGAGCGGGGTACGTGTGTAACTGGGGTGCGCAGGAACTTTCACACACGATTGGCCCTGTGCGAGCGGGGTACGTGTGTTACTGGGGTGCGTGGGAACTTTCACACGCGATTGGCCCTGTGCGAGCGGGGTTCGTGTGTAACTGGGGTGCGCGGGAACTTTCACACGCGATTGGCCCTGTGCGAGTGGGGTACGTGTGTTACTGGGGTGCATGGGAACTTTCAAACACGATTGGCCCTGTGCGAGTGGGGTACGTGTGTTACTGGGGTGCGCGGGAACTTTCACACGCAATTGGCATTGGCATTGGCCCTGTGCGAGCAGGGCATTTGTGTTACTGGGGTGCGCTGGAAATTTCACACGTGATTGGCCCTGTGCGAGTGGGGTACGTGTGTTACTGGGGTGCGCAGGAACTTTCACACGCGATTGGCCCTTTGCGAGCGGGGTACATGTGTAACTGGGGTGCGCGGGAACTTTCACACGCGATTGGTCCTGTGCGAGCAGGGTACGTGTGTTACTGGGGTGCATGGGAACTTTCACACGTGATAGGCCCTGTGCGAGCAGGGTACGTGTGTTACTGGGGTGCACGGGAACTTTCACACGTGGCTGGCCCTATGCGAGCGGGGTACATGTATTACTGGGGTGCTTGGGAACTTTCACACGTGATTGGCCCTGTGCGAGTGGGGTACGTGTGTTACTGGGGTGCGCGGGAACTTTCACACACAAATTTGCTGTCAGAGCGGGGTACGTGTATCCAGTGTGGTGCGCAGGGAGTCCTACACGTGAATTGGCAGTGTGGGTCCTCCCAGGTGTCCACTCTACCCCCTGCACGGCCCCTGCAGGCAGCCAACACCACAGGGGACTCAGCCCCTAGAATGTTAGTATTGCAGAACAAAGAACTGTTTTAATTCTATACCATTAGATTTAGTATTTGTGCTTCTCCTCACCACTAAATAGCCTTCCCAACTAGTTGTAGCTACCCAATACACAATCACACACCACCACATACATCCTTACCATCATACTCAGACACTCATGCACACACCACACAAACATTGCAGAACAGCCCAACCCATACCTTCTTTTTTTTCAACAGACTCCAAAGAATGCCTACCAAAAAACAATTCCATAGAAAGCAACGCAGAAGTAGAGCAAATGAAAATAAAAGTGTCCAAAATAAGCATCCATCACTAGCAGATTTTGTACACAAAGTTCAAACAAAAGATCTAATAAAGTCACTAAGCGAAACAAAACAAGCTTCCAGTACAAAAACCTTCCCTCCTCTTTCAAAATGTAAAACGAAACAGAAAATGATTAACAAGAATTCAGCTACCACTTCTGCTAACACTGCTCCTGTAAATCTTGATGTCGTGGCAAGTAACCATACCAAAAAAAGTATTTCAGAAAAAATGTTCCGCCACAGAGTCGTTCAGAATCTTATAAAAACAGGAGACAAATCATGCACAACCCTTACAAGCTACCATAGAAAATTAAACTTAGAAGCTCTCATAGACAGTGCAATCCTTCTCAAAAGGAAGTTATTTATTTTAGTTTTAAACAGAATGTAACCCCTAACAAAATTAACTACTATATTACAAAAAAGACTTCGTCATAAACAGAATGTCAACCAAAATAACTTCTTATATTTCTGTGGAGGTGAATGGAGTCACACCATGAGCACAGGACCATATTTCAATGAAGAAGCATACAAACAAAAGCAAACAAACACAATTGCCATACATAGCAGTGGCCAAGGGTATGAACAACTTAATACCATAATGGAACAAGAAATACTGCTTAAATAAATATCCCCAGAAAACTCAGTATCACCTCTCCATTCAAGTGAACCAGAATGTCCAGTATACAAATGGCAGTGCACCTCAATGTGTAACATTGCCAAAAATCTTTCAAATCTTTACGCCACTTCCTCAATCAGTATGTGAAAGGCAAAGACAAAATCAAAATGAAACTGCTACAAAATATGGATACCTGTCCAGTGCGCAAATACACAGGACTACAAGGACATTCATTAGCCTGCATTTCAGGACCTATTTGCAAAAGCACCTTCCAGCATATCAAAATGATATCAACACATCATCCAACTATAAGAAATCTAGTCTATAAACTATACTATGCTAAAAGTCCTGCTTTAGCACTAGCCAATTTAAATAACAATCGTCTACATGGTACAGCCAAAGGCCTACTTGAAGAAATAGAGCATATCCAGAGAAAATATTTTGGAAGTGAAAGCCACTTACAAAATGCAATAGCTTCACAACAGACTAGCAAACATTGTACAGGTGGCAACCTTCTACTACACACATACAAATAAGTAATACTAACATTTAAAAGTACATCCTCTGAACTACCAAACCAGGTTTGTGTGTGTTGCCCTAGAACCTTTTATAAAAGTAACACAAAAACTGTAGATGTAACATACAAAATAGAAGACAATGAAGATTCCAAATGGTTTGAATTAGCTCTCTACCTTACAGCAAAAAACAAATATGAAATAACTGACCCCTTAATACTTTGCAGTTACTGCACTACAAAACTTGACAACAACCAAACTCCTTCACGTGCTATCACAAATAACTTGGAATTATTCCCACTACCAAAACCCCTGCAACAACTCAATTTATATGAGAGCATCATAATTCAAACAGTGCACCCATTTCAAGCAATAATACGCCTTCAACCAAAAACAGCAAAATTACCTCCCTCTGAATTAGTGAAAGGCATTTGTGGCAAAGTAGTTTATTTACCATTATATCTGAAAGAAAATGTGCACACTCTGGGAGTGCAACGTCCAATAGAGCAATCTTTAATTGTCTTAGTAAATGGAGTGTACCTACAAAAGACAAAATAATTTGCCAACAACTCGTAGACTTACATAAAGTTTGAAAAGCCTTTCAGTATCTGAAAGACAATAATGAATACTACAAAGAAATCAAAATTGAGGAAAACCTGAGGGAACCACTGAAATAATTAAAGAGTCACCAGAAACTGGTCAATTTGAACTTCTAGATCTTGCTACAGTATCCAATATTTTAGACCATTATACAATTCATCCATTACACTCTTAAGACACCATAGATGATGCACTAGAAACGTACCAAATGCGCCAAACCAAAGGATCACCAATCAGCATATGGGAAAAAAGTATAGAAGCACGTGCTTTTCCTCTACTCTTTCCTACTGGGAAAGGAGGAAGGTACGATGATAGACCCACTCATGTAACAGCATCAGAATACCATTTGTTACAAATGTATTCTGAAGATCCCAGATTTAGACAAAATGTGGAATACATATTCCACCTACTCTTTGAAGTGAATTAGCAACTCTATGCTACGGAGTTGCACACACATTGAAATCAGGTACACACTTTCAAAATATATCAGCTACGCAATTACTACAAAAATTGCAAGAAAAAGATGAGGTTTTACAATCAAGCATTACAAATCTGTTAGCAAACATGCGTGGTACTAAAGAGTACTGGTTTCAACGTCATGGAGATGTACGTTGTATGATAAGAAACCTTGGCCCACCCACTTGTTTTGTTACATTAAGTTGTGCAGAATATGCATGGGAAGATTTACATGATTTCCTACGCATATAAAACAAAAACAAAACAAACATAGATATACTAACACCTGGATAACTTTGCCCTCTAGATCCTGTTAATGTTTCAAGATATTTCCATCATCGCTTCATTGCTATGCTACACTTTATTTGCAATAAAACTGTTCCTCCCCTCGGAGAAGTGCAACACTTCCTTTGGAGAAAAGAATACCAAGCCAGAGGAGCACCACATATCCACATGCTTTTATGGATTAAAGATGCTCCTAAATTTGGTCAAGACAGTGATGCCACTGTTTTACAGTTTATCGGAAAATATGTCACTTGTGAAATTCCATCAGAAGCAACAAATAATGATATCCATGCACAATGTACAATTTCAAAGACACAAATGTGGGAAATATTGTCATCCCAAATACAAAAACAAAGGGAAATACTAGACCAAATGCTGCTTTGGTTTCCCTAGACCAGTTACAGAAACAGATGAAGTGAACAACCTCATGTCTTCAGTTAGACATGGTGTGAAAGGAAAATCACCTAAAAACACATATTACATAAAAAGAACAGAATAAGCAAAATATATCAATGATTACAGTGTAATCATTGCCCTCTTATGGTATGCAAACATAGATGTGCAGTACATTGCAGACAATTCCACTGCAGTTGCACAATATGTTACAGCCTACTTAACCAAAGCAGAAAAAACAGAGCTTCAAGACCTCTGGAATGACCTATCATCAGACAAAACACTGTCTCAGAAATTGTACAGCTTAGGCATAAAAATGCTCTCTCATAGAGAATGTGGATGCTATGAAGCTGCAGATCGTTTAACCGGTACTGCTTTGTATGGAAAATCTGAGAAAAAAAAATATGGCTAAGTCGTGGTCCTGCTAAATCTAGACAAAGAGTTCTCAAATCATACGACGACATAGAAAAAATAGCCAAAAATGATCCCAACAGCCAACACATTTTGAAAAACAATTTACTAGACACATACTACCCAAACAGGAGTACCACTTTGGAAACCATATGTCTATACCAAATAGCCCAAAACTTCACATACAAAAATAATATAAAAACCTGATGAAAATAAAGGTAGATACAGAGTGACAAATTGTGAAGGCAGCTTAGTGAAACTTACCAAACGAAGCTTAATTACTCATATCAAATTGTCATTAAAAACTCCTCAACATAAAGAACTATATTACATGTCCCTACTACAACTTTTTAAACCATGGAGAAAAGAAGAAGAGTTACTCGATATCTATGACTCCTATGAAGACGCTTTCAAAGCAAATGAAAGCACTATAACCGATGTAAACTTTACACAATACAAAACAATGTTGCACAATGAACAGCAACACGAAGAAGAACTCCAGGCCCAACTAGATAAGGACATTCCCGACAGTAGTCAACCTTCTGTAACAGTAAGCCAGGAACCACTGGGACAGCCACTAATAGCAAATGAGGCAGAATTAGCTATGACAGAAGTAGAAAACACCATGTCTCACTATGAAGAAGAAACAGATAACTGAACTTTACTGCAATCAAAACTGAACAATGAGCAGTGTAGCATTTTTCAAGAAGTAACAAAAGAAATTGCACATGGTGTACAA
Organism: Ambystoma mexicanum; assembly: GCF_040938575.1. Classification (NCBI taxonomy): domain Eukaryota; kingdom Metazoa; phylum Chordata; class Amphibia; order Caudata; family Ambystomatidae; genus Ambystoma; species Ambystoma mexicanum. Next base: position 887,624,467 of record NC_090922.1, read on the forward strand.
CATGAAAATAAAGAATGTACCTGTCAAAATTACAAACCTATACTACTATACGTCAGTGGTGAAGCTGGTTCAGGCAAAACATTCTTAATCAAAATCATCAGCAAGTTCCTTCAACAATTGACAAACAACAAACTGTCAGCTGTTGTAACTGCCCCCACAGGTTTAGCTGCCTACAACATATGCGGTGGCACTTTACTCCGATTACTACTCCTTCAGGTAGAACACCAAAACAAATTAGACTATTACAAACTTTCTACAGAAGCTGCAATGGAACTACGCAGAGTGTTAAAACAAATGAAAATGCAAATAATAGATGAAGTGAGCATGGTCTCCAACCTAATGTTGGCTTTGATTCACCTCAGATTACAAGAAGTACTCAAAACAATCTACAAAGAGCTCTTTGGAGAAAACACATTATTGTTTTCGGAGATTTTCTTCAATTAACACCAGTGAAAGGTGAACCTATTTTTAAAACCTTAGGACACAATCTCTGTCGTAAAACTGTTGGCAGCATAGGAAATGTCAACCTTTGGCAACAATTCCAATACAGAGAATTAACTGAAAATATGCGCCAGTCTGTAGACCTCACATACGTCAACATTTTAAAAAGTATTAGAGTTGGTGTACTACCTCAAGAAGCACAATCAATATTAAAAACCTGGCACATCCATGCACTGTATGGCCATAATTCATGTGCTACATAGAAAACTCTATCTCCAACACAGCTGGTTTGGAGAAAATATTAAAATTATCTTTAAACTGTAGAGTAATGCTTAAACGTAACCTTGCCGTGGAGCAAGGACTAGTTAATGGAGCACTGGGTACAGTTGTTGGCTTTCAAACATACCCATATGACAGCAACATTCAGTTTGTCAATATTCTCTTTGACAAACTTTCAGAAGTAAAAAGGATAGGGCACTCAACAGCTCGATTCCTTCTCTTCAAAGACATGTATGTACGCAGAGAACAATGTTCTCTAACTCTTGCATATGCAGTCACCATTCATAAATCCCAAGGTCATACCCTAGTCAAAGCATTATTAGATATTGGTAACACAGTCTTTAAAGAAGACATGAGCTACGTAGCACTATCACGCTTACGTACACTTGAGGGTCTATTTCTAATGAACTTTGATGCAAGTAAAGTAAACGCTAATATTCCTTGAATTTTAGAATACAATAGACTATGTTCACTATACACCCTTCATCTAATATCATATCCTGTTCCACAAAAACGAAAACGTTGCAAAAGAAAAATAATTCAAACTGAAATGCCACAGGATCTGACTGCAAATCCTCCAAAGAGAGTAAAATAAGCTAATACTTCATCAATTACCACAACCAAAGAAGAACCTATTACTCAAAGTATCTCAGGTACTTCTTCAAAGAAGCAACACACACTCCTAAAAAAATGACTTGGACACAGAACTATCTGGTCCATTCAAATTTTCAAATGTAACTGGTGTAAATTGCTACGCAAATGTAGCAATCAATATTCTATTTCAATTGCCACCAATTGTTGACAACATTTACTTACACAGTACAGACCAATTGTGTTTGCAAATGTTAGTCCTTCTTAGAACCCCAACAAACAATCCTGACAACACGTATAGTGTTCACAGAATTAGACAAGAATTGGACTACTGTGCTGCAATGGTGAAATTCACTATAAACTCACAAGAAGATCCACAAGAATTTCTAATGTACTTACTACAAGTACTGGAAAACAAAAACATACCTATAAATGAAATCTTCCAGATTTCATACCGTGGAAACATACATGCACTCTCTGCAACAATGTGACACAGGAAGAAATCCCTAATGAGGGCTTTGTGTATGTATCCATACCTAATTGTGAATCCATTCCATTTCAGCAACTTGTACAAAATGCAAACCATGGCAGATTATGTACTACCTGCAATTCAGATAATCGCTCCACTTTACTAATACAAACACATAGTAACTACGTAATACTAATGCTTCTACATTACAATGCAGATGGTACCATCTGACTGGATTCACACACGTTCAAGTATCACTTGGTAAGAAAACCTTCACTACAATAGGTATAATCTACCACGCAAGAGCCACAACCAATGCAGGTCACTACACTTTATATATTAAAAAGAAATGTAGATGGTTCAAATGTAACGATAGTACCATTAATCTAAAGCAGAAATTACCATCAAATCTTACAAACACTTATTTAATTTTCTTAAAATCAAAATGTAAAAAATAATCTGTACTTCAACATTAACAAAAATTCAATTAAAAAACTATAGACAGTTAGAATACGGTGTCCAGTCAATTGGTCGACAGCAAACTGGTCGACTGCAATTTGGTCGACACCATTTGGTCGAATGCCAAATGGTCGAATTTTTAATTTTTTATATATATATATGTGTTTTGTGGGTTTTCGTGTGGGGAAAAAAAATAAAAAAGAAAAAAAAGGGGGTTGGGGGGGACCCCCCAAAAAAAACCAAAAAAGGGGTAAAAAAAAAAAAAAAAAAAAATTCCACCATTTGGCATTCGACCAAATGGTGTTGACCAGTTGTCCTGTCGACCAAATGTTTTCGACCAATTGACTGGGAACCTTAGAATACGCCAACAGGTCTCTAACTGGCCCAAGATTCTATAACAACCAACCAGATAAATGAATACCACTAAATTGTAAAAAAAAAAAAATAGACAGTTAGAATACGCCATCTAACTGCTTCAGAAATCTGCAACAAGCCAACAGGTAGACCATTAACCAGCAACAACAAGTAAACACTGAAAGGAAACAAACAAATAGACTGTAGCAGAACAAAGAAAGGTTGTTTTTAATCCGACAAGGATTTTTTTTCCCACAGACCCAATGATTTGAAAAACAAACACAGAAACTGAACAAAATGCACAGTACACTTGTTTGTAAATGAAATATGAGGGTCCAAAAAAAAAGCTGAAATGTCTATTATACAATGTAATAAGTCTTTATAAAATAAATACACTAACCTGCTCTTTTCTTTTATCACAGAAATTGAAAAAGAATATTTCCTCCAGGTACCAAACTCATGTAAAAAATATATCGAATATGAACATATCAAACAGTAAGTATAATTTCAAACATTTGATAGACATTCGAATCTATATGTCTGATCTTTGGCTGTAATATGGTGCAGTGGTTATGGCCAGGGCCTAGAGTCTTGTGTGTATAGCCCACGTCTGACGGCCTTTGGCCATGCACCCAAGACTCTAGGTCCTGGACACAACCACCGCAGTATATGAAACGCATGGTGGCTTATAACTTCAGTGCTTATAACTTCGGTCTTGGGTGCATGGCCTGCCCACAACCACCTGATAAATATTAGATTTTATGGGTGTATCTATGAGTGTGATATGCTGCGGTGGTTGTGGCCTACGGCCCAAGACTCTAGGCCCTGGCCACAACCACCACAGCATATCACAACCATGGTGGCTTATAACTCAGTATCACACCCATAGATTGAAACATTTTAACTGCGGCATATACTAAATTTTAAAGTCCGCTGACACCACGCGTGTCCTTACAACAGTTTCAACTTCCCTGCGCACAGCACGGACGGGAATACTATCCTTAGGTCACCCCTCATTTTCAGTAATTACGAACATCCCGGACAGCGCGAGCATGGCTAATACATCAGTAGCACCTGCCACCTAAACAAATACAGTATTTCACCCATCTCTACCTCCCTAAACCTCCCCAAGTACTCTTGCACACCAAAACACTCCCCAAAACTGCATTTCGCCACTGTTCGCCGCTGCGCTGTCAGCGGATCTGATGGCGGGCGCATCGGAACAATCTGACACACACCAAGCCTCACTCCAGCCAATCGGCGGACACATCACGTGTCCGCGGACATGACGCAAGACCATTAGCCAATCGGTGTCCTGCCCACGGAACGAACAGGGAAGTGTCTCCGCGAACATAGATATCACAAATTTTTTAGCCCTACTTTTTGGTCATTTTAAATAAAACTACTGCATGGATTTTCAGCAAATTTACAAAAGCACACTTTTGGGACCAAGCCTCGGCTCCTGCCGCAAATTTGGTGAAAATCCATCCAGCGGTTTGGGCTGTAGGTGTGCGCAAAGTTTTTCCCCCATTCAGTCTATGGGAAAAAAAGAGGTTTTGGGACCCCCCCTATAACTTCCCCCCCGGACCAAACCTCACCAAACATTGCAAAAATATTCAGATTGGGCCATATACTTTTTTTGCAAAGTTTGGTGACGATTCGTCCACGGGGAGCAGAGTTATAAGCCGCCCAAAAAGTGTTCTTCCTATGGAAATAGCAACTTAACCAGAACTACACAGCCACCACCGTGGCTTCACAATTTATTGATTTTCAATAGAAAGTCCTTTGTGTCTCTTAAGTAGGATGGCAAAGATAGTACAAAAGGAAAGACTGTTTCGTCGATGTATTTTGACATATTTTCCAAAAGGGATCCTGTTAGTGTAACTATTGGCCTGCCCGGTGGTCTATTAATGCACTTGTAGGACTTGTAATGGACTTTAGGAAGGAAATATATTGTGGGAATGGTAGAATAAGGTTTGTAAAGAAATCTATTTTCTTGATCCTCCAACATTCCCTTCTCCTTCCATTCATCAAGAAAATCTTTCACCTTGCTTTACAAATCTTTCATAGAATTCTCTACCAGTTTCTCGTAACAGGTCTTGTCATTCAATTGTCTGTTCACTTCATAAATGTACTGTTCCCTATCCATCAGTAATATGTTCCGGCCTATGTCTGAGGCCTTTATGATGCATTGTGGTAAGAGACTGAGTTCTTTAAGAGCCTTTGTATGTTCACTCGGCCTGTTTGATTAATTATTTCTTTAGTTCTTTAACCCTCATTTTCTTGAGGTGATTAATGACAAGATTCTGAAACGTGTCTATGATGCTTCCTATCAGCATAGGTGGATTGAATAATGATTTCATCTTTAATTTGCTTGTTTTGTACCATTCCGTATTAACCTCCAAATCTTCCGGATTGATTTCAATGACATCAGAGGTGACCCCTCCGCATTCTTGCAAGCACATCAGTGTGGATAGCGTACTCAGATCTTCTCTAGTTAATTATGTTCTGCCCACTTGTTTCAGTTTCTGTTTCTCTTTTGGCGATTGGTGGCAAAGAATTTCATCAATTAAATTTTATGAATACATTTGTCAAAGTCTATTCTTGTTTGTGGATAGTCGAAGCGGTGTTCTGGGCAGAAATTCAGACCAAGACTCAAGAGTTGTCTCTGGGCATCAGTGAGAATATATTTAGATACATTTACAATAGCCATATTCAATCTTTTTTGCAAAATCTCATCTTCTACTTACCAGAGCGCAGCTCTCTCCCTGAGATATTTTTTGTCGAGTTGTTTGCCCCTCTGCTCCCTCCTCGTTTTTGTCTTCCTCCTCTTCCTCGGCCACGTGTGTTTCCGCCTCTTGTTTGCTTGCTTGTCCTCCCATCTTGGCAAAGCAAGCACATCTCCTCTAAAAAATTCAGTCTAACGGTGGGTTCCTCGCTTTTGTTTTCTGTGACATCCGATTCTGATATTGAGAACTCTTCACCAACGGCATCTGTTTTTCAGCGCTCTGAGGTATTTTGTTCATTTTTGTACCTACCCTCATTTGGTCAAAGCGTCTAGCAAATGTGTATACTCGACCATTCTCGTAGTCCTCCTTGTCTCTTACAAATGTACGTTGTTTTATCTGTTGTACTTCTTCTTCAAAGCTTGTGAGGTTACTTTTAATATTTCTCTTCAATTTTGATCCTTCTTCACTTAATTTTAATTTGTCAAGTTTGCATTCAGACTCAGTTATTTTCATTAGGGTTGTTTTCCTATCATTCCCTGCATATTTCACAAGTATCTCCAACAGATTCTTGGAACACTGATTGGTTGCAGTGCCCCATTCCTCCAACATAGCAGGATCTTGATCCTTAAAAGATGGTGTTGTTAGAATACGTAAACCCCTTGGAATTCTTTTCACATCTATGTAATTTTGGAGTGAGTGTTCTTCCCACCATTTACTTATTTCCTTTTTAGAAAGTTTCTCATATTCTTTCAAAAGCATAGTCTCACTGTTATCCATAGTGGGTGTGGGTTGTTCCTTCGTATTGCCTGCTGTGTTCTTTAATGAGTCATTAAATAGAATGGAAGCCATTTCTCTTCTTGTAGCCTTGGCGCTCATGGTGATATGGTTAATACAACGGGGAAACTGGAATCAGATCCTGACTCCTAACTCCATAAATGCTTTAATCAATATAGAGTTCTCAGTAGCCTTAATGCTACAGCTGTCCATGAACCTTGATTCACTCATTCAATTCAGTCCACAGAATCACATGTTCTATATAATCGCAGATGGGACCTCTATGCACTAAAGCGTGTGTGTATAACACCCCAAACACTCCACCATGTGGTCTGACCAGGTGTAACTCCCCCGCTGTGGAGACACACAGTGCACTCACCAAGCCGGAATCACCGTCCCGCGTCCTCCGATGTACCGGTCCTGTGTTCCTGCTGGCTTGCGCTACTGAGTCTCCAGCCAACACGAGACCTGGTGCTTGGTGTAGGGGCCATGCTCCGAGCTGCTGTGGGACCAATAGGTCTGTAGTATTTCGCTCCACGCTCTCTCAGTGCAGCTTTCCAGCCTTCCAAATGGTCGGTGCCGGTTCCGCATTGAGACACTTCAACGTGCTGGTATCTTTTCTGGTTTCACCGATCACTCATTGAACATTGAGCCGCACTCCCGGAATTGCCTTTACATGAGTCAAAGTCCAAAGAAGTTTCCTAAATCAGGCGATGCATTAACAATCAATCCTTTATTTTCAAAAAAATATATGAATCCAGGTTAAAAACAGTTTGTAACCTATATATATATATATTTATATATATATATATATATTTATATATATATATATATATATATATATATATATATATATATATATTATATATATATTTATATATATTTATATATATATATATATATATATATATATTTATATATATATATATATACATATATATATATATATTTATACATAGAAGGTTTTCTTGCAGATGGTGTGTTTGATTAAACTGTATATAGTTGTATATAACCTTGATTGGACATTTCCTTTACTTTGGACCGTGTTACATTGTTGCTTGCACCACTACTGAACCACATTCACACCCCTCTTAAGAGCATAGCCTTCCCTTAGCCCACGTTAGCACAAAAGGCGGAGGGGATATATCTTTTAACTGTGCCTGTTTTATCTTCTTGATTGTGTTGGCTCTTGCTTTGCAGAAGTGTGAGGGCTGAGTGGGTGTTTTAGCCTCCACTCAACCATGTAATCCTGCGGGGAGGAAGACAATTTGTCACACTGGATGCAGCATTTGGGATTTGAGACAGGTAATGCCTACAGCTTAGTCAGCCAAAATATAAGTGGGCAATTAACATTTGTTTTTCACCTCCAGGGTAATTTTACAACCATGGAACTTGACATGAATGTTGTTCAGATCTTGAAAGCAAATGTCTTGAGTGAATTCTGTCAAGAGAGGGCACTCCCTCATGACAGTAAGGTAAAGAAGGCTTAACTGCTCAAAAGCCTTTAAACTTTTGAGGAATCAATTGGGGTAGAGGGTTCCCCATGGACCAGAAGTGAAATGGCTCCCCTTGCTCAGCTGTCCATTCATCTGGGGGGCATAGAGGTAGCTAGGGAGAGTGACAGTGATAGCCCTTTCCAGCATTCCTCCCAGAAAGCGAGCAGCTTGGTATCCCAAAGGTTATAATCATACCACAAGTCACGAGCATTCATTAGATCCCACATTTCAGCTACTTCCAAAGCCTGCGTTAGGTCGCAGATGAGTCTCAGTGGGGATGATTCTGGGCCTCAGAAGGGGTTGGGTGGAGTGGTATGAATGCACAAGTAATGATATTACCACTGCAGTACCGCTCTGCCCAATCCCGAGTTTGGGTGGAAAGTGGGAGGTTTTCCTCCAGCTTTTTGCTGGAGGCCCCTTAGAGTACTATGGGGATTAACAGCACCACTACAACTTGGGATCCCGTGCAAATTGTACCAGACCGAGTTGCAGTAACGCTAATAGCATTGGGCGGTGTCCCAATGCATTTACCACCCATATACGGCCCCACTTGTGATGAGGCCCTCTAATAGGAAGTACCTACTAGAACAAAGACGATAGCCTTGGCAGAATAGAAGAAGAGGGAAGCTATCACGTTAGCAGAGAGGAGGCAGCAAGCTGTTGAAGCCCTTGCTGAAAAGAAGCAGAGGGATTATGTGATGCTGCGTAAAGTGGAGCCTGAGATTCAGAGGTAGGCCAACAAAGCTACAAGTGGGGAGGTAAGTGTCTTTGGCGATGGCTCCCAAGGAAAGCCTCGATGCCTGCTCTCCACAGACTTAGTTTTCCACCTCCAAGAGGTGGAAGAGGAATTGTGGGAGGAAGCCCGTATTAGCCACCTCCCAAAGGTTGGAACTGATGTAATTATTCAGTTCACTTCTGAGGAGGGCCTTTTTTTCCAAAATGAAGCTGCAGTCCTCAGGAAGTTCCGCATACCCCAGAACAATACATCCAATGTCCTGACTACGAAGGGATCCCGAAAATCATCCAAAGAAGATTCACAGGGTTTTCTACCCCAGAGGGTTTCTCTGGAAATCCTACTCTCACTGAACCTTTAATAGGGACGGGAGACTAGGGTGACCAGGAGGATTCTCACATCCCCAACCTACTGCGTTGGATTCAGGTCAGTGCTAGCTTGGTTAATGGTGATCTAGCAAGTTCTCTATCATACATTATTCATCACAGATAGCAATGCCTATAGATTCTGACATGGATCAGATGCAGCAGTTGATGGCAGTTGATGGCTGCAGTGCATTCTCTGACTTCAGAGGTGCAATCCATCAAACAGGAAAATGCAGTGCTACGTCAAAGATGGCCGGCTCTCCACAAAGCTCAGAGATACCCCCGGGGCCTCTTCCGGGTGGCCAATGTGATGGAAACCCCCATAAACTGAAAGAGTTTATAGTGGCTTGCACTGTTCGGTTTACATTTAAGGAAGCCTTTTTCCCCCCGACTGAGACCGATTCAGACATATGACATGTGATTACACACTTAACAGGGCCAGAATTGGCTTGAGCTACCCCTTTGGTGACTACAGATAACCCCATTCTCGATTTGTACCCGTCATTTGTAAATAGCTCAAAAACCATGTTTGGCAGACAGGAAATTACAATTGCTTCACAAGAACGTTTGCTGGATTTTAGGTAGGGATCACAAGATTTACTTACATATATCACCTGCTTCAATCAAATGGCCACCGACACCTCCTGGTTGGATGATGCTTTAGTTACATTGTTCCACAGAGGGCTTACCGAAGAGCTAAAGGACAAGGTTTCACGAGTCCCATCCAACCTAGCTGAGATGATTGCATTAGTGATGCAATTAGACTATCGTCTCCATGAGCGTCAGAACGAAAGAAGAAGACACAGGTCTACCCATGTTCCTCACGAAACCAGTCCTCCATCCCACAGACCCTCATCGGCTGGTAGAACTGCTTTTTCTTCCGAAGAACTGATGCAACTGGGAACCGCCTGAGGTCTCTAGTCCCCTGAAGAACAAGCCTGCAGGAGGTTGTTGGGATTATGCATGTATTGCGGAGATAGCAAGCATTTGTAATGAGATTGTCCAGTAACCCCTCCCAGAAGGTCAGGAAATGGCAGTACCCGACCGAAAGGGCAACCACAGTTTGTAGTCATACAGTCGGTTCCCCGATCACTAAGATAGCTGCTAATCCTTCCGGCCGTGTTGATCCTATCATGGTTGTTATACTTCATTCTCATGGGGTGACACGAAAGTCACACAAATACCGGCGTTTATCGACAGTGGGGCTGCGGGCAGTTTTATAGACAGTTTTATAGATGATAGATGGGCCACCCAACATGGCATTCCCCACTCATCCAAAACGGTTGTTATTCCAGTAGAAAGCATGGATGGCAGCCCACTGATTTCCGGTCCTATCAGTGAACACTCATGTACTTTGAAGTTGACCATGTCATCTCATGACGAAGAAATAGTCCTGGATTTAATAAAGGCAGCTCACTACCCTGTGATCCTGGGGCTGCCCTGGTTAAGGGTACACAACTCTTATTTTTAGTGGACGGCTGGTTCTTTTTTTCTGGGTTCCGAATTCTGTTTATCACCTTGTTATCACAAGAAGCCGTAGGGTTTCAGGTTTCCTCTTCTGTAACCCAGGAGTCTTCCACAGCTACTATCCTCAACCAGATACAAGACATTCCTGAGCCGTACCTTTCCTATCACATCTGAACAGTCAGAGCTGCCTCCCCATCGCAGGGATGACTGCGCTATTGCTCTATTGACCTCATCCCCGATCAGCCTTTGCCTTTTGGCAGAATGTATATCTTGTCAGCCAAAGAGAAAGAGGTTTTACTGGAGTACTTACAAAGTAATCTCTGTAACGGTTTGATTGCTGAATCCACATCCCCTGCAGGGGCATCATTTCATTCTTTTTTATCCCTAAGAAGAACACCACAGAGTTACACCCATGCATAGACTTTCGTGGACTCAACAAGATAACCATCTCTGACAGGTATCCTATGCGTCTTATGCCGGATATCCTCGAGGCGGTCAAGGACTCAACGATATGCACCAAGTTGGGCCTTTGCGAAGCTTACCATCTTATCAGGATAAGGCCGGGGGACAAGTGGAAGACTGCATTTCGCACCCCATTCGGACATTATGAGTACAGGGTAATGCCATTCAGCCTATCCAACACTCCAGCAGTGTTCCAACGCTTTATGGATCACATATTTTCAGAAATACTCCTCCGTTACGTCATCGTATATCTAGATGATATTCTGGTTTTCTCCTCTTCCTGGAAAGAACATACCCAACATGTACAAGAAGTTCTGTGTCGCCTGCAGTATAACCACTTTTTCTGAAAACTCGAAAAATGTGAGTTCAATCAGACAAGAGTGACCTACTTGGGTTATATACTCTCTGCTGAGGACATTTCCATGGACCCCGCCAGGGTGTCCACAGTGCTGGATTGGCCTCCTCTTATATCGATCAAGGACATCCAGCGTTTTCTAGAGTTTGCAAATTTGTACAGGCAGTTCATCCCAAAATCCTCTTCCATTATCCGCCCTCTGAATCAGTTATTAAAGAAGGGGATTCCATTTCTATGGTCTTATGAAGCACAAAAAGCTTTCAACATGCTCAAGGCCGCCTTCACGTCCGCTCACATCCTTCTTCCCCAGATCAGGAAAAGAAATTCATTCTAGAATCAGATGCCTCACACCATGCTCTGGGTGCCGTTCTACTTCAGAAGAATGCCCAAGGGATTGAATGTCCGATAGCGTATCTGTCTAAAACACTGACTCCATCAGAACTGAATTATACAGTATTGGAAAAAGAACTGCTAGCGATCAACAGAGCATTTGAAGAATGGAGGCACTTATTATTAGGTGCAAAATTCCCGATTGAGGTTCATACTGACCATCATAATTTGAAGGCACTGCAGTACGCCCAGGTGCGGAACAGCCGACAGGCACACTGGGCTTATTTCTTTTCCCCGTTCAATATTGAGTTCACTTTGATTCCAGGCAGAGCTAATTTAAAGCAGATGCCTTGTCCGATGAAGTACCAAATCAATTCCCTCGATTTCATTCCGAACCGATATTTCCCAGGGCTTGATTCATCGACATCATACAATACTTTCTACAGAAGACAGCATCTGAAACCATCACGTTTGAAACCCAACACCCAAGATTCAGAGCAGATCATAATCTGGTGGAGGACCAGGGGTGTTTATATCATGGACCTTTCTACCCAGTCTGGATCTGCAGAAAGAAGCCCTCGGTTGGTGTCAAGCTTCCCAGGTGGCAGGTCATCGAAGCATCTCTAAAATATCTGAATTACTTCAGAGGTACTTTTAGTGGCCTGCTCTGCTCCAGGATGCTAAGGACTAAGTCTACCCTTGTACAATATGTCTTCAGACCAAGTCCCTGCAAAGACCCCCGTTAGGAGATCTGGTATGGATGCCTCTGCCCGAAAAGCTGTGGCAGATCATCGCCACAGACTTTATTGTGAATCTCCCAGTCTTGCAGCGATGTGACACTATAATTGTGACAATTGATACTCTTATCAAATTGGTGATTTTCGTTCCCTTACCTGGTGTGCCTACGGCAGCTCAGATGACTTGTGTCTTTATTGAACACATTTTCTCACGGCATGAGCTCCCCGAGAAGATAACTTTGGACAGAGGCCCCCAGTACACATCCCTATACTGGAAACACATCTGTGCCATTCTGAATATTGATCGTGCTCTCAGCTCTGGCTTCCAACCTCAGACAAACGGCCCAGCGGAGAGGCTCAATCAGACTCTGGAGGGTTACCTGTGGTACTAAATCTCAGCTTCTCAAGACAACTGGACCGAACTACTACCCTTAGCAGAGTTTGCGTATAACAATGCCTCTCATACATTCCTCAAATCCAGTTCCTTGTTTTGTTCTTATGGCTTTCACCCTACCAGTTTTCTGGCTGCATTTCACCCTCCATGCCTATTCCAGATTTGGATGGATTGATTGCCGTTATTCAGCAGGGTCATAAAGCGGCCAGAATGGCTCTGCAGGAGGCTCAAGACCGTATTAAGGACAAGGCGGATCGTCATCGTTCTCCTATGCCCTCCATCTGCACTGGAGACTACGTTTGGTTGGCATCCCAATTCTTGCCTTGGCATCTGATCCCGTCCAAACTGTGACCCAGGTACTTCGGCCTTCTTTGGGTTCTGGACAGTCGTGGTGTGGCAGCCTTTCTATTGTAACTACCTCCTTCCTGGTCCCGGATCCACCCGGTTTTTCATGTTTCCCAGCTGAAAAAGACAGATCCTAATTGCTTTGGTCATAGCTCCGGTCATCGTCCTCCTCCGGTTTCCACCTCCTCTGGGCCCAAGTTGGAAGTTGTGGGCATTTGTGACTCCCGTTACCGGCAGGGGGGCCTTGCAGTATCTGGTCGATTGGAATGGCTATTCACTGGCTGGTCGGTCTTGGGAGCCTGCCACTGCAGTCCACGCCCCCCGCCTGGTCCGCCGTGTCCACCTTTTTCACCCTGCAAGCCGGGGGGTACTCCCCTTCGGAGGGGGCCTACTGTCATGAGGAATAGATTTTGCTGGTCCTTGTGGCATAGATGGAAGCAGGTTGGCTGTACACTTTGGAACACTCCCAATATGGCACCTGCCATCTTCAGCAGCGTTTCAGGCATCTGGTATGCACACTGTGCTTTGGCTCCGCCCTCTGTCAAGGAAACTGCTCTTGTGGCTCATCGGACCGCTGCACTCTTCGTTGCTACTTTTCATAGCAAACGCTCATAAGGGTGATCCTTTCTGTCCTTTATATGAAAAGGTACAATTGACATTTGTTGCTGTTCCTCACCCTTCTCTATCCCTTTGTAGGACATGTTCACCCCCGTTTCAGCCTTCCTGTTGTTCACATTTCCGAGCAGCCATCTGCACGCTTCCAGGTAGGAACACGTTGCTATTGCGTTCTTATAGTAACAGCTTCGCTCTTCGCTCTTGCTTTCTTACCTTTTTGTCATCCCTCTCACACGCTTGGCGGACTGTTTCAGAGCTCCCGATCCTAGGATCCTAAAGCATTACCAGTCCACACCCCATGCCGCATCTATCGAAACAGCAAGAAACACAGCCGTTCCCCGGCCATTGCAGACACTGCGCTATGTTCCTAAGCAATGGGTATGTAGGGCTTTCTCTCTCTGCCATGCTTTCCCAGTTTCTTTACTTACAACCTCTTGTCTCCAAAACTGCTTGCAGGCACACGTCAACTTCCATTCACTGAACTTCCTGGCATTAATCCTTCTGCATAACTCTGTTATGTTCAAACTGGGTATACATTCCATTCCTAAATATCGTTTACTTACTACCAAGTCTTCTCAGCTACCCTAAAGATAGTTCTTACAGTAACTTTCTATTCTCCTCTCATTCTCCTCTGTAGAGCAAACACTTTTTGGTAAAGACACGGAAGCCATCACATCCAGAAAGATTCTCCAGTACTCCACTGTCCTGACTACGGAGGGATCCCAAAAATCATCCAGAGAAGATTTACAGGGTTTTCTACCCCAGAGGGTTTCCCTGGCAATCCTACTCTCCCTGAACCTTTAAAAGGAGCAGGGGGATAGGGTGACCAGGAGGATTCTCACATCCGCAAACTGCTGCATCGAATTCAGGTCAGTGCTAGCTTGGTTAATAGTGATTTAGCAAGTTCTCTATCGTACATGACACTGACAGACAGTGGTGCAACACCATTGAGCTTACCTGGTTTCAGCCCCCCTCCCCTGCCCCCGCCCGAGAAAGTTTGGGCTATGTTGACTCGACCTGGCTGATCTACAGAGCTGTGGCTTGACAGAACAGGACACAGATTTTAAACGGTGCCTGAGCTTCGCTGTTAACAAAGGCCCTGCAATTACTAACATAAAGCGTTTCACTATTAGCACCCCAGATTCATATGCATACATTTTTAAGCAATTGAAATCTTGAGGTGGGGTTAGTACTTGCATGCCAGGGGAGTGAATGGAAGGATAGAGAGAGGACAGGAGACCGCTCATTCTCACAGCAGTCCTTAAGTGGGTGCTTTCACACTTAAAAGAGAGTTAGCTGCTTGTAACATTGAAGCTGCACTATAATAGTCTCATTAGAATGCGTAAAGAAGTTGGATGCCCCCAAACAAATAAGTTTGCCCCTCCCCCACCGTTTTTGAAGATAGCGCCTCTCCCAACATTTGAAGGTTTAGCCCCTTCCCACTCCCCCATGAAAGTTGTTTTGTTGCACCCCTGCTGACAGAGGCAGTAGCAACTTTATACTCAGACCCAACTATTGCTGATTACCCTGAGAGATTACAATCTGCAGGCATCACAATGCCTAAAACCTGGTGGCTTTTTTATATATAGCTTGGGGATAACAGCCCCTTTCTGTCTTAGCACGGATTTGGTATTTCCTCATGTTTGCTGGGCATGTACCTGACAAAGATTCAAGTGCATTGAATTGCAAACCCTGTTTCCCGAGTTTGTCTAGGAGGGAGTGTGAGGGTGGGTAGCTAGGCAAAGAGCCCAATACACTCGCATTGGGAGAAAGGATAATACCATGTGAAATGGGTTTGGTTCCTTCTATTATTATAGTGCTTTGAAACTGTACGACTCTGGTATGAAGTGCCATGTAAATCCCCAAAATATTGCTAATATTATAACAGATCCACTGCAGTCTGATGCAGTGTACAATTATGCACACTGTCAAAGTTAATATTCACCATTTTGTTCTTGATTGTAAGGACCCTTTGTGTTCAAATGAAATGAAGCTAAGTGATTTAATGGCGGATTTGGTATGGTTAGTGGGCCATGTGGATCCCCCAAACTGGCTCATGATGTGTGTGCTGTAAAGGCACACCTGGATATGCAAATAGTCTATACTGAATAATAGTCTCGTTTTAGGTGTAGAATTGAATAGACAGTGTACATGCGCACGGTGTGGGACTTCATGTATGTGAATGACAGTCTCCTGGAGAACCCCAAACTGTAAACCTGGTATCAACACGTGTGTCTTTTACTTTCTGATCACAGGTGTTCTGCACTGTAAAGAATATCAGTATGGTTTTGAGCCATTATTGCTTAAATTAAATATGTTTCCCAAGTTAAGCGTAACCTACCCAGTAAGCTCCTCCTCTGTAGGCAAAAGGACATTTAAAAATAGTTCTATTTGTAAAAAAACAACTTTACATGTACTACTCCACTCACGGGTCCCATTTTATACAGTTCAACACCATCATCTGACACCCAAATCCCCCTCTACGTCAAATGACCACCAGTTATATAATCTAGGGGCTCTGGAAGCGTTCATGCTGGAGGGTCTATTACTATGATATGATATGATATGATATGATATGATATGGCATTTGTAACGCGCCTATACACAAGTGTTTCAAGGCGCGACGAGGCAGGGAGGGGGGAACAAGGGGAAGACAGACAACGATCCTAATAGGCCAGGTGTCATTCAGATCGCGCAAGTGCAGGGGTAGGGGGAAGGGAGAAAGTGCAAGGGGAAGGGGAGGGGGGAAGTGCAGTACAAGGTAAGAAGAATAAAATCAATAAATAAATAAAGAGGGCCAGCTGGTGGCAAGTGCAAGGTAAGTGCAGACAAGTGCTGGGAAGGGGGGGCTGTAGGGATACAGAGACAGTCCCGCAGTGCAGAGGTTGCCAGGGAGGCGGTGCAAGTGGAGAGTGGCTGGGCCCAGGACCGGGGTCGGTGAGAGTGGCCCAGTTGCAGATTCAGTGCAGTTTCAGCGAAGAATTAGCAGGGGAGAGGGAGAGAGAAAGCAGAAGCAAAGAGGAAGGTTTTGAGGTGCTTCCGGAACCGGAGATGGTTCTCCTCAAGTTTCAGGGAGGCAGGAAGGCTGTTCCAGAGGGAGGCCCCTGCCGCGGAGAGAGATCTACCCCCAGCTCGTAGCTTCGAGAAGCGGCTGACCCTAGGGGAGTTGGAGACAGATGAGCGAAGGGCTCGGGAAGAAAGATATTTAGGAAGAGAGAGTTGAAGGTATTTAGGCCCCAGGCCCCAGAAGGCCTTGTGGACAATGCAGAGGGTTTTGAACTTTATCCTCGCAGCCACTGGGAGCCAGTGTAGAGATTTCAGTCCTGGAGAGATACGGTCACTGGGCTTGAGGCCAAGGACAAGTCTGCAGTTCTGTTCTGGATGAGTTGCAGAGGGTGGAGAGTGGAGGCAGGCAGATTAAGATAGAGGCTGTTACAGTAGTCCAACTAGACCTCATTAGCACACCTGCAATAAGTTTAAGTGTATCAAACCACAGATTTGTCCAGTCTTCAAACAGACTCAATAACAATGTATTTATATGTGCTGTAACTTGATTCGATTTTACTCTACAAAATACGTGCCATACTCAAGAGTTCAATTTAATGTTCGCAATGAATACACAAATCTAATTAGTATTTGTATCGTTACTGTCATCTCAGATGCCAAGCCACCATTAAAATTAATATGTTATAATATAAAGATAACGTTTTTCCCATCTGCCTACTCAACTAAAGCAGGATTTGCTCACTTCAAAGAATTCTACTTACTGTATAAATGCTCATTCCTTTTCTGCCTCTTTCAGCTGTGTGTTGTACAAAGCCCGTCTCTCCGGGGCAAGGGTGAGCACAGTATTAGTATTAGAGTGAAAGAAACATTTGGGCCATGTTAGAAAAGGTTTGCACCATTACAATTGCAATTTTGAATGGTATTAACCCTGGAGCAAAGTTTGGCCTTGGGCAAAGGCCTCTTCTTCCAATGCATTGTTGCACCTGGACCAATTTTCCCTAGTGCTAATGTGGAACGGTATTAGCACGAAGGTAAACATTGCCCTGATGTAAAAGTGCATTGAAAGTATGTGTTTTTATGCAGTGGACAGTTTTGGCCCTGGTGCTAATACCATGCAAAATTGCACTTGCCACGGTGCAAACAATGTCTAAAGTGGCCCAATGTTTTTGCACAAGGGCATTCTTTGCCTTAGTTCTAATGCCGTTCAAGTTTGAACTTGCACCAGTGCCAAGTTTCTGTAATCTGGCCTCTGGTTTTCAACGTTCTTCTTCCCTCCTTCACCCCCAGTGTTATCTTCTGGTTTGTATTTCCTATCTTGCTTCTAAATCCCTGTTCATGTTATTGTGATATTCACACACCTACACTTTTATATTTGTATTTGTAATACTGGTATTGAGCTATTCATAGCCCAAAGCCTCTAAAGGTTCAACAGTTCATGCCAGAAGAACAATTTCCATTATTCCATTAAGCTATGAGTCACTTAAATTTCTGTGAGAAAATCTGTGCACTGTTACAACAAAAGTGTCATCAGTATGTAGCAATAGACAGAAACCCAGCAAGCCACTCGTGATCTGTAGTTCATGGAGAAAAACTGTGCACGTGATTGGAACAGAGGTTGCAGCAGTTCGTATATCTTATGCAGTGAGAAAAACAGTTTCTAAGCTTAGAATAAAAGTGATTACCAAAGACATCATTTATTTTAAAGCACTTTTGCACTATAAGTGGCATTGTGTAGGGACCTTGCGATATTACGCGCTACGGCATCATCTCGCGAGACTTCCTGCGCGGTCCGGCAACAGCCGACAAAGTGCGGCAGGACTAATTGGGAAGGTGTCAATGCTACAGAGCAGGACGCGCTCCCGGCGGTCCTCCGAATGAGGGACTGAAGACTACCCCACCACTGCAGAGCAGCGCAGGACACCTCTGTCCTGCATACTTACCTCCTTATCCAAGGATTTATAAGAAACCCTTGTTAGTATTACTTGCTGATTGTTACCATAGCAAATAAAGTTGTTTAAACCTTCTTGCTCATCCACTATTATTATACTACATATTTGGCAACGAGGATCAAGACTAGAACCCGCACATTATCATGCAAGGAGCAACACCGCCCCCTCTGTTTCTGCAAACACTAGGTAGACCTGCAATTCCATGGCCACAATGGCATCCCCTGTTCACAACTTACCTGGAAGCACTAGGAGGTGCGGGGTACACAGCGGCAAGGCGCAGAGCTATTTTATTAAACGCGCAGGGGGAGGAAGGTCAAAGAATGGTCGCAGGCCTTACGCCCAATGCAGGGGTGGATGAAAACGATAACATATACAAAGTGGCCGTCAGAAGAATCATCAAGCGCTTTGCCAGCAAAGAAAATACTGTGCTGCACAGGATACGTTCTACAATTGCAAACAAGAAGCGTCAGAACCCGTTGATGACTACTTTACCAAGCTGCGCGAGCTAGCCGCACTGTGCAACTTTGGCAATAACGCAGAAGGATTGATCTGCGACATGTTGACAGTCCACACCAAGAGCAGAAAAGTGCAGGACAAACGTATTTTGGAGAAGGACCCCCAACTAGAAAAGACCATAGAGATTGCGAGATCAGTGGAAGAAACTGCAGGGCGACGGAAAGAGTATGCAGGTATCTCCGGCCAAGCAGTGATCACCTTTAGGAATAAGAAGGAGAAGCAAGTGGCTGACGCAAGAGAAGGGAAATGGGCAAGGAAGGAACCACTGAAGTGTCACAGATGCAACAGCACAAAACTTAGCCAACAACAGAGAATATCCAGCAAGAAACAAGGAATTCTCTGTGTGCAAGAAAATTGGACACTTTTCACTGGTATGCAGATGGCGGAATAGAAAAGTCACGAACATTAATGCGGAAAACTGCGTGGAGGGGGAATCCTCATCTGAAGAAGAAGGGAAACCCACAGTGTTAATGGTAAACAGCTCACGAGCCAGGAGGGAAAAGCCTCACTGCGCAATTAGAGTGAATTGCATGGGGACGAAAGTCATGGCTGATTCAGGCCCTGAACTGACAATACTGCCCCTACGTACATACAAAGAAATGATGGGCATTGAAACGGTTGAAGTTCTCAGCACACGCCACAAACCCACAGTTTTTGGAGGTGCGTCAGTAAACCTACCAGGGTATATCAATGGCATGGTGGAGTTCAAGGGTAGAGAGACCACCACAAGAGTATACTTCACACAAGAAGTCCCAGCAGTCCTAGGATTGGACGAACAAGCCATGCTCAAGATTAAATTAGATCTAATCACTGAAGATCAAGTGTTGACAGTCAATACAAGAGGAGTGGTGGTGGTAAAAGAAGACTTTCCCAAACTGTTTCCGGAAGGACCAGGGAAAATCAAGAACTTTGTACTCAAGATAATGCTCAAGGCAAATGCAGTCCCCGAAAAGCATACAGTACGGCTGGTGCCAGAGACAGCCAGAGACATACCCAGAACCAAGCTCAACAAAATGGTGAAAGTGGGCACCATTGAGGAGGTAGTGTGGAAATCGAAATAATATTGTACCTCCTATCGCATTGTTTGAATGTATGTTGGCCTACGCCAAGTTGTCTAAAAACATCGTGTACATAGATTCCGCAGCAAGGTCTTGACCTTAATGTATTGTGTAAATCGCCATCTTGGATTTAGCCGCCATTTTAGGTTCTCTTGTAGTGTGGAAGTCGCCCTGAACAACAAAATGGAGGCCGAATGACATTTCGAGTGGGATTTTGGCCGTTGTGACCGCCGCACACATGTATAAGTAATATGCCCGCAGGCCACTTGTTAGGGTCGCGAACTGAGACCTTGTCCTATCCCTGACATATGTGTAAATGAACAACTGTATCAGCGGAACTGATCAAAAATGCATACATTATGGGATTGACCTGGCAACGAACCCTAGGTCTGGTTCTGAGAATGGTTAACCCGCGAGGGGGGTTGGCCAGAGCTGGATAAAAAGTATAAAAACCCGAGTATCCCAATGTTCGGTCTCTCACACTAACACGGCGAACTACCGTTGATGGTTCGTTCTGTTACTCTGAGGGCCAAATAGCTATCCGTATGTCAATTGACTTTTGGTAATTGTTGTATCTTTGAATAAAGCGCTTTGTATGTTCTTTGTAACCTGTGTTGGTGTGTTTCCTTTTGGGCTTCCCGGCCTCATATCAATTTTTTTGTTTCCACAGTTGGCGCCCGAATAGGGACCCTCAAGATTGATGCCGGATCATTGAAGGTTGACGCAGACTATCGAACCGGGATCGGACGGTGTGATTCTGCGGGCCCGACCGATCGAGACACGATACCTCGGCAGCGCTGCACGATCCGATCCTTGGACGATAGTCGTGTGGTCTGACACGGCATCTTGACGAGGGTCCAATTTTGAGGCGGGCAGATTTGCCGAAACCACCAAACACAAGGTAAAATTCGTTAGGTAAGTTCTTGGTAAACCGTACGGTCCTCCTTAGGTTTGGTCAGGTGCAGTCGTGACCCGGCTCTTAATTTAACCCTGACAATTTGAATTTGGTGTATTGTATCTGCAGACACAATTATTGGACCAGGTAACACCAATTTTTTGAAATGCCTGGGAAATTGTCTAGCTGTTTTAGGGCTCTGTTCCGCAGCGATCGACAATCTTTGGAATTTAGCCATCCGGCACCACAGGAGGGGTCGCCGGCGTGTACTATGTACTGTAAGTATGGCATTGGAAGTATCGTATTTAATGATATTTGGCACAGACAGACCAGACATGCCTCCGAATTTCAGTGGCCAATCAACGGTAGTTTTGAGATCCCCCGTATTGAATACTTAGAATCGATCTTGTTAAAGAAAAAGGCTAGACCA
This sequence comes from Ambystoma mexicanum, assembly GCF_040938575.1. Lineage (NCBI taxonomy): Eukaryota > Metazoa > Chordata > Amphibia > Caudata > Ambystomatidae > Ambystoma > Ambystoma mexicanum. Next base: position 887,645,716 of record NC_090922.1, read on the forward strand.
GCAGCCTTTGATGTGTTACAAAATTGGAAGAAAGAAGCATTGCAGCAGCTTAAAAGTAGGGATAAACATGCACGTCGTCATAAAACAAACGCTGAAAAAGCATTATTATACGATAAAGAAAAGCGGTTAGAATTAGTTACAAATATGGATAGAGCCTTTTCACTCAGAGTCCAAAAAATGTACCCCTCTAAAGATTTCCATGTTTCTGAAGAATTTATTGAGAAGTTATTAAATGAACGCAGGCCCGATGCCTCAGCGCCACCACCGTATGCTCCTATTTTGGGCGCTCTGCCTATTCCTGTTGTCGCGCCTGTTGTTATCCCTGTTCCCCCTGTACAGCCTATTGTTCCTAGTCCTTTGGTTGTTGTTCCTCCGCCTATCGCACCGCCCCTTCCCCCTGCACCGATAGTTGCACCTTTGTTAAATTTACCTATACCTCTGCTCCCGAGTGGCCCCGTATTGATTGAAGTTGATCCAGGTGCTGGGTCAAAGATTGTGACTCGTAGTACTGTTTCTGCAGATAAGAAACAGGAATTGTTTGCATGGGCTAAGCATTGCATGGAGAAAGGTGATCAAGCTAATGTTTTTTCCACATTATCTAATTTGAATAGTTTTCCCGAGAAAAATGTTTTTATCAAAGGTTTGGGGACTCATTTGTGTGTGATGTGGGGTAGATTACAAAATTCGGATCTTCCACAAGGGGTGAGAGATCTGAACGCCTTGGCACTTTCGAGGGACACAGAGCAGAAAGTATATGGACATGTTGAAAGATTGTTTGAGTTCAGGAAAGACTTTGAAAAATCACGAGATGAGGATGATGAGGACGATAGAATATATGTACAGAAACGGTTCCTTCCGTGCCGTAGAGCGGCACCTGAGGAAATACGAATTTGTACCAAAGATGCGGTTCGATGGATCTCGGATTCATCGATACCGCCAGACGAAGTGTATGACACGTATAGTCAGTATACAGTAGAAATGCAAAGAAAGGTAATTCAGGTGATGGTACAGCACCTGCAAGAGGAATGTGTAAGGAAGAGGGTTAGTTGCCCCATAGAATTATTGGGGATTTGTAAAAGGGCTTTTTCGCCCGACACTTCTACAGCTGCCTTAGCGCTCGACCTGGCTCTATTGCTTAGTAAGCGGCTGGAGGTACCTATATCTCAGTTGCCTATGAGAGAGGTTCCTCCGACCTTTGTCCCAAAAGTTGAGATCCCCGCCAACGCTGGGACTGGTGCCCCTGCTGTGGATATCCCTGCACATTATGTATCGCAATTTGTTCACGTCCCGTTTTCACGACAGGAAGTGAACACAATTAGACAATCAGTTCCCGATATTAGGAAAAACCCGACGGGGTTTTACAAAGAAATAGAGTCCGTTTTACAGTCCTCTGTGTTCACCTTGAGTGACATTGACTTGTTATTCCCTGTACTCCTACCCGTAGATGTATGGAAACAGGTTCGGACAATAGATGATGTGCCGGGGTTGGGAGATACGTGGGCAAATATGATTAGAATTGATGGAGAAAGACCAGCTGGTGAGAAACCGCCACAGGTAATACTTACTTTACCTGATAGGATTGTCGCTAAACTAAAAACTATAATTCCAGAGAAGAGGATTATTTGGGACAAGCTTACGGCCTGTGTCCAAGGGAAAACTGAAGGCGCCACCGAATTTTTTAATAGATTCGAGCAGGTATTTTCTGACTTCAGTGGACAGGATTTAGGTACAGAGTCGGGGAAGAGGTTGTTCGTGGACAAATTTGTACGTGGATTGTTACCTGACATCCAGTCACAAATTATGTCCTCTGAGAGCGCTTGGCAGGCAAAATCTCAATCTGAGGTTTTGCACATGGCTCAGTATTATGAGAACCGTGTTAATAATGAAAAGGAAAAAATTGAAAAGAGAAAGGGAGATTTGAAAACCAAAGTTTTATTGCAGCAAATTGTTAGAAACCCCAGAGGAGGTACGACACAGACTAGAGGTCAGTACGTTCCAAAAGGAAATGCTCCTCCGAGTACTGTGAACATTAATCAATGTGCTTATTGCCGCCAGGAAGGTAATTGGCGAGCACAGTGCCCTGTCCTTCGCCAGAGGTCAAACAGTGTGTTTGGGGGTATGGCTAGACGACCTAGGGGCCGCCCTGGAGCAGGGGGCCCTGACAGAGGTCAGCTTTTACAAGATTCTCAGCAACCTTTTTCACGGGAAAATCCGACCTCGAGTATGGACTCGAGAAACATATTTGATCACCCTTCTGCTGCCTACCTTTCTGAAGAGCTTCCTTCTGACGAGGCTCCGTTTTATTAGGATTGCCCGAAGCAGGGTTTGGAACCTTTGCCTATTCCCGTTAATCAAAAAGGCCCCTACGTTGAATTATTAGTGGGGAATAGGAAACACCAGTTTTTGATTGACACTGGAGCACAGAAGTGCTCCATTGATCATTCTCGGGTTCCAAACATCCCACTGTCAGGGCAAACAAATGTTTCCGTAGGGTTTTCTGGTGTACCAACTGTCTGTCCGGTTTCTGCGCCGGTATCCGTTTCTCTGGGTCCCTTTACGGACCATTGTCCCTTTCTTCTCACTTCGAACTGTGGAGAGAATTTGCTTGGGTTGAATTTGTTAAAGAAATTGAATGCAGTAATTCATTGTTCTTCAGATGGAGTACGGCTAACGGTTTCACCACAGCAACTTCCTAATTCTCAGTTCTTGATTCGACCTTTACCTCCCGAGTTTAGCATTGTCCCGGAATGTTTGTGGGCGGTGGACGACAATGATGTCAGAGTGTTACAGATTGAGCCCGTTAAAATAGTCCTGAAACATGGGGTGAAACTGCCACGCATCCCGCAGTATAAAATATCAGTCGAAGGCGAACGTGCTTTGAAATGCATTGTCTCCGATTTTGTACTTCGTGGGGTGATCGAAGAGATTACAGGTAGTTTGTGTAACAGTCCGATCTTACCCGTATATAAGAAAGGCGACAATGCAATTCCATATCGGTTTATAATTGATCTTCGTGCTATTAACCAAGTGGTCGCCCCACAATTTCCAATTGTGCCTGATGTGACGACGATATTAACAATGATCCCTGCTACGGCTACGCACTTCAGCGTTGTGGATCTGAAAAACGCCTTCTTTAGTATCCCTATACATGAAGAAAGCAGATATCTGTTTGCGTTCACCTTGGGGGGACGCTCATTTACATTTACAAGGGCACCTCAAGGGTATACTGAAAGTCCTAGTATTTATAGTAGAGCATTGAAAGAGCAGCTCGACACCCTTGAATTGCCACCTACTTGTACGCTGCTTCAATATGTTGACGATTTGCTTTTGGCTGCAGATTCTGAGAATGCCTGTAAAGAAGGCACTATACTGTTGCTTGTTCATCTAGCTAAAAATGGTCACAAAGCTTCGCTTAAAAAATTTCAATATTGTTGTCAGGAGGTTGCCTATCTAGGCTACCTCCTGTCAAAGGAGGGGAGAAGATTGACACCTGAAAAAATAAAACACATTTCTGGCATGTCTGTTCCAAATACACAGAAGGAAGTCAGAGCCCTGATAGGTATGGCTTCCTACTGTAGGTTGTGGATCCCGAATTTCGCACTAGTGGTAAAACCGATATTGGCTTTGACGAAGAAGGGCATTTCTCTGCCACTGCCATGGGAATCGGAACATCAACGATCATTTGAGCTTCTCAAAACCGCGCTATGTTCGGCACCGGTTCTGGGTACTCCAAATTATGACAAGGCCTTTGTGTTGTTTGTGCATGAATGTGATGGATGTGCTTTGGCTGTGTTAACACAGGAACACGGAGGGAAGAATAGGCCGTGCGGCTACTACTCCTCCGCCCTTGATCCTGTCGCATGCGCTTTGCCAAGATGTTTGCGCGCTGTCGCTGCTGCTGCCGCATCTGTAAAACAGAGTGAGGGAATGGTCCTAGGCCATGATTTGATTTTGATGGTACCTCACTCTGTTGATATTCTATTGAACAAAACTCAAACGCAACACCTCACCTCTGCACGGTTAACGAGGTATGAACTCATTTTGTTTGCCCCTCATATTCAAATTAAGAGGTGTTGCGTTCTTAATCCGGCTGAACTCTTACCTTTCCCGCAGAACACTGTTTGCGGTGATGAAGAATTACATGACTGCCTGTATACCACCGAACAAGAAACAAAGGGCAGGATAGATCTCATAGATACTCCTTTGGATAATGCAGAAGGGGAGCTGTTTTGCGATGGCTCCTGCTTCAAACTTTCGAATGGTACATCTACAGCTGCTTATGCAGTTACTACATTGAGCAAAGTTGTCGAAACTAAGAGAATTTCTCATAACTCCGCGCAGGCCGCAGAGATTATAGCGTTGACCCGAGCTTGTGAACTTTCCCGAGGGCGAAGAGTAAATATATATACTGATAGCCAGTACGCATTTGGGGTGGCTCACAACTTCGGAAAGCTTTGGTCGGAAAGAGCGTTCCTGACCTCACATGGGACCTTGATAGTGCAATTACTTTCGGCACTCTCGCTCCCTAAACGGTTAGCGATCATGAAATGTGCAGCACATCGCAAGGTCATAGATGATGTGGGCAAAGGGAACGCTTTTGTGGATTTGATAGCCAGACAAACGGCCACAGACCTTAGCACAGACATGTATGCCTCGAGGGAAATGAGAGATGTTTGCATAATGGATGAAGGTATTGGGTCTGTGCGAGATATTCAGACTGATGCCACGATGGAAGAATCTAGAAAGTGGGCTGAAGGAATGGGGAAACTGGATGACGAAGGGTGTTGGGTGGATACATCCGAAGGGAAATGGTTGCTTCCTGATTCTTATGTATTGGCAATGGTTACGATGGCACACGGTCCTACGCATGTGTGTGCCCAGCAGATCACGAGAATGTTAGAACAGGTCTGGGTGAATGACAAGATCCTGGACACTGCAAAGAGGCATGTCCAGAACTGTATGATCTGCCTACAGCAGAATGTGGGTAAGGGGACAGTGACTCCAAGGGGAAGTTTTGGGCCCCCTTCTGTCCCCTTTGAGGTTATACATTTTGATTTTATTGAAATGGAGCGATGTAATAATCTAAAATATGTTTTTGTAATTATTTGTGCCTTCAGTAAATGGGTCGAGGCTTTCCCCGTCAAAGATGCTACCGCCATGACCACTGCAAAGATTATGGTAAAAGAATTCTTTCCTCGATTTGGGCTCCCGAGGATAATCTGGTCGGACAATGGTCCTCACTTTATCGCAGCAGTAATTTTGCAAATATGTGCAGCCCTATGTATTGAGAAACGATTTCATTCAGCTAGGCATCCTCAAAGTGCTGGGTTGGTAGAAAGACACAACGGTATTTTAAAGAATAAACTTGCAAAAACATGTGCTGATATCAAACTAAAATGGCCAGATGCTTTGCCTATTGTGTTATTAGCTATGCGTACCACACCTCAGACTAGAACTGGGCTTTCTCCATTTGAAGTAGTAATGGGGAGACCTGCTAACATTTGGGGTCTCCCAAAACCTAAAGCCCTGAGGGAGGTGGAAAATGTATTGCTTGTAGACTACTGTAACCAGTTAACTAAAAACCTGTATTTCATCTACCACCAGGTGCATGCTGCTTTACCTGTACGGTTCACGGGCCCAGGACACGATATACAGCCTGGAAGTTGGGTCCTCGTGAAGGCCTACGAGAGGTCTTCCTGTCTCGCGCCTCGCTGGCGGGGACCCCATCAGGTGTTATTGGTCACCAGGACAGCAGTGCGGGTGGCTGGAAAGAAGAACTGGATTCACGCGACGCACGTCAAGAAACTTCCTCACCCGACGCCACACGCTACAGAAGAGGCAGAACCCCTCGCTGATGCTACAGTCTCTGATCTTGGAGTAGAAAACAGCGCTGTGAGTGCGTCGGAGAAGTTCTCTGAGCCAGAGGAGCTTGGGGAACAGTCCATTTCGTCTCCGCACTCTTTTGAAAACTTTGCTTCCGGACCACACAATTTTGGGTACCATCAGGTACAACCTTTGACCACGGAAATAGAACTACGGCACGAGTGTCGTGTATCTGGAAAAGGAAGTGATTGGAAAAATTGTCTTGTTATGAGAAAGTTTTGTTGAACAAAAAGGGATTCTGCTGGCTAGGGTTGGGAAGGACTAAGAAATCACGCGACCGTAGTGTCGCCAGCAACGAACATTGGGGCCGTCGATCGAGGAACTATGATGCCTGCCACCTTCACCGCTGCTCCCCGCACTGGACTTTTAGATAAGGGGGTGACCAAATCGAACAATGAACAATGTGCCTGGGCCCCGAAAACGTACTGTTGTGTTTTGATAATGATTATTGTTATTTTTGCAACTGCTGCTGTAGGACTTTGGTATTTCGAAGAAATCTATCCTTTGAAACCTTTATTACCGACCAAGATCGTACCAACTGTTTTGACTCCCTCTGTACATCTTCACACTCTGTCCCCTAGAGACTCCCAACATAGACAGAAGTATCATAATAACACTCTGATGATAGTAATGAATGCTACTCATGCCATTTTTAACAAGAGTAATTGTTGGATTTGCACTCATTTACCGCAAGATGGGAACAAGGGACTGGGATGGTATATACATCCTCTACCTTTAACGACTGCTTGCTATGCCTCTCTTAGAGCACTATTCTTTGGCCGATGGAATGATAGCATCTCAGGGAACTTTGATGGAACTAATTTAAATGATTTTGAGAAACGTGAATTGACTCCCCTGGGATGCTCGCTTTTCGCGAATAGAAGTAAACCTAACGTCGCTTCTATTAGGCCGTCTGACAAACTATCTCTTCCTTTTCAAACTCTGATCTCCTTTAAAATGGCTCCGATAGGCAATAATGATGCTGTACCTCCTTCTTATTCTATAAATCACAGTCCTGACTCAGTTCCCTTCTATGTACAGAGAAACGGCACTAGGCCAATGGAAGATTTTGAAGCTTGTAAAAACATTGTAAATTTGACTGGGGAAAACAGGCCTCTGTATGTAGGGGGGCCTGTTTATTTTGTTTGTGGTAGTTTAGCATTTCCCTGGTTGCCCAAGGATTGGCAGGGAACCTGTTATTTAGGAATATTATTACCCAGGGTATTTGTAGCAAGTACATTAGAGATTTCTAAGGCTCGCCCGCGGCGAGAAGACAACAGAGATACCCCTGGGCAAGTATTGGGGGACATAGCGAAATCAGTTGTGCCCTTTTGGGGACAAATAGCAAACTCTGAGAACATTAGGGGATTAGCAAGGGTACTGGAGAGAACGATCAACCGGACCACGGACATACTCTACAATATGACCTTAGAGCAAAAGGCAATAAGATTGGTAGCACTTCAAAATCGGATGGCATTAGATGTCATCTTGGCAGAACGAGGTGGAGTATGCAAATTAGTGGGGTCCGCTTGTTGTGTTTTCGTACCAGACTTCTTACCAACAATTTTTAAAGCAATTCAGAACTTGCATACTCTCAGTTCTGAAGTCCATATCCCTGTAGGAGACTGGAACCTTAGTACTTGGTTTTGGGATTCTTTGCGATCTTGGGGTTGGAAAGTGCTTTCTGTTATTCTGGTTATTTTAGGGATCCTGTTATTCCTTTGTTGCTGTTTTCAATGCCTCCCAAGTATATGTGGAATGATAGGGGGGTGTTGTGCTCAAGCAGTGAGCGCAATAGGGCATAAAATATACACCCCAGATACAGCATCTAAAGAATTCATGTTACAAGAGGTTCTTATGAACGACCTTATGGCTATAGACATTACGGACAATGATGCGGAATCTATGGATGATAATACATGGAGTTATGTTCGAAAGTATTAGGGATGATGTTTAGCACTTGGCATAGGCCAAAAGGAGGGTCTGTGGAAATCGAAATAATATTGTACCTCCTATTGCATTGTTTGAATGTATGTTGGCCTACGCCAAGTTGTCTAAAGACATTGTGTACATAGATTCCACGGCAAGGTCTTGACCTTAATGTATTGTGTAAATCGCCATCTTGGATTTAGCCGCCATTTTAGGTTCTCTTGTAGTGTGGAAGTCGCCCTGAACAACAAAATGGAGGCCGAATGACATTTCGAGTGGGATTCTGGCCGTTGTGACCTCCGCACACATGAATAAGTAATATGCCCGCAGGCCACTTGTTAGGGTCGCGAACTGAGACCTTGTCCTATCCCTGATCTATGTGTAAATGAACAACTATATCAGCGGAACTGATCAAAAATGCATACATTATGGGATTGACCTGGCAACGAACCCTAGGTCTGGTTCTGAGAATGGTTAACCCGCGAGGGGGGTTGGCCAGAGCTGGATAAAAAGTATAAAAACCTGAGTATCCCAATGTTCGGTCTCTCACACTAACACGGCGAACTACCGTTGATGGTTCGTTCTGTTACTCTGAGGGCCGAATAGCTATCCGTATGTCAATTGACTTTTGGTAATTGTTGTATCTTTGAATAAAGCGCTTTGTATGTTCTTTGTAACCTGTGTTGGTGTGTTTCCTTTTGGGCTTCCCGGCCTCATATCAATTTTTTTGTTTCCACAGTAGTAGCCCCAGAGTGTCTGAGGCCCATCGCCCTGATCAAGAAGCAAAACTCACAAGAATTGAGGGTGTGCATAAACTGTAGCCTTAACTGTAATTTCTTACAGCTACCCCCTCCGCGGCATAAATGAACTCATTCTCATGATGAAGGAATCCAGAGTGTTCTCCAAGCTGGATATGAGAGATGCATATTATCAGATTCATCTTCACAAAGAATCCAAGACACTCACAGTGTTTATCACCCCGTTTGGCACGTATCAGTTCACTAAGATACCTTGCAGTTTGTCGTCCGCAGCTTCAGCGTTTCAGCGCATGATGGACTTACTAATGCGCAACATAGGAAATGTGCCCTACTTCCAGGACGATATACTGGCATATGCCACAGATGAACACATGCATGATGTCACTCTCAAAAGAGTTCTTAGCAAATTACAGGATGCCGGAATAAAGTTGGGATACGAAAAGTGAATCCTAAGGGCACCAGAGGTTGAATATTTGGGGTACAAGATTTCTTCCTGAGGTATAAGCCCCAAACAAAACCTGGTGCGAGCCATTATCAAGGCTCCGGAGCCAGCCAACAAGGAAGAAGTGAGGTCGTTTCTGGGACTTGCCGAATACTACGCCAAGTTCATCCCCAATTTTTCAGACATCACAATGCCCCTGAGAAACCTATTGAAAAAAGTTGCAAAGTTCACATGGCAGGAGGCCCAGAAGGAGGCTGTAGAGAATATAAAAGGATGGATTGTGGAAGCACCGTGCCTAGAGCCGTTAAATCCAGTGTGGGATACAGTCATCACCACGGATGCCAGTTTGTGTGGGTAAGGGGCCGTACTCACCCAGAAGAAAGGGGATACCGAACATGTAGTGGCATTCACCTCTAAAGCCCTGTACACAACTCAGACGAATAACTCCACAGTGGAGAAAGAGATGTTGGCCTGCGCATGAGCTGTTGAGCACTTCAGGACTTACGTATGGGACACCAAGTTCAAACTTGTCACCGACCATAAGCCCCTCATTCATATGCTCAGTCCAGGAGGGACAAAGCCGTCAACACCCCGGCTGGCACGCATCGCGGCCAAACTGCAGGAAAACGCATTTGAAATAACCCACATAGCCGGGTGAAGAAATGCCCAGGCGGACTACATGTCAAGGTTATCTGAAAACAAAGAAAAATCAGCCACATTTCTGAAAGATTAATGCATTGTAGCATCTATCCAAGACCTCAGGGGCCCAGAATTTCTAGATTTAAGTGAAGGACATTGGAATGAGGAGGATAGGAAAGAGTCCACCATGGTGAGACTTAGAGAGTGGCTTAGGAATGGATGGCCAGAAGAAAGGGCCATACCAAAAGGCATGAGGCGTATTAGAAAAGTGGCTGAAGAAATCTCAGAGGTGAAAGGATTGCTCATTAACAGAGACCAAGTAATACCGCCAGTGGTAATGAGAAGAGTCATTCTGTACATGGCCCACTCAGGGCATTCAGGAAACACCATGACATGATGAAGTGTGAGAGAGGCGTACTGGTGTCCTGCCATGGACCAGAAAATACGCAACATGATTGAGAGATGCCACGAGTGTCTCAACAGTGACAAACACTTGAAGACCAGTCAAGCCCTGATGATTCCCACGAGATCCCAGAAGCGGTGTGGCACAAAGTGGGGTTGGATTTCATAGGACCATTGGAGGCAATGGCTCCTGAGCATCGTAATGGCATAGTGATTGTAGACTACCTGTCTAAATGCGGAGAAGCAGAATTTGTCCCTAACTTTACTACAGCTGCTGTCATAGAAGACCTCACATACATTTTTCAGAGAGAAGGATCCCCAAATATTTAGTCATGGACAAGGGAGTGCAACTTGTGTCATGGGAAATGGAGTCATTCCTGCAGAAACACAACATAAACAGAGGAAGGCCGCGCTGTATCATCCCCAAGCAAATGGACTAGTGGAGAGGGCAAATAGGTCAATCAAAGGAACCATCCAGTTAGTAACTGCTTCCGGCATGGATCCACTCAAAACAGTCAAGGAGCCTGTCGCGGCCCACAGATTAATCCCTAACGGCATCACCCAAGTGGTGCCATTTCGAATGCTGAGGGGAAGGATAGCAGCATCCACACTGCTGCCACCGTGGTTGACCAGAGTAAAAGAAGATGATGAAGTAGACATGGCAGAAGTGGTGTGGAGGCTGGAAAACAGCAAAGCGATCATGAAGAGATGGAGTGATTAGAGACGAACAACCCAAGGCTGTGAAGTCAAGGAAGGCGACTGGATCAAAATACGACTACCGAGCAAAGACCAAATGAAAGGTTCAAAGTTCAGTCAACCGGTAAAAGTCCTCCACAGAGGGACAAATCACATTCGCACAGAGGATGGCCGCACATGGAACATGGAGTGTGTGGCAATGCTTGAGAAGCATTGCACAGCAGAAAGAACCCAGGAGGGATTGTAAAAATCTTGTAAAATCCCCGACAGAGATGCCACAAGAGAACGAGAATTAGAAACCTTCACAAGAGAAATCATGGAGCGATAGACAGAAAGAAAGGCTTCGGAAACATCCCAAGAAGCAAGTGAAGCACACAACACAGGTGGTAGGAAGGAAGATCATCCTAGAAGAGAGTACAGAAGACCAGTGAAGTATGATGACTTTGTAATGAAATAAACTTTGCTTGGTTATCAAAGGGAGGTGTGTAGGGTCCTTGCAAGATTATGCGCTACAGTGTAATCGCACGAGACTTCCCGCGTGACCCGGTGAAAGCTGGCAAAGCGCGCCATGAACAGTTGTGAAGGCACCAATGCTACAGAGCAGTTTGTGCTTCGACGTTCCTCCTAATGAGGGACTGGAGACTGACTCAGGACTGCAGAGCAGACCAGGAAACCTCTGTCCTGCATACTTACTTCCTTATCCATGGACTTATAAGGAACTTCTGTTAGTATTACTTGCTGATGGTTACCACACCAAATAAAGTTGCTTAATCCTGCTGGCTCATCCCCTCTTATTATACTACACATAGCCATCTCACTTTTCCCATTGCTGTTCAGTACACAGGAGCTCATTTTAAATGAGCACGTAACGTAAATGAGCAGCGTAAAAGCCTTGCCCTATGCTTTTTCCACATTCATGCAGATCACGACTAATTTTCATGTATTTGTATGGCAGAGATGAGGGGCAGATCGTAACTTATGTTTCCATTGCTCCCTTCTTCTTCGCCATACAAATACCACAGCATTTGCGCCAGGATGGATTTTCATGCTGGTGCAAATGCTGTGGATTTCAATGGAACCCGCCATATTTTTGCACCAGTAAACAATAGGCGGGCTCCATAGAACCCATTGTAAACAGTGCGTGAACGCCGCCTATTTGCGACAATTAGCTCCAGAATCTTAGAGAATACTAAAACAGGAGTACAAATCATCCGCACATTTCTCATGCATGGGTTTACACCCATTTTATCCATCCAAAGTATTTTCATGTTTTTAGGAGACGAAGTGGGGATGTGGTATGTAGCCCCCACCCCACCCACTCTGCCAGCCAAACAGTATGGCTTTGCCACCAGCATCACACTGTTTATGTTGGTGGAAAAGCAATGAATCCCTTGGAATTCACTAGTTTTTAGCAACATTATAAAGTGCAAATAATTCATGTAAAACCAGGTTCCGGACACATTTCATTTGATTTATTGCACTGCACAGTGCAAAGAACAGAAATTGTATGGATGGGACAGGTTGCACATCTTTGTGATTTTCACATGCACATAAAAGATTTGCTGATTTGGTCAAGGGCATCTCCAAGCGCTCAGGCATCTCCAGATGTGATCCAACTTTAGGATTTGAGAATCGGGAATAAGACAGCAGGTAAGATTTCAGATACAGGGGAGATGTGTGTAGCGGTGCACTCTATTTGTTTGTTTAAATTTCCACTGTGTTTCAAAGAATTGCTGAATGATTAAGGGTGTTTCAGGTGCTCCCGGTCAAATCTTGGCTACAAGATCATGGTAAAGAACAATTGAGAATAGTCCCTGAAAACTTCGGAAGACAAGACATGGGCACACTATCACAAATTAATTGCAAACAAATTTGAAACGCAATTAATTTGCGATGGTGTGCCCATGTCTTATGTTCCGAAGTTTTCAGGGGACCCTTCTCAACATTTCAGAAACAATGATGCATCTCCTTATTTGCTCCAGTGCAAATCTTTCAGAATAAAGTTCAACAAATGCAACAAATCGTTCTGTGCAATTTTCAGAATCACGAGACAATTCTGAGGTGTCGTCTTCCCCGGTCTGTACCTCTTGGAGCTGCAGTAAGATATAATAAAAATCAATTCCCATATTTCAAAACACAAAGTACATAAATTGCACATGTAAACAAAGAAGGCAAATATTATTACGTAAATGTAACTGGAGGAATGAGAAACTGTCAAATCTGAGCAGATTATTACCAGAAAGGTAAACCATTGAGGCCCTATTTAGGCAAACTGACTATTGTATGTCAGTATTTCTCCGTTAGATCCTTAAAACAATTGTCATTTTACATTGTTTGACTGATGTATTCGCTCATGTATTTCTTGCAGTAGTGGTCTTTCGTTAGAAATGTGTTTTAAATGTTGTGCTATAGCAAATGCTTCAGTATCCTTTCATAATCTGTTTGGGAGTTGCAAAAAACAGATACTGTAGTGTATCCAGAGCTCTGTTACAGTACAGTAGTAAGTGCTACAGTTCACCCCTGACGTTCTTATGCAGTACAGTATAGTTGGTCTTTTTTTTGGTATTTTGTTTGCCCATGTGAGTAGTAACCACCCCTGGAAAATGACATGATTATACAGGCCTGTAATGGGCAGTTTAGCAAAGATAAACCAGCAAAACGGACCTTCAGGCAGCCTAATGGGAACTCCCTCATTGACTATATCTTTATCACAGGTTCAGACTGGTCAAAGATCACTGATTTTGAAGTGATCGAGAGATCTGAAAGTGTCAATCTTACATTAACCGTGAAAATAAGGGCATCTGATGCAAAATTGGGTTCCCCTAGTAACAATGTCCATTCTCATCCTGTGAGGGTTAGCGGCCATGCCCGGAGAGCCATCAGATAGGCTATCACTTTGGGTAAATGGGCTGCCCTCTATTCAGCCCTGTAAAGTTGGGATCGCATACTCTTTTGGAAATTGGTGACAACTAGCGAGTTGATGGGCAACCAGCCACTACTCTGCCATATTAAGGAGGACGGGTGCTGGTCACACTTTGCTAATTTTTATCCAATCACTGTGCCCACCACCAATTGTTTTTGGTGGGATTTTCCTGGAGCTTGACTGTCTGACAGTGACTATTGAAGAGGTGGTTACAGCCCCAAATTCCCTAAGCAGTGGTAAAGCTGCAGGCCCAGACCTTATTCCGATTGATTTATTAAAAGATAGGGTGGCTATATGGGCCCCTGTACTTTCGAGGTTATTCAATGCTATTCTTTCCAGAGGTGAGGTTCCAGTTTCATGGAGAAGGGAGGTGATCACAATAAAATTTGGTAAAGACAACCCATGACATTTCCACCCAATCTCACTTCTGGACGGGATTGGCAAACTCTTTGGTAAGGTAGTGCTGAAACATCTACAGGACTGGGCTGACAGGGGCGGCATAATTCACAATCTTCAGGCGGGCTTCAGAGAAAACAAAGGAACGATTGATCATTATTTAATGTTTTTCCTTTCATTGCAAAAATATACTGTCCTAAAGAAGATGTGGCTGTATGTAGCTTCTGTTGACCTAAAAACTGCATTTGACTCAGTCTGTAGAGCCACTCTATGGCATATATTGCATAAACGTAAAGCCCCAGGTGTTTTGATCAACATATTACGTCAGCTTTACTCTTCAAACACGGCTAGCGTACGTTTTGGGGTTGCCCGCAAATTGACTCGTTCTTTCACCATCGAAAGAGGGGTCAGACAAGTCTGTTCATTGGCATCCTTCCTTTTCAATCTCTATTTACAAGAAGTAATTGATACTCTACCAAGAGAGTGCCAAGATTGGCCCATAATTGACGCTGATAAATAACCAGCCCTGTTTTTCGCTGCCCACTTGTGTCCCCAGATACTCCAGGATAAAGGAACGGCGAAGGGACATGAGGATGATGAACAGGAAGACTAGTACATTGAGACAACAGAAGACATACCTGAATTCTTTACTAGAATGAGACCACCTATGGGCATGAGACAGAGACAACTGCAACAGGACCTGCCTCAGGAAGAGCCACCAATTTTAAATGCAGCTCAACTCCTACCTTTATCCCTTGTGGCACCAGGACCTAGTAGTCGAGGGGGCAAGGGGAGATAGGCACCAATAGGCACACCTCCCTCATTTAAACCGTCTGTGATGAGGGGAGGTACAGTGTATGGAACGGGTCTCAAACCTTTTTTTTAGCTCCCCTCAAACAAGCGCTGGCTGGTCATGTGGAGGGAGAGAAACAGCAACCAAATATTGTCACTGTACACATCCTGTGGACACCTGAGGGCTTTAGAACATTCCAGAATTCCAGAAGTAGCCCAGTAATGTGGGGAAGAGCTGCAGACTGTTTTACAATGTTACAACCCTTTGTGGGCAGACATGAACCAACTTTTGAGAATAGTTATGCCACCAAAGGAGAGACAGAGAATGACTGAACGGCGGCTTGGCCCACCCTCAATACAGTCATGAGGAATATTCTTGTGCAAATAGGAGAAAGAATAGCGAAGTCTGTTTCAGAAATATGCCAAAGGAAGAAAGGATCAAACTGTAAACAGAATAATGGGAATCTCCGGCTGTCTATTTAGACATATTGAAGGTGGTATTTACTCAACACTCTAGTATTACCAAACCAGACGAAACAGCCCAAGAAGCCATAGCCAACTCCTTTGTCTCCTGCCTTTTACCTAAGGTACAGGCACTGCTTTACAACATGTGCATAGGCTGGCAGACTAAACCACTGGAGGAGTAGTGGCGATTGAGAACCATTGCCTCACATACCACGAAAATCAAAACGGAGACGTTTGGGAACAAGTTAACGACACTTCAAATACAGAGTTGTTCAGGTACAGCTAGAGGCAATGGTATACAATGCCCCAAATACTGTGCTATGGGGAGGCAGACTTAGAAACAGAGTCCAGGGGAGGGGGACAGATGGGCCAGGTCAACAGGGAGGATGCACGGGACAACCCTTTCATCCTGGGAACTGGCCAGCCAACAGCAGGCATGGAGGGTGCCAGACCAACAGAGACAGGGAGGGTTGCAGAATCAGAAGTCCCAAGGGTGGTGGGGTCACATTCCATAATATGACATTATTGTAGACAAGAGGGCCATTGGAAAAATGAATGTCCATACAGACCGCAGAGGCCATGTAAACAGGGAAAAGTGGGGCCTGCAAATTCCACACCAGGGTGAGTGAATACAACTGCAGGATGCCTCACAAGGGGATTTGCCTCAGTTCCTGAACCTAAATGTGAGCCCTTCTACTCCCATGGACAACAACACCTCGAGAGCAGATCAAAGCTTCTTCTGCCAACCGGGGGGATGGACTCTGTAAACTCTTTTAATTCCAGTAGATCAAGCGGTTCCATATTTCCAATGTCAGGTGGGAGAGAAACTTGTAGCTTGCTTAGTAGACACTGGACCTATTGTGGATGGATGTGTTCCCCATATTCCATTATCTGAACCTTCACAGTTGCCATAGGGCCCATAACAGACTATCACACATTCCTTTTGAGCCCCACATCACTTGTGAATTAACTAGTGAGGGATCTGTTGTGTAAATTGAGGTGCACCATGTACTGTACCCCTGATGAGTGTTTTTGAGTTTTTGAGTGTGCTTTCCGAAAATGCTGAGGCTGTTATGGCAACCCTTAAAGAAGAACAAGGGGAACAGCCTGAGGAGGAGGAAGAACAGTGGTCCAGTGACTTAAAGCATCTGATTAACTCCATAGCTAGTTCCTTTTGGTCCACCCAGGATAATGAAGTAAGATACATAGACAAAGATCCAACGAACAAATAAAGATCGATCCCTTCAATAAATTGCCCTGCATTCTCCAATACCCTTTTAAACCTGAAGCAGAAGCAAGCCTCACATCAGTTATTGAATCCCTTTCAAGCCATGGGATTATGATACCACTATTAGCACATGAAATACCCCAATTTTGCCAGTGAAACAGCTGGGAAAGATGTATCATTTTTTACATGACCTAAGAGCCATTAAGGCAGTAGTCAAATCCTCATTCCCAGTTGTCCTCATTCTCAGTGGTTCCTAATCCAGCCACCATACTGTCCTGCATTCCACTGGAGTGTACTTCACTGTAGTTGAAATGCTCTGCTTTCTTTTTGGTACCCATACACAAAGATGGCCAGTTTCCTTTTGCGTTTTGCCACAGAGCAGTCCAGTACATGTTGACCCGTTTGACCCAGGGGTATACAGAGTCCCTCACCCTTTTTTCTTAACAACTCAAAAAAAGATTGAGATGATATTAAGTTATCTGGGAAATCAGTGTTGGAACAATATGTTGATGATTTGTTGATTGCCTCGTCTTCCTATGAGGCCTATAACATAGACACTCAAGTGTTATTAACAGCATTAGCGGAGAAGGGACACAAAGCCTCCAAGAAAGAGCTCCAGTTATTCACCCGTAAAGTCCACTACTTGGGAAATTACATTGTGGAAGGATTCAGCTGATATCCTCATCGTGAAATGAGAGCATTTACAAAATCCCTAAACCTCAAACCATGACCGATATGATGGCATTCCTAGATGTAGTCGGTTACTGCCGCCAATAGTTCTTAGGCTATGCAGAAATAGTGGAGCCGCTTCAGACTTACAATCGCCTCAAAACCATAGAACCCCTACTGTGGACACCAAAAGTATAGGAGGCTTTTACTAAAAATAAAAACTGATCTCTGTGTCCAATACACTTCGCAATTTTAATCGCTCTAGTTAAAGTAGGGTTTTGTTCTTTCCACATTTCCTCTCTTATTTTGTTATTGTTACATTTAATCATTAACTGGTCTCTCAAGTACTCCTCTTGACAATGAGTAAACTGGCATTTCACAGCTAGCCCCCTCAAAGCCTTAACAAATTCTTCAATGCTCTCTCCCATTTTCTGCTCTCTGTTTGCAAAATGATACTGCGCTAAAATAATGTTTTCTTGTACTTCATTGTGCTTATCCAGTGTGGCCATGGTCCTCTCATAGACCCCAGCCTCTTCCAATCCCACCAGTTCTGGCAGTGTCTTCAAAATCTCTTGACCAGCAGGCCCTAAACAATGGTATAAAAGAGCCTCCTTCCTCTCATTCGAGTAATTAGTGCTGAATACAGCTAAGACATACTTGGAGAAACCATCTCTCCAATCAGCCCACCGCACTCTAGGTTCCCCAGATGTAGGCAGAAAAAATACTGGACCAGGTACATTAACCATTTTGTCATTGTTCTTCTCACTGTAAATCCAGGCTTGATCTACTGACTGTGGTTGCCTCTGCTTGGTTAAGCTCTTTTCACTTTATAAGAACCATACCATTGGGCTTTCCGTAATTTATCATATTCAATACACTGATATTTCTACTTGAATTCAGAATTCAGACACAGTCCAAATTGTCCCACATGTGCAGTGTTATGTTTCATTGCAACACATTTCTCCTTTAACTCTCAATGGGCTGCAGCCCATGCCTATTCACTAACGTTCTTTGTTTCACTTTCACTGTGTCAGTCACCTAGACAATGCAACGCTGTCTAGCAACACGTGCACTGACAGGCAGCGCTGGGTCCTTTCCACGAGCGAGTCTCGATCTGAATAGAGGCTTGAACCGAATACAGGCCACTCTGACAGCATCTACAAGTTGCCACTACTCAGCGTGGTGTTAAAATGCGCTTAGGAGACTGCGGCTGCTCCCCTTCTGAAGTACCTCACTTGCAGCTCTGTCGAAGTGCCAAGTTCACTCTAATCAAACACTGCCTCCTCCCTCTTTGACGGGATCTGAACTTCACTGCTCAGGAGTTGCTTTCTCTGCCTTCTACCTCTTCCTTCTGTTCTCCTTGCCCCATTGTTGAGTGATAAAGAGAGAGCTGCACACTCACTGTTGGTGCTGAATACTATTTATTTACAAGCTTACATAAGCACAGTAAGCTATTCTCACAGCGACCCCCCAGCCAGTCTCCAGATCAACTAACACCACTGGAACCTGGAACCCTCAGGCCAGTCACCAGGTTCCAGCTGACATAACCTACCATAGAATATCAGAAAATACCAAGTTCCAGCTGGCTGGCTGTGAACTATATAAAGATCCCACATAATACTAAGATGAATGAAACCCTAACACATAGCTTCTTGGCGCTTTATTCGATACTGTCAATTGAAGTCTCCTTAGTTGCATCCTGAGGCTTCTCATCCAATCTGGGTAGCATTTGCACTGCTCCTTGGCTGTGTGGGTACCTCTCGACATATTTGTCTTTCATAGGAGCACTCAGAATCGGTCCAAAATGATATGGGTGATTGCGGTATCTGCAGTTCTTCTTCTGGACCATGTAGTTTATGGGAGGGGGAGCAGGGGTAGGATTCGACTATCCCTCTTCAATGTTCTGTGAGGCCACAAATCATGGGTGTAGCTGCAACCGATGCTAGTTCATCAAGAGTAAACTTCTTAGTGCCTTTGCCTTTGCCAGCTATGTTTTATTCTTGTAACAATCAAATAATAGTAGTATTGTATGCATCACTTTTTGCATATTATTCAGTTGTACAATTGGTCCAATACACTGATGGGAAAGAGCTGCAGTGTAAGCGATTACATTTTCTTCTTTTTCACTTTGCATCATAATTCCTCACCTAGAAGGATCATTGATGTGTTTGTAATTTAACCCATACACTATTGGTGAATTGGTCACAGTTTCAGACTTGAGCAGGGGTACTATCCCTGGTGTTTTTCCACTTGACCCTTCTCTTCATTGGGTCAGACCTGTGATTAAGGCTCCATTAGTTCTACTTTTGTCTATTATGAAAACCAGATTGTCTGTAGTAGAGAGGATAGGTGAAGGCACTCAGCATGTGAGCTGATACTGTGTACTTTTAGTCTTACAGTAACATTGGGTTTAGCTGATACGAGATCCATGAACCCTAAAGTGATCTCAGTATTAAAGGGGTAGTTCACTCAAAAATGTTATTGTTTAAAAAGATGGTCCATAATCAAAAATATATATAAAAAATATTTGTTTTAAAGGTTTCTATGTAAAATTGTTGGGAAATGAGGCTCAAAGTTTTAATATTGGGGCATCCAGTTTGTGAAATGAAGCAGCCTCCTCTGTTGATGTTAAGCTCTGCTCATGTGGCAATAATCAAGCAAAAGCCCCCCTATTTTTCTTACTGCTGCCGGAGAGCAGAGCTTAACAAGAAGAGAGGAGGCTGCCACAGTATTCATAATAACCTTGACTTTCTTTTTATGTTTCCTGTGCTCAAAAGGGCCAGAGGAGCACAGAAAACATAAAATGAAAGGCAGGGCAAATATACATTTCTAATTTTTATTGATATACTTATAGCCGACTTTGTATAACATATTACATATTACATATTACAATTCCATATACATTACATGATAAAAATTCCAGATCACTTAATATCAATTCTAAAAAAGGTTTACTTAATCTTGCACAAAACATTTTAAAATATCAACAATTTTCAAGTAAAAAGACACTATATAAAATATCAAGTTAATGTAATTTCCTAATAAAAATGTTCTCCATAGATCAACAATAGAATTCATATCAACCCTTTTACAATAAGATTTGATGTAATTGTGACGTAGGGACAACAAGCTCTCACAATCGATTATGAGGTGTTGGTTCGGTCCAATCATATTTACACCACAAAATCGACAATAACGTCTGTCACGACTGATACCCAACCATGCGCCCTTAGTCTCCAGCACCTCTGAGGCATTGAATCTCATTATTAAGTATTTCCGAAAAGTTCTCATACTTGGGTAAGCTTTGATGTACTCAGGTGTATTCGTTCGGATGGCCCTCATAGAACAGTAGGCTTCGCTATGTGCCTTGGTCAATAATGCATTCATATATGTAGCATGACCTTGGGTACTTAGCATCACTTTTAGTCTTGCTTTCAACCCAGCCTTAGTACCAGATGTTAAAAAACCCTCAGACCATTGTGTGTATACTCCTTTAAGTGTGTAAGCTATCCCAGGAAGCGACCTGCCCTCTAATCTCTGTAATGCTTGGGCATAGGGAACAATGATCGTCTCAGTAGAGAGAGTACATAAGTTATGGTAAAACAGAACAGATTGACTTATGTATGCTTCATTTACACTTTTGATGGCAAATTCAAGGTATATATACTCAATTGATACACTGTGAGGTAAACACATGAGTCTACGTAGCATCTTTGCCTAAAATGCAACTAGACGTGTTCCATAGTTATGTCCCCAAATGGCTATAGCATACAACAAAATGGCTTTCACTTTCGCAGTGTACAATGTTAATATTGCCAAAACAGAGTAGCCCACATGTTTGCCAATGAGTGCACTCAACACATTTGTCGCTGACTTGCAACGTTCCTTAACGCTAGCCCATTGTGCTTCCCAGTTCAATTTCTCATCAATGACTATACCTAGATACTTATAAGTTGTCACCTGTTCTAGCATGATATTATTAATTTTCCAAACATACTTTTTCTGATTTTCCTTAACGGGGAACACCATCACTTTGCATTTCGAGATGTTTATACTTAACCCATTGTCGCTAGAATAGGCAGCCAAAGTATCCAACATATTTTGCAAGCCTTTAGGAGTGTAGTCGAGGATTAACAGGCCGTTGGCATAAGTTAACCAACCAATGTTGCTAAGCTTATTTTGATAGGATTGGCAGTGGTATTTGCAAATGCTACCTGCATGTCAGCTAAGTAAAGGTTGAACAGGATGGCTGCAACTATGCAGCCTTGCTTTACTCCAGAGGTTGTTGGCATCAAACCTGATAATCGCCCCTTAGCATTCAAGCGCATCTGGACATTGGTGTCTGAATATAGTAACATCAACATTCTCAAAAGACCTTTGGGAATGTTTCAATTACGAAGTTTACACCATAAGCGATTTCTCTGTACTGTGTCGAAAGTGGCTGAGAAGTCTATATATGCACCATAGACGTTCACATCTCTATTCATTCTCACATGTTCTATTGCGGTTGTTAGCATGAATAGTTAATGGGTTGTACTAGATTTGGCAGCGCAATTATAAATCATTTGCCGGATGCACAGGAAACTTAAAACAAAAGTACCAGCAATTATGAATACTCTGCCGGCGGCCGGCGCAGTATTCATAATTGCAGCGACTTTCGTTTTAAGTTTCCTGAGCCGGGTAACTTAAAACAAAAGTACCAGCATTCATTAATACTACACCACCCACCGGCAAGTGGCATTGTATTTATAATTTCTGGTACTTTTGCTTTAAGGCTCCCAAGCTCCCCCGGATCGGGGGAGCCTGGTAGACTTAAAACAAAAGGCACAGCAATTATAAATACATCACACGCCAATCACTGCATGGTATTCATAGTTACCAATACTTTCGCTTTAAGTCTCCCGAGCTACCCCGGGCCAGAGTAGTCTGGGAGACTTAAAACGAAAGTCCCGGCAATTATAATGACTACAACGCTGCACGCCGATTGCAGCAAGCAGTGTGGTACTTATAATCGCCGGGATGTTTCCTTTAAGTCTCCCGAGCTCCCCCGGGTCGGGGGAGACCGGGAGACTTAAAAGGAAATGCATGGCAATTATAAATACAATGCTGCACTCCAATCTGGGCTGGGGGAGAATGGGTAAAGCAGGAAGAATAAAAAAGAAAAGAAGGGGAAGTGGCAGCGCTCACCAGCAGCACAGGGCAGGAGCCTAACAGCATTCTCTGCTCTCTGGCAGTAATAGGCAAAAGCTCCCAGTAGGGCTTTTGCTTGATTGTTACCACAAGAGCAGAGCTTAACATGAACAGAGAAGGCTACTTCATTTCACAAAATGGCAGCCTCCTAGTGTTAAAAAAACAGACTTAGAGGCTCATTTCCCAACAATTTTCAATAGGAACATTTTGTACAAATATGTTTTATATATATATTTTTGATTGTGGCCCATCATTTTAAACAATACCATTTTTGAGTGAACTGTCCCTTGAAGGCCTTTAAGGTCAAAGTTCAGAGGGTGTAACTGCAAGCTCTTCATTTACGAAAAGAAACCTTTCTAAATTGTATACTAACATCCCATTTGAGTTCCAACTCAGGCCAGGATGGGCCATTTATCTGTAGACCTCTATGTTTCGCTACTTATTTATTTATTTTGATTTATTTATTGCATTTCTTGACACCGCCCAGACAAAAAGGTATCACAGCGCTAGAAGCAGGGTACAGTTAGAAATCGGTGTTACAACTCCAATTGCAATAAATAATAGGTTTTCAAAGGGGTTGCAAAAAGGTTTAAGATGCAGTTACAGTCAATAGTAGGTAGTACAAGAGGGTTACAGGTGGAACAAATGTTGACATCATTACAGAGGAGGCAGTTGTAGGTTATCTGGTAGTTCATTACATGTTAGGTCGTCAAGGGTATTCATTAAACAGGACTGATTTAACTTTTTTTTTCTGAAAGAGAGGGTATGAGGTTTCTTCTTAAGTTCTATTTCAGGTTT
This sequence comes from Ambystoma mexicanum, assembly GCF_040938575.1. Taxonomy (NCBI): domain Eukaryota; kingdom Metazoa; phylum Chordata; class Amphibia; order Caudata; family Ambystomatidae; genus Ambystoma; species Ambystoma mexicanum. Next base: position 887,668,926 of record NC_090922.1, read on the forward strand.
TCATTTCTCCTGTCCACAGCAATTAACTCCTGGCTCATCCATAACAGACAGATAAAAGTATACCTATTCTGCATGCAGATGGGAATATCAGTGATCAACTATTAGGGTCTTCGTTTTGCAAATTGTGTTTTGTCCTCTACCTCCATAAGCAAATCTCTTGTTATTTTTGGTCAGGTCTCCAAAGACCCTTTGCCTGGTTGGCAATGGTGTGTGGTGCTGCATTTCATAGTTTCAGGCATGCTAATGTCTCCAGGTTTAAGAAGGTAATAGCTTTCAGGATTGACTCATTCTGCTTCATTTCACTCTTTTCCAGAACAGGGGTGATTTTGAGGATGTTTCTTGTGTGTTGTAGCTATATGTGAAACTGCTACACTCCTAAAAGTTAAGCGGGATCCTCTGCAGTTCAGGCTTGTATGGGTTCATCTTCCAAACCTTTTTATCAAGGGACAGGACCTTAATTCATGTATCTCATTTCTGTTTCACAGGACGAAGGAGATCTGATGTATTTCTTAGTACCTCTATTCCTGCTCATCCATGGATTGCTCTAACTTCATTTTGTTTATTATGATGACTATGTGCCGTTTTCTATTGCTTGTTGATGTCCTATATTCTCTGTCTTCCTCTCCTTTGGGAAATCAGATGCTTTTCCTCCTCTTTTAGACTGGCAGTCAGGGTTGGATTACCCATTGTCTAGCAAAGCTTATTAATCAGCAATGGTTCCCTTTACTGCACACAAGTTCCAGAGGTGTTGTCTTCCAGGTGTTCTGATTGGCAGCAATTGTAGCTGTCCAATTTCTGAAGAAAGGTACTTGATACATTCTATTCACCCATTGTTTTTATCACAGATTTACTCTAATTTTGTATGTTGGTTGGGCCCTGTGGTGAGCCAGAATAAGGAGTGTAAAGACTGGAGGGGGTGTCTGTGGTACTACCCACTACATGATTGGGGTACAGACAAAGAGGCACCCCAGCCAAGGCTCCCAAAGGTGTAGCAATGGATGAGCAACCAAGGCTGAGACTCAAGGGAGTTGATGCAGGCTGCTTCTTAGATACAGTGAATCCCCAAGCCCCCATAAAGGAATGTCCATACACTATATGTGCTAACTGTGAGACAGGCATGGTATCAAGAGAGACACAGACTCCAAAGCATTTGTTTTAAAACCTTTATTTACGAAGGTTCCTGGGTTGGTAGAATGCCAGACTGGCCCTAACTCTAAAAGGAAAGTTCCCTAAACTGATGTTTCTAATGGTCATTGTTGTCTAATAGTCCATCTGTGTCTAAATCTATGCGTACCCTCACGCTGTACAAAAATGTGATGGGAAGTATTTTCAATAGGAAAAATGGTGGTTGAACAAATAAAATGGCAAAACCAGACTTGGTTCCAGGTGGTCTTCTCACCAGGTTCAACTTTCACATCTTTGAAGGCTTCCCTTTAACTTTGCTCAAATACTTTAACCAATGCAGCCCTTTTTCTTGCGCATTTAACATGCCACTTTGTATCGCATTCTTCACAACCCGGCTCTGCAATGCGTTTAGACTCACCAGGCTAACTTCCACGCTTCAGCATCTCAACGGTTCTTTGTTCCGAGGTCAGGGTCTCACCGCCTGCCCCTCAGACACGCCTGGGCTGTCTCACTGGCCCAGGAGAATGAGCACTTGAATCTGCAGTTGCTACAGGAGACCAGCCTGCCCCTCAACTCCCATCTGCAGACTCGTCTGGGCTCCCTGGAGACACAGCTCCATCACCACGCTTCAGTACTTGCAAACTGCAGCTCCTTAGCGTTTCGGCATACAGGTCTCTGGCCTCTGGTCCTGGGTAGCTTTGGTGTCTCAGCTCTCCTCCCAACTCGCTCTTCTGCTTGCTTTCCTACTTGCTCATCATTTTGTGTGAGACCATACCATTTATACCAAAAAGAACAGTCAAGTGGAGTCAGGTGTAAATAGTTACTAGTAAATACCTGACTCTGCCTGACTTCATTTGTGGGATAGTTTGGATTCCTTCTACGGTAGGTTGCCATTATTTTTCCCTATTGGTAATCTTTACTGAACTTAGTCTCCTGTTCCTCGTCTCAGTATTGGTTGGAAGTGGAGAGAGGGAGTTGGGGTTAGATTGGATTTTACATAGACAGGTTATTCAAGATGATGTGTAATGAATTGGGGAACACCTCTTGGTCCTAATCTGGTAGACAAAAGATCAACCCTTTTGTATTAAAGTATTCCTTATGTTATCCGCCCGGATATGTGAGTACGGGTTAGTATAACCCTTCCCATGATCTGAATTGGGAAAAGACATAGAAACGTTGGAATCAGGATTTTGAATTCATCTCTTTCTTGGGTTAGGAATAATGGGGTCTGCATAATCTACAAATGCGTCTGGGATTTCTCCACCTATTTACCCAATGAGAATACTGTGTTTTGCCTAGAGTATTCTCCTGAGGGTAGCCCCGGTCTCCCCTAGCCAGGTGATACTCCCTCACTTGTCCAAACCCAGGGATGGGATCCAAAAGTAATGGCCCTCCCCAGGCCACCTGAATGGAGGATTCTCAGGGTCTACATCAGAGAATACCTCTGGGTTTCTCACATAACACATCCTTTTATTAGATAAAATTAGGTTTAGGTGAATATATACGAATAGATAAAACCCACTTTGTACTGAGGAAACTCTGCTTCAACAGTTACTTTTTGGTACCATAGTTATTCTTAGATTCAGTAATAATGCACAAATTGGTATATGTCATAAAATACACTAAAACTATTAAACACTGTTTTAACTTCAAACCACCAATGTAGAAATGCAGCCAACTTACTTTCTAACACTGGCAGAAAACATTTCAATGTCAAATGCAATTCTCTCTGGAAATCCGTCCCCCTTCCTCCACCTGGCCGACCTGCAATAAAAGGGCAAGTTATACTTTGATTTTTTGTTAATTCCCAGTCCTTAAATGTTCAATAATTGCATGATGTTCTCTTTAAAGTTCCCACCACCCCAAAGTACCTGGGAAGCATCGGGGGAGCCGGGCCCAAGACAAATATGAGACCCCTAGATTGACCCTGAGGGAGGAAGACTCTCTTCCATGTCACTGTGCCTTGGGTGCCTTGGAAGGCGAAGTGTTGGAGTCTCTCAGTTTTACTCAATGATGCCCCATGAGGATGGACCCCCTCTGGAAGAAGAAGTCACTGGGTTGTTGCTGTTGAGCAGGAGAAGGAGACCAAGCAGTGTCAGAAAGGCAGCAGTGAAGGTCGGTCAGGGTGGTCTCCTTGGTTGGATTGCGACGGCAGCAGTGGATATCCCATGAAGATGAAACTCACTGTGGACTTTAAAAAGGCTTGGGAGGTGAGGAAGAGTTCTTTGGTTTTTGTCGATGACCTTTGGTGGCGACGGGTACAGTGGCAGAATTAGGTGTTGAGTTTCATTGGTTTGTGGTTTGCCATCATTTGATTCTTCGGTGCTGCAGCCGCAACACAGATGACAGGATGGCTTCTGGAGATTTGGACTTGAGCACTGGACATCTCGACAAGCCACCACCAAGTTTGGACCTTCAGGATTCATTCATCACTGTGGAGTGGTGGTATACTCACTTGAGGGCACTTCTCTGCAGGCGGCTACACTGGACTTCATCAGCAGGGGAAAGGGGGACAGATGTTGATGTTGCAGTGTCACTTGAAGATTTCTTTAGTTGGTTGGAACTTGCCAAGCTCGGGGCATTAAGTAACACTATGCTAGGGTACCCCCTCTCCTGGGAAATACACAGCAATCTAGCTTTCCAATGGTCACAGCCAGCCTCTGGACCCTGGACAATGCTGGTGGACTTCTTGGGCATATGATGTCCAGAAATTCTTCTACAGGATCCACAAATATACCTCTGCAGGATGTCCCCTCTTAGCTTCAGGAAGGGTCACCTGTCCAGGTCCTCCCTTGTTCAGTCCTGGAATCAGCACAGCAGCCTTTGGATTCGATGACGAGTTACAGCAGCAGACTTTTTCCTCTAGCTGGATTCAGGATACGCCTCCAGTAAAACTTCAAGCTTCTGGCACAGAGGTAAGTGAGGGGTCATCTATTATATACACATTCCCCCATTCATTCAGGCTGAGCTAAGCTCAGTCAGCCAATCACACACTAGCGCCTTCATCATGCAGCATGCAATCAGGGTCCCAGTCATTCAGGCCATTCATCCAAAACCAGACACCCAAAAGAGTGGATGTGTATTGAAGGCAACTTCCAGCCTTTCAGAGCAGACACTGCATTCATTCCAGTTTCAGGCAGGGCTGGCTCAGACAGACCACAGGCATTGTGACACACAACCTAAACCAGTCACCCTTAACACAGAATATGAGTTCACTCCTCTTTCCATTCATCCAGGTCCCACCCCTACGGTGTATGCAAAACAATCAGTCTCTGGGAAATACACTCCCAGAGCCATATATGGTCCTTCCACCCAACATCCAATCAGGGGAAGGGAACATAGGCAGGGCTTCTCAGGACTTCGAGAAACAGGAAGGAAAAGGCAGTTGCATTAGCCATCCCTTGTTCAGGAATCCATTAATTCCTATGGCAGGGCCTGGGTGTCCCAAAATGGGGGAGGCACAGAGTACCTATAAAACAAGCATATAGCTGTTACCGGCCCATCCCATGCTCTGTGGGTCAACACACTGTTGACCAGCGAACACACACTATGGTTACCAAGGTGTACCCCTACCCATGGGGGGCACAAGGGTATCCAATGGGTTTTGTTCACCAACAATAAAAAATGAAGAGCCGCCCTGCCCGGGGTCCAAACTGGACTCCTGTGCAGAAAGCAGGCAGAAAACACAGACTAGGAGAGTAGTGGGACAGGAATGAGGAGACCTGGTCCCTCCAAACCATTTCTAGCATCACAAGGAGACAGTCACGCTGTCATTTTCTTAAGGATGCTTTATAATCAAGAGTTTCAAATCCTACTCTGTCCCAGATGTGTGTAGCCCTAGCATAGAGAAATAAAGTCTAAAGGTTGATTGTCAGGATGTCTTCCCTATCATGCCAGTATTGTATGGTTTGCCAAAAATCCACAAAAATAAAGACCACCCCCCATTGAGACCAATTGTTGCCTGTACTGAGAGCATTTTTGATCCCTTATCCAAATATGTTGATCGAATTTTACAACCAATTGTTCAATCTATACCAACGTATTTGAGAGACACCACAGACTTTTTGTTGAATGTTAATGAATTTTCTTGCCTGTCATCTGAATGTATTCTTTTTTCAATGGATGTATGCAGCCTATATACCTCTATTCCCCATCAGGAGGGTATACAGGCAGTAGAATGGTTATTATTGCAAGCAAGAAATGTTAAATGTGATCCACAATTAATCATTCAATTTATCACGATCATCCTTCACAACAGTTTTTTTCGATACCAACGCGATTGTTACGCTCAAATATCTGGTACAGCGATGGGGTCAGCGATGGCCCCAGCATATGCTAATATATACATGTATTGGTTTGAGAAAAGATTTGTACTGGACAACATGGAATGGTCGTCAAAGATTATTATGTGGAAAAGGTACATAGACGATATTTTTGGTGTGTGGTGTGGCTCCAAAAAAGAACTGAAAGATTTTCTTAACTATCTTAATTCTGTTCATCCAAGAATTAAATTCACTTTAGACATTGGGGAACCTTCTCTCCATTTTCTAGACGTACAACTAGAAATTGTGAACAATCAAATTAAAACATCTGTATACCACAAAGCTACTGACGTCAACAGTTTATTACATTACGCTAGTTTCCACCCTAAGGCAATGATGTCGAGTCTGCCATATAGCCAAACGTTACGTCTGAAGAGAATCATCACTTATTGTGGTGTTTCTTCAAGAGGAGTGTGTGAATTTGTCTAAGCGATTTACCTCAAGAGGGTATCCAGTGGAATTAGTAGAAGAAGCACAGGATAGTCACTCCCGATGACCAGAGAACAACTATTGACCGTTACAACCAAAAAAGAGAATACGGCTATCCTCCACATTTCTAAATTCTCTAGACAATCATTCCACATTAAACGAATTATCCAAAAACATTGGTCCATTCTGCATTATGATCCAACTCTAGGCGAGCTGTTTCCTGAACCACCAATGATGGTATACAAATGAGGAGTCAACATCCGAGACAAAGTTGTAAAGGCAGAACGCACACTTAAGGAAACTCAGTTGACACTAGCCACAAAAATTTTTTTTTTAAAAAAAAAAGGTACATTTCCTTGCTTATCCTGCAGTCACTGTAACAATATATCTCAGGGTGAATCTATTTCACACCCCCACACGGGGAAAAAGATCAAATTACGACATTTCACAACTTGTCGATCTACTGGTGTCATTTACTGCATCAAATGCCCATGCGGTTTAATCTATGTTGGGCAGACCGCCCGTTCAGCCCGAGAGAGGTGGACCGAGCACAAATCAAATATTCGCTGCAAGAATAACAAATCTCCGGTCTCGAGACATTTCACATCAGCTCGCCACACCATAGTCCAGATTAGGTTTACCATTTTGGAAGTTGTTAAGCGTCCCACCAGGGGAGGGGACTTTATGAGAATACTCACCCAAAGAGAGATGTTTTGGATTGACTTGCTTGACACTATTTCACCTAGAGGATTAAATGAGGAGTTTTCACTTAACTGCTTTGTTTGAATCTGATCTTCCTCTGGCAGGTTGATCTACCTACATGTGACTTCAATTAGTAGTGTTTATCTCTCTATTTCTTTCTTATTCTGTTAACTTGTGTTGAGCATCTTTTTTCACTTTATTAGTTATTTCTGTTTCGCTATTTTATTTGTTTTACTGTGCACACGGGGTTACATTTGTTTCATTGTTCACGCAGTACGTTTATTCGCTTGCTTAGTTTTAGTAATTGGTTTGGAATTTTTGCTCATTTATCTTTTTATTTATCCGCTGCCTTTCTCACCTATTTCCCTTCAGCATCTGTTTTCCACAACGGTGTTGTGGAATTCACTTCCATAAAATGGGTGCTAGTTCACGCTTTAGATTCATTTTTTGGCTCTCTTGACTTAGTTCTCCATATATGGCGCCGTATTTCAGTTTATATTTGTTCCCTCCTCTAAATGTAAGTGTTTCTTTTTATCTTTACTATTACTCTTGACTAACGGTATACTGTGCATTCAGTGGTGCACAGCTACCGTTTGTTCCGCCTATGCCTCCGCGATTAGAACGTTCCGTCCACAACCCTGGGGGTCATGTGACATCTCTTTGTCATATGACTCATTATGAGTCATTACTACTTAACACATGACCGCCATCAGCGTGCAGCGCTACTGGAGCGGTGACGTGCGTGGATGTTCTTTTCGTTTTTCCACGGTGAGTTTGGAAGTTCTATTTAGGCTTTGTTATATATGTGGGGCACTTTCATCCGTGCGCCAAGTTTAAGGCTTCTTCTTTACTTTTTGCCACTTGGTGCTTTGAATGAATGTACCTTGGACCACGTTTTCCTTGCTCAGTTTTTGGTAATTATCTTGGGTGTGCACTCCATGTGCATTACCTGCCTCACGCGTTTTCTTTGGTTTGTTCTTTGTTTGTTTACCTGTATGGCACATTTCTAGAGTGATAGCCCAAGAGTTTTTGCTATAGTTAGATGCTTAGGTTAGCTTAGTGGTAATTCTTGTTTCTTTTTCTTTTTTAGTACATGTAGTACTGTACTTGTAGTCTTCCGCACAAGATTGGCATTACTTGGGTACTTCCTCGATTGACTCTTGAAGTGTCTAGGATTGAAGCTGGACCTTTCCTGATTGCTTCAGCTGTAACCCCGAATATCTTAATACAATTAAGCGACTGCAGCTCAATTTTGCGGTAAGCAGCTCGATTGTTAACTGTCTCTCCAGCAGGTTTTAATTTTCTTTGACCTAAAAGGTTTTTGTCTCACACAAGTGGCTATACATATTCATTTATTTTTACACCAGGTTTATGACCTTGAAAAAAGTTTATTTGCACCTCAGCAGTTTGTGGATTCTTCTCCACACAGCACCGCTGTACATCAGATTCAGTACGCCCGTGTTTATTTCAGGTATTCGCTTTTTTTGAGCCCACTCATTTTCCCATCTCTTTTTGGAGTCACACCCTTGGTTAAATCGATCTTTATATCTTGATCACCTATGTGTACCTTAATGTGGATTTTCATGTACTTTTGTGAATTAGCTAAAATCATTGTACTCTTGCACTTAGCGGTGTTGGATTGCTCAATCTTTGTGTACATCCTTGTTTTAACATTGTGAATCAAAATACTGATGTTGTACTTTTGATGCATACATTTTCAGATTACTTTGCTCCTGAAGAAGGGGTTATTCCCCGAAACGCGTAGAGCATCTGATCATCTGAGTTCACTACCACGAAATTCATCATTTGAAAATTTGGATTATATATTATTATTTCAGTTGCTAATTTGTATGTATTCTTCTCATGATCAATGGCTTATTTCTATGTATTGAATGACTTTATTCCTTTATGTTGATTTGAAGTGATTTTTACAGTACTTAGAACTGTTTGCTTTGATTAAAGTCTGACTTATTAGAAGATTACACTCTTTTTTCATTATTATTGACTGATAGTGTATCAGTATCAATGGTGTGCAGGGGACGGGAGTGTCTCTAGATGTAGACACTTTTCCTTGTTTCAGTTTTTGCACAAACCCCGTGTCAGGGTTTGTATTCCTCCCCAGCACCCGTACTTTCTGAAGTTGTTCAATCTTTAATGTACATTTGTTAATTTGGTGTGCACCTATCCAAACCCTTCGTTGGTTGAACTCCATGCCAGGAGCTGGGCTTCCTCCTCAGACACACCTCATAGTAGGAGGTGCACCAGCCTCTGCCACTCCGCAGGGGACTCACTCTATCCTCCGCTGGGTGGGTTGTACCGTTTTGTTCCACCCTGAAAAGGGATGTGTTTGTTCCCTGTGTTTTCAATTCAGGCACGGACGACGGTGCCTGAAAGGGATCAGAAGTCAAGTCAGCCACTCGTGTATTAAGTTGTGAGTCAGTGCACCATTCCACCCCCATATAGCCAACAAAATGTATTTGCAGTAAGGGGGGATAACAAATATCCCTATCTTAGAATTTCCTGTCCTCTAAAGCTGTGGGGGTCACCCCCAATTAATATTCTGCTTGCCAGGTCCCCAGGTGGTGTTGCGCTTAGTGGGCTCACATCTGTAGTCCCAAAGTGGGTGGCATCTAGGCGACGATTTCCCTGGATTCGGCACAGCCCTTAGTAACAGAATTTTTTAGCACATGCCTCTCAGTTAAGATGAGGCTGTCAGAGGATTGTGGATTACTGGAAGTACTAAGCAGTGATTGGAACTCCTTCTGCAACTCTTGGTCATTCCCCCCACAACTTGATGCAGAATGTTTTTTTTTAGAGGTTATTAACCCTACAGAATTAGTATTCTTAGAGCTTATTAGCCCAGTGTCTCCTGATTGCTATTGTATCGTGTGATAAGTAGCATGACTCTCAAAACACAATTGTCATAGCAGAGTTTGCATGTGTGTCCTTCAGTTATATCTCTGTAAGGATTTTAGCACTGACTTAGTACATCTAGATAGAGCACACACTGTGTCAAGGATGAAGGACCAGGAAGTAATCGCGTGATAACCTACTGGTAATCTTCATTATTGAAAGTGAATTCTTCCTCGTCACAGTTCTTTTAATTTCCCACTCATTACTACCACCTGGAACCAGTGGGGTTTTAAAATGCTTGATACTCTATTAGGACCCCTCAAAGAGTGAGAGGTGCTTCTGCTCTCAGCTGAGGGGAGGAGACTTTGTTTAAAGAAAATGTGAAGAGCAAACAAATGTTAAGGGTTTGTGACCTTGTCTGCCGACTGAAGGCTGTAAGGAATATGACAAGAAAGAATTGGACTCTGAGAAATGAAGATTACCAGTAATCGTATCAATACTATCAAACTTACTATTCCTAATCACAATACTTACACAAACCTGTCCTGCCCTAGGTTGTCCAATTGTCCCTTAATGATAATAATAATAATATGAATCCTTAATAGGAGATTTGTGGGCAAGGGTACTGCGTTAATATAAAGGATGGGAGCTGGAAAAGGACATACAATTTTTAAAAAGCCATTGCCATGGAAGTACTCACTGTGAAGAAAAAGAGTAGTATTTGGAGCATTGAAGATTTCTAGTAAGTCCTGAGGGCATCAGCAACTATGCATGTTATACAACTGTGTTGTGACTAAGCCCCTCAGGCAGAGTCATGTGTTGCACACACGTGTGGGAGCCCATGTGATACTCCTAATAAAGAGGCAAGCAGCTTTTTCCGCTCACCAGTTAGTTACTGCGCTAACTCCGACTGATTGCATTTTATTTCAACGCACACTGCAGTTGTGCACCATGCCGTGGGCTTCTCCCGCATGGCCCTCCACCAACGGCCCCTTAACTACTGGTGATGATGGTGGGATCTCAACGGCATGGCCAAGCTCACCCCTGGAGGGGCTATAGCGACGCAAGGGGCGCTGTTTGTCCCTACCATGTAGAGTGTCAATGGCGTGGGTAAAAACGTGGCACGCGAAACACAACAGCTGAAATGGTGGTCCCAGGAGGAGGGCTTGGCCAGTCCTGCCAGCATGGTGGCTTACCTCGCCATGTGAGGGGATGTTCGTGCATGGCCAAGAGGGGATGATGCCGGGCCCCTGTCAGTAGGCTAGCCTCCCCAGCTCAGGTAAAGCTTGCCCCTGGAAGGGCTGGAGCGGTGATGTGGGTGCTGAAGCCCTTGAGGATGTTGGCCTCCCCAAAGCCCAACAGAAGATCTGCCGGTCTACCCGGCACAACATGTGCAAATTCAAATGGGCGGTCCAGTCCTGGTGCTTTGGGTTCGCCACCATCAATGAATGATGTAGGTGCTGCATGTGGGTTGGCCACTTCCCCGCAATGACCGCTCACATCCGGGTAGTGAGAGCGGAGGAGCTGCCATCAAAGAAGTGAAGTTTCCAGGGGGGGGGGAGGGAGCGAGAGTGGCTTCCGCTGCAGAGCAGGTGTGGGTGAGCCCGTCAGGAGGAAGTATTGGCAGCCGCATTGAAATGGTGTGTCCCACCTCGGGGAGAGAGAATATAATCGGCCGCTGGCACAACAGATGTAGGAGGAGGATATCTGAGAGGACTGCACAGGGGAACTGCCTGAGATACGGCTCTAGCCGCAGCCCTCAGTTTGGAGGGTGCTTGTGCAGCGGAGCGACCATATCCCACACTACTGGAAGAACTCGATCCTGGCAGCAAGGAAAGGAAGTCTCCTGCCAGCGGATTGCACAAAAGCCCTCCTGGGAAGAGTGGTGGGGATCTGCACTAAAGGGAGGAAGATTCCTGCCCACCAGCAGCCTCGGCGGATTCAAGGAAATTAGTGTTTTACGGCAAGGGGAACAAAAGCAGCGCGTGGCTGCAGCTACAGAAATCACAACTCCTGCCGAGCCCTGCTGTCGGTCGGGAAGAAAGGTGGCAGCCAGTGCGTGGATAGCTATTGAATACAAGGTACCCGGGAACGCAGCGGGCACCAGCGGCCATCCACATCGGACTCCCACCTGGGGGAGTGTGGCACAGAGAACTGCCACCAGGATCCCACGCCCTCTCTTTCAGAGACTGGTCACCAGCGCGCAACACAGCAGATGTGGCCCCTGGTGCTTCCAGGTGTGGCCTTGCTTGCATGTGCAGCACTTTTATACAGGACTAATAAAAGCGATGCCCTGTTTAGTTTGTGTCCCCATGCCCAACGGACTATGGTGTGCCCTCCATGCACGTGATCCCAAAATGTATTGAATGTTGCCACTGTAATTATTTGAAATTCTACTATTGAACATTGTGGTTGTCATAGTTTGAAAACTCACACCAGGCATGGGATGTTGTGGCTAAGCCCCTCCCGGGCTCAGGCACAGTCATGTGTTGCAAACACGTGGGGGAGCCAACGTGATACTCCTAATAAAGAGGAGAGTGTCTTCCCGCTCGCCAGTCAGTTACTGCACTATCCACGGCTGATTCTCCAGTACATCTCAACTTTACAATGGGCCTCATTATGACCCTGGCGGTAAGTAGCCGACATTACTGCCATGGCGTAATGAACGTTTACACCGTGGACCGATGGTGGAAAGAGCACCACATTCTGACCCATCGCGCACAAGCATTACGCCATGGCGGTAACGTAAGTAGCGCCATGGCGGAAAGGGCCCCTACCGGCATCGTAGGCCGCGCAAGGTGCACTGCCGCCACCCATCTCAGCGGCCACCGTAATTAGCGGCCACCGTAATCAGCGGTGGCCGTAATTAGCGGTCACCGTAAAAAAGCGGACCCGGAAATAGCATCATTGCGGCAGAATGGGAAACAGCATGGCGGCCATCTTTAAAAACACAATCCATTGCCATCCTTCCCAACAACACCAGAATCAACCCTGACACCTGTCCCAACCCATCACCCACCCACTTAACCACCTGAAAATGCCCAAGGTTGTCAAGAAGGCATGCAATCGCCAGCGCCAGGACAGATTCTCCCGGGAGGAACTGAGCATGCTGGCTGAGACTCTCCAAGACAATGCAGCCGTAGTTTTTTCGACGCAAATGACCAGGCCGGCGATAGCCAAAAAGAAGGCCATATGGGCCCTGGTGGCAGAGCGTGTCAGCGCGGTGGGGACCGTACCCTGCACCCCACAGCAGTGCAGGAAGCGGTGGGATGAACTTGGGCTACGCGTAAGACGCATCATCTCGGCCAACCGCAACCTTGGCCTGGCTACCGGTGGAGGTTCTGAATCCCCACTGAAACTCCAACCGTGGGAGGAAATATGTGCCAGCAAGATAGGCATGGAAGGCATCGAAGGCGTTGGAGGGATGGAAAGAGGAGTACCGACATCAGGCGATGAAGGTAGGTGCCTCAAATCAAGACATGCCATAGTCACTGAAGTCCATTCATGTCTAGCACAATGTTGCCCTAGAGTGTAAATGCAACACATCAGCTGGACACTGCCCACAGCCACATGCGAGCTGCACCCTGTATACATGTAGCATGCACACCCTAACTGCCGGCACCCACATACCTCCATCCTCATTCCACACAAAAAGGAGACAACCTGCATGCCCCTGCCTCAAATGTGCCTCATCTACTGACCAAAATCATGTCAATCATTGGCATTCCAATGTCCGCAGACCCATCAATAATGCTCTCCCTCCTTTGCTCCACCACAGGCTCAGAATCACACCCCGAGGACGAGGACACCCCTGCGACAATAAAAGCCAAGAAGGCCAAGACGACCATTCACGCACCCTCAACCTCAGCTGCAGTGAGCCAGACCCCACAGCAAGCACAATCCACTGCCAGCAAACAGGACGGCCCACCGGCAAGCAGGCCAGCAGCAGCAGCACCACCTGTTCCAACATTGCCTGCCACAGAAGGCACCGGTTCTGCGGCCAGCAGCACCATTGGAGAATCAGCCGCCATTGCAGCATGCTCTGACTCCGACATTGAGGAGCACCATGTCAGACACCCCACTGACCTTCCACATTCCCCCTGTTTGTCCCATGCCAGCCCCCATGAGGATCCCACACAGGGGCACACAGAGGAAGAGGAGTGGCCATCTACCCCATGCCTAGCTCGAAGTCCACAGGAGGGGAGCAGCCCCTCCATCACACCACCGGCAATGGGCATGGCCCAGCAGGGGCAACAGTCCCTTGAGGACATCATTGAACGGCAGCAACAGCTGTCCACGCTACTCACCGAGCATGCTGCGGAATGTGTGGGGGCTAGGGCAGCCATCGAACAGGCTACGGAGACCCTAAGGGCCGAAATTGCGCAGAGCACTGACACCCTGAGGGATGCAATGCAGTCCACATCAAGGGACATTTGTGGCGAACTTGCCGGGGTGCGCCGTGTGCTCTCAGAGCTCTCCCTACCCTACAGGCCATGTATGCACGGGAGCAGGCAGGGACATCCTCCGCTGCCAGTTCTGTCCAGAGCAGCCCCGTCGGACGTTCAGGACGGAACCTGCGCTCCACAGGCAGGGGTGCCCCGGGGGCCGGGAGAGGGGGCTTGTAATAGCCTGTGCCCACAGTTACAGGCATCTGTAGACACTCACAGGGGGTGTGTTGGGGTGTGCAGGGAGGAGAGGGGAGGGGGAGGGGGTGTGTTGGGGTGTGCAGGGGGGAGGGGAGGGGGTGAGTTGGGGTGTGCAGGGGGGAGGGGTGTGTTGGGTTGTGCAGGGGGAGGGGGTAGGGTGTGTGTCACAACAATTTATGATTAAAATACACTTTTTCCTTTTTCCGAAATGAAATGTGTGGACATTTTCATTGCATATGTGTGCTTTATTGGTGTACAGTCCACAGTGTGCATGTCCCAGAGACACACAGTGCCCCAAGTGCCGTCTCCATGTGATACACACCAGCCGTGTGTGTTAGAAGCATTGGTCGATGATATTTTGACGCATTTCACGCCCCTCCTGTTCATCGCCTCCTCCATGAGGTGCGGCCCCATCTGCACCCTCCTCATCCTCATCGTCAGGTGGTTGCAGTTCTGCGTCAGGGGGCAGGGGCACATTTCGTCTGACGCACATATTGTGTAGCATGACACATGCCATGACCATCTTTGCCACCTTCTCATGACGGTACAGGAGTGCCCCACCAGACCTGCTGAGGCATCGGAACCGTGCCTTCAATAGGCCGAATGTCTGCTCAATGACCACACGGGTACGTGTATTTGCACGGTTGAAGTCCTCCTCGTGCTGGTTCTGCGGGTTCCGGACTGGTGTAAGGAGCCACCTCTTCTGGGGATAGCCTGCATCACCTGTATGTAGGCGAGAATGTATGTGTCAGTCATGACATCTGATCAAGAACATGATGTGCCACCATGGCTTGCATCCAACTGTTACTTTGTACCACTTCTAAATGCACTAATTGATTCACACAATGCGACCAGTATATGCTCATGGCTCTCATGGCCTGTTTTGCATGCCATCACCCAATGTATGCAGAGGGGTGGAGTGCATTGTGAGTGCCCATCCACTGTGTCCGTTCATGCCGTTTGTTTTGTTGGCCTGGCACGTGTCCTGTTATGTCAATGCGCACATCATTGCAACATTGCTGTGGGCCTCATCATGACCCCAGTGAGCAATGCTGATGTTGATAGGGACATTTTGGGGGCCCTGCTGTCTGTGTAATGGTGTGTTGATGTTTCTGTCTGTCATGTGCCTCCTTCGTGGGCAGTTATGGGGGACAGGCCTTTCGGTTGATGGTGTTTGGTGACGTGCATGTAGGTGCATTTCATTGTTGACAATGTGGTCTGAATTGGTAGAATGCACTTGCAGATGGTTGTGTCATGGTTGGGACACAACCTCATTCACATGGTAGGGCTGCATACATTGGGTATTGGCTTTACTGGTGTTGGGTGGAGTTTGGGTTGCTTTAGGGTATGATCTGTCTCCGTTCTCTCTGCTACTCACAGCCAGGTGTAGTATGCATCATCCCCCCCCCTTTCAGCCAGATGGAGTATGCATCATCCCCCCCCTTTTAGCCAGGTGGAGTATGCATCATTCCCCCCCCTTTCAGCCAGGTGGAGTATGCATCATTCCCCCCCCTTTCAGCCAGGTGGAGTATGCATCATCCCCCCCCCCCCTTTTCAGCCAGGTGGAGTATGCATCACCCCCCCCCCCTTTCAGCCAGGTGGAGTATGCATTGGTACGTCATTCACCTACCCACTTCACATTTCCATGGTCATGACATTAGACTCACCGAGTAGCCAGGATCTTGGGCCTGCATGTCGCTCCATGTAGTGTGGTATTGTGGAGTTCCTCAGGACCATTGAATCATGGGTTGATCCGGGGAATCAGGCACAACAATGTGTGATGATCTTGTTGGAGTCACAGACCATTTGCACGTTGATTGAGTGGAATTGTTTCCGGTTGTGGTACGGTACCTCCATGGCATGTGGAACCACCAATTCCACATGGGTGCAGTCGATGGCACCAATGCAACCAGATATGCCGGCTAGTGCATGGAAACTCACTTTGGTGTTTGCAATCTCCTGGGCAGTCCGTGGTAATGATATGTGGTCGTCTGTGTGCTTGAGGAGGGCATCGAGCACTTGGATAAGTGTATGTGAGAATAATGGTTGTGAAATGCCATGCAAGTGCCCCACTGTGTGCTGGTAGGTGCCTGTGGCCAGGAAGTGGAGTACAGACACTACCTTCAGTAGGGGTGGGATGGCGGTTGGACTTTCTATCATGCTGACGATGTCGTTGTGTGTCATGTCTACGATGGCGTTGATGGTGTCCCGGTCCAAACGGTACAGGGTGTGGATCTGCTCAGCAGTGAGGTTGAATGGACTGGCTCTGATGCGTGGGATTGGGGGCTGCCTGCGTGGTGGCAGTGGCTGTGCTGGTTGGGCTTGCTGGCCCTGCCTTGCCCTCCTTCTCCTCCTGCGTCTCCTCTGTGCTGCCTGTTGTTGTTGTTGTTGTTGTTGTAGTAGCACTTGCATTGCTATCAGGTCCTCCAGCCCCAACATTGCAAGTCGTATTGGTATCATTGTGGAGTGTGACTTGGTGTGGGAAGGGGTGGGGTGTGCTCTTTTTGTACTTCCTGAGTCTGTATTGCCTCCACCTGTGCTGTTTCTGTGCACCTGTGGCAGCTGGATTCACTTTACATGGCCATTTACGGTTGGTTTGCGAAGGCGTACTTAGCGCCATGGCGGTAAGGTACTTATTAAACGGCTGGGTGATGGCGTTAGGTGCATGTCCGCTTGGGTCGGCATTCGCGTACCTTTCCACCATGGCGCTAAGTACGGTGTGGGAGGTCGCGTGCGCGCGTCCTTGGCGCAGATAGCGGCAGCGTTGACTACGATGCCATTAGCGGTCAAAGGTCATAATCGGACCTAGCGGAAAACGATGGCGGTAATCATTTACCGCCATCGTTTTTCGCTTAGCGCCAGGGTCGGAATGAGGCCAAATGTGTGCTTCCCAGTTTTGTCATGACTTTGCATCATCACCTGGGCCCTTCCCCAAAAACCTACCCCCGGTGCGGCTTGGGTGCTGAGAGTGGTATTCCTTATAGAAGTACCCTATAGGGGTTATTCTACTGATCCTTGCATGTCAGGTGGCTGGCCTGTGCTGTCCCCAAGAAACTATTACCTTGTTGCAGAGTAGTGGGCTTACCATTGCCTCTTGCCCCTTGCCATCAACCCCTGATTTTCTATGTTTTGATTGGCTAGAGCTCATCTCCCCAGGCCTGGGACTCGATTTGGTTCTCAGCTCTCTGTGCACCTCTTCAAGGGAATGTGAAATAATTAGGTGTCTGTATTGTATCTGGTAGTGTACCACCTTTGGCTATGAGAGTGCGTATCTATGTTGCAACACTTTGTTTCACTATTCATCTGGTTTTCTGGAACCTGCTCTACATTCCCATTGCGGGTGAATGCCCATTGTCTGGCTTGGCTGCATCACGTGTTTGTAGACCCCAAAATCGAGGCCTGCATTTATGAGGATTTATTCAATTTTTCTGCACCTAGTCCCTTTGTTGTCTAGAGTTTGGAATGTGACCGTGTATCTAGGATCTTGGCTGTGAGCCTGCTTTGCGCTCCGTGCAGCCTGAGCCAGCTCCTCTTGTCTCGTGTTCTGTGGCTTGAGGCCTTCTGTAATTTTCCTTAGCCTTATAATATGATTTCTACAAGCCTGTGTTATACTAAGTAACCTATAAGTTAGTCACTCATGGTCCTACCAGGCTCCATATATACTCCTGTAGTTACATAGGGTTATTTTGCCATAAGTATCTGCAAGCTTGCTCTCGATCTCTTGCTGCCTTGCGTTTCTGAGTTACTGCATTTGGCTAATGAGAAAAATAATAAACCTTTCACAGTATGTCTATGTATCAATCTTCTAGCTATAGAACTGTGTAAGCATGTTCATTGTGTATGTGAATGTTTGTTCGTGTAAGGTGGTGCAGGGCTGTGAGTGTGCTTCATGACTTGACTAACGCTGCTATGTCGTGGTGTCACTAATGACGTCAGCATTGTGGCTTATCAGTGCTTAATCGAGACTGTGCATTAGGGTATTCCCATCCACAATCTCAGTTGTGTCCCCTATACCTGTAAAGATATGCACTGTATTAAGTCTGAATGGCTGACTGAGGGGATATCTTTCTGTGTACGTGTCAGCCAGTGGTGCACTTGGTGTTCGTCTGAAATACGATGGTTGACTTTGAGCGTTCCTGGCTCTACATCCTGTCATTTTCATTGCAGTAAAGAGGGGCATTCCTGGGACCCTCTCTTCAGCGCAATTGCGCTGTGCACCATGCCGTGGGCCTCTCCTACATGGCCCTCCACCACCAGGGATCCGGACTACCTGGCCCCATAACAAAATGCAGATTTTTTTTTTTTTAAATGAGGACTCTCTGTTTGCATACTGTTTGCATACATTCCCATAAGCTTGTGGTCTGCAATTGCATCATGTTCCAGTAGCCAGTCACCAGTGGACAGTATTCACACCATCCCAGTTTATCTAAAGATGCTGGGTCGATTTTCTCATTCCATACATCAAAGCTTCCAAACATTCGATCTGAGCGATTTCCTGTTCAAAATGGCGCTGATTTAAAACAGGAGGGGGGGGGCACGGGTGTTAATGCAAGTTATCAATCAGCTCTCTAAATGTGCTCTTGCCTTGTGCTCATTGAACTACTTTAGCTGGTCTCCCTGAATTCTGTACACAGATTCCAAAGAGCAAACAAGCAGGAAAACACTAAGCCTGAGCCATGTACAGTGGCGCAAAGGCTTTTGCCGACGTTGACACCCCTCCACCCCCCAAAATGTTGGGCTATGTTGACTTGACATGGCTGACCGAGAGAGCCATGGCAGGACAGAACACGTCAAATACAATAAACAGTGTCTGTTTCTTCAGAGCAATTACTAATGTAAAACGTTTAATTGTTAGCAACTGGATTCGTATGCATACATGCTGAGGCAAGTGAATTAGTGATGGGGTGTTAATACTTGCATGTCAGGGGAGTGATTGGGGGGGCGGGGACAGGAGACCACTCATTTTTGCAAGCAGTTCTTAAGTGGATGATTTCAGACGTAAAGGAGAGAGTTAACTACGTGTAACATTGAAGCTGCACTAGAATGGTAACATTAGAATGTGTAAACGAGCGAGATGCTCCCAGACCAGTATGTGTGCCCCTTCCCCCATAGTCACCCTCACCACCACCCTCCACCAATGTATACATGTGGCAGAATTTGTTTTGCCTGTTAAAAGAACATAGCATTTAAGCAGCTCTCGTATTTATGTTTTCATTCTGAGAAATGAAGGCACACTTTAGATTCTCCTTTATTAGCAACTTGTTTATGACAGTTTTTTTCATGCAAGCCTCCAGCTCTCATTATTTGCATAATGGGTTATTATTTCTAAATGGCTCCATGTGGTCTTTAAATGACAAGGGCTTGTCAGCCTCATGTAATATTTAGAAGTAACGGAGCCAAATCATAACAGAACTCACTTAAATGGACAAAAAGGTGTTATGCATGCTTCCTTGACACATTTACGCGTTGGTACTGCATTGCCAATTAGACATTGCATGTGTTAAACAGACGCGTGCTGCTGTGAAGTTATTCACAGTGTTTCGAAGAAAGGAGGAATCGATAAATCAATGTGCTCATTTATCGGACACCTGTGGCTGCCTGACAGATTACAGAGGCGAGCAGATGAAGAGAGCAGGAAGGATGATAGATTTGAAAACAGGGGAACTAATGGGGCGTCATAGGGGTAAACGGAAAGGGCAATGGTATAGAGCAGAGGCGTTGCTGGGGGGGGGGGTCAGGGGGCTATAGCCCCTGATCTTTTGGTTGTAGCCCCGGATAGAATCACAGGAGCTACAACCAAAAGGCTAGCTAGCCCCCAGTCCCGACAGTTCCGACATCAGCGTATCCCGGGGTCTTTTCCAGACCTAGCAACACCCCTGGTATAGAGGGGAGTGAGTGGGGCACATAAAAAGGATAAGGCAGATAGAAATAGAGGGGACAGGAAAGGTAACCTGTAAGCGGGAGCATAGGCAGAGATACAGGTGATGAAAGAGTGTTGCCGTGGTGAAAAGGGGACAGGCGACAGATGTGAAGTGGGGAAGGCGACATGCACTGGGGACAGGCGACATATGTGGAGTGGTGAAGGCGACATGCACTAGAGCAATCCACATCGTAGCATGTGACAGCGTATATAGGTAGAGGAAGGGAGGAGTAGGAGATGGAAAAGATAGTGGAGAAGCAGTTGGAGAGGAGAGGGAAGAGGGGCGGGGAAGGGGGAGGACCAAAGGAGGGCAGGGTAGTAGAGAGGAGGAAGTTGGAAGAGGGTGGGGGGACAGATAAACTAGGATAAAGAAGATAGAATCAGATCTGAATGTGAGAGGTAATGATAAGTAAGGGGAGAGGGTAGACAGATACAAGGATGATGGGAGAATGCGGAAGTGGTGGTAAAGGAGCAAAGGACAAATGAAGCCCTGAAGAGGAGAGTGTCCGATCAGATAGATGAGAAGTGGTGAAGGCGACATGGAATACAGAAACATACATCAGTATTAGGTGACAATGGATATGAAAGGAAGAGTGAAGAAAGGAGAAAGAGGAGGCAGTAGAAAAGGGGAGGAGAGCAGAGAAAATGAGAGGAGAAGACGAGAGAGGAAGGCAGAGGAGAGGAGACAGGAGGGGTGGGAAGGGGACAGGAGGGGTGGCTGTGAAGTGGAGGAGAGTAGAGGGGAGGGGACAGGAGGAAGTGAGGGGCAGGGAAGGGAGGGCTGAGTTGAGAGGTGTGGGATGTTTTTACCCATGCATCCGAGCCCTACCACAAAAACTGTGCAGTACTGGCATGGAAAACATCATGATGGCCAGAACTTCCCAGAAAATGCACAGGGAAATGCATGAAGAATAGGCTGCCACCCATTTTGCCTATGTTGTGAGCACAGAAGGGCGCAGAGCCTAAAACCATTGTAAAAGGGGCAATGCTGATTGCCAAAAGCAACCCATAACTGGTGGGAATTCGTTTTCTTCAGGTCAAACATGGCTAATTTATGGGCACAAAATTATTTTACTGCAGAACTACACCAACGCCATTTGTTGAACCTGGACAATATACTTCCATGTAATATCTCTTGTTTGAAATGCTTGAATTCAAGACTGATCAAAAAAAATTGCATGCAGTACCCGCTTTTGACTGAGGGCGGCGCTAGCGGTCTAAACTCTGACAGGGAAACTGCATGTCAGGAGTTGCAGGAGAGGCCTTTACATCAAAGGCTGGGAGTTAATTAAAATCTTAACCACATGCTGTTCCCAGAAGACAATCTGATTTAATTAACAGGCCAAAGGCTGGGAAACCTCTCACCTCCAGAGATTCACACCAGGAGTTAGAATCTCACATGACCTCTTGATTGATAGAAGGCAGACTGGCTGGGAGCCTCCTGGAGACCACACAATAGGCTCTCGCACTTGAATAGAATATGTTGATTTTGACTGTTTCCTGTCAACAAAGACCTGCCTGCCAGAAGACACATGTGATCACTGACCCACCCAAGTGTTGGAGGCGGACTCAACACTCTGAGAACTGAATTGAAAGCAAAATATATATTTTACAGAAACACTGATAACTCTTTGTAATCAAATGACCGGAATGTATAACTTTGAGAGCCTTAATTTAAAAAATGTACCCTCTATTCAAGCCCAAACTCCAATTTGTGTGATGTTCTGGGGCAAAACCCCGCTATTTATGGATACTACAGACTCTGTGTTTAAGCTAGAGACATGGGAATTTACTGGAGTATGTATGGACAGGCCGTGTATATGTGTATAATTTTTAATGAAAAACCAATATTGCAAACCCAGTTAAAAAACGCAAAATGTTGCCGTTTCTGAATGCAAGCTCTTAGAAACATCAGAGTTTGAACAGAGTATACCTCATGTGATACGTGATGGGTGCATGTAATTTCAAACCACTATGTATCTATGAAATATGTCTTTTTGATCAAATATAGATTTGTGTGCAATTTGACAGGGGAGTGTCCTTTCTGCATGCCATATAATGACATCGCTCTGACACTCCACTTCTTTTCCCCAATCAAGAGAGAAAGGAAAGCTTGACCAATGGGCAGTTGAAAGAGGGGCTGGCTAGTGATGCTGCACACACACCCACTTTCAAAAGACATAAAAAGAGCCACTGGAAGCTAGAGAGGACATTCAAATACAGTTGCTGCAACGCGCTCTGCCGGACCATACAACATCCAGAAGATACCAGATTCAACACTTAGACTTTAAAACTCCAAAGAACTTGATTCAGAACTCAAAGCAAGGGCCTAAACCCACAAACTGAGAACTCTTCTCAGTAGGCCTCAGCATCCAGCAAACCTAACAGCGGTAGCAGCATCCAGGAGCCGTGCAGATCAGCGCTGGGTCCAGAGAAAGCTGTGCAGAAAGATCCAGAAGCAGTGCTGTACCCAGAGAAAGCAGAGCAGTATCCAGAACCAGAGATCCAGAGTGACCCAGACCGCTGTTAGCAGAACCAGAGAGCTGACCCAGATCACTGTGAAGTGCCGAGACCAGAACCGGAGTCCAGTCCAAAACCTGACCAGATCCGTGGGGAGGCCTATTTCAAAATATATTGTGAGTACCTAGCAGAACTGTGCAGAACCAATCTCTCAGTTAAAAAAATATAATTCAATCTATTTTAATCTAACCAGAACTGCCTCCTAACTGTCACCTGTCATTTGCAAAGCTGTCACCTGTCATTTTCTAGCTGCAAGCTGTAACCTGTCGCTTTGAACAAATCCGAAAAACTACCTTTATTTAATCGTCCGTATCACTCACTCGCGAATTTTGCGAATTTTGCCGCGATTTGCGATTTGGCCCGATTTCTTTACTTGTCAAAAGATAGCTGCTTTTGCCTGAACTGCTAAATTTCGTTTGCCTCTTAAGAACCATCCCTGAATCATTGCTAGAGTGAGCCTGAACTCATATTAACTAGATACCACTCACCCTGAACCTCCTGAATGGAATTAAAAGCATTTCCAGCATATTTCTCACTGCATTGTCACCATATTCAAAGCATTTTGCCTGTGTTTCAAAACTCCTATCTGTTGTATAAGCTGCTGGGGGGGAATTGAACTGAATTCTATTTGATTGCATTCCTAAGAACTGTGTCATCTTCATCTTCATCTCCTTACATTGCATAAAAGGGGGGGGGTGAATTGTCCAAGAAAGTGATTACATTGTCTTTTGCTGAAACCCTATGAAGTTATTTTCTGTACTGGATTTTCATTCCACCTTGCATCCATTTGAAACCATAAAAGTATTGTTGCTATCTTATCCATCCTATAACCACTCATCTTTGATTATAAAGAAGTGTGCTAGTGCCAGACTATCCATTATTGATTACTGCTCAGATTAAGTGTGATATTCAATTATTAATTTATTATAAAGTGTGATATATATATTGTTTAAATTCTCAAATAAACCTTTTAACTTGCAAAACAGAACTACTTCTTGGCTCAGTAGGGTCAGGGGGATTCCAAGAGAGGGGAGTTATATAGGGGTAGTCATCCAGAACTCATGAACTGGACATAAAGATATATCAATAAGGGTTTCCATTCAGTATCCCAGACTAGGCATTGACTTAGCTGTAGTGTTGAATTGAATCCTCTTACAAAGTGGGGGCTCGAGCCGGACGTTTGGGTTAGATCTATCACTTGTGCAGATTAATACAGTGTGCCAGCTGACCAGATACACATATCCGGTCGGATCACCACGCTGTGTTACGCTGTAAAGCACTCCTCAAAGGAACGCTCTAAGGAAAAGGTCTGTTTTGCAAAAATAAAATACAAACTTCTGTAAGTCAGGAAGGAACTCAAATTCCAGAATGACGACCTTGGTAGATATGAAAATAGCCGGAGAACACTTCTTACATAAGCTATTTGTGAGAGGTGAGTGGACTCATCAGGACCAAACGGTCTGGTTGCAGGCAATCGCGCAACAGGTCACTGAAACAGGGTCAGATATATGGGGAGATCAGGGACCCCTACATGTGGCCCTGAGTGAACTATATATGGCCCCTAAGGCCAAGGATGAGCACCACAAGATTGCCAGGGTAGCGGCATATTTATATTTACATATGGGAGCCATGCAGGACAAATGTGCTGAAGGCCAAGATCTGGCGAGTAGGCAACTGCTGGCACTACAGAAGGCCCAATCTGATCTGGACTCTTCTGAGCAGAGGCTGCTCAGGAGCCAGGAGTCAGAAAATGACAGCAGACGGTACATCACTAAAATAAAGGAGGATATGGATGTGCTGCAACAGGAAAAGGCGGACCAGGATACCAGATTTCTGGCCTTGCAGAAGGAGTACCAAGAAGGTTTGGACTCCCTACTGCAGAGCCAGAAAAAGCTGGAGCAACAGTTAGACTTCAATAGGGCATGTGCTGAGCAGGTAGTCACCCTTCAAAGCCACCTAGATAGGGAGAAGGCAGAAAGCAATAAACTGATTTTGAAAGACCTGGATACCCAGGCAGAGTTTGACCAGGAGCGCCAGAAAGCTGGTGCCTTCCAAAGGCAAAGGGACGACCTGGCGGCACAGATGCAGGCTCTTAGTCAGGAAAGGGATACCTTAGGCCAGGAAGTCTGCCACTTAAAAAGGAAAATGGAAGAAAATCACCTGGCCCTCCAGGGACTGGGTGACCTCCAAAAAGAACACCAGAACTTGTTAGAGCACACCAGGAGGGTGGAGGATGCTCTGGCAAGAAAGGAGCAGGCCAATAGGGACACAGCTCAGGAGGTAACCCTCCTGCAGCAGAGACTGGCCCAGTACTCCAGGACCAATCAGGAGGCACAGAGAGAAAATGAGGCTCTCTGTCAGCACAATGATAGGCTCCAACAACAGGTAGCGATGCAGGAGCGACTGATAGAGTTTAGTAAGGCCTTAACTGAGGAACTGAAAGCGCAGGCTCTTGCATTGCAACAGGGAGCAGGGGCCGATAGAGACCAGGTTCGCTGGGAAAGGGAAACTCCTGAGCATAACCTCAGGAGCCCTAGTACCAGAGGCCTTTATCTCTCTCAGTCCCTGGACTCTGCCACCCCCATGTCTCCTGGCGCACATGAGCACCGGGCCACAGGGATGGCAGATTACTATCCAGCCAGAAACATGGGGCTCATAGGCCAGTACCACCCAGGTATGGAGGGGCGGGCATCTGGGTATGGGCACCCAAGCACATTGCAATTCAGTGGGGAACCCCAGGAGAGTAGGCCCATTAAGGGCATCCTGAAAACCTCTGCCCAGTTAGGTCAGTGGGGGGGGTACCCATCAAATCCTGGCAGCGAGGAGGGATCTGAAGACTCCTCTGAGCGGTACAGGACACAGGAGACCAGGTCCCCACATTCTGCCAGCCACTCCCAGGCTCGCAGAATCCGGGAAAACCTGGAAGATCAGCCAGGAACCTCTGGGAGCAGTGCCTCTGAGTCAGAGGATGAATGGACCAGGGTTACCCGAACCAAAAAGGCCAATAAGGCAAAAAGGGCCTTGCTTAAGACCCATTGAAACAGATTAAGGCAATCAGGAGTGTCATCACGCCTTATCATAAGAACGCCAAGTACTCTGTTTGGGAAAACTTGGAGCTCTATGAGCAAATGATGGAGACTTTTCATTTGAAGGACAGCCAAAGCTGTATCCAATATGTAAAGTGGACATTCTCCCCAGAGTACTCCAGTTTCTTTGCAGGGCTGGAGGACCAAAATCATTCAAGGTGGTCCACCTATAGGGCGGCCATATTAAAACATTTTTCTGTTCACAGAAATCCCCAAGAGGCTCGCAAGGCAGCCTACAATTTGCAATGTGGGGAGGATCAGGCCCCACAAGAATTCGTGCAAGAACTGAAACGTGCCTTTGCGCAGACCACCAGAAGGGTGCGCGCAGACAGCAGAGAATTTGTCAATACATTTTTCCATGCCTTGCCCAAATACATCATGACCCAGCTCGTGAGAGATTTTCACGAGAAAAGATCTTTAGACTGGGTCATTGAACAGGCTACCCGGATCTATGAGGTGCAGAAGCCCATAGAAAATAAAAATAATGCGCCCAAAAACCCCAAAACCAACAGCACCCCTGCTGCTGCCAAGGTGGCAGAGGTAAAGGTTGCCCCCGTTTTAGACTTGGAGATGGGGGGGCCTAAAAACCTACCTGCACCTAATAATCCTAAACCCAGAAATCCCTCGGGCCAGTCACAGACAGGGAGTCGAGGAGGTAGTCCCACAAATGGGGTCCCCCGCTCCCCTGACTATGTAAGTCCCCGCTACAAGGGAAACTGACCAATCCTGGGTTATGTGTGGACTCCTCCAGCCCAAGGGGGGGATCCAGCCAAGCACCTGACCCGGGGAACTTCCCTCCTAACTTCTCCCAGGAGGGCAGAAATTCTCCAAATCCTGGGCAGAACTTTTTCCCCAGGTATCCACCCAATTTCCAGCCCCAAAATCATCCATCCTTCTTTCCCCAATTCCCTGAGCTCAGACAACCTAATCCGGGAGAGGGGAGGCCAAGGGTGGAGGGGTACCAAAATCTTCCCAACCAGGGGTACTACCAGAGAAGGGATAGCTACCCTTCCTGGGATCAGCCCAGGGGAGAAAATAGAGCCCCGTATCAGCCTGAGCGGGTTTCCCAGTTAGAGCGCCAGGTCCAAAATATGGCACGGGATCTGGGTCACATACTGAGGGCTCAACAGAACCCTCAGTTGAGCATGCCACCGCAGAATGCCCCAAACTCTGGACCTGGTGCTCCAGAACAATGACAGGGGCAGCACCCCGATAACACACCGGTTCCCAGGGAGGAGGCACAAGGGGAAGGGGGGTGTAAAGCCTTGGAGGACGCTTCCTTCCCAACTTGTAAACAGCTCCTAGAAAACCAGGAACCGGAAACAAAATCTCCTACCCCTGAAAGCCTGCCTCCCAATGAGCAGAGGGGGGTTAGGAGAAACAAAGGACCCAAACAGACCCACTTTGTGGAGGAGGTCCAGGTCTTCCAATTTGAGGGAGAGGGATCCTCAGAGGATCCTGGGGAAAGGACCTTCTCCTTCAGAGATGGGGGAACTCCTCCCAAGGAAAAATGGGTCCCAAAGGATTCCAATCCAGACTGGGGAGATATGGAGACTGAGCTACCGCCGCCCATCATCTCATCCCAGAACCCACAATACCAAAATCCCCTGGTTCAAACCCATCCTGGTGACTGCCTCCAAGAAGGGGGAGGCGGCCCAGAACCGGAACCAGGGGAACCCACAATGGCTCTGATCTCCAGTTGCCAACTTTTTCTTTCAGATTCCCAAGGCTCTCCACAGAATTCTGCCCAAATCTCTTCGCTAGCAATGTCCAAAACCAGAAGGTTAGCCCACCAGTTGTCCAAAAATGTGCATTATCTGTGCCCCCTTGAGGAGAAGGAGGGAAGATACTATGCCCCGGTACAAGTACAGGGGCAGGGTACAATTTTGGCACTGGTGGACACTGGATCCCAAGCTACCCTTCTGTCCAAAAGGGCCTTTGATGAACTAAATGCAGGAAAGGGGGAGAATTATCGTATTCCTCTCACCTCTCTTCCTGGACAACTGCAGAACTTTGACGGGAAGGAAATTCCCGTTGAGGGGACTGCAGACTTGGACATTAAAATTGGGCGACACAAGGTGAAACACCTGGTCATAGTAGTGACTCCAGAGGGCACCCCTTGTTTACTAGGGAATTACCTCCTGAGAAGGTTGTCACCTCTAATAGATTGTGTAAACAAGGTCCTCTGGACCCAGACTAGCCGACCAATAAAATTAAAACAGAGTGTCAACCATGTTAGTTTAAACGGCACCTGCCACATGGTTGAACAAAAATCTGACCAAGTAGAATTTCACTTCCAGAACAACCAGATTCCAGACGTGACAGTAATCGCAGTAGGACAACAGACTGGTGATGGGGGGTCATCTCTATTTCTGAAAATCAACCTTCCTTTCAGTTTAAAGTGGTACTCCACGCTGGAAGGAAACACTTTGAAATTCTTTACTAATCCACAATCAGAAACTCCCACTCCTATAGTCCAGAAAGATGTGAAGTCAGCTCAGAGCCTGGCTGATATCCAGCAAGTTGGAGAGCAGTTGTTCATCCCTGTTCAGTTAAATGATGGGAAGGACTCTGTTCTCGCTCGAGTGTGCGTGAACAATGGTAAGAGCTTCATCAGCGAAGCCATGTTCCGCCAACTCCCAAAAGATCCAGCCATTCCCACATTCAAACTGATAGACAAATGGGAAATGGACCTGGAAGCACCCAATTCCAAACATCTCCTGCCAAGCAGGTGTATGCTCAAAATCTCCATTGGCAACAAGAGCATAGTCCACAATTGTTGGGTCGTGCGAGACGTCCCTGCCGCTTTTTACTTAGGCAGTGACATTCTCAATCGCTTTGCCATTAGTTTGGACCTAATAAACTTCAAAGCTTGGTCCCGATTAGCGGATAATCCCATGGGCTTTGATGATCCAGAAAAAGCATTTAGGTCAGCTCAATTGCTACCTTATGCAGTTGGAATTCAGATCAAAGAGGAAGTCACCATCCCAGAAAGGACCCGACAATTCTCCCTGGAAGTGAAAGTTAAAAGAGGACAATATTTGCAAAACCCTGATGCTTATATACATCTAAATTCTTCTCTCCAACAGCAAGGGTTGGGGGTAAACCCAACTCCATTAGTCAACATAGAACATGACACCATTCCAATAGAGGTGGATAACAGCGACTTAAAGAGTATTACTCTAGCCGCAGGCACCATTATTGGAATGGCGGTTGATGACCGACATTTTTCCATTGATTTAGGAAATGAACTGTTAGGACCAATCCCCAAGGACTGCTTTGACAGTGACAGTGATGACAATACAACACCAGACAGGATTTTTACCCGGCATGGGGGGACTTCCTGGTGTACACTTCTTGCCCTTATGGTAAGGAAGATGTGACTTGTGACTTCAGGAGGGATGAGGTGATTTTCCAGGTCCATGAGGGCTGCCTTTCCCACCTGAACCTGATTTGGACTGGAAATCAGCACTCTGACCAGGGACTTCGCCACCCAGCTGGAGGAGACTGCTGAAATAGCCAAATCAGAAGTCTTTCCAGGCTTCAGGCAGATGGTGGAAGAGAGAGTCAACCTAGCTGATGCCTGTGTGACTCTGGAACAAAAGCAAAAGTTGAAACAAGTTTTCTTGGATTTCCAAGATCTCTTTGCGGTAGACTCATATGACTGTGGTCGCACAGACATCCACACAACAACAATCCCCACGGACCCTGGCATGACTCCAGTGTTTGTGAAGCAATATTGCTTGCCTCTCGCATCAATGGAGTCCCTTAATGAAATAATTAAGAACCTTGAGTCCCGGGGAATAATTCGTCCAATACACAGCACCTTCAATAATCCGGTGCTGGGAATATTGAAGCCAAACGGCCAGTGGAGACTCTGCGCCGACCTTAGGGAGCTCAACAAATGGGTCCATACTTCCCGATGGCCTCTGCCCTACATTGACCAAGGGCTGGCCCAGATCCAGGGGTCACAGGTATTCACTGCAATAGACCTGACCAATGGATACTGGACCATGCCTGTCAGTAGGGAGGACCAATACAAACTGGCTTTTACCTTTGGGGGCCAGCAGTACACATGGACACGGACTCCCTTCGGATACCTCAACTCCGGCAATGAATTCAACATTTCCCTACACAAGGCCATGCCCGACCTGGGTGCAAGGGGTAACCTGGCTTATGTAGATGATGTCCTCATCAAAAGTTCATCTGTGGAGGAACACATAGCGGAGATCCGTTATGTTCTGACCCAGTTGAGGGCCGCCAGAGCAAAACTTTCCTTTCAGAAAGCACAGTGGTGTAGAACCCGTGTTAATTTCTTGGGGCATGAGATTACTCCTCAGGGTCTCTGTCCCCAGGAAAAGAAAGTGGAAGCACTTCAGAAACTGAAAGACCCCACAACTCTGCGGGAACTAAGGAGCCTCCTTGGACTGACTAATTACAGCAGAAAGTTCATTAAGGGCTACGCAGAGATCACCAGACCCCTGATTCATCTCCTGAAGGGGGGGGTCAAGTGGGAATGGGGTCCAGAACAAGCCGAGGCGGTAAAACAACTCAAGAGAAGCCTCTCACAAGCACCTTGCCTAGCTTACCCTGTCAGAAACAAGGAGTTCTTCCTGAGACGGGGTTCTCTAATACGTGCTTGACGGCAGTATTATACCAAAAGCATGACAAGGTCAATAAAGTAATCTCCTATGCGAGCAAAACTTTATCCTCTGTGGAGGAAAAATTCAATGATTGTGAGAAGGCACTCCTGGCAACGGTTGGGGGCATTGAAGAATTACCGCCCGTTTATCCAGGGGGAACACATCATAGTGGAGACTCCACACCAGCCTCTGCAATATCTCCAAAGTGATAGAATCCGGGCCGGAAATGTGAGTAATTTCCGAATTACTTCCTGGATTTTGTCAATGCAAGGCTTTCCTGTGGAGGTCAGATATGGCCAAAACAAGAAGAGTCCCCTCGCGCAAGTTCTGGCTGACTTGCATGATTGTGCCAGAGAAAACTGTCTCGAGGACAAAAGTCTAAAAATCAAGGACAACACGGAGGCATACCTTAATTCCCCACACAAAGTCTTTGAAGAGGACAAGTGTGAGGGAATGCCCACTGTCTATGTGGATGGATGCTCTTACCATGTTGACAACAACGGGGAGAAAGAACTGGTGGCCGGCGTAGGGAATGCATGGGTGAATGAGTCCCCAGAACCCTCCGCTGGAAACAAAATTGGTCCCCGAAGTAGTCAGGTGGCAGAATTGATGGCTGTGCATCAGGCCATCCTCACTGCTGTCCAGCATCAACTCCACGAACTGGTCATATTCACAGATTCGGATTATGTACGGAACGGGTTCGTGGAGCACCTGGTTAATTGGAAAACCAGAGGCATGTTATGTGCTAACAACAAACCCTTGAAACATGGGAAGTTGATACAAAACATTGATGATCTGGTCACATCGAATGGGATGACCATCTACTGGAAAAAGATCAAGGGTCATTCCAAAGTAGAGGGACCAGACAAAACTGGAAATGACTTAGCTGATCAGGTGGCCAAAACCGGGGCCATCCAAGGGGATCTAATTGAGATTGAGTCCCTGTTGGGGGAAATCCAGGTCACTGCTATCACTAGGTCCCAGACAAATGCTCACAATGATCTTTCAACTGCCCAATGGAGCAAGGAGACCCCTGATGCTGATTTGATCACAGCTCAGAAGGGGGATCCAATTATTGGTAAGTTTTACCAACACCTTGAGGACCCTAAGAACTTTCCCCTGACGGATACCGATAACATTGGGAAAGAGGACCTAAGAGTGTTGATGAAATGTCCAAAAATGTTCCGAATCCAAGACGGTTTGCTGGTAAGAAAATCTAAAGTTGGCCACGATCAGTGGGTGGTTCCTACCTCATTCCGAAGCCTGATGTTAAGTCACGCCCATGATGCGGCCACGCCGGTCATAGGGGGTTTCACACAACACTGGAAATCTTAAGAGAGGTTGCATACTGGCCACACATGGGGCAGGACCTTGACCAATACTTGAAGGGGTGTCTTGTGTGTGCACAATTTCAGCCATCATCCCTCACGCACCGTGCGCCCCTCCAAAAGAGGGGGATGACACTGCCATGGTCAGATTTGCAAATCGACTTTGTAGGCCCTGTAATCCGCTCGTCTAGAGGAAACAAGTACATGTTGACCGTTACATGCTTGTTTACCAAGTGGGTGGAATGTCTCCCAGCCCCAAACTGCAAGGCAGAAACAGCAGCTGCCCTGATGATTAACCACATCTTTTCTCGTTTTGGTCTACCTCAAAGGATTGAGTCAGACAGGGGTAGCCACTTCACCAGTGAAGTAATGACAAAGATGTGGGAGATACTGGGGGTCAAAAGGAAGTTACATATTGCTTACCGGCCAGCTTCTTCTGGGGCAGTAGAGAGATATAACCGAACCATTGTGAGCATATTAAAGAAGTTTGTGGCAGATTCTGGGCCAAGTTGGGATATCCGATTACCTCTGGTCCTAATGGCCATCAGATCTACCCCCTCATCTGCAACCAAAATGTCACCATTCGAGTTGATGACTGGACGTAAGATGGTGCTTCCTCAACATTTGCTCTACAGGACCCAAGAGCAGACCTTAATAAATGCCTCCACTACTCATGAGTATGTGGAGAATTTAAGGAAACACCTTCAACATGCTTTTGCCTATGCTCAGCGGAATCTAGAAAGATCAGCTGAGAGTATGAAGACCCACTATGACCTGAAAACTTCCAGGAAGGAATATCAGGTGGGGGACCGGGTCTATCTATACAATTTCCAAAGGAACCAGGCCAAACAGCGAAAATTTTTGCCTACATGGAAGGGACCCTTTGAGATTATAGACAAGATCTCCCCTGTGGCCTACAAGATCCGCATCCCCAAAGGCGGTTTGGCAGAGGGGGAAGACAAGTGGGTCCACATAAACCAGTTGAAGTGTTGCCATCCCAGGCACACTTTGCAACAACTGGAGGAGTCCTCTGCAATCCCAGAGGGTACCGCTCCAGAGTAATTCAATTCCTAACTTAAAAGATCCTACATATAGCCTCTCAAATTCTGTGTTTCTCAAGTTTATGTGTTCCTGTCGCTTAATTTAAAAAAAATGTGCATGTTCATATCTGTTGAGTTCTAAAATATACATGCCACCCCACTATATCAATGGTGGGGGAGAAATGTCCATGAATAGGTATTGCCGCTCTTCCTTTGTCATCCTAGGAGAAATAAAACCTGGAGACTGGCCAAGGAGGACGATCCGGAGACCGGGAGCAGAGACGCAAGGGGCCCGGGGTACCGTCCAATATTCCCATCAGGACCGGCGAGGAGTACCGATCGATCAGTACCGGATGGAGGAAAAGATGCTGAACTGTGCCATCTACCGGAAGAAGATGAGGAGAACATCCCAGATCTTGCGAGTTCCATCAGTGAAACAGAATGGCCATCGCAAGAGGGGGGCTTGTGGGATGTTTTTACCCATGCATCCGAGCCCTACCACAAAAACTGTGCAGTACTGGCATGGAAAACATCATGATGGCCAGAACTTCCCAGAAAATGCACAGGGAAAGGCATGAAGAATAGGCTGCCACCCATTTTTGCCTATGTTGTGAGCACAGAAGGGCACAGAGCCTAAAACCATTGTAAAAGGGGCAATTCTGATTG
Organism: Ambystoma mexicanum; assembly: GCF_040938575.1. Classification (NCBI taxonomy): domain Eukaryota; kingdom Metazoa; phylum Chordata; class Amphibia; order Caudata; family Ambystomatidae; genus Ambystoma; species Ambystoma mexicanum. The sequence continues at coordinate 887,702,206 of NC_090922.1, forward strand.
CCAAACGCAACCCATAACTGGTGGGAATTCGTTTTCTTCAGGTCAAACATGGCTAATTTATGGGCACAAAATTATTTTACTGCAGAACTACACCAACGCCATTTGTTGAACCTGGACAATATACTTCCATGTAATATCTCTTGTTTGAAATGCTTGAATTCAAGACTGATCAAAAAAAATTGCATGCAGTTCCCGCTTTTGACTGAGAGCGGAGCTAGCGGTCTAAACTCTGACAGGGAAACTGCATGTCAGGAGTTGCAGGAGAGGCCTTTACATCAAAGGCTGGGAGTTAATTAAAATCTTAACCACATGCTGTTCCCAGAAGACAATCTGATTTAATTAACAGGCCAAAGGCTGGGAAACCTCTCACCTCCAGAGATTCACACCAGGAGTTAGAATCTCACATGACCTCTTGATTGATAGAAGGCAGACTGGCTGGGAGCCTCCTAGAGACCTCACAATAGGCTCTCGCACTTGAATAGAATATGTTGATTTTGACTGTTTCCTGTCAACAAAGGCCTGCCTGCCAGAAGACACATGTGATCACTGACCCACCCAAGTCTTGGAGGCGGACTCCAACACTCTGAGAACTGAAGTGAAAGCAAAATATATATTTTACAGAAACACTGTAATCAAATGACCGGAATGTATAACTTTGAGAGCCTTAATTTAAAAAATGTACCTTCGATTCAAGCCAAACTCCAATTTGTGTGATGTTCTGGGGCAGAACCCCGCTATTTATTGATACTACAGACTCTGTGTTTAAGCTAGAGGCATGGGAATTTACTGGAGTATGTATGGACAGGCCGTGTATATGTGTATAAATTTTAATGAAAAACCAATATTGCAAAACCAGTTAAAAAACGCAAAATGTTGCCGTTTCTGAATGCAAGCTCTTAGAAACATCAAAGTTTGAACAGAGTATACCTCATGTGATACGTGATGGGTGCATGTAATTTCAAACCACTGTGTATCTATGAAATATGTCTTTTTGATCAAATATAGATTTGTGTGCAATTTGACAGGGGAGTGTCCTTTCTGCAGGCCATATAATGACATCGCTCTGACACTCCACTTCTTTTCCCCAATCAAGAGAGAAAGGAAAGCTTGACCAATGGGCAGTTGAAAGAGGGGCTGGCTAGTGATGCTGCACACACACCCACTTTCAAAAGACATAAAAAGAGCCACTGGAAGCTAGAGAGGACCTTCAAATACAGTTGCTGCAACGCGCTCTGCCGGACCATACAACATCCAGAAGATACCAGATTCAACACTTAGACTTTAAAACTCCAAAGAACTTGATTCAGAACTCAAAGCAAGGGCCTAAACCCACAAACTGAGAACTCTTCTCAGTAGGCCTCAGCATCCAGCAAACCTAACAGCGGTAGCAGCATCCAGGAGCCGTGCAGATCAGCGCTGGGTCCAGAGAAAGCTGTGCAGAAAGATCCAGAAGCAGTGCTGTACCCAGAGAAAGCAGAGCAGTATCCAGAACCAGAGATCCAGAGTGACCCAGACCGCTGTTAGCAGAACCAGAGAGCTGACCCAGATCACTGTGAAGTGCCGAGACCAGAACCGGAGTCCAGTCCAAAACCTGACCAGATCCGTGGGGAGGCCTATTTCAAAATATATTGTGAGTACCTAGCAGAACTGTGCATAACCAATCTCTCAGTTAAAATAATATAATTCAATCTATTTTAATCTAACCAGAACTGCCTCCTAACTGTCACCTGTCATTTGCAAAGCTGTCACCTGTCATTTTCTAGCTGCAAGCTGTAACCTGTCGCTTTGAACAAATCCGAAAAACTACCTTTATTTAATCGTCCGTATCTCTGGAACCGTTTGTGCTAGGAACTTGGTTTAACTTTCCTCTGAAAGCTTAGAATCTCAGCTTTTCAACAAGCTTAGAACCGACTCCTTATACTATTGCCGTAATCACGATTCTCGCACTCGCAAATTTTGCCGCGATTTGCGATTTGGCCCGATTTCTTTACTTGTCAAAAGATAGCTGCTTTTGCCTGAACTGCTAAATTTCGTTTGCCTCTTAAGAACCATCCCTGAATCATTGCTAGAGTGAGCCTGAACTCATATTAACTAGATACCACTCACCCTGAACCTCCTGAAGGGAATTAAAAGCATTTCCAGCATATTTCTCACTGCATTGTCACCATATTCAAAGCATTTTGCCTGTGTTTCAAAACCCCTATCTGTTGTATAAGCTGCTGGGGGGGAATTGAACTGAATTCTATTTGATTGCATTCCTAAGAACTGTGTCATCTTCATCTTCATCTCCTTACATTGCATAAAAGGGGGGGTGAATTGTCCAAGAAAGTGATTACATTGTCTTTTGCTGAAACCCTATCAAGTTATTTTCTGTACTGCATTTTCATTCCACCTTGCATCCATTTGAAACCATAAAAGTATTGTTGCTATCTTATCCATCCTATAACCACTCATCATTGATTATAAAGAAGTGTGCTAGTGCCAGACTATCCATTATTGATTACTGCTCAGATTAAGTGTGATATTCAATTATTAATTTATTATAAAGTGTGATATATATATATATTGTTTAAATTCTCAAATAAACCTTTTAACTTGCAAAACAGAACTACTTCTTGGCTCAGTGGGGTCAGGGGGATTCCAAGAGAGGGGTGTTATATAGGGGTAGTCATCCAGAACTCATGAACTGGACATAAAGATATATCAATAAGGGTTTCCATTCAGTATCCCAGACTAGGCATTGACTTAGCTGTAGTGTTGAATTGAATCCTCTTACAGAGGAGAGGAGAGGAGAGAGAGGAGAGGAGAGGAGAATAGAGGAGAGGAGAGGAGAGGAAAAGAGAGGAGAGGCGAGGACAGGAGAGGAGAGGAGAGGAGATTGAAGATGCCCAGAGAGAAATAACAAGTTAAAATGGTTGTACTAATGGTTTAAATATTTTCAGTGGTGTCTGGCCATATTGAATACATTCCCTATATTTCTACACAGTATCCACGATCCCCTCAGGTATTGTAAGCAATCAATAGCCTAATTTGTTACCCAGTATTACACTCTGCATCCAAGTCATCGCTAAGCCTTTAAACTATGATCAGTATGGAGAGGCCACTTGCTTGGCGAACAAGCACTTTCCATTTGCAAATGTCATAACATATTTAATTTATTTTCTTTGAAATTTTGTTTACCCCTAGCCCTACCCAGATGGTCTCAAATCACCTACCAAGGTTCAATTGTGCGAAGGGTGGGAGGTGAAAGAGAAGTTACAAAATGTTTTCAGGATTGGAAAGGACGTTTTTGGAAAGACAGGTGATAGTAGCGGAGGCAAAGCAAATGGATCATTTATGGGGAAACAGGTATATTTTTAGGCTTTTTTGGAAAGTGGTGATGAAGGGTGCAGTGCATATGTGAAGTGGTAGAGTCTTCCATGCTCTGGGTTCCCACTGAGTAAATGATTGTTTTTTGTCTGCATGTTAGTTTGCAGATTGGAATATATAGAGATGCTGGTTAGCATATCTGGTGTGTGTGTGGGTGATGGGTTTCAGTTTGTCATGAAGGTAGGATGGCTTTTGAGGTGGACACCTTTAAGTACAATGCAGAGTCCTTTGGATGCAATTACCTTGGGTACAGGGAATCAGTGGAGCTGGGCGAAAGCTGGGGTGGTATATACGTGTTTGGGTAGGTCTCACTGCTGATCAGTCTCACTGCTGCATTTTGTATGGCTTGACGTGGGGTAAGGGTGCTGTTGGTGAGTCCAGTGAGGATAGGATTACCATTGTACAGCTTGGACATAACCAGAGCTTGGACTGCAGTGCAAAAGTCATCAGGAGGAAGGGTGTGTCTTATCTTGCCTAGGAGGTGTAGTTGTAGATTTAACTTTTTAGCGACAGTTGCTATGTGGTGCGTGAAGGAAAGGTTTGGGCGATGGTGAATCCAATGGATATGGCAGGTGAGGGGAGATATATGTGTGGGTTGTCAGTGGTGAGTTCTTTGATCCAAGGGTGGGGTTGGTTTTGTTCCTAGGAAGGGCATATGAGGAGGCATTCTGTTTTGGAAGGGTTGAGTTTTAAGAAGTGAGTGGTCATTCATTTGGTGCTTTTGGAGAGACAGCTTTTGAGGGTGTGGAGTTGTGAAGAGGATGAGGTTTACATTTGTGGTTTGCAGGCCAAGGAGACAGAAACCCAGGTACAAAAGGTTGTGTATAGATGCCTGTCTTGCTATGTGTTAGGTTTTCATCTACGTGGCTTGCAGACCCCAACCAAAGGCAGCCAGAGCCCTCCACGGCTTAGTAGGGGGATGGGATGGAGGGGGCAGATAGGGCCATGCTGTGGATGGTGGTGCCAGGAGACGACTATTAACAAAATACCAACCTTACGGGTACTGCCTTCTCGGTCTGGAATGTGCAAGGTCAATCTTGTTTTCCCAGCATTCAGACATATCTGAGATTTAGAAGTATGCTTGTGTGTGGTTTACCTATTGGTGGAAATGGATTGTATGTTTGCTAAGGGTCTGTCCGAGGGATTCTACGTATAATTTGAAGAGGAATAAAGACAGGAGACACAGAGGAAGCTTGAATGGGGTAGGGGTCAGATCAATAAGTGGACATGGAGACAGCATGTGTTCTGTCAGTGAAAAAGGAGGTGAACCAGGGGAGGACAGTGCCTGAGTGTTTCATCCTGTGGTATAGGATTCTGAGGATTATGGTGTGGTTGATAGTGTGAAAGGCTGCAGAGAGGTCAAGGAGTATGAGTAGGACTGCGTGTCCTTTGTCAGTGATGTTGTGCAGCTCATGAAGCATGTAAGTGTAGCGGTCATGGTGCTGTGTCCATGCCGAAAGTCAGTTTGGAATTGCCTGAGTAGGTTATTTGTGATAAGAGTTGGGCTGTGATGAAATGTTGCATGACGGGTGTGGTCCCACAATATTCATACCAGTTATATCGAAGGGGACCTCTGTTATTGGTAAGGTGTGCAGAGGAGCTCAGTGTACATCCACTGGAGGCAACTTTTTTGAATAATCGGGCAGGTTGCATGTAATTGCTTGACCTCTGCATATAGCCCTGGACAGTGGGAACCTGCTCAACAATGTCCTTTGGGTTTTCTTCAAGCTCAGATGTCCCGCTGTTATGTTGAAATGAGTGAGTTCCAGAACGACCTTTCAAAACTGCTTTGGTACAAAGAATTGATAATAGTTAGTACTCTCTAGGGTTCACGTCCACTCAGAACAGGTAGATTTCGTCTCTTAGCTTTGGATACCAGATTTTACCAGGATTGTTCCAGAAGCGGTTCCATGCTCTGTGCTTCTGCAAATTCCTTGAGGAGGGCCCTGGAACTTTTTGGTTTGGGATTTTCCTCTTGTGCCTCAGTCATCTCACCAAATCCAGTGGCAGCTCTCGCTTTCTGGTCCAGCTCTCCGACTTCTTCAATCTCAGATATCAGAAATTTCTCATAAACCAGCTGAGCTATTGTTGGGCCTGGCTTAAGGACTTGGCAGAGATTTCCCAGGTTGAAGTGAACAAACAACACTTCTCATCTGTAGTCCTTGTCAATGACTCCTGCTCCCACGTCTGAGGAGTATTTGTGAGCTACAAGTTATATATCTGTATATGAGGACTAATTTGGTGTTGTAATTATGTGAAAATGGTATTCATAATGTTAGTTTATACTAGTATTCAAAAGGGTGTTTATGAGGTCGAAATTGTCATTATCATGATGTGGTAAGGTGGCAAGGCACAGAATGGATAAATAAGATTTTCTGTGCACAGACATAAAAGGGCTCCGACAATGCCTTTTACTGAAAATGCATGTAACTAAAAATCTGGCTAAAATGATAGAAACTAAGCAATGATTCAGAGTGTATAGAATGAGGTAGTTCCAAAGCTGAAACAGTCAAGGATAGCATGCTGCCAGAACCTTGACAAATGGGCAGAAACCAGACATTTAATTGGGACTTGTCTGGAAACTTATCTGAAGATTCCAGCTGCATCAATCATAATTGGGAAGAGCACCGGGAGATAAAGCAAGATTGTGCGCAGATTGTATTTCATTTTGAAGGTTTTGTTCAATTAAAAAATAATTGCCCGGTGAGATAATGTTTTACAATGAGTTTGCCTAAACTGTGTCGGGATAGTGGGGGCAGAATGCTCCCTCTGAGGGCTATAAGAAGGAGCTCCGTTTTGAGTCTGGGTGGTTGAGTCCGTGCACTTGACCATGACGCTGATTGTGCTCTGTGTCAGCATAGCATGAAATAAAACTTTATGAATTTAACAGTCTCTTTGCCAAATCCTTGAGTTGTCTCTATTTATTGGTGTTGGAGTATGTGAATCCAGCACCCCAACCACCTCAAGGTGCAGCTATCTTGTCTTAAGGTAGTCGAGGACGAGCTCTTATCCCATGGGCCCGTCAGAGGTCACTCAGACCTCGATTACATTTGGTAGCAAGAGGATGGTTTTTGACCATCAATTATTGATTAAAATATGACACCTAATGGCCGTTGACACAAAATAACTCTAGGTCTTTGGCAATATCACAAGTCCTTCGCCATTTCGGGCTGAGTAGACTGTGAAGCTCACCGTAGACAATGGTAGTGTAATCGAGACTGCAGTCGGGGCCTGAAGGGACCCGTTTTTATAAACATATCCCTTCCCACTCCTACGGGCAGCTGACCAGACGAAAACCTGAAGAAGGCGGTGATCGCGAGGGTCAGGAGAACAAAAAGGTGAGTGAAGAAACAGAAAAAATTCTATGATTTAGGGATAGGGCAGACTGCAACTGTCATAGCCGATAGAGACAGGGACACGGGGAGGAAGAACAATATGGCAGAAAGGGGAACACATATATATGTGTGGTAATTTTTCAGGGAAAGAGAACAATGGCAGTCTGAAGGACAAATAGAAGATCTGCGCAGAACTAATCAGATCAGCTGCCCAGAGTTCATTAATCCAATACCAGATCGATCCCAATACATATTGCAGATAGAAAATCAAACCACCAAAGACAAACGTTTGATATTGAATCGAACCAACATGCTTTTACTCTTAAAGACAATATCTGATCTCAAAACAATCTCATCTCGAGACATCAAATTTATAATCTTCCAGGACCACACTCAACTTGAGAGAGTATCACTGGAATTATGGGATCGTGTGACAATGGAAAAAATTCTTGCACAAGCAGAAGTCCTAGATGTTCTGGGCTTCAGCTGCAAGCAAACGTCATCTGAGACAACACCTGATATACCACGAAAGTGGAACAATTACACAAAGTCTTCATCTGCTAGAAACCAGGAGAGTGAACGTTCAATTCATATAAGATATGATCCTTCCTATAGGCCTCCTGACCATCCTGAATCTCAAGAAATGACACCAGAAGATACTTCTTACGAAAGAAACAAGAACTATCCATTCCACCGTGATTACGCTGAGGACCTAGACACTACGCGAGAGATATCCTCTGTATCATAACCACTAAAATTACAAGATTTCCATTGGTCATTATGCAGTTGGAATACAAGGGGAAACTCCCACCTATTCAACTACGCAGAACCGGAATTTGAATTAACATCTATAGTGTGCCTACAAGAAACTTGGCTTACGGACCTTCCAAGCTGCGATGGCTATATTACTCTCTTGAATCCTGCAATAAAAGGTACCTCCGGCAGACCAGCATCTGGACTGTTGACATTAATTCAAATTCGAACATAATGGTCAATTGTCGTGACCAATAACATAAATCCTTGGATACAAAATACCATCATTCGAATACAACCTTCTGGCCATAACAACCTTGACCGCCTCATATCCATCATGAACCTGTATTGGAATCCAGCATCGTTAAACGATAGCAATTTCCTAGATGGTGTGTTTCTAACCATCGATCAAACACTCATAGAACATCAACATGTTGAATTCCTTATATGCGGTGACTTAAATATACACCTATATAATAAACTAGGCCAACGGATGGAGTTCATCGATTTGTCAATGCGGGCAAGGAAATGGCACAAGGAAATTTCGATTCGTAATCTGAAACAACTAGAACGCCCGAAAGATGCCACAGGGATAACCATACCGACATGGTATGGTGCTAATACGACAGCAATAATAGATTATGTATATCTGTCAACAGATCTATTGGAATCAATTACAGAGATCCAAATCAATCTATCAACAAGAAGTGATCACCACCAACTAATAGTAACTGGTTCCAGATCCACACAACCAAAAATGATTGACTTCAGCATACCGACAGAAGTCGCTGGCAACAATCGCCAACTGCGAATAACTCAACAGCAAATAAGAGATCTCACAGACCGATTACACTTGACAACAATGCCAGATATTGCCAAACTTAATTATGATACCTTTCTGATTCCCTTCCTAAAGCCGAGGAAGAACCAATCGAAACTATACAATCATTATTATGATACTGTAGTTGCGCAGAAAAAAAAACAGATGCGTAAGGACATTCGCAACCTAAAACCCACAAATGGAATTTCAGTTTCTGCACAGAAGAAAAAAATAAAACAAAAATACACAAACTGGAGGAAATCATACCAGGCAACACTGATACAAAACGATGCAGAAAGCTTACAAGAACCACAACCCAATACAACTGTGGAATCTGTTGAATAATAATGAAAGCAACCAACAACTCTTGATAGCAAACGTGACCAAGCAAAAATGGATAGACCACTTTGCAAATATATATAATGATCCAGATAATACCATGCCGCAAGCACCACAATAAAGCATGGAATGTTCGCTACGAGAAGGAAGACCTGATCCTGATTTTTGAAAAACTGAACACCTCACATGCCCCAGGTCCTGACGGTCTGCCCAACGCAATTCTAAAACAAAATGCGTAGCTGTGGATTCTCTTCTTGATGAGACTCATAGAAACCATCAACAAACAGAATACAATCCCTCCATCATGGAGAACAGCGATAATCGTCCCCATATACAAACTAGGGGCGCGGTACAATCCGCAGAATTTTAGACCGATCGCACTACTAGACCCATTGGGCAAGATCTTCGCTGCATTGCTCCTCAAAAAACTTAAGGAATGGGCTAAGAAAACAAAGCGATTGGCAGTGCGATAGACGGGATTCACTGCTGGCGTTGGTACTAATATAAAGCTCCTTATAATGAACTTGCTCAAATATGAAGCAATAGAAAAAAAAACAAATCTATGCCGCTTTCTTGGACCTACATATGGCATTTGATTCCATAGCAAGAACACGACTATGGGAAAAACTGTCGGCGTGGAATTGTCCAGTGGAGATCCTCGAGCCAATAAAACTATTATATTCTGATACAACAATAGCTGTGAGACTTTCAAAGAATGGCACGACTACACCCATGATAAAAACAACGAAAGTTCTAAAACAGGATTGTCCTCTCGCAGCCACCTTATATAATTTATACACAGCAGATTGCGAAGAACATCTTAATGACCCGGCTCTGAACCCTCCAAAACTGAACTCTGTCCCAATTCCAGCGTTATTCTACGCCGACGACATAATCCTATTAGACAAAACCATCTCAGGTCTACAACGGAGCTTACATCTTATGGGAACCTACATGAAATCCAACAACCTAAGGATCAATACGGCAAAGACTAAAATCATGCCATTAGTAAAACTTCCATTCAAGAAACATCCAGCGCTAAAATTCTCTATTGATAACATTTGTCTAGAAGAAGTATCGACCTTCAAATATCTCGGCATTATACTAAATCAATCTAAAATAGAAAAACAGTGGTTCAATAACCTGGAAATGAAAACCCAGACACTAGCCAGACAAGGCTGTGTCCTACACAGGAAATATGGCAAATTTTCCTTTAAATCTGTCATAACATTCTACAGACAGAAAGTAATCCCGGTAATTACATATGGCAGCGACACAATGATCCACTCACAATCCAACAATTGGGCGAAACTAGAATCTATATTCTGGAGAAAGATCTTAAGGCTCCCAGATTCTTATCCGATGGCTAGAATTCGCTATGAGGTGGGAACCCAATCCCTATCTTCGATAGTGACATGGAAACAGCTCGACATACTAAGAAAACTTCCGACAAACGAAACACCAGCAACAGCAATTTTGAAAAATAATCCAACTGCTCTTCATAATACATTTTTAAGGAAATGGAAAAATCATTTGCACCAACAATTAAAGGATAAAGAAATATCACTCGAAACCCTCATGAATAGACCACAACATGCAAAACGCAAATTAGCAAATAACGGCTGGATCCGAACATGTCATGCCAAAACCCTATATTTAAGAAATCTGCAAAGTCAATTGGACATTCGAGCACTAAACAAAATTCCGAAGTACATGGAACAGTTTCCTGATAACAATATCTGTACAGTGTACATGGCAATTCGTTTAAATAACCTACCTACAAGAGACAAACTGGCAATGATACAACAAATCCCAAAAAGTGACAACTATTGTCGTTTCTGTAAAGATAGAGAAGTACCAGAAACAATTTATCATCTAGTAATGATCTGCCCAGAATTAACAACCAAGAGACAGAATTTTGGTAACTTTTTCAAAATATCGAGTCAACAGATGGACACGGATATGCGTTGGTCTTTATTATTGAATGGACGCGAAAACAAACTAATTTTCACGATAGCTCAATACTTACAACATATCTTGGGATTGCAGCCTGGAGTTCAACAGAAAGCCAAGTGAAGATACTGTTATCTACTCTCTCTAGCTCTCAATTGAACTGTTATGTTTTATAATTTTGTGTATCACTGAGTTTATAAAAATGAAATGAAAAGTTTGTAACAAACTAAATCATTTTAATAAAAAAAAAAAAAACAATGGCAGTCCAGATTTGGGAACAAACCAAAAACATTAACTGCATTTAAAAATCCATAACAAGAGTAAAATATTCATGAGGGGCTCGCATGCAGCCGACCAGATCGTTTCTGACTTTGTCACATCATGTTATGTTGTGTGTCTAATTGTTGTATGTTATGGCTGTTCATGTGGTTTATTTTATGGCATAACTGTGGGTGCACTGTAAAAACATTGGAATTAGTATAAAAAGGATATTTTAAGCTAAATAAGAAATTGGCGTCAAGCCAAGGTTTTGAAAAATACATTAAGATAGGTGATTAGATGTAATGATTTAAAGCACACTAATTTGGGGTGATTTCACCCCAAAAGAGTTAGACAGTCCTGAGATAAGTGCAAAAATCTGTTGCACTGTAAGCTATCACAAAAAATTCTAATCAGCAGCTATTGAGGTAAATTTGTGATTTCCTCATAGTAGACAAGATAACTGATGAATCATGCTAAGAACGATAGATTTTCACATTAAAATGGTTGAGTTATAGTGATTTATAGAAGTACTATTCTCGCGCGTTAAGCGTGCTGAGCTAAAGGAATGCACTGTGTGAAAATGCTTTTAACTGTGAAGGGTAGGAGGTCCAGTTAGAACTAGGAATTGTGAGCCTGTGAAATGTGTAAAATATAAGGAATGATTGAAAGACTTTTAAAGCAAAAACAGAGCTTAGTGAAATGTAACCGAGGGCGTATGTGCGCGTAAATTCAAAAGATGTTGATCTGAAATATGTATAATAAGCTGGTTTTGTTAGAATGTTTGTATGAGGTTGCAAATAGTGATTTAAAAGATCGTGGGGTTTTATATTTTAACATCAGAGCAGCTGTTTGAAAAAACGCGATATTGAAAACTAATGGTTAAGCGGGATTACAAGGGGAATTAAACATGCTTCCATTAGAGCCCACGACAGTGAATACAGTGATTCATCAAGAAAGGAATGTGCAATGGCAGTCTTTGAAGATAAGCACTGCCAAAGCACAGTGAGATCATGCCTTGCAAGGTTGTATTTATTGCACACAAACGAGTATTGTAAAAGACAGATTAGGAGTGGGACATGGTTTTCAAATAGCGCTGCTGTTAGAGATGAAGGGAACAAGTGCCTTTAGTGTGCAGCATATCAATACTCACTATCATAGTGGAGCAACCCTATAGCCAGTGAAACTATGAGCGATGCTTTTATGAAGAACATACCCTGCGAAGAAAATCACCCTGAAGGGCTGACGGGTTTGAAAGGTTTAAGGACTGGCAATTCAACAAAGATTAAATGTGATGCCCAGGATCACACAGTATTTAAGGGGTGAAGCTGGGATTTGCACCAATATTGCAATTCCTGCATTTGAACACTTTCTCTTCCAGCTCTTAACATGTGCTAAAAGAATCTAATTTTATAAAACTGACTTGCAAACTACGCAAACCGCATTTCCAAACCTGACCATTTTAAAACCAAAATATTACAGAAGGGTGTTATACAATGTGAGAATGATTCTAGCATCATTTTCTCCATTATCAAGGGGAGTACCAGCATGCAAGTAGGTAAAACCTCACAGAAGACAGCATAGTAATGCAAGGGATCCTATATGATTTGACTAGGATCACTGAGTCTTCTGCTGGCAAAGCCAGGATACAAACATGAACACTTTGGCTGCACAGTCTTGAATTTGCATACTTATTTGCCTCTTGGACAAATAGTTCATGCACATCTTTTGAAGGGATTGCTTAGGTTTTAAGCATGCCCCATCTGAACAAACTAATTTCAACCCCTATCCGGTGCAGGAACAGTGCTGTTAATTGCACCACTTGTGCTGCAAAACCAAGTAAATATGCAGGTATGTTTATGAACATCAGACTTAGAGAATGTACTTGTCAAAACAGGCAGGCAAAAGGCTTAGAGCCTCAGCAGCATGCAATAAAATCTCCTGGCGTGTACTATTTAAACACTGGTGAACAATGGAATCTTACTTAGATCAGGCAGCCTGGTGGGGGGCCCTGGACAGGTGCCCCCACTTGCCCTCCCATAGAAATGTCTCAGGTGCCTACTGCAGTCTGGCAAGGAATGAGCGATTCTTAGTAGAAATGAAAGGGTTGAATGCATGAAAAAACCCTTTAATTATTTGTGTATTAGAATTCACGGTGCACACAGAAGCCCCTAGACATCGTGGTGCTATAACAAAGAAGGGGCTTGAAGATTACAATAAAATGGCATACACAAGGGGTTGCATGGCAAGGCTTTGCCTGTAGTTATAGGACAGATTAATATATATTGTGTTTACAATGAATAAACTGCATACTTAGCTCGCACAGGATAGAGTAGAGATCGAGTAAAACACAGCATAGAGGTTAATTTAGCAACAAGGGGATTAGTATAGACACCGCAAGGGGAACTGTTAAGGGTAGGTAACCAAAGTAGGGTTGAGGGTTTTGTGAGAAATGAGGAGGGATGGTTCTGCGCTAAGTTCGCTAGAGAAAGCATTCCATGGTTTGGGGACAAGATGGGGGAGCTTAGCCCTATGACATTATCTCCTTTGGTTAATGGGGACAGCAGCTGGTGACAAGGAGTCCATGAGCATGAGCACAGGGTGGTAGCTCAGAATTTAAGAAGTGCTTGCCTCTCGTACTGCATGCCGCAAAAGCTTCTCATCTAGGTAGGCCATGCATCAACGCTTGTGTATGTGTTTATATATTGTTAAGTGCTGTATGGAAACAGAATGCTAAGCAGTAGTGGTGAATTTCAACACTGAGTTTGCAGGGTGAGCACGCCTAATTGGCTTGTTAAATTGGGATTTTATTGCTTGCATGAGGAGGGGGAATTCAAAGCTGTGTATGTCCATCCTGCGCACCCAATAGGGGAGCCAGTGATGACAATGAAACTGGTCTTAGCTTCATTTCTATTCCTTTGTGTTGTGGGGTGGCAAGCAGCCTGGTGTAGGTAGGCAACCGGGCTCTGGCTGAGCATCACAGAAGATATTGGCTGGGTCATTGTGCCAGCAGTCCCAGTGGCACATACATGCAGGAATGCCAGCAACTTAGGCAGATGAATATGGCAGTCAGTGTGTGAATGCTGCTTTCTATAGCGTGTGTGGCCCTGAAAGAGCTAGAGAATGGAGGTTATAGTCTCATCTAGCTGTCTCCTCGCTCTCAACCCCGTTCTGGGCTGGCAGAGATCCTTCAAAGGGCAGTATTTGCGTCTGTGCATATCTGTGGATGCCACCAGCCTCATACATTTATTTATTTATTTATTTATTTGGATTTGTATAGCGCACATCTGCCCATGGGCATCGTGGCGCTGAAAGCATTCTTACTTGTTACAGGCAAACATGGTATGGATATAGATACATTGATGAACATATATGCATGTTTATAAACAGTTGTGCTTATTTATATACAGTTGTGAAAAAACAGTTAGGACGGTGGGGTGGAGTTAGTTAAACAGCGTGGTTTTGAGTAGTCTGCGGAAGACATGGTAAGAGTTTTCGTTCCTGAGCGCTGTGGGGAGAGCGTTCCAGTTTTTGGGTGCTAAGTGTTGGAAGCTAGCCCCCCCGGCTTTACTTCTTTTGAATGTCGGTACGTAGGTCTGGTTGGTCATGTGTGACCTTGTGGGTCTAGTAGATGTTTTAAGGGTGATTCTTTCTGAAAGATAGGGCGGAGCCTTGGCTGAGAGGCATCTGTGGGTGATGGCCATGGATTTAAATAGTATCCGCTCTTTTATTGGTAGCCAGTGGGCTTCTTTCCTGGCTTGGGTGATGTGCTCCCTTTTAGGGATGCTTAGGGCTGCTCTTAGAGCATTGTTTTGTGTGACTTGCATTTTTTTTAGGTTTTGTGCAGACGTGCCCAGGAGGAGAGCATTGCAATAGTCCAATTTGGTACCTATTGTGGCTCTAGCTACGGCTAGGCAGTTTTTAGTGGATAGGAAGGGTTTAACAGCGTTGATTATCTTCGTGGTGAGTGCGGCAGAGGAGGCTATGGCATTGACTTGCCGTGTCATGGAGAGAGTGGAGTCAAGGTATACTCCTAGCGTTTTTACTGCAGTGGAGACTGTGATGATAGAGTTATCTATGTTAAAGGATTTGTACTGCGCTGGGAGTTTGTTTAGTGTTTCTTTGGTGCCAACTAGTAGGATTTCTGTTTTGTCCCCGTTTAGGCAGAGGCCGTTGGCTGTCATCCAGGTTTGGATGGCTGAATAAATCTTGATTAGTGCTGCTGCGTCTTGTTCATAGACCCCTGTGAGAGGGAGCAGGACTTCGTGTCGTCAGCATAATTGGTGTATGCTATGTGGCGACGGTCCAAGTCATTGAACAGTGGGAGGGTGAAGAGGTTGTATAGGGTGGGTGCAGTGCAGGACCCTTGTGGGACGCCGCAGTGGATGGTGGTGGGGGTAGCGCTTGCAGAGTCTGAAAAGACTTTCATAAGTCGTCCCTCGAGGAATGATTTAACCCAAGAGATGGCTTCTGGCGAGAAGTGGGCTTCATTTTTGAGTTGCGTGCCTAGAATATCGTGATTGACCAGGTCAAAGGCGGCAGATAAGTCTAGCAGGAGCAAGAGTGCCGGTTTGCCTTTGTCCATGATGTCATTTAATTGGATTTTGAGGTCTAATAGAGCTGATTCGGTCCCATGCCCCGGGCGGAATCCCGATTGTCTTTTTCCTAGGATGCGGTTTTCTTCCAGGTATTCCTGTATTTGTGTATAAGCAACTTTGTCGAGGATCTTGAGAAGGAAGGGAACGGTTGTGATTGGTCTATAGTTGTTGGCGTTTTCGGGATCTAGAGTGGGTTTTTTGAGAAGAGGGCGCACCCAGGCTTCTTTTAGGCTGGTTGGGACTGAGTTTGAGTTGAAGGACGCATTGATGAAGGTTTTAAGAAATGGTGCTAGTGTTTCTACGCAGTCTTTAACTAGTTTAGCGGGGCAGGCGTCGCCTTTACAGTTAGAAGGTTTGATTCTGTTGACGATGTCTACTACCTCTTTTACTGAAACTTCTCTAAATTTGAAAGGAGTAAAGAGCTTAGTCTTTGTGTTCTCAGTCACAGTTTTCGTGTGGGATGCTGATAGGTTGTGCTGAGTGAGATTTTTGTGGTGGTCTATGATTTTTGCTTGGAGGAGTTCAATTTTGTTTATGAGGGCGGACTGTATGGTGTTGCACCAAGCTTGGTCCTTAACAATCTCTTGCGATTTGGTAACCGGAGTGGATAGTTCCTTGAAGATGGCGAAAAGCTCTTTGGATTCAGAGGAGGCGTTGGAGATTCTTTCATTGTAGGACGCGGATTTGGCTGCTATGATACTTTTTTTGTATTGGGTGGCCAGTGATTTGTAGGAGGATAGCGAGGATGCGTTGGGCGCGCTTTGCCATAGGTTTAGGGCTTTGCGTTTTTTGGTTCGTAATTCTTTTAGTTCTGCTGAGAACCAGGTATTTGAGTGTTTGGTATTTTTAGATTTTTTCTTTTGTAGAGGGGCGATGGTATCTATGGCAGTGCTGATGGTGGATTTGTAGATATCCGCCAGCGCAGCTGGGTCTGATGCGGCAGGGAGGTTAGAAGTGAGGGTGTCTAGGTAAGGTAAGATATTTTCTTTAGTGATGTTCTTGGCGCTTCTGGCCAGGGCTGGGGGTGCTGGCTTGAGTTTTCTACCCGAGTTGTTAGGAATGGGGATGAAGAAGTGAATGAGAAAGTGGTCGGACCATGGGGTAGGTGTGATGGAGCTGATGTCGATGCCACAGTTGTGGTCAGCTATCCAGTCAAGAGTACGTCCTTTGTTATGGGTAGGATGGAGTACTTTATGTTCAAAGCCCAGTTCCTGGAGAACCTGTGCTAGTATGGTGGAAGGTCTATCTTTCTGGTCGTGGAGTCCCAGGTTAAGGTCTCCTAAGAGGATAGTTTTGGTTGTAGTTTTAAGGTTTTCCCCTAGTAGATGTGAGAGGTTGTCCTGAAAGTCCAGTATTGGGCCTGGTGGGCGGTATACTAGATTGAGGGTGATGGTGGTATTGGGAGAAAGTGCGATCTTGGCAGATAGCGAGTCTACGTTCTCCCCTAATTTGGAGCAGAGTTGTCTTATTTCTAGGTGATCTTTGACTATGAGGGCTACCCCTCCTCCTGTGGATAGTGTTCTGTCCTGTCTAAGGATGGAGTATCCCGATGGGATGGCTAGGGAGATGGCCGGGCCGGCGGCATTGTGTAGCCAGGTTTCGGTGATTGCGAGAATGTCAAGGTCGAGGTTAGTTAGAAGGTCATGAATTTCAGTAGCGTGGGCAGGGAGGGATCTGGCATTAATTAATGCGCATTGTAAATCTGGGCGTGGCAGTGGAGGTGGGTTGGTATTCTGTCCAGTGGCTGCTTTGTTGGTGGTGGCCCTTTTGTGGTATTCTGTGGTTGGTTTGTTTGCAGTTTTATCTGGTTGGGTTTGCGGTGAGGATCTGGAGCGGAGGCCTAGTATTTGATTTCTAGAGTTAGTAGCTCTGGGGCGCGTCAAGGGTGTGCTTGGTTTGTGATCTGTGGGTTTAGTGAAGAAGGATGGAAGGAAGGGTGTGGGGGGGATGAATGCATACGGTGGGGGTGTGATGTTGGGCATGATGGGTGAGTGGAAGGCAGCGATCAGTTATCCGTCAACTTTGGCTAGGAGTGGGCAACACAATGGCTAGATATAGGCAACACAATGGCTAGGAGTGACATAACATACCTAGAAGCGACAAATCAACAGTGACTGACATGCAAGAGGATAGGGCACCTATTGTGGCAATTGAACAGTGACTAGAGTACATAACATACCTAGAAGCGACAATCCAACAGTGACTGACATGCAAAAGGATAGGGCACCTATTGTGGCAATTGAACAGTGACTAGAGTACATAACATACCTAGAAGCGACAATCCAACAGTGACTGACATGCAAAGGCTAAAAAGCACCTAATGGGTTGACAATTTATGCAGAGGATTAATTGTAAAGTCATTAAACCTAGTGCGAAGTAGTCGACAGTAGCAACAGGTCAGTGGCAGCATCTAAATGCGAAAATCCACGCATAAGCAAAAATACCTGCATTGACTTAATACTAATAGATCAACACTAACAGAATAGTGGCAACATCTGGATGCGAAGATCAGCGCTTAGGCAGGAGAGGCTTTCATTGAGTGTTAATGTTCCATGCCGGTAGAGAATAGATTTGTCATGGCACTTAGGCTCAACGGGACCATACGCGAGCCTGGGCTGCTAGCTATAGTGAGTGAAAATGGGAGCTAGCTTGAGAAGCGAGGTTAGGCTATCGAAGAGATAGTCTAGTCTTTCCTTGGCGTGAGCAACTGGTATTAGGTGGTCGCAGATGTAGGTCTTTGCATGTAGGTAGTTCAGTTCGTATAACGTTCTTTTGCAAGATGATCACATCACTTTGTGTGTAGGTGTGTACTGGGAGATATAAATGTAGAAGCAATATGTCGTGATGTATGTCACGGGGCTGTGGGATTCTCTTTGGATCTAGTGTTTCATGCACGGGTAAGAAGAAAATAGCGGAGGACCCCAGAGGGTACTTACGTGCTGTAGCGAAGGGTGGCAGAGTTTCTGGCATGTGGCATACTGGCCATGCACGGACAGGCACTGACAGGGTAGTACCTGTGCCTTGTGATGTGTGCCTTAGGGTGGGTGCCGGCTTACGCCTTCCGGCGTGGAGTTGTGGGTAAAATCCCTTCCGTGAGCGAATCGGACTCTCGCTCTGTGCGGCGTCAGGGTTGCTAGGCAACCATTCAAGCTTTCGGCCCGACGGCCATTTTGGGCATATCCTCGTGGTGAGGAATGGCTGCAGACACGGCCTCAAATGAATAACGCACACGATCAGCTGTGCGGTTAGCTGCAGGGGCCAAAGCCTGCTTGCAGAACGATTATTGCTGGGACATCTGGACTGGAGGGCTCGTCATGTTACTCAACTGTGTGCTTTTTGGACACTTGGCTTTCATACCCTTTGTTTGGTGACACCCTGGCTCAGATATTGCTTTGTATTTCTGATATGTGAACTTTTTGTTAAATCTATTGTGTATGTGCGTTGTATGGCAGAGGCACAGTGTTCCCATTTTTGTGACCTGCATTTGTTGGTGTTGATAGGTGCTTAATTTTAGAAAAATGTATTTGTATGCATTATCTGTTAATGCCTTCACATTGGTCCAGTCCAGATATCCTTAAGCTGGAGAAAACCATTGCCGACATTTCAGTGGATTCCAAGCTGTTTTCGACTCATAATTAGGCCAGGATTTGTGCATGTAGACCTTTCTGAAAAATGTGCATGTAGTGCAATATCTGCACACTGAAAGCTCTGCATGCATGTGTTTACAATGGCCAAACAACTCCTATTCAGAGGCTCTGTTTCTTGGTTGTCGGTGCAACAGTCACGCTGTACTACACTGAGATTTCCTGTGCAGTAGATCACCCAATGACCTTCACTTTGGACATCCAGTAAATACAGTCAGGGCAGTGGAAGAGGCACATACACAACATCCATCCTAATAGGAAAAAGATTACAAAAAGGTGCAATCAACTAGGAGAATCAACAGCACAGGTCTGCCGGGATGTCTTGCATCATGTACCCTCTTTGCTTGCAAATCATTTGACTTCTCGATATATACATGCGCTGATGAGGCCCAGCTTCCCATCCCACCCCTCTGGGTTGGACTCTGTGGACACTACCTCTCACTGTAAACACAGTCCATAACATTGTAGGTTGGGCGAATAGCAATTTTCTCACCTTTATGCAAACAAGGCTGAGAGAGTGGTATTTAGAGGCCAGGAATTCATTTGCAACAGGTTCCAGCATGACTTAGTAGGCATAAGTCACGCAACACAGTACCAGCTATTCTCAAATACAAGCTGCTGTAAAATACACCATCACACTTGCACACAAATAGTGTACCACCATTAGCATGTAAAACCTAATGCCTTTTATGGGTCGACTTAGGCAGATGGAATGGGTCGCACAGCATAACTGTCCACTCATCATCACAGGAAACACTCCCACCCCTTGGTCTGACCACCACATCATCACCTTTAGCATCCTTACCACCAGCCCCTCCACTCCCTCACCCCAACCCCTGCCTCCCTGCCTCGAAAGAAGCTCCCGTCAGCTCACTAAGGAAAGGCTTATGCCCTTCCTTCAAGGCCCAGCCTTCAGACCACCTTTTTCCACAGACCCAGAAACTCTCGCAACAGCCTACGATGTTGCCATCAAAGCAGCTATCAACTCCATTGCCCCACTTAAACCCCGGAAATCCAAACCCACCACCCACTCCAACTCCTGGTTCACCCCGGACCTTCTCAAACTCTGCAATGAAAAAAAGGCTGCACTTACACAGTGGCAAACGTCCCACTCTGACAAAGATAAATTGATCTTTAAAGCCTGCTCTACCAAATACAAAAAGGCAATCACCCTAGCAAAGGCCAAATCTTTTGAATCCAGGATCTCAGAAGCCCAATCGAGCTCAAAAGAAATCTTCGCCATCTTCAGGGAACTAGAGACACCCACTCCCGCCCCACAGAATTTCACCAAAGACAAAGCCTGGTGTGATGAAATACAAACGGCCATGCAAACCAAATTGAGTACTCTCCAAAACAAAATACTAGCCACTTAACAAGCCCTACCTAATATGCACATCCCAGTCCCACCACCAGCCTCGGACCCCCCACCCCCAAACCTTTCCCTTCAAACCCATACAGGAAAAAGACATCATCAACATAATGAGGAATATCAAACCCTCTAACTGTAAAGGTGATGCATGCCCAGCCACCATCATCAAGGACTGCACTGAAGCACTAGCTCCCTTCCTGACAGCCTTTGTCAATGCCTCCTATGCCACAGGGAGAGTCCCCACCTCCCTCAAGGAAGCCTGGGTCTGCCCTCTCTTAAAAAAAACAACTCTGGACCCCACATCCCCTAACAACTATAGACCCATCACCACTGTCCCATTCCTCCTCAAAATACTGGACAAAGCTGCCTTTCAGCACTTCATTGAAGAGAACAAACTCCTGGGACTCCGTCAATCTGGTTTCCGCCCTAGACACGGGACAGAAACCGCCCTAATTGACCTGAAAAACCAGATGGACGATGCCAGAGATAAGGGCAAACCAACACTTCTCTTACTTCTTGACCTATCAGCGGCTTTCGATATTGTAGATCACAATGTCCTATGCCACCACCTCTCCTCCACTGCCAAGTTCTCCCCTGATGCCACTGTTCTCCCCTGATGCCACTGCATGGATCACCTCCTTCCTACAAAACAGAACCATGCAAGTATTCTCTGACTTAGCCTCTGCCTCACCCACCTTCATACTCTGTGGTGTGCCCCAAGGCTCTTGCCTCTCCCCCACCCTCTACAACATCTTCATGCGACCCCTCTTCCTCATCCTCGACGCTATGGGTATTTCCTACACTAACTACGCTGACGATACCCAGATCCTCCTTACCCTCACTGGTAACTATGACACTGGGCCTCATTACGAGTCAGGCGTTAAGGGTTTTACGGCGCCGTAAACGGCGCCGACCCTTAACACCTGATTACAAGGTCCCTTTGCGGGATGGTGATTTTAACGCCTGCTTTTTGCAGGCATTAAAAACCATGCCGCAAAGGGACCTTGGTGCTAAGTACGGTGCCGCAATTTGCGGCACTGTACTTAGCGCCTTCCCCATTCCCATTATGCCCTATGGGGCAAAAATGGGAATGGGGAAGGGCCATGGCGGAAGGGGGAATTACCACTCCGCCAACATCGGAATGGGGTGGTAATTCCCCATTCCGCCATGGTCCATCCGCCAGGGTCGTAATGAGGCCCACTGACTCCTTGACCCTTAACAACCTCTACAACACCATCCAAGCCTGGGTGGCAGACAATGGACTATGCCTTAACTCCGACAAGACCAAACTCCTCCTGATAGGTTCCCCCGACACACTAAAAAATCTAGACTCCCAATTCAGTCACCATCGACAACATCAAAATACCGGTCTCAGACTCAGTCAAAACTCTTGGGGTCTATCTGGATTCCAACCTATCCATGGACAGACAAGTCAACGCAATAGCCTCCTCAGCTGCATATCACGCTAAACTAATCAACGCAGTCAGGCCCTTTCTCTCCAAAGAGAACTGCGCAAACATAGCCAGAGCCATCACTGGCTCCAGGCTAGGCTACTGCAATGTACTCTTTCTAGGAACTTCCAATGAAAACCTGGAAAGGCTACAAATCATTCAGAATAGTGCTCTCTGTGCAGCCCAAGGCATTGCTAAAAGAGAACACATCTCGGAGGCTAGAAAACTAGCCCACTGGCTCCCAATAAAGGAAAGAATCTTCTTCAAAGCTCTGACGCTGACACAAGTGCATTCATGTCACTGCTTCCGCTTATCTCTCACAAAGGATCCACCTTGTCTACTCTACAAGGCCAACCAGATCACCCTATACCAACATGCTCTATGTGCCACTAGTAAAAAGAGCCAGAGCGGGTGGTTCCAGCTTCCCATATCTTGCACCCACTCACTGGAATGCCCTACCCCCACAATCCGAGGTGAGGCCTCTCTCATCGCTTTCCGTAAAGCTATGAAAACCATCCTCTTCATATAAGGTCCCTCGTATCAGCATGAATACTATACATATGACTCACTGCACAAGCTATAATGTAATTACCAATTGCATAAGCTGTAATTATGTCTGTAGTATTTACAATGTACCAATGACTGCTACCATTCCTGTACCTCTGTAACTAAGCTCTTACAAGTAACAGCGCCTCAATGCCTCTGGGCTGTTTGCGTGCTATATAAATGTAAATAAATAAATACATTTAACAAAATGTCACATTTCTGTGGGTTTGGACAGTAAATTGCACATTTTGGAAGCCATCTTTCCAAAATGTCTAGCAGGGGGAGAAGCCAACGGCGCACCGATTGGTGTGGGTTGGCCTAGCTCACTCCCAAATTCCCACCAGGATATGTACGCCCCACCAACTTTCAAAGTAACCAGCCGCCACTGGGCTGAACTGACCCTAGGGACAGCATCAGTTAAAAATACTAGTACTGTGTGAAGACATACATTTGTGATTTTAAAATTAGCCTTTCTTCCACGGGTAGACAGTGAGCGGCTTGTCTGGCGTGAAGTCATGTGTATTCTTTCAAAGAATATTGAGAGTTGCACACAGCAGCACTCTGCACTTTTAGAGCCTGTGAGGATTTTGATAAGATGCCTGCAAGGATGGCAGTGTAGTAATACAATTCAACACGGATAATGACACGGGAAATGAATGAGCAGGTTTTGTAAGTATGACGGGGAAAGGAAAAGGGCCGGTGGCATTGGCATATGTGGTGGTGAAAAGAAAGTAATGACACAGGAACTTCTTTCCACCAAAATGATAGAGGTAGCGGAAGTGACATCACATGACCCTTGACCTCTGATGACATCACTGTAGAAAAAAAGAGTTTTTAAACATTTTATTATTTTACGGTAGCAAGGGATACCGCGGGGCAACAAGAGATATCTCAGGGGTTGCAGCTGCAAACCCTGGCGACCCCCAAATGACGTCCCTGCAATGGCACTCAAACGATAAGTACAACAAAACAGAGTGTAGCATGTAACCTGGCATGACATGAACAAGGGTTAGTTTACAGCTACAGAAATAGTGTTAGAATTAAAAGAGGTAGTGATAAACTTCATGAGATGAGAAGCAAGTGATTTTACATTGGGTTTTTAAATCAATGTGCGAGGGCAGGAGCAGGCATGGCCCTGTAGCTGAATGGTCCATTGCCATAAATGTTTTCTATCATTTTTTACTTAGAACGCCCCTGAGGGAAAGAAGTGGAAAGGAAGTGAAGACAGAACTGATGAGATAGCATTCGCAAAGGACGAATGGATGGGAGGACAGATATTGTTGAAACTCGATGGTAAAGGAGGTGATGATGTGAGACCAAGAGACATTAGATGAGGCACAGAGAAAGAAGAAAGAGAAGGAGTTAAGGGACGGAAGGATAAGAAGGAAAGATGGACTAAGGCGAGAACAGCTATATCGCAAAGAGCAAGAAAAGCAGCTTGATTGCAAACCAATGAGCAGCCTATGAACAAGACGAAACAGCAAAGGTTAGAAGAAAAGCAAAGGGTACGTGAAAGAAGGGATGAGGAAGTTCAAAGGACAGATGAACGTATAAATAAAGGGAAAAGGAAGAAGATAGTGTCAGAGAAGAGGCGAGGAAGCGCAAAGGATTGGTTACAGGAATAAGTAAACAAATAAATAAATAAATCAGGAAATGATGAAAATGATTGATTATCTTGAATAAAAAAATGATTAAAAGAAAATTGAGAAAGGGAACAATTGGTCAAATGAACAAAAGGATAGGGGATAAACTCAAAAGCTTAAAACGGACAAACAAATCCGAAAATTGGAAATCAAATAGCATTTATGAGGTTTCCTGGCCAAACGGAGAAAGGAGCGTTGGGCAATACAAAGCATCAAGAGACCATGAAGACCAAGAAAAGGAGTATGGCTGATAAAAATTGGGTCAATTAAACAAAGGAAACTCACACAAGCCATGTTAAGAAAATATAGTGAAGTAAGCAAAAAACAACTTGTGAGTGCCTGTAATAATTTTGATTTATTTTACAGATAAGCTATGGACCTCTTGCGTGGAAGCACAAGAAATTGTCTGCATGGCCTTAATTAGGGAGAAAAAGAAAAAGGTAAGTACTAGTTCACGCCAAAAGGGTGTGGGCACACAATTGATCAGCACTAAAGGTAAGAGGATCCAGGTGAGTAACAGGAAAAAGGTAGTAAGAGACACAATGTCTTCAAAAGTTAGCTGTTTTTCCCAAGACAGGTACAACAGGTGTGGAAAGAGTAGAAAATAGATAACAACATGGCCATTTCAGACAACCACAGAAAACAGAAGTAAAATTGAAGGTGAGTAATCATTTTCATGTTCATAATGTCAAAAGGATTGTTATGATAGGGTATGCAATCATTAGAAGAGGCAAACATGAATGGGAACGATAACAATGGAGGCACGTAGTAAGAATTGGTGCCATAGTCTTGGAACACAGGGGTAGGCTAGATCAAGTTAGACAGGGATGGTGTGCAGCGAAACGCCTCTTTTTTATCTCCATAGGATGAACACAAAGCACAAGCATAGACCATGGTCCAACTAACGACAAGAAAAGAATAGGAAAAATGGCTGCTGAGCTGAGGAAGTATGTGCCGCTAGCCAGCAAGAATGTGCAGCTAAGCTGTGCAAAGAACCAAGCTGAAACTAAGTATCCAGCGGGGTGGTTGGAAAATAGTTGATTATGCCCACCAACGAACAGGGGAGAATGATCCAGAGAGTATTTTTTGATAGCAGAAAAGGAGGAAGGGGGTTGAAGTTGGGAAGAAAACCTGACCCCTTGCCAGTGCCCGAATGACTTTTGTCTCTATTTTAACTTTCTACAGATGACGGGGATCCCCAAGGAAGTTTCCATCATCTACTACGGACGTGCCTAGAAGACAAGAAAAGAAGAAGACGTCTTTCTTTAAGTGGTTTTGTCTCCTTAGGGTTGCATGTGGCACCCGGAAGGGTAAAAATGTGTCCCATGAAGGACAGTGTGTACATAGTATTGAAAACTAATTCTGGTTGTAGCCGGCTAACACAGAGCTAGGAATGTGGGTATTTTGGTTGTAATGTGAAAATGTCCCACAAAAAGGCAATATATAAATGAAAATGTTTTGTAGCTTGTTTAGGAGGCAGGGGTGTCAAATAAGAGGAAATGTCTTGCAATTCCTAGGGGAATAAGGTATAAGAGCCAATGCGAAGAAGAGAGGTTGAGGTAATGGGTTGGTAGGAAATGTGTTAAAATAGAAGAGACATGTTTAATTTACAAAAGAAACTCATTCCGGTTTATATTACAGGTATGCGTTGAGGGACCTGTATGCCTTGGGAAATTAACGTCGAACTGCGTGAGGAAAGAGGGAGGTCATAGAGAAACCCAGTGAAAGCCTGACGCTGAATTGTGTCTGCAAAAAGCCTCCCCCAACCCTACGTCCCCATGCTGACATGTCTCCTCTTTTGGACTCATTGGACTATGAACCCTTTTGTAAGAGAGACACTCTAGTGAAATTGAACTTCTTGTGAAAAGAAAAAACAATGGACTCCTGGTCTAACCACAAAAGAAACCTGGGAGATCGACGGTGAAAGCAGCTCAAAGTAAAGGACAAAGGTGACAGGACACAGACGGTCCGCTAAACGCCAAACCAAAGACGAGTAAAACGGAAGATACGGAAAAAGGAAGAGTGTGGAAAAGAGGGAAAGACACAGCGAGAACAATATTTTTATGCATGGGCAGAAAAAAAGATCAAGGAGAGATAGTATATTCTTGTATGGGAGTTGCAGACAAGGTATGGCATACGAAGAGACAATGGGCTAATGGGTTACATCAAAGCTTGACCAAACCTCTCGAGTCTCACAATGGCTGTGAATCGTCTAAGGCATACAGTTAGTTTAAAAGCAAATGATTACAGGAAGTGGGGTTTAAATGGAAGGAGATGACGCACACATGTTTGTTTTAAGAATAACAATATGTTAGTATGTGCCAAATTGTAAGAATGTGTTAAGATGTTTTTAGATAAATATTAAGGAGAATAGACATTGGATATGGTTCAAAGTTGTTGTTTTACAAAGAACTTTAAATATGGTGGGCTGTACTGGAAGACCTGAATTAAAGATAGAGAATCAACAACTGAATGAAGTGGAGGGCAGCCCCCCCCCCACTTAAACCTAAGCAGAGAACTTCGTATGGACTAATTTGGTGTTGTAATTATGTGAAAATGGTATTCATAATGTTAGTATATACTAGTATTCAAAAGGGTGTCGTGTTTATGAGGTCGAAATTGTCATTATCATGATGTGGTGAGGTGGCAAGGCACAGAATGGATAAATAAGATTTTCTGTACACAGACATAAAAGGCTCCGACAATGCCTTTTACTGATAATGCATGTAACTAAAAATCTGGCTAAAATGAGAGAAATTAAGCAATGATTCAGAGTGTATAGAATGAGGTAGTTCCAAAGCTGAAACAGTCAAGGATAGAATGCTGTCAGAACCTTGACAAATGGCCGAAACCAGACATTTAATTGGGCCTTGTCTGGAAACTTATCTGAAGGTTCCAGCTGAATCAACCAGAAGGAGTTCCGTTTTGAGTCTGGGTGGTTAAGTCAGTGCACTTGACCCACAACGCTGGTTGTGCTCTGTGTCAACATAGCATGAAATAAAACTTTATGAACTTAACAGTCTCTTTGCCAAATCCTTGAGTTGCCTCTATTTATTGGTGTTGGAGTATGTGAATCCAGCACCCCAACCACCTCAAGGTGCAGCTATCTTGTTTTAAGGTACTCGAGGGCGAGCTCTGATCCCATGGGCCCGGACCTCGATTGCACTATTTTCTCTCTATTTCACTACTCTCCTCGATTCCTTGTCTCCCACTCTCTGTCTCTCTCTAATCTATGTGCCTCTGATGTTGCTCTCGCTATTATATACTATTCTCTCCCCTTATACCACTATAACTCTTGCCTCTACACACTACTCGTCCCCTCAGCTCCACTCCACTACTACTCGTACCTCTCTACTACTACTACCCTCACACCCCTGTTACAACACCTCCACACCACTACTACTCCCACCACCATAACTCTAGCCCCTCCACACTGATACTACTCCACCACACCGTCTCCTCAATCACCCACCTTTCACTCCCTCATTCAACTCTCGTCCACTCTATATTCTCCCTTCGACCACTCACACACCATACATACACTCTCACAATACAGTACCACTTTGTCTCACCAGCCAATACCTCACCTTTGCTATAAACTGCTTTCACACTCCACCCCTTCCTCCTATTGGCCTCGTAGTCAGCCACCTTCTGCTGCTCTGACCTCATCCAAATATAGGATGACCAGATAAAAAAAAATCGGGACAGGTCAAAGAAATAGAAGTAGGACTAAAGAACCCGTGGGCTGTAAGTGCGCTATACAAATGCAAATAAATAAATAAATGCAAATCAAACTTTAGTCCTACTTCTATGTTGCTGCCCTGTTGCAGGGGCGGGGATGGGGTGTGCTCACAGGCATACTCCTCTCATTGGAGGAGAGTGCCTGGGAAGGGAAGGGGGAGTAAATGGGTGCATGAAAAGCATTTCATGCCCCCATTTACGGAGGAAGAGTTGTGCCGGGACCCGATTTCGGGATTTCAAAATCGGGTGCTGGCAAAAACCAGGACCGTAGCCACCCACCCTTGGAAACCCAGGACGTGGTTTATAAAATCAAAAAACTCCCAGGATCCCGGGACAGAGGGTGATTTCCCCGGACTGTCCTGGGAAAACCTTGACGTCTGGTCACGCTACCCAAATAATCCACACATTCCTGATTCATGTCTCTTGTTTTACCCACAGACTACTGCCTCCATTGGGTCTCCTCTTCTGGTTCCCTGGGCCAATCTTTCCCCCCTGCCCTCCCCACCCAGGAGGTGTTAGAAACAGTAAAACACATATAAGGGGGTTTAAGCCCCACCCTTTCCACCATGCTTGTCTACAATGTATCAGCAAAGGCGCTCCACTAACATCAAGGTTTCAGTTGTTGTAAAGTTATTGTAAGCAGTCGCTGCAGCTCAGTCTCTGGTCAGTTATTGCTCTGACAGACCCGGCAGACAGTCTGTTTTTGAAAGCTGCTCCAGAGCATTGCTCCGGATGAGTGTGGCTGTTGTGAAGTGCGGCTGGCAGGGTTCTGCACACTCACTGACCTTCAATGTGGTCACTCTTCCTGTGTCTAGCAGCAAATCTATGTGGTTACACTTTTGGCTGGGTTGCATTGGAATTATGCATCTCTCTAGGAAAAAGAGCAAAATACTGACCAACAATTTAAGAAACAGAGGTATGGGGTGATTAAGAGCGGTACCATATTCAATTACTCACACATACAGAAGAGACAGGGACTCGGGCCCTTGCAAGTGCCACCTTCCACATCAGGGGTAGGAATAGCTCTGACCTGCACCGTGGCAAGCCTCCCATCCAGGCAGAGATGGGTCCCCATCACATTTTATCAGGGCCAGGCTACTAGCCCAGTCACATTATTCAGTAACAGCAAGAACAGGCACTGACAGATAGGTAATGTTTTGAGGTCATGGCGCAAAGACATGCTCAGAGTGCTGTGTATGCAACCCATAATCTTGGTAAACAGACTCATGTAAAGGATTTCAATCAGGCACACACCCAGGTCTCGCCTAGCATGTAGTGCGCAATGAAACCCTTATTTATTTGTGTCTATAAGTTCAATATTCTGAATGATATACCACTCATATTGCACCCGTCTCAAAATACGCCCTTGTAAAGGTAAATATTTATTTTATTTATTTAATATTCAAATCACACATAAGTTTAATATATATATGGGACAGCAATCACCAAGCGGTGACGATACAATTCAGAATATAAGTCAAGCAATTGAATTCACTTATAAAAATGCATAATAGAACACACAGTAAAAAGAACAGTTTTGATTTGTGAAAAGATAGTGTTTAGGTTACCATTTCCCCCTGCAAAGTTCTTTAAGTACCAATGAGCAATCCTACACAAAGGTAATTAATCAGCAGGTATTCAGGAATGAAAGACAAGGTCTAGAGTTTATAATCAATCTTCCCTCCCCAAACAAGAGAGAAAACCGTTTTTGGAAATAGACTCTTTTAAAAATGACAGGTGAAAACTGGCTTTGTGAAATACTGCAAAATGGTAAGAAAATGCTTAAATGGAGACGAATTCTTAGGAAAGCATCTCTAAACAAGTCCTAACACACATGAGCTATAATATAAACAACAGTACACACTTTAGATCAGGATGGGATGGAAGAAGCACTTTGAAATGGGAAAAGACACGTGTAAACTTTTGAGAACTGCAAATTCGCTGCAAACTTTTACTAAGCGATATTGGAGAAAAACAGGTCAAATACACTGTTCCGCAATGCGGTTCTTAGTTGTGGATGTAGCTAATGGTCTTAGGTATCAGTGAGATTTGAAATGTCTTTTCTATCTTTAAAATTGAAGGAGTTATAGATGTTTTACTGAGAGGCATTTTTGCAAAATAGGCGCAAAAATGAAGGAGGAATTCGGTTTTAAAAATGACAGATAAGTTTTATTATACTATATTAATGACTTTGAAAAAGAGGAGGCCACACATGAATCTTCACAGCTACATGGCCAGCGCAACCATTCACATGGTGGATACTCAATTTCGTTCTGGGATTTACTTTAGTTACTCAAAATCACTAAGGAGTTATGGTTTGGTAACACAGATGAGAAATATCAGTGCAAGAAGGATTCTAACAATACTAGGGTTCTGAATTTAAAGATGGGATGGGTTGAGATTGGGATAAAACATTGCAAATATACAATGTGTCACTGTTCTTACTGTTAATCCTTACAGTCCTTTGTAATTAAATTGGACTGTCAGCTGTGGTCATTGGGTCGGATCAGGTCTACCGGCAGCAGGGCACCGGTGGAGGGATTGGATCAGCGGCGCGGTTCTGGTTAATTTTGGACTGCGCCTTAGACTGGATTTGGATGGGCCCTTCTGGTCACTGGACACGGCAGATTACAGGATGCAAGTTTCAGCGGGCAAGCCTTAATGGTAGCAAGCCAAGCTGAATCAGAATTGTTCTTTCAAGTTTTGGATGTTTGAAATTGGGTCTAACTAGCAAGGGTTCAGCAATGCTCAAGTCTAGATTCTGCAAGGAAATCTGGATCTTCAAAGAAGCCTGGAGTCAGCTACAAGATGAAGAGTTCTGGAACAAGGTGCTGCGCGGCGATCTGGATGGGTTCTGGAAGCAGTGCGTGTTATGTTTTGTGAAGTTCCTATATTTATACTATCAAATGCCATCACCTAAGTTTATGGTGTGGGTGGAATTTCAAAACACACCCCAAAGGCTTTGAGTGGCTTTAGGCACATGCTTTGTTTTTGTTGGTAGTCTGAACAGAGCTGTCATCTTTATGATGCGATTTAGGATCTCCCACATTGATTTTGACCACAATTTAGCTTTCCGATAAATACACATTTTTACAATTATGCCCTCTACTAAAATCAGACACATGCAATAAGAATTTGTTCATAACTTTGGTTCCTTAAATGGTACAGGTTTCATCAATGTCTTCAAATCAAGAGCCTGAAATTAGGTTAATGTCTACCAATTTTCAGATGTATCCTTCTTTCGGTTGCACAGCTAAAGAGTTTTAAACTGTAATTACACATAAGGATTTAACATCAAAGTTCTCCTTTGTAACCTCCCCTTCCCAGGCAGCAGATGTCCAGTCCTTTGATCAGGTTGGGGTGTAGAGGGAAGCATCTTGTCCCTCCCCTGCAGAGCCTCTCCTGTGTTCTTGGCTCAGCCACAAGACGAATGTCTAATGCGGCCTCATTGTTCTCCTTATTGTCATTATGTGGGAACCATTAGGCTTCCTGTTTTCAAGAGAGTGTTAAGCTGAGATTTCAACTTTCCCAAGCCATGCTGTCAGATTGGAATTAAATATGATTAGCTACAGACTGGGTTCCTTTAAATTAAAGTTTTTTCATTTCCGATATAAAATATAAGCACACTTTATAAGGGATTTGGACATTTTAAAAGAATTAGCCATTCACAAATAGGTGAATTGTGCCATTTTAATCAGGAAACAGAAACACATTTAAACTGGGGTTGACAGCTAATTTTCTGATGCAGCTGTCAGTCAGTGAGGCCCGGCTTTCTCTGAGCGACCTGTAGAATCTGTGATTTCAGCAACTTTTCATTTCAATAGCTCACTGGGGAAATGACAGAATTTAGCAACAAAACAGCACTTTGAAGGCTGCCATTGATCAGGAAGCTGTATTTAAGGGCGTTTTCAGGTTTTAGCCCACTTTTGTGGCATTGATTCATGTGACAGGTAACAGCACCCACTGGCATTCTCCTGCAGGGAGTTCTTGCTTTGACATCACCTTTGCCTGTGTGTGGCAAGGTGGTGCAGCCTCTTTGTGATTTCTCAACCATGCAGAGTTTTTGCAGATTTAGCATGCACAGTGGTTAGCGTCTCAATTTTTGGCAGATTCATTCCCCCAATGACAAATGGATGTAGTGTGGCGCATTGGCATGGGTTGAACTATCCCACACACCCCCCTGACTTCAGCGTGACGTCCAGTCGTGGGGGAGTCGGGAACTTGGGATTTTTCCTCTTCTGTCCATGTGAAGAAACCTGGTTGCTTCTCCTGTCAGCGATGGATGCAAACCGTTCTCCTTGCTGGTTCTGGTTGGAAGTGTGGAGCGACACTGCAGGTCTCTTGGGCTTTTTCCTCCCGGCCCCAGAGGAGGTCCTCCTTGGTGATTGGGTGGATTTTAGTTCCAGTACTAGAAAACAGAACATAGCAGGGTTATGGATATTTCTCCACTACTGTTCCCCGAGGGGTGTAGTGGGGCGGATGCATGCATTGAATACAATTTACAATATTCCTGCCTATATTTAATAATGGTCTTAACACTCTCCCCTTGTGCGTACTCAATGAACATTTAATCATTCTTTTTAGGTCTCTGGATTTTCCCCATCTGGGTTTCTGGTAGGCTCTTCTATTTGCTGCAAAGTATGCCTGGGATGGCAACTCTTTAGCTGTTGTATGTGGACCCACTTGTCTTCCCCTTCTGTCAAATGTCCCTTGGGGATGCAGATTCTGTAGGCGACTGGTGAGATTCTGTCCACAATTTCAAAAGGACCCCGCCAACTTGAGAGAAATGTGTGCTCTTTGGCTTGGTTCCTTTGGAAATTGGACAAGTAGACCCTGTCTCCTACTTGATATTCCTTTTTAGTTGTCTTAAGGTCATAGTGTGTCTTCATAGTGTCTGCAGATCTTTCTAGATTCCGCTGAGTATACGCAAAAGCATGTTGAAGGTGTTTTCTCAGATTCTCAACATACTTATGAGTTGTGGAGGCATTTATCAAGGTCTGCTCTTGGGCTCTGTAGAGCAGATGCTGGTGTAGCACCATCCTTCATCCAGTCATCAGCTCAAATGGAGACATTTTTGTTGCAGAAGAAGGGATAGATCTGACGCCCATCAGAACAAGGGGTAATCGAATATCCCAACTTGGCCCAGAATCTGCAACACACTTTTTTTAATATGATCACTATAGTTTTATTGTACCTCTCAAACCCACCACTAGAGTATAGCGGTATGCAATGTGTAGTTTTCTTTTTACTCCAAGTATCTCCCACATCTTTCTCATCACTTCGCTAGTGAAGTGACTACCTCGGTCTGACTCAATCCTTTGGGGTAGTCCAAAATGCGAGAAGATGTGATTGATCATCAGGGCAGCTGCTGTTTCTGCCTTGCAATTTGGGGCTGGGAGACATTCCACCCATTTAGTAAACAAGCATGTTACGGTTAACATGTACTTGTTCCCCCTAGAGGAGTGAATCACGGGCCCGATGAAATCGACTTACAAATCTGACCAAGGCAGTGTCATCCCCCTCTTTTGGAGGGGAGCACGGTGTGCGAGTGATGTTGGCTGAAAATGTGCACACACAAGACACCCCTTCAAGTATTGGTCGAGGTCCTGCCCCATGTGTGGCCAGTATGCAACCTATCGCAAGATTCTAATGTATGAAACCCCCGATGACCGGCTGGGACCGCATCATGGGCATGACTTAGCATCAGGCTTCGGAAGGAGGTAGGGACTACCCACTGGTCATGGCCAGATATGAATCTCCTCACCAACAAAACGTCTTGGATTGGGAACATTTTTGGACATTTCATCAATACTCTGAGGTCCTCTTTCCCAATAAAATCAGTATCCGTCAGCGGAAAGGTCTCAGAGTCCTCAATGTGTTGATAAAACTTACCAATTATTGGATCTCCTTTTTGAGCCGTAATCAAATCAGCATCTGGGTTCTCCTTACTCTACTGGGCAGTTGAGAGTTCATTGTGAGCATTTGTCTGGGACCTAGTGATAGGAGTGACCTGGATTTCCCCCAACAGGGACTTGATCTCATGTAGATCCTCTTGGATGGCTCCGGTTTTGGCCAGCTGATCAGCTAGGTCATTTCCAGTTTTGTCTGGCCCCTCTACTTTAGAATGACCCTTGATCTTTTTCCAGTAGATGGTCATCCCACTCGAGGTGACCAGATCACAATATTCTGTATTAGTTTTCCATGTTTTATTGGTTTATTGTTAGCACAAAGCAGGCCTCTGGTTTTCCAATTAACCAGGTGCTCCACGAACCCATTCCGTACATAATCTGAATCAGTGATTATGACCAGTTTGTGGAGGTGGTGTTGGACAGCAGTGAGGATGGCTTGATGCACAGCCATCAGCTCTTCCACTTGACTACTACTTGACTACTACGGGGACCAATTTTGTACCCAGCGGAGAGTTCTGGGGCATCATTCACCCATGCATTCCCCACGACGGCCTCAATTTCCTTTTCCCCGTTGTTGTCAACATGGTAGGAGCACCCATCCACATAGCCCATCCACATAGACAGTGGGCATTCCCTCACACTTGTCTTCTTCATAGACTTTGTGTGGGTAATTAAGGTACGCCTCCATGTTGTCCTTGATTTTAAGACTTTCGTCCGCGAGACAGTTTTCTCTGGCACAATCATGCAAGTCAGCCAGACCTTGCGCAAGGGGACTCTTCTTGTTTTGCCCATATGTGACCTCCACAGGAAAGCCTTGCATGGACAGAATCCAGGAAGTAATTCAGGAATTACTCACATTTCATGCCCGGATTCTGTCACTTTGCAGATATTGTAGAGGCTGGTGTGGAGTCTCCACTATGATGTGTTCCCCCTGGATGAACGGGCGGTAATTCTTCAAAGCCCACACCATTGCCAGGAGTGCCTTCTCACAATCGTTGAATTTTTCCTCCACAAAGGATAAAGTCTTACTCGCATAAAAGATTACTTTATTGACCTTGTCATGCTTTTGGTATACTACTGCAGTCGAGCATGTATTTGAGAACCCTGTCTCCATGAAGAACTCCTTGTTTTTGACAGGGTAAGCTAGGCAAGGCTATTGTGAGAGGCATCTTTTGAGTTGTCTTACTGCCTCGGCTTGTTCTGGACCCCACTCCCACTTGACCCCCTCTTCAACAGATGGATCAGGGGTCTTGTGATCTCTGCGTAATCATCAATGAACTACTGATGTAATTAGTC
Organism: Ambystoma mexicanum; assembly: GCF_040938575.1. NCBI lineage: Eukaryota > Metazoa > Chordata > Amphibia > Caudata > Ambystomatidae > Ambystoma > Ambystoma mexicanum. The sequence goes on from NC_090922.1 coordinate 887,737,230, forward strand.
AGTCCAAGGAGGCTCCTTAGCTCACGCAGAGTTGTTGGGTCTTTTAGTTTCTGGAGTGCTTCTGCTTTCTTTTCCTGGGGACAGAGAACCTCAGGAGTTATCTCATGCCCCAAGAAGTTGACACGGGTCCTGCACCACTGTACTTTTTGGAAAGATATTTTTGCTCCGGCAGCCCTCAACTGTGTCATAACATAATGGATCTCCGCTATGTGTTTAGAACATCATCTACAGACGCCAGGTTACCCCTTTCACTCAAGTCGGGCATGGCCTTATGCAAGAAGATATTAAATTAATTGCCGGAGTTGATGTATCCGAAGGGAGTCCAGGTCCAAGTGTACTGCTGCCCCCTGAAGGTAAAGGCCAGCTTGTATTGGTCCTCCCTACTGACAGGTACAGTCCAGTACCCATTGGTCAGGACAATGGCAGTGGATACCTTTGACCCCTGGATCTGGGCCAGCCCTTGGTCAATGTAGGGAAGAGGCCATCGGAAAGTGTGGACCCGTTTGTTTAGCTCCCTCAGGTCAGCACAGAGTCTCCACTGGCCGTTCGGTTTCAACATCCCCAGCACCGGATTATTGAAGGTGCTGTGGACTGGACGAATTATCCCATGGGACTCAAGGTTCTTAATTATTTCTGTAAGGGACTCCATGGATACGAGAGGCAAGCGGTATTGCTTCACAAACACTGGAGTCATGCCAGGGTCTGTGGAAATTGTTGTTGTATGGATTGCGGTGCAACCACAGTCATATGAGTCCACCGCAAATAGATCCTGAAAATCTAAGAAACCTTGTTTCAATTTTTGCTTTTGCTCCAGACTCTCACAGGCATCATCTAGTTTGACTCCCTCTTCAACCATCTGCCTGAAGCCCGGAAAGACTTCTGGTCTGGCTATCTCAGTGGCCTCCTCCAGCTGGGTGGAGAAGTCCCTGGTTAAAGTACTGACTTGGACTGATGGCTTCAGGTGGGGAAGGCAGTCCAGGCGGACTTGAAAGATCACCTCATTCCTCCTATAGTCACAGGTCACCTCTTCCTTACCATAAGGATAGGAAGAGTACACCAGGAAGTTCCCCCCATGCCAGGTAAAGATCCTGTCTGGTGTTGTGGCATTGTCGCTATCACTGTCAAAACAGTCATTGGGGATTGGTCCTATCAGTTCATTACCTAAATCTATGGAAAAATGTCTGTCATCAACCGCCATTCCAATAATGGTGCCTGTGCCCAAAATGATACTCCTAAGGTCGCTGTTATCCACCACTATTGGAATGGTGTTGTGGTCTGTATTGACTAGTGGTGTTGGGTTTAACCCCAACCCTGGCTGTTGGAATTGGGCATTGAGGTGAACATATGCATCAGGATTTTGCAGTTTCTGTCCTCTTTTAATTTTTACTTCAAGTGGGAATTGTCGGGTCCGTTCCGGGATGGTGACTTCCTCTCCAATCTGAACTTCAACTGCATACAGCAGCAGTTGAGCTGACCGAAATGCTTTCTCTGGATCATCAAAGTCTGTGGGATTACGTGCTAATCGGGACCAGGCTTTGAAGTTTATTAGGTCCAAACTAATGGAAAAGCGATTGAGAATGTCACTGCCTAAATAAAATGCAGCAGGGACATCTCGCACGACCCAACAATTATGGACTATGCTCTTGTTGCCTATGGAAATTTTGAGCATAGACTTGCTAGGCAGGAGATGTTTGGAATTGGGTGTTTCCAGGTCCATTTCCCATTTGTCTATCAATTTAAATGTGGGAATGGCTGGATCTTTTGGGAGTTTTCCGAACATGGCCTCGTTGATGAAGCTCTTACCATTGTTCACGCACACTCAGGTGTGAACAGAGTCCTTCCCCATTTAACTGAATAGGGATGAACAACTGTTCTCCAATTTTCTGAATGTCAGCCAAGCTTTGAGCTGGTTTCTCATCATTTTGGACTATAGAAGTGGGATTTTCTGATTGGGAATTGGTATAGAATTTCAGAGTATTTCCTTCCAGTGTGGAATGCCACTTGGGACTGGAAGGAAGGTTGATTTTCAAAAATAGAGAGGACTTCCCATCACCAGTTTGTTGTCCTACTGCAATTACTGTCACATCAGGGTTTTGGTTGTTTTGAAAATGGAATTCAATTTGCTCAGGTTTTTGTTCAACCATGTGGCATGTGCCATTTAGACTAACATGATTGACTCTATGTTTTAGTTTTATTGGTCGGTTAGTCAGGGTCCAGAGGACCTTGTTTACACAATCTATTAGGGGGAACAATCTATGCAGGATGTCATTCCCCAGTAAACATGGTGTGCCCTCTGGAGTCACAACTATGACCGGGTGTCTCACCTTGTGTCGCCCAATTTTAATGTCTAAATCCACAGTCCCCTCGACAGGAATTTCATTCCCATTGAAGTTCTGAAGTTGTCCAGGAAGAGGGGTGAGAGAGATTTGGTATCTCTCCCCCCTTCCTGAATTCAGCTGATTAAAGGCCCTTTTTGACAGAAGGGTGGCTTGGGATCCAGTGTCCACCAGTGCCAAAAATGTACATTGCCCCTGTATTTGGACCGGGGTACTAAAATCTTCCCTCCTTCTCCTCAAGGGACCAAATATAATGTGCATTTTCGTCCAATTGGTGGGTTAATTTCTTTACTCTTGATTCTGACAGAGGGGTAGTTTGGGCAGGATTCTGGTTGGGAGCTTGGGAATCTGTAAGAAAAAGGAGACTGGGCCTCATTACGACTCAGGCGGTAAGGGTTTTACGGCGGCGTAAACAGCGCCGACCCTTACCGTCTGATTCCGAGGTCCCTTAGCGCCATGGAGGTTTTAACACCTGCTTTTAGCAGGTGTTAAAATCCATGGCGCTAAGGGACCTTGATGTTAATTACGCCACCGTAATTTACGGTGGCGTAATTAACGCCTTCCCCACTCCCATTATGCCCTATGGGGCAAAATGGGAATGGGGAAGGGAAAATGGGGATTTACCGCCCCGCCAAGGTTGGAATGGGGCGGTAAATCCGCCAACCACCATGGCGTAAATGTAGTTTACGCCATGGTGGTAAAGTCACGGCCCAGGCGGTAACTTACCGCCTGGGTCGTAATGAGGCCCACTGTTGGATATTGGGGACGTTTGAGGCTCCCCTGGTTCTGATTCTGAGCTGCCCCCTCCTTTTTGGAGGCAGTCACCAGAATTGGTTTGGGCAAGTTGATTTTCTGGCTTGTCATTCTGGGATTCAATGATGGGCGGTTTTAACTCAGTCCCCACATTTACCCAGTCTGGATTAGGATCTCTTGGGACCCATTTTTCTTTGGGAGTAGATCCCCCATCCCTGAAGGAGAAGATCCTTTTCCCAGAGTCCTCTGAGGACCCCTCTCCTTCAAATTGGAAGACTCTAACCTCCTCCACAAAATGGGTCTTTTTAGGCCCTTTACTTCTCCTACCCACCATCTGTTCCTTAGGATGCAGACTTTCAGGGGCAGGAGATTTTGGTTCCGGTTCCTGGGTTTCCAGGTGCGTTTCACAAGTGTGGAAGGAAGCTTCCTCTAAGGCTTTACACCCCCCTTTCCCCTGTGCCTCCTCCCTTAGAAGCAGCAGGTTGTCGGGGTTCTCTCCCTGTCATTACTTTGGAGTACCAGACCCTTGATTTGAGGGGTTCTGGGCCGTCATGTTCATCTGAGGGTTCTGCTGAGCCCTCAACATGTGACTCAAATCCTGTGACAAGTTCTGGACCTAGCGCTCCAGATGGGATACCCGCTCTGGCTGGTATGGAGGACTCGGGTCCATTTTAGATGGATCACGGGAAGGGTAACAGCCCCTTGTCCCATAATACCCTTGGTTGGGATAGTTCTGGTAACCCTCCACCCTTGGCCTCCCCTCTCCCGGATTGGGCTGTCTGGGTTCAGGAAAGTGGGGAAAGAAAGAAGGGTTGTTTTGGGGGGTTGAAGTTTGGTGGGTACTGGGGAAAGAAGCTCAACCCAGCATTTGGGGGATTACTGTCCTCCTGGGGGAAGTTAGGAGGGAAGTTTCCTGGGTTGGCAGCTACCTGGTTGGATCCCCCCACCACTTGGGCTGGGGGAGTCCACACATAGCCAAGGATGGGTCTGTTGCCCTTGTAACGGGGGCTGATATTGTCAGGGGAGTTAGGGGTCCCATTTGTGGGGTTACCACCTCCCTGCCTACCTGTCTGGGATTGGCCTGAGGGCCTTCTGGTTCTTTGGTTAGAAGGATTTTGCACAGGAATATGTTTAGACCCCCCCATCTCCAGATCTAAAATGGGGGCACCCTTCACCTCCGCCACCTTAGCAGCAGCAGGTGTGTTGGCTGGTTTTGAGTTTTTATTTGTATTTTTATTCTCTACCGGTTTCTGCACTTCATAAATACGAGTTACCTGTTCAATGACCCGGTCTGGTGATCTCTTCTCGTGAAAGTCCCTCACAATCTGGGTCATGATGTATTTAGGGAGTGCATGAAAGAAGGTATTAATGAACTCCCTACTGTCTGTGCGCACCCTCCTGGTGGTCTGTGCAATGTCCATTTGACATATTGAATGCAACTCTGGCTATCTTTACATGGTGGCCAATATATAACCTACACTAGGCTGGTGAAAAAGACAAGAGAAAGATGGCCGGAGACAGTGCTCGCGGAGGATCCAGATGCCTCCCTGGAAACCATGTACGATGTATCGGAGGGCGGGCACGAAATATCGAGGATATATGAGCTCCTGCGGGCAAGGGCAGGGAAGGAGTTGCTCCAATTGAGACAAGATTGGGAGGAGGAGGTGGGAGGACCCATGACAGATGGGCAGTGGGAACGGGCCCAGAGGTACCATAAAAAGGTGTCCCGCAATGCGAGATTCCAACAGCTTCAGTTGTATGTTCCCCACAGGGCTTATTTAACCCCCGGAAGATTGCAAAGTTTGGGGGATCAGCTATACAGCAATGCCCCAGGTGTGGGGAGGTGAACGTGGGACTGCTACACATGTTTTGGGCTTGCCCGGAGGTGCATAGATTTTGGAATGAGGTCAAGACGAAACTGGCTGGCGGGGAGGTAGTGCTGGATGTGGAATCGGCCTGGTCATGCTTGCTTGGACTATTCCCTAGACCCCGGCATTTGAAACACATAAGCAAGATGAAGGACCTGGCCTATGTCTTGGCCAAACGTAGGATCGCCATGGGCTGGAAGGTGGCCCATAGATCCAGGGTGGAGTTGTGGTGGACAGACCTCTTGAGATGGGCGGAAGCTGAATCCGTAGTCTGGTTTGAAGCGGTCACCAGGGGGGGGCGAAGAAGAAGTAGGGCCCTTGTTGTCCTGGCGACAATTGGTGGCCTTGTTGGCAAACCCTCACCAGGGTGACAACGAGACAGAGGACCCGGTTGATGGCAGTCTAGGTAGTGTGCCACCCAGTGATGTTCCCGTAAATAATATGTGAGAACTGGCTCTAGTTTAAAGGGGGAGGGGGGAGTTGGGAGTTTGAAAATGTGTTGAAATATGATGCTTTTTATGTTTTGAAACGGTTGTGGTGTGTTTGTTTGACCTTAACAAATAAAATAAAAATATATTTTAAAAAAATCTGTCAGTCCCATGTTGCTAATTCTACTGAAGTCTACAATCCCCGTGACCCTTGGTTCATATGAGCCAGTGGACATGAGGGCAGCAGAATCCATGGTACTGAAAGGGTTAGAGTCCCTGATGACAGGGGTCCTGATGTTATGCTCAGGGGTTTCTCTGTCCCTTCTTACCTCATCTCTTTCAGCCCCTATTCCCTGGTGACATGCCAAAATCTGACTCTTTAGCTCTTCTATTAAGGCCTTACTCGTCTCAATGATTTGCTCTTGCATGGCTATCTGTTTGTGGAGCCTATCATTCTTTTCACAGAGAGCCTCCTTGGCTCTCTGTGCTTCCTGCCTGGATTGGAAATACTGGGCCAATTTTTGCTGCTGGAGACTCATCTCCTGAGTTTTGTCATTATTGGTCTGGGTGTTCATTTCCAAAGCATCCTCCACCTGCCTGTTGTGTTCTAGTAGCTTCTCATATTCGGTTTTAACTTCACTAAGCTCCTGGAGGGCCAGCTTTATTTCCTCTAACTTAGTTTTTAATTGGCTGACTTCCTGGCCTAAAGCGTCCCTCTCCTGACTTAGAGTGCCACTCTGTTCAGCCAGGTCATCCCTCTGTTTTTTAAACGCACTAGATTTCTGGCGCTCCTCATCAAATTCCTCTTGAGAGTGGATGTCTTTAATAATTAATTTATTATTTTCCTCTTTCAAGGATTCTATGTGGTTCGGTAATGTGAATATCTGTTCTGTGCAGACTCTATTATAATTTAATTGATGTGCCAGTTTCTGTTGACTCTGTTTTAAAGAGTCAACCCTTTCCTGATACTCATCTTGCAGGTCTGTAATTTGGTATCTTGCTCTGCCTTCTCTTGCTGTAAGAGAGCCAGATCTTCCTTCCGTTTGGTAATATACTGCCTAGCCTCTGTTTCTGATTCTAAGCCCTTTTGGAGCATTTGCTCTGCAGAGTCCAGATTAGTTTGGATTTCCTGCAGTGTTGACCCTGGCTTCTTTACCAGAAGTATATTTTCTGCATGCTTTTCCTGTATCATTCCAATGTGGAGGTACAGGTAGGCCCCTATTTTGGAAATTTTACACTGCTCCTCTTTTATTTTTGGGGCCATGTACAGTTCGCTACGCGCTTGGTGTAACGGACCCTTGTCCTGCCATATATCCAGGTCTATTGCAGTGACTTGTTTTATTTCCTGTAGCCATACCTGTTCATCCTGTTCGGGCCACTCACCCCTGACAAACAGTTTGTGCAGGAAGTGTTCCCTCGCAATATTCATTTCTACTGGCGTCGCCATTTTAGAAATATCAATTTCCTTATGGCTTATTTCAGGGTTAATTTACTTTTGCAAACAGGCCTGATTTCTTTGGAGTATTTATTTTGAGAGGTGCTTGGACAGTGTAGCACAGTACCCCAACCCAGCAAGGTGTCTGTACCCTGCAGGCTAGTATGCTGTGTTAGACTGTCAAGGGTGGTATTTCAAATTCAGAATCGTGGCAAAAACCCCCAAGCTGTAAAGGATTTCAATCAGGCACACACCCAGGTCTCACCTAGCATGTAGTGCACAATTAAACCCTTATTGATTTGTGTCTATAAATTCAATATTCTGAATGATATACCACTAATATCACACCCATCTCAAAATACCCCCGAGGTCACACTGGATCAGGAATCAGGCTAGTTTGTAAAGGTAAATATTTATTTTATTTATTTAATATATTTAAATCACACATAAGTTTAATATATATATTCAGGAAAGAAGTTAAGATTAAACAAGATCTGAGGTGTTCCACTCAATTTGTCATTTATGTGATTACTTGTGCATGCAATCTATGGTATATTGGTAGCACCAAACTGGAAGACAGAATACGAATATTACAACATTTACGTGCAATCCAGAATCACGATATGTCCTACCCACTTGCCAAACATTTTGAAGAGGTCCACCAGAATGACATTAGCACATTCAAGTATTTCATCATTGATTTAGTGGGAATCCATCCAAGAGGAGGGGACAGATTGCGGACCCTGAGACAAATGGAATGAAGATACATAGTAGATTTTAATACTAAACACCCGGGAGGTGACAATCGTGACGAAGAATTATATGTATTCCTGGGATCTTAAATCCTATGTTTATCATGATTGTTATACTATGTTGTGTATGTATCTCTGTTTTTGCGAGGTTTTTTGAGTGTGAAAATTTCCCGATCATTTTCCTATTCTCTGTACGTAGTGTGCGATAACATGAAAGGTGAAGTTTCTCAGTACACTATGTACGATTTGGATGCCTACTCAGCAGAATGCAGTTGTTTGCATTTATATTTTATTGATTTTTCCAATAAGTATATTTTAATCACAGTTTTTACATGCACTTTTTTGTGGAAACTAGGAGAGATTGGCAAGCATTTATAGATTAAGTGCTTTGCTGTCAATAGTGCACAATATGTATCATTTTTAAATAGGTGATCTTTGTGAAAAATTCTTAAGAGTAGAATAGCTTGGTAGGGAGCCCACCATAATGACCAATGAGACCAAGAAAGGGACAATGTGATACAAAATCTTAATGCCTAAACACTGTTACTTTAATGCTTCAAACATGCAGATTTTAATATATGATTATATTATTTAATATTTTGTATCTTAATCTGTAGCCCTCAGTTGTTTTTAACCATCTAATGATTCCATTTGTAAAACTGTGGGCTATCCATTTTAACATGTTTGCTGGTCTACTATGAAATGTGATTTTCTTATATACAGCATTATGCACTTTAATATACTAGAGTTGACACTCCAATAATAGGAGTGGGTAACATATGGTCACAGTACCCATTATGGTTGCCCCTTTCTATAAATCACAAGTGTGATCTCATTTCAGTGTTTGATCATAGCTGGACACCCGCAAGGACAGCAAACTGTCCATGCTCTGATTACGGCATAATATCTTAAATCCCTTCTTGTTCTTGTTTTGCTTAGAAAGCCCTATTAGTTGGGTCAAGTTACATTGCAGAGGCACCCGCGAGGGCAACATACAGCCTCCATTGTCCCAACAGAACTACTTGGGCCTCACAAATAGCTCATGTTCTGGTTATGGCATGAAATCACCAATCTCCCTGTCCTTGTTTAAAAGTAATTACTTAGGCAGGTCAACTTATTTTGTAGAGGCACCCGTGAGGGCAACATACAGCCTCCATTAGTGCTTTTAGAATCATCTGGGCCTCAGGATCTTTTAGTATCTTTTAGTATTTTGAATATTTTTAAGTTCACACAGTATACACTTAGACCATAGAGGCACCCGCAAGGGTAACACACAGCCTCCTATGCCAATATATGAATCATATGTATTTTTCTAACATGCACTTTGATAACACATAGCACTTTATCATTGAATAGTTCATCTATGTTTATACAGCACACAGCACTTTACTATTGAACAGTCCATCTGTGTTTACATGGCACGCAGCACTTTAATATGTATTGAGATATATCAATATATATGAATCATTCATAGTTTCACAATATGCATTTTTGAAAAGCACACATCATTTTGTTGTATTATGCAGTACCTAGTTATAAATTTACCCTCTTGGGAACACTAACACTATCTAGGGCCGCATAAAATAAAATAAAATAAAATAAAATAAAATAAAATGCAGAGTAACCACCCTGCCGTGGTATTTTCAAAATGTCAAATATTTGAACGGATGATATATGCATTACTAATAAAAATTAAAAAATAAATAATTATAAAATTAATTAATTAAAAAATTAAAAAAATATGAAATAGTTTTTTACATATCATCCTGTCCAAACCCACTTCGGATAATCTAATTCTGGGTCGATTTCATGTACAGCTATAATAGTGAACTGTAAGTACTCTATACAAACACAGACATTAACAGAACAGAAGTAATGCTCACTATGTTCCAACATCGCTGCCTGTTTTGTTTGTTTGTTTGCTGTGTGCTTTTCAGTTAACCAATTTAAGTGCAAAACACTGAAGATGGACTTATACATGATTGTCTATAATACTGCAGTCCTCTCTCCATGTTATGTACCAGACGTAGCCCGAGTAGGGTGAAACGCGTCGTTCTTTTTTGTTTTAAACTGCTGCTGCCTTCCTCTGTCCATGTACTTTATAACTAATAAAGGATGTTTTTGGCTGCACTAAGAAAACACTGACTGCGTGTGGATTTGTGAAGAAGATTGATGTTTTTCCTCACGAGCACAGCCTGAGTGCCGTTGCGCCCAGGATTGGATTCCAGTCCCTTTTTTTTCTATATATATATGGGACAGCAATCACCAAGCGGAGACGATACAATTCAGAATATCAGAATATAAGTCAAGCAATTGAATTCACTTATAATAATGCAGAATAGAACACACAGTAAAAAGAAAAGTTGTGGTTTGTGAACAGATAGCGTTTAGGTTACTATTTCCCCCTACAAAGTTCTTTAAGTACAAATGAGCAATCCTACACAAAGGTAATTAATCAGCAGGTATTCAGGATTTGAAAGACAAGGTAGCCTCATTACGAGTCCGGCGGTAACATGCTGGTTTTTCTGGCTCGGTACCGCTGGACTTGTATTACCATTCCGCCTCCGTGATTCCTGGAATTACCGGGGCATTACACCCCCGGTGACCCAGGAATTCCGGAGGCGGAATTCGGTAAATCCCCATTCCCATTGAGTCCCATAGGACTCAATGGGAATGGGGACCATGGAAACATCGGCACCATCTCGTAATGGTGCCGGTGTTTCCACATCCGCCTGCAGGCGGGCGGTGTTAAACCCGCCAGGTCAGACCTGCGGGAATGACACCTCCGCCTGCAGGACTCGAGATCACCCGGTATGGAAACAACGGTGGCGGCGGGTTTACCGCCACCGTTATTTCCATACCGGGTGACTCGTAATGAGGCCCAAGGTCTAGAGTTTATAGGCAATCTTCCTCCCCAAACAAGAGTGAAAACCGTTTTTGGAAATGGACTCTTTTAAAAATGACAGGTGAAAACTGGCTTTGTGAAATACTGAAAAATGCTTAAATGGAGAAAACAAGTCCTAACACACATGAGCTATGATAATCTTCACAGCTACGTGGCCAGCGCAACCGTTCAGGTGATGGATACTCAATTTTGTTCTGGGATTTACTTTAGTTACTCAAAATCACTAAGGAGTTATGGTTTGGTAACACAGATGAGAAAAATCAGCACAAGAAGGATTCTAACAATACTAGGGTTCTGAATTTAAAGATGGGATGGGTCGAGATTGGGATAATACAATCCAGATATACTATGGGTCACTGTTCTTCCTGTTAATACTTACAGTCCTTTGTAATTAAATTGGACCATCAGCTCTGGTCATTGGGTCGGATCATGTCTACCGGCAGCAGGGCAGCTCTGGAGCGATTGGATCAGCGGCGCGGTCCTGGTCAATTTTGGACTGCGCCTAAGACTGGATTTGGATGGGCCCTTCTGGTCACTGGACATGGCAGATTACAGGATGCAAGTTTCAGCGGACAAGCTTTAATGGTAGCAAGCCAAGCTGAATCAGAATTATTCTTTCAAGTTTTGGATGTTTGAAATTGGGTCTAGCTAGCAAGAGTTCAGCAATGCACAAGTCTAGATTCTGCAAGGAAATCTGGATCTTCAAAGAAGTCTGGGGTCAGCTGCAAGATAAAGAGTTCTGCGTGGAAATCTGGATGGGTTCTGGAAACAGTGTGTGTTATGTGTTGTGAAGTTCCTATATTTATACTATCAAATGCCATCACCTAAGTTTATGGTGTGGGCGGAATTTCAAAACACACCCCCACAGCTGTGAGTGGCTGTAGGCACATGCTTTGGTTTGGTTGGCAGTCTGAACAGAGCTGTCATCTTTATGATGCGATTTAGGAACTCCCACATTGATTTTGACCACAATTTAGCATTCCCATGAATACACATTTTTACAATTATGCCCTCTACTAAAATCAGACACATGCATTACATTTGTTAAGGTTTAGCCTGGCGTTCAATTCCCATCCCTTCCTCCCCTCCCATACATTATGTCCATACCACTAATTTCCATATATTTGTTTCAGTTTCTGCTTCCCCTTCTCTTTCGTAATTTTTTTACTGTTAAACAATAATAAAATGTTAATTGTGTTCTTAGTATATGCCAGTGTCTTATTTTTTGTTTAAAATGCAGTTAGGGTGTTCGCAGACATGTTATATCCACAATGAACCAAAATGGGGGTGTCCTAACGACACTATACCTGTCCGTACTATCCGTAATTAAAATGGAGGTGTCCTTAGAACACACAAGATGTCTGCCTGTCCGTAATTAACCAAAATGGGGGTGTCCTAAGTACAATATACCTGTTAGTACTGTTCCTAATTAAAATGGCGGTGTCCTTAGAACACACAAGATGTCCGCTTGTCCGCAATCACCCAAAATTGGGGTTTCCTAAGAACACCCCCCCTGTTTGTAATGTCCGTAACCAGAATGAATACATCCGTAGAACACATATCCTGTCCGCAAAGTTTTGACGCACATATATTTCATTCGGGGACTTCAACACTGTTCCTAGAACACCTGGGCACATGCGCATCACACTCTTGGGTCCAACGAACACCGCTGCATGTGTGTCGCACTTTTAATTAGTTTGGGGACCTGAACACTGTCCGTAGAACACCCGCGCCTATATCGCACAACTGTCCCAGCGCATTTGGTGTCCTGCGGGCAGCCGTCCCATTCGCGAACATGTCAGCGACGTCATCATGCGACTGCACCCATGCTGAGCGTGTGTCCTTATTTGTGGACACTGTCCGGGCCACCGAACATATAACATTACAGTAAAAATTCACCATTGCACATGTCCAAGACAATGGGCCTCATTAAGGGTCGGGCGGTCCGGAATTAACAGTGGCGGTAAATCGCCACTGTTAATTCCGGACCGCCCAATCCCGAGTCCTGCAGGTGGGAGGTGATCTTCCTGCCAGGTCTGACCTGGCGTGTTGAACACCTCCCGCCTGCAGGCGGACGTGGAAACACCAGCACCATCACGAGATGTTGCCGGTGTTTCCATTTCCCCATTCCCATTGAGTCCTATGGGACTCAATGGGAATGGGGATTAACACCATTCTGCCTCTGTGACTCCTGGGACACTGGGGCTGTAATGCCCTGGTAATTCTGGGAGTCACGTAGGTGGAATGGTAATACGAGTCCGGCGATAACCAGGCGGTTATACCACTGTGTTTACCGCCGGACTCGTAATGAGGCCCAATGTCCCTGCCAATCTACATACTTTTTGGAACTTTTTGAGCCCTTTCTTGGTGTTCGATGTGTCTGCGACCAGCACGGGTGCACGCACCTGCACCCCTATAAAAGGCAACACCCCAAAGCTGATCCTCATTCTGGTTTTGGATTTCCAAGATATAGAACAGGACAATTTTGCAGGTTGCGGTTCTGTGTTCCTGGTTCCTGGTTATTAACCTTCCACATGCAGGGGTGGACTGGCCTATAGGGAACTCTGGAGATTTCCCGGTGGGCCTCTGCACCCTGGGCCTCTTTTGTGTGATATTTCCAAATTTTCTCATAGGAAAAGCATTGGGCTTGCTGAAAATGTGTTAAATGGGGCCACTTTGAACCTTATTTCCAGGACCTCTTTTGGTCCCCAGTAATTAATTCCAGGGCCTCTTTTAGTTCCCAGTCCACCCCTGTCCACATGGCATCCCAAATTGCTTCTGCTGCTACTGCCTCAGCATCAGCACCCCCACCGCCTCCACCAGCACCACATCATGAAGGGCCTGCAGAGGGGAACAGGCCTGAGGATGCCGAGGAGAGGAATTAAGAGGATGAAGAGGATGAGGTAGTGGAAGTCCCTACTACTAGCACTCATTGTGAGTCTTGGGTGTGGCGGTTATTTACCACTGTTGATGGAAAGGCAAAAGCTGATGCGAGCAAGGTGATCTGCACTCAGTGCCACATGGTGCTGAGTCGTGGCAAGCCTGGTTCGTATAGCTATGGTAACACATCAATGAAGCAATACCTAAAGTCGTTCCACGATGCTATTCGTAAGGTTGTACCTTGCGACAAACGTAGTAGGTTGAGTTCCTCTGCTGCATCCTCCGTTTCTGCTCCTGTCACCACAAAAGACACTCCTCTGGGACAGCGCATCCCTCCAGCTGCCTCACAGGCCATCCATGATGCTATTGACCCTTACCTTTCGAAGGTCACAATATTGTGCATGTAATGCAACGCAGTACTCTGCAGGGGGGAGAACCTTCAGAGTGCTTTCAAGACTACGGTCAAGGAACATGAGAAGGTCTGCGACCTACCTCAATAAGGCCCACCCTACATCTTCCTCCCTCCACCTGCCCTTTCTTATCCCCATGGTTGGTGTCCCTTCCATACCCTCCTTTCCCTCCTTTCCTTGTGTGTCGTGTTTAAAAAACCAAAAAATATATTAAAAAAAGGCTCTTTCAGAGCCACCTTTCACAGTTTAAAAATAGAAGTGACAAATAAATAGTGCAGGGCCCTGTGCATTTTTTATTTTTGCGCTGCCCTATCAGAACCATTGCACTTTTCTATGGGAGGAAGTGGTGGCACTGAAAAGAGCCTTTTTGTGGTGTTTTTTTGTGTTTCAAAAACTTCAAATGGTCAACACCTACTGCAAAATGGATTGCTGTCATTCCAAAAAAGGTTGCAATGCATTTGGAATATTTCGCAGAAAAATCTGATTGCCGGCATAAGTAAGATGTACTCCATCTCTGCGAAAAATGTGTGTGCTACAAAACATAATGTTTTCATTCTGAAAAGAGGACATACCAACATCTCTCAAAAAGGCACAAACAGCCTTGTTAACTTTGCGCCTTGCTTTCTCCATATGTGGACCAAATGAAAAAGAACGCAACCACATTTGTCTCTGCGCAATACAGGAAAAAATTACTCTGGAGTTTGGATACATGTCCATGACTTTCCCAAGTCCTTCTATCATTGCAAATTGCAAACAGATTCCAGACATATGTCCTAAACTGTTCCCTCCACAATGAATAATAATAATGTCTGGATGACGCTGTGTCACCATAGAAGCACAGAGAGGTACCAAATCCACCCACTTCATTCCACGCACTGCATGCCAGTGCACTTCCACATGAGAGAATCCAAGATGTGCAGCCACTGCACAACGATCTGCATGCAACTCCAACCAATTTATCCAGGAATCTCCCAAAATACAAACAATCTGCTTTCTGAAACACACAGCCATAGCTATCTGCACGTCTCTCAGGAAAAATACCTACTGACAAACTCTCTTCTTACACAACACACCCAGTAAACCGTATTAACCAATTCTGTGCTCTGCTCAGTCTCATTTGCATACCTCTCAACCCCAAAATCCCTGTATGTAATACACGCTGTCCGCAGACAACCGCGATGTCTGAAAATTTAAATAGTGTGCCCCATTTCCCCTTTGAGGTTGGCTCTGAAAAGAGGCTTTTTTGGGGGTTTTGAAGATGCTTCAGAAACACCTTTTATTTTGTATTTCTTCTGGTTTCTTTTCTTATTTTCCTCCAAAAATCTTCACATTACCTTCTCCAAAGCAACCCTTATGTTCCAAAACAGCATGGCATTTCCCATAAAAGATAAAGAAATGCCATCTTCTTTAAAATAAACAACATTACCAGAATCAATGTTGTCATTATTACAAAAGAACATACCAGCTCTAAGCATGAAAGCAAACATGCCTCGGTTGATTGTACACCTAGCAATATTTTGCTGACGACAAAAAACAAAACTATTGTCCCATATTGCCCTAGATACTAACCAGAAAAAATAACCTTGGCATTTGGAAGTATTTTCATTACTGCCTGATCCATGTGTTCCAAATCTGCCAACAAAGTAGGAGCACTGACATAGCTCAAATGCAAAGCACCGCAGTGCAAAACAACTACATGTGGACTGTTCACCCTGACCATATCTCCACAAACTTGTACAATTCCCTGCACATTGAAACCAAGCATAGTGCTTCACACCACCTCCACTCCTTTAACATCATAATTGTTTGCCACATTCCTGCATTTAGCATACTGCTCCAAACCATGCACAAACATATCTCCAACCACCAACACCCTGACTTTCTCCACCTCTGCCATCTTCACTACACACAGCCCCTTTCAATACAAATCCACAACGTCAACACCTGATTAGCTAATCCGTACAGTACCCTTTCCATGCTGAATTTGCTTGAAAACCTCGGATGTGGCACCCCCTGTCTGCGGACAACCGTGGTTACCGCATAGTGCGTTACACTGGGGCTGCCCTTCTACCTTCTACCCCACTTCACTCACTGCATCATTCCCTCGTTGGACACTGTTAAGCAGTCACACAATCATCCACCAATCACATCCAAGAACTCTACATCTAACTCTATCATCACAGATCAGCACTTTAGATGTACTATTGATCACTCTAAGTACAATTCGGCTGTGACTGCAAAGGACCTACAGCAACAACTACTATAAAACTCCCCAAGATTTCTACATGCAGATTCATGCACACCCACATGCATGAACACAGACTGGGGGTATGAATATTTTCTACACAGTACATGGACATCTCTTCTAGGAATACAATACATTCCGGGAGCATAGCTCACAGCAAAGTGCGCGCCTTGGAAGCAAGATGACAAGAAGCAACACAGGTTCGATCCCTGGGTCCGCACTTAGAAACCTCTGGGTGTTTAAGCGCGTTATAAATATGCAACTAAGATAAAATAATTACGCAACTAAAAAAAAAACAATTCCTAGAACAGCGCCTCGATGCATGAGGGCTGTGTGAGCGCTTTAAAAATGTAAAATAATATAAATAAAAATATAAACAGAGTAACTGCCACTTACCCTGTATAAACTGTAAAAGGAACTTACTGTCATTTCTCCTATCTGCTATGATGAAGTGTCAATTGCAAATATTTCAGCTTTCCAAATTTTTGTTTACACACACACCTATCTAAATAAATATTGTTTCATATTATAAGATGGGAGAAATAACAGAATAATTATGAAAAAGACTGTCCAGTGTGTTATAAAATTACTCGCAGCCAGAATGAGTACATGCATCTATACTCAAGCACACACACAGACAATGGCCCTCATTCCGAGTAGGGCGATAAGTATAGGCGATTACCGGCATGGCGTAAAGAGCGTGTCCGTGCTGGCACAAGACCGTAAAAATCGGCCTATTCCGACTCCGCGTGCATGCGCTTTGCGCCATGCCGGTAACGCACCTCACCGCCATGCCTTAAAAGGGCCCCAAACGCCCTTACCGGCAACAAGCGCACCGTACATAACACTACCGACATAGAGAATTTAGCAGTAACCGTAAATAGCGGTCACCGCTATTTACGGTCACCGTTAAAAAACGGAACCGGAAAAAACATCATTGCACAGGAACGGGAAGGACCACGGCGGCCATCTTTAAAATCACAATCCATTGCCATCCTCTCCATACAGGACCCCCAGCCGTACAGTAATCAGAGAAATAGGCTTTGGAGACCAGCATCATGCCCAAAGCATTAAAAAAGGGTGCTGCACGCATAAGAAAGGAGCGCTTTACCCAGGATGAGCTCCAGGTACTGGTCGACACTCTGCACGAACATGCAGACACTGTATTCAGCAGTGATATGCGGAGGCCCACCATCGTCAGGAAGAAAGAGATCTGGGCCTTGGTGGCACAGGGGCTGAGTGCCGTGGGAAACACCCCCCGCACCACCAAGGACTGCAGGAAACGTTGGGATGACCTCCGTCTCAGGGTGCGGGCCATCCTCTCGGCAAACCGAAGTCAGGCTCTGGAGACAGGAGGAGGGCCAGGTTCCCCCATCAAAATGATGCCGTGGGAGGAAACTTGTGCGGCCATGATGGGCACAGAAGCCATAGAAGGTGTTGGAGAAATGGATTGCGGTGCAGCGTCATCCGCTGATGGAGGTGAGTGTCATGAGTCAAGACAGAACATGCATTCCTAACGTAAGTCACTGCCAAGGGCTGGGCAAGGTGTCACGTCATGGTTGGGCAACCCCCCCCCAATGAAATCATGCTGTAACAAGTGGGACCCAGGCCGATGTCAGGTGCAAGTCTGTAACCCATATGGGCCATACCACACAAAGAGGCTGAATCTGTGAGGCACACGGGGCAGTGATTGTAAACATTGTGAATGTGAGTCATCACAGTACTCCGCCAACATGAGTGACCCACACATCTGCATGCATTGATCATCCAAGGCCAGATCACTGTCCCACTCACCACCCAAATGTCAACAAACTGCTGCAATCCCATTGTGATACCATAGGCATGTAGAAATGCTGAGCCCGAAATTATTGCTCATGCCGTCTCTCTCTTTTCCCCCCCCCACAGGCAGCGAGCATGACAGCGAGGACCAGGAAAGCACCGGGGCCAGTACTTCCAGGGGCAGAGTCAGGGGCCGCCGCATACCTGCAAGCAGGAAGACAACACAGGCAACACCACCTGCTCCAGCAACCCCCATGGAGGGTGCTCAACCCCCACCCGCACCCCTACCCATGCCTGCAGTGCTGCTGGACACATGTCCCACGCTGCACTCTGAGGAGTCCAGTGTGGCTGGTGAGAATGCAGCCATGTGCCTCCTCGATGTGCCAGACAGCCCCCCATCAATATCGGGAGCCAACGTGGAGGACACCATTGACATTGGCCATACCCCTGACACACCATCATACAGCCAGGTGGAACACAGCGACTCCGGGGAGAGTGAAACCCGAGGGCTCACAGGGCAAGGAGTACAACCTGCCTGTTCTGTATCTACTTCCCCTGCAGAATCTCTGCGAAGGCCTGCAGGCCCAATACCAAGCCTGCCAAGCACATCGGCCACATCGGCCATGGATGTAGTGCGCTCCCAGCATCTCACAGGCCTCATTGAGGAGTTCATCAGGGACAATCGCGAATCAAGCCTGGAGTGGCACAATGACCTTCAGGCTCTGGGCGAGGTGATCACAGCGAACACTAACCGGCTCTGCGACGTCCTTGGCCGGATCGCAGATGCCCTGGAAGCAGCACACCCAACACCACAGCCCCAGCGGGAGGAGCCACCTTCACAAAGCTCCTCCACCCAGACCAGCCCAGTCCGTCGTTCACTGCGTACATTGCGCCGCCGCGACATGGATCCGCCTGGCTCTGGGAGTGCACATTGACCATCCCGGCACACACATGTGGCCTATGTTGCCCCAATTGAACTATTGTGGGGTTGTTGTGGGGGGAGGTGGAGGGGGGTGAGGGTGTGTGTGGGAGTTGTGGGGGTGGGGGAGGGGGGTGAGGGTGTGTGTGGGAGTTGGGGGGAGTAGGAGGGGGGTGTGTGTGGGAGTTGGGGGGAGGGGGCGGGGGAGGGTGTGTGTGGGAGTTGTGGGGGAGGGGGAGAGGGGTGGTGGTGTAGGTTTTGTTGTACACGTTAGAACTTTATCATTCAATGCACCGGTTGATCATCCAAAAAAAAAGAGTGGACATTGATCATTGTGCATGTGTCTTTTAATGTTCCACAGTGCATGGTGTACATGTATCCCCACACCCAGTGCCTGATGTCCTGTCATCCTCACACCCTCAGCTGACTAGTGAGTCAGAAATATTGTCCGATCAATGATTGCCGCACAGCACGTCCCTCCTGTGCTTTGGCACCGTGATGCTGTCCTGCCATTCCTTCATCCTCCCCCTCATCATCATCTGGTGGTAGCAGTTCCACGTCAGGGGGCAGTGGCACGTTCCGACGGATGCACATGTTGTGCAGCATTACACATGACATAGTGATCTTGGACACCTTCTCGTGGCTGTAGATGAGTGCCCCACCCGACCGGCTGAGGCAGCGAAATCGTGCCTTCAACAGGCCGAAGGTCTGCTCTATCACCACCCGTCTACGGGTATGGGATCTATTGTAGTCCTCCTCGTGCCTGTTCTGTGGGTTGCGGAACCGGGGTCATGAGCCACGGCTTCAAGGGGTAGCCAGCATCACCTGCATAAGGGTGGAATGAAGGTAAGTGTTTGTAAATTCATGGTGGGGAACTGTACTAGTCTTACGTGGCAGCAGGTGATTACTGGCCAAACACACATGTCCCAGGATGCATTCACCCCATTACTGGCCCGGCTATGTGTCCTGTGCAATGGAATGATGGAGGGGGTAGCTTCTTCATGATGGGTTATGGTGTGCACTCACGTCTTGTTGCATGTGCATCGTATATGCATGCAACAGTGTTGGACTGCATTCATTGATGTGTTGTGCAAGTTTTGGCGACAGGGGGGGTTGCCTGTAGTTAGTAGCATACTCATCATTCTGCACTGATCTGTGCCATGGTGACTTGCAGCAATCCTATGGGTGTGCAGGACCAGTCACACGCTGTGGGATCCCTGTTGGACTCACTTCTATGCACTCCCAGGGATGACTGTCCTGTGTGGTGAGATGCAGGAGTCTGTGACATGGTGCTATTGCACTGCATGGTGCAGGATGCCCTTACGGTGTGTAAAGGCCGCCGATGAGTGTGGCATGTGTTGTGGTATTTGGGCAGGTTTCCTGTTAGTCATGTTGTGTTAGGTGTCGGCTCTAAATCATCACTGTGTGGTTAGGTAGTCATGTGCCGTGTCACTTGCCTTGGGGCACAGTGTTCTGCGAGGTGCACATTGTGCACTAGCGTGAACATTCCCACCCAGGTGAAGTAGGCATCTCCCCCCCCTTACCCAGCCAGGTGAAGTAGGCATCTCCCCCCTTTTCCCAGCCAGGTGAAGTAGGCATCTCCCCCCCCTTTCCCAGCCAGGTGAAGTAGGCATCCCCCCCCTTTCCCAGCCAGGTGAAGTAGGCATCTCCCCCCCCTTTCCCAGCCAGGTGAAGTAGGCATCTCCCCCCCCCCCTTTCCCAGCCAGGTGAAGTAGGCAGCCAACATACTCACAGCCCCAATGCACTGCCATGGCCCATTCAGGTTACTCACCGAGCAGCCAGGCACGTCGTCCGGCATGTCGCTCCATGTAGCGTGGTAGTGTGGAGTTCCGCAGGACCAAGGAGTCATGAGTTGATCCGGGGTATCGGGCATTGCAATGTGTGATGGCTTTACTGGCATTACACACCATCTGGACGTTGATGGAGTGGTATTGCTTGCGGTTGCGATATGGCACCTCCTTGGCATGCGGGACCACCAATCCAATGTGGGTGCAGTCGGGCGCACCTATGCAATTTGGCATGTCTGCCAGTGCATGGAAGGCAACTTTTATATGATATATCTCCTGGGGAGTCCGGGGTAGGGATATGTAGTCCCTTGTGTGGTTGAGGAGGGTATCCAGCACTTGGTTGAGTATCCGGGAAAATATGGGCTGTGAAATGCCATGCATGTGTCCGACTGTATGCTGGTAGGTGCCTGTGGCAAGGAAGTGGAGCACAGACAGTACCTTCAGTAGAGGGGGGATGGCAGTGCTGATTTCTATGAGGCTCACTATATCGTCATGTATCAGGTCCACTATGGTGGTAATGGTGTCCCAGTCAAGACGGTACAGGGTGTGGATCTGCTCTGGTGTGAGGTTGAAGGGGGTGGCTCTGATGCGGGGGATTGGGGGCTGGTGGCGTGGTAATGGTGGCTGCACCGGTAGGGCATGCTGGGCCTGTCTCACCCTCCTTCTCCTCCTGTGGATCCTCTGTGGTGGGGGCTGTGGTTGTTGTTGTTGCTGTTGTTGTAGTTGCTGCCTTGCGAGCAGGGCCTCCAGCTCCAGGAATGCTGTTACAATTGGTATCATCTTGGTGTGGGAGGGGGTGTGGTGTGTGGGTGTGCTCTTTTCGTGCTGTGCCAGACTCCATTGCCTCCACGTGTGCTGATTGAGTGCACCTGTGCCTCTTGGAAACAGTGCTCATGGTTCTTAACACCTTCTCGGCGATGTCGTTATTTACTCCATGCCGGTAAGGTACTTTGCGGCCTTGTGGAGGCCGTTTTTTGCATGTCCGCATTACTTGGGATCAGCTCCGGTTTACGCCATGCTGCTAATTACGGCATGGAGTGTCGGGCACGCGCCACTAGACCACTATTTACGGCCTCGTACTTTACGACGCCGTAAATAACGGTCTGGTAGGGCAGAACAGTCCGTAACGGGAAACGATGGCGGTAATCCTTTTCCGGCATCGTTTTCCCCTTATCTCCTAACTCGGAATGACCCCCAATATCATTAGAAAGGCTCCCAGCTCAAACAACACCCCTGCCTCTATTTGAAATCCTTCTACTTTATTTCCCACACCTTCACAAATGCATACATTGCATGCTTTTCTGTACAATCTCTGCCATTTACCCTGTAAAAATAGCAAAAAATGCACATGATTATTTCTTCTATCTCTTATCATCCATTAACATAACATTAAAAAAACAAGTGTGCTCTATATGTTTACTATTATACTCATTTGTAAAACATATTCAACTAACATATTGTAAATAAAGTATACAGGATGCACATAGGCAAAGGAAATTGCATGTACATACTATGCTCAGTTGTAAGAAAACACTACTACTACAAGAACAAAAAAAACAATGTCTACATTAACAAAAGTGCTATAAACACACATATTCACTAACTTCTTTCTTTTACAATTGCAGTGAAGACCACTCTCCTGAAAAGCAGCAGCGTCTGAAGTACGAACAAGGACTTAGAAGAAACCTACTCTTTCCATACCAAAAAGTAAATGCAATACTAACATAATGTTCTAACTGTTACTCAAACACATTAGCATTTTAGTATTGTAGAAGAAACAAGTGTATTAACCCTTTATCATTAGATGTAGTATTAGTGCTTCCCCTTAACAGTTGCATACTTTATATTGTCATATGAAGCCTAGTATAGTAACGCACAAATACAAGAATAGCCTTCCCAACTTGATGTAGCTTCCCATTGCACAATCACACACCTCCACAATCATCCTTACCATCATACTCAGACACTCATGCACAAATCACGCATACACTGCACAACAGCCCAACCCACACTTTCTTTTTTTCTCCAACAGACCCCAAAGAATGCCTACCAAAAAGCAACTCTGTAGAAAGCAACGCAGAAGTAGAGCAAATCAAAATAAAAGTTTCCAAAATAAGCATCCATCTCTAGCAGATTTTGAACAAAAAGTTCAAACAAAACAGCGAATACAGTCATGAAGCGAAACAAAACAAGCTTCCAGTACAGAAACTTTCCCTCCTCTATCAAAATGTAAAACGATGCAGAAAGTGATTAACAAAACTTCAGCTACCACTTCTGCTGACGCTGCACCTATAAATCTTGATGTAGTGGCAAGTAACCATACCAAAAAAAATATTTTACTAAAAATGTTCCGCCACAGAGTCCTTCAGAACCTTATAAAAACAGGAGAGAAATCATGCACAATCCTTAAAACCTACCGTAGAAAATTAATCCTAGAAGCTCTCATAGACAGTGCAATCCTTCTCAAAAGAAAGTGATTTATTTTAGTTTTAAACAGAATGAAACCACTAACAAAACTAACTACTAAACTACAAAGAAGGCTTCTCAATAAACAGAATATCAACAAAAATAGCTTCTTAAACATCTGTGGAGGTGAATGGAGTCACACCACGAGCACAGAACCATATTTTAATGAAGAAGCATATAAACAAAAGCAAACAAACCCAATTGCCATACATAGCAGTGGATGAGGGTATGAAAAACTTAATAACACCATTGTGGAACAAGAAACTCTGCTCACTAAAATATCCCCAGAAAACTCAGTATCACCTCTCGATTCTACTGAACCAAAATGGCCAGTCTACAAATGGCCGTGAACATCAATGTGTAACATTGCCAAAAAATCTTTAAAATCTTTACGCCAGTTCATCAATCAGTATGTAAAAAGCAAAGACAAAATCAAAATGAAACTACTACAACATATGGATGCCTGTCCAGTGCGCAAATACACAGGACTACGAGGACATTCATTAGCCTGCATTTCAGGACCTATTTGCAAAAGCACCTTCCATCATATCAAAATGATATCAACACATCATTCAACTATAAGAAATCTGGTCGATAAACTCTAGAATGTTAAAAGTCCTGCTTTAGCACTAGCAAATTTAAATAACAATCTTCTACATGGTACAGCCAAACAACTACTCGAAGAAATAGAGCATATCCAGAGAAAATATTTTGGAAGTGAAAGCCACTTACAAAATGCCATAGATTTACAACAAACTAGCATCTACTGTACAAATATCAACTTTCGATTTAACAGATACAAAAAAGAAATACTAAAGTTTAAAAGTACCTCCGCTGAAGTACCAAACCATGTGTGCGTGTAACACTATCACAGAAATTGTACAGCTTAGGCATAAAAAGGCTCTCTCCTAGAGAATGTGACTACTATGAAGCTGCAGACTGTTTAACCGGTACTGCCATGTATGGAAAATCTGACAATATAGTATGGCTAAGTCTTGGTCCTGCTAAATCTAGAAAAAGAGTTCTCAAATCATATGAGGACATAGAAACAATAGCCAAAAATGATCCCAACAGCCAAGACATTTTGAAAAACAATTCACTAGACACATACTACCCAAACAGGAGTACCACTTTGGAAGCCATGTGTCTCTACCACATAGCCCAAAACTTCACATACAAAAATAATATTAAACTAGATGAAAAGAAAGTAGATACAGAGTTGTAAATTGTGAAGGCAGCTTAGTGAAACTTACCAAAAGCAGCTTAATTAATCATATCAAATTGTCATTAAAAACTCCTCAACATAAAGAACTGTATTACATATCCTTGCTACAACTTTTTAAACCATGGAGAAAAGAAGAAGAGTTACTGGATACATATGACTCCTATGAAGACACTTTCAAAGCAAATTAAAGCACTATAACAGACGTAAACATTACAGAGTACCAAACAATGTTGCACAATGAACAGCAACACGAAAAAGAACTCCAGGCCTAACTACAAGTTGACACTCCCGACAGTAGTCAACCTTCTGTAAGAGGAAGCCAAGAACCACTTGGACAGCCACTAATAGGAAATTACGCAGAATTAGCCATGCCAGAAGTAGAAAACACCATGTGTCAGTATGAACAAGCTACAGAAGACTTCACTGTACTGAAATCACAACTGAACAACAAGCAGCGTAGCATTTTCCAAGAAATAACAAAACAAATTGAACGTGTGCAACATGAAAATAAAAACTGTACCTGCCAAGACTACAAGCCTATACTGCTATACGTGAGTCGTGAAGGTGGTTCAGGCAAAACATTCTTAATCAAAATCATCAGCATGTTCCTTCAACAATTGACAAACAACAAACTGTCAGCTGTTGTAACTGCCCCTACAGGTTTAGCTGCCAACAACATAGGCAGTGTCACTTTACACCGATTACTACTCCTTCCAGTAGAACACCAAAACAAATTAGACTGTTACAAACTTTCCACAGAAGCTGATATGGAGCTACACTGAATTTTCAAACAAATGAAGGTGAGCATGGTCTCCAACCTAATGTTGGCTTTGATTCACCTCAGATTACAAGAGGTCCTCAAAACAGACTACAAAGAGCTCTTTGGAGGAAAACACATTATTGTTTTCGGAGATCTTCTTCAATTGACACCAGTTAAAGCTGAACCTATTTTAAAAACCTTAGGGCACAAACTGTGCGGTAAAACACTTGGCAGCATAGGAAATGTCAACAACCTTTGGAAACATTTCCAATACAGAGAATTAACAGAAAATATGCACCAGTCTGCAGACCTCACATACTCCAACATTTTAAAAAGTATTAGAGTTGGTGTACTATCTCAAGAAGCACAATCAATATTAAAAACCAGGCACATCCATGCACTGCATGGCCATAACTCATGTGCTACTGATGTCATGGAACAATTAGCACACATAAATCTCAATTGTATGTCCTTGCAAGCTGTTCAATGAAACTATGTTGAAAAAAGAAATGCAACCAATAATTGAAATTTGCCCCACAGATAAACTGGACGTACATGGTATGACACTACCCATGTGTCAGCAAGCCACAACAACACTAAATACCTTAGAAAACTCTATCTCCAACACAGCTGGTTTGAAGAAAATATTAAAATTATCTTTAAACTGTAGAGTAATGCTTAAACGTAACATTGACGTGGAGCAAGGACTAGTTAATGGAGCACTTGGTACAGTTGTTGGCTTTCAAACATACCCACATGACAACATTCAATTTGTCAGTATTCTCTTTGACAAACTATCAGAAGTTAAAAGGATAGGACGCTCAACAGCCTGCTTCCTTCTTTTCAAAGACATGTAGGTACGAAGAGAACAATTTTCACTAACTCTAGCATACGCCGTTACCATTCACAAATCACAAGGTCTTACCCTAGATAAAGCATTAATAGATATTGGTAGCACAGTCTTTAAAGAAGGTATGAGCTATGTAGCACTATCATGCTTACGTACACTTGACAGGCTATTTCTAATCAACTTTGATGCAAGTAAAGTAAATGCAGATATTCCTTCCATTCTACAATACAATAGGCTGGCTCACTCTATGCCCCCATCTAAAAACCTATCCTGTTCCACAAAAAGCAAAACGTTGTAAAAGAAAACTACTTCAAACTGAAACGATACAGGATATCACTGCAATTCCTCCAAAAAAAAAAAAAGAAACTAATACTTCATAAAGTACCACAACCAAAGAAGAATCTTCTCGGCAAAGTAACTGAACTACTTCTTCAAAGAAGCAACACACACTCCGAACAAATGACTTCGACACAGAACTGTCAGGCCCATTCAAATTTTCAAATATAACTGCTGTTAATTGCTACACAAATGTTGCAATAAATATTCTATTCCAATTGCCACCAATTATTGAGAACATTTACTTACACAGTACAGACCAATTGCGTTTGCAAATGTTAGTCCTTCATAGAAATGCAATCAACAATCCTGACAACACTTACAGTATTCATGGAATAAGACAAGAATTGGACTACTGTGCTGGAATGGTCAAATTCACTATGAACTCACAAGAATATCCACAAGAATGTCTAATGTACTTACTATAAGTACTGGAAAATAAAACATAGCTATAAATGAAATCTTCCAGATTTCATACTTGTGGAAACATACATGCACTCTCTGCAGCCATGTGGCGCAGGAACAAGTCCCTAATGAACGCTTTGTGTATGTATCCATACCTAACTGTGAATCCATTCCATTTCAGCAACTTGTACAAAATGCAAACCATGACAGTTTGTGTACTACCTGCAATTCCGATAATCGCTCCACCTTGCAAATACAGACACATAGTAAATACGTAATAGTAATTCTTTTATGTTATAATGCAGATGGTACCAAAAACAACTGTAAGCTGACTGGATTCACACATGGTCAAGTATCACTTGGTAAGAAAACCTTCACAACAATAGGTATAATCTACCATGCAGGAGCCACAACCAATGCATGTCACTAAACTGCATACATAAAAAAGATTTGTGGATGGTTCGAATGTAATAATAGTACCATTACTCTAAAGCAGAGATTACTAGCAAATCTTGTAAACGCTTACTTAATATTCTTAAAACCAAAATTTTATACGTAATCTGTGTATGAACATAAGCAAAACTTCAACTTCAAAACTGTGCACAGTTAAAATACGCCAGCATGTATCTAACTGCCTCAAGATCCTGCAACAAGCAAACAGATAAATAAATACCACTAAAATCAAACAAGAAATATACAGTTATAATATGCCAACAGGTATCTAACTGCCCCAAATAATTTGCAACAACCCAACAGACAGATGAGTAGCATAAAAGTAGAAATAAACAATTAGAATATGCCAACAAGTATCTAATTGCTCCAAAAATCTGCAACAAGCCAACAGATAGAAGATTAGCAAGAAAAAAAAAATAAACAGTAAAACAATGAAAGAAATATATTGTACCACAACATAGAGGTTTATTTTAATCCAGCATGATTTTTTTTCCCACAGACCCAATGATTTAGAAAACTAAATACAGAAATGTCTATTATGCAATGCAATAACTCATTATGAACTACCTACTCTAACATATGATCTTTTCTTTTATCACAGAGATCGAAAAAGTATGTCTGGTCCAGTTACCCATGTCATGAAAAAACTGCATACAACTACAAAAAACTCAACCAGTAAGTATAAAATAAATAGACTCACAAACACTGCTGCATAACACACCCATTCAAGCAAACATCTAACCATACACCACAATCCAAAATGTTTACTTCCAAGGCTATCTTATGATGCAGTCCTTGTTACAAACTCTACAATCTTAACTATATAGCCCAGCCAAAACTTCACATACAAACTCTACAAATGAAACAGTACACAAACTTTTGGTTTGTGGATATTTGATGGGTGTTTGATTCTAGGCCTATGGCCTTTGGCCATGCACCCAAGACTTTAGGCCCAGGCCACAACCACCGCAGCATAACACACCTATGCTACCAAACATTTTGACTGTGTTATGTGGGCTGCTTATAGGGGATATTAATTACAATCATACTAACAACCCAAAACCAACATCATACTAAAGTAAAATAGCTAGTGGTGCATTTATTATGTCCGCAGACAGCCGCGAAGACCGCAGACATGTCAAACACATCAGGGGCACCTGCCACTTAAACAAATACAGTATTTGACTCATATCTTACTCCCCAAAACCCCCCAAGCACTCCTGCACACCAACACACTCCCCAAAATTGCATTTTGCCTCTGTTCGCCACCCCGCTGTCATCCAAGATGGCGGGTGCATCGAAACAATGTGACATAGCTCACACCACACTCCAGCCAATCGGCAGACACGTTGCTTGTCCGCGAACATGACGCAAGTCGATTAGCCAATCGGTGTCCTGTCCACGGAACAAACAGGGAAGTGTGTCCGCAGAGCATACATAGATATCACTATTTTTGTTTGCCTTACGTTTTGGTCATTTAAAAAAAAAAACTACTGGACTGATTTACACCAAATTAACAAAAGCACGCTTTATTTGTTGACAAAAAAGTGTCAAGGATCATTGGAATAAATATCATGAGCTACGCAGTGCATTAAGCAATACATTGATATAAATAGCATTCTATTATGAAGTTATTTCCAGTATACTAAGCTACTCATGTATAAACATAAGCATTGTGTGCAGCATACATGATGGAGGTGCAATATTCTTAATCTTCCCATGTTGAATAGTGAAATGATAAATGCTTTCTCATTAGAGTTTTGTGTACTGTGCAACATGTAATAAGTAGCTAATAAAACCCACTTACTACATAATTTCATTATTACATACAAAACGCAAAGACACAACAACACATACAAATATGAGTATATACAGGGAAACTGAAGTAAGCAAAAAAGCAGCAGTAGTACCAGAAAGTGTTCATAACCTAACTGATTATCTTTATGCACAGAAATGATTGCTCTGCTTCAAAGCTACTACTTCCCTATGTATAACTATCACATGATGCGACTGCGCCCTAAAGAAAGTAATGCGAATACAAATATGAGCATATCCAGAGAAAGTACAGTAATAATAAAACAGCAGAACAATAAGAAAGTGTTGATAACCTTACTGATTGTCTTCATACACAGAAAGCATTGCTGTCTTTCAAGTGTGTATTTTCCCTATGTATATGTTTCATCTGCTGTGAGTGGACCCTAAGTGAATTATTGTAAGAACATATTTGAAGTATAGGTCTACAAATATAGTAGTTTTTGAATTTTTTGTTTCTAACTATTACTGACCAAGATATATCAGTAAAGGAAAAAAGAGCGAGTCAGACATGTGATGTCATCAGTGATGTCATCAATGACATTTGTGATGTCAACTTTGATGTCCTGGGTGTTAGTCTTAGCAGTGCACGGTGGTGGCGCGAGTATGGCTGCTTAGCTTACCATAACTGGCGAATTTTAGGGGGTTTTCGGTTTTACTTGGAACCATAACGCTCCTTTAACAAAGTTTTTCAGTACATTTCATAGGTTTTTACCAGTGAATGCTATTTTCCTACAACTTACTAATATCATACTTACCCAATATAGCAATGTTTGTGTCCAATTTACAAAGTGTCACCTTAAAACTCTGCCATTTCCCACCTTCTGGAAACATTTTTAACACTTCTATACACTTTTTGCAACTATTTCTACTAGTTTTGCATCTGTAGACGTCTGCGAACATCTGACTTCATAGCGGACCTTCCGGAGAGTGCCACATGACCATACGCTGGCATCCACACTTCACGATAAGATTTCTGCTTCGCGGACAGTTCAGAACTGTATTTTCTACTGATCTAGGAACTTTCAACTTCAAAATTTCCCTTGCACAGCTTCAACACCTATTCCTACTCAGTATCCATTAACAATCTATTACACAGTACATACTTTTAGCAAAACTGCTATTTATCTTAAAATGGCATCAGCTCCCCAAGAGCCACCACCACTGCTGTAATCAAGGAGCATGAGAAACACTGCCCCCTACCTTAGAAATAACCCACATGCAACATGTTCCCTTGTCCACCTATCCCTCCATATTAGTGTTTGGTTCTTCTTCCCTCATTTCCCTCCCCAGATTTCGTTCTTAGCTCTCCTGCCCAAAAAAATACATCCAAAAACAACAAAAGACATAGGGCCTCATTACACGGTAGGCGGTAACCATGGCGCTATTAGCGCCATGGTTGCCGCCGGTATTTTACTGTGTCCGCCTTGGTGGATGGCAGAATTACCGCCCTACTCCAAGGTGAGCGGGGGAGGTAATTCCCCATTCACCAAGGCACTTCCCCATTCCCATTTTTGCCCCCATAGGGCACAATGGGAATGGGGAAGGGGCTAATTACGGTACCGCAAATGGCGGTACCGTAATTAGCACCAAGGTCCCTTTGCGGCACCCTACTTTAACGGCTTGTAAAACCAGCTGTTAAGGTCGGGTCCCGCAAAGGGAACTCGTAATAAGCCGGTAAGGGTTTACCGATACCGGTGCCCTTACCGGTACCGGTAAACCCTTACCGCCTACCATGTAATGAGGCCCATATTCCTTTAGGAACCACCGTTCACAGTTAAAAAATAGAACAAAAAAAATGTATAGACACCATCTACTTTATATTTCTCAGTAAAGTACATAGACTCAATTAGATTTTCCAACATTTCCATTTGCATTTTGTGTTATGCTAATGGGAATATTGCGGCGTTCATCCTCCGTTCCAGGGACTGGAACAGTGGATACCAGCCTAGCAGCCCAAGTTATCAGCCCAAGCAAAGCAAGGGTGGATAACGATGTCTCTGGACCATTATCCTCCCATTCCAGCCCCTGAAATTGGGGATGAAAGCCATTAGCACCCTAGGTTCCCAAAGTGGGAACCGTGGTGCTACAAAAGAGGATTTTTCTTCCAGCACGGTAACGGTTCCATACAGGGCCGCTCTTTGCTTTCCAAGGCAGCCTGCAGAAGGCAAAAAGAGAACCCTATGACCATATTACCACAAGCACATTTTTTTCCCTTTCATATCTATCCTAATTTCGAATAACTTTACCACAAAGCCAGTCCCAGGTGGACATGGCCACTTTAATCCTATGTTTTGTCCCTTGCGGTCATGGCCAGTAGCCAGATTGTCCGGAGCATGACCTTATTCCATGACCCAGACAATCTGGCCACTGCCCATGGCCACAAGCTACCCCTCAGTCACTGAAGGTATACCGCTATTTTTTGTAGCTACATTATGACACTTGTCAAATAATAAAACACTAGCATATTTGCAAAACCATGCTTGTAGGTCTATACCAATGCTCCTTACGCAAGTTTGCTGGAAATCCACCCATGTTTTATTTTTTCAGAAGTGTCAAATGTATGCACATACAATCGTCATATAACCTAGCCCCCACTTGACAAAATCCATTCAGACTTTACGAAAACATCTATATCTAGATTTATAATCTTTTTGCAAACCTTTGTTTAGATTTGTCAAATGGCACCACATTTATAAGCCTTTAAAATATTTTGGGACCCACCTCTAATTTTGCTCCCTCTTGACAGAATCCCACCCAACTTTGAAAAAACATGTATATCTAGATCTATTATCAGTTTCCCAAATGAAGTGTATATTTGTCAAATGGCACCTCATTTATAAGCCTTTACATTATTTTGGGACACCCCCTCTAATTTTGCCCCCTCTTGACAAAATCCCACCGGACTTCGCAAACACATTTATGTCTAAATGTATTATCAGTTTCCCAAATTAAGTGTAGATTTGTCAAATGGCACCTCATTTATAAGCCTTTACATTATTTTGGGACCCCCCCTATAATTTTGCCCCCTCATGACAGAATTTGACCAATCTTTCCAAACTCACTCAGAATCAGGTCAGAAATATACATGCAAAATGTCATGCAGTTCCATTAAGTGGTGCCAAAGTTATAAGCCATCCAAGAACTGCATTTCACCAACCCTGTAATGCTGAGGTGTTTGCGAACTTTACAGGACTGTTCACGAACATCCAAACTCTTCGCAGACTTTCGCGACATAAACCATCCTTTTTTTTGCTTCTTGCAGCCATATCCCATCCCATCCTCATCACCCCACACCTCCCAGAGATTATTTGATAAGTTTGACAAGTGAAATGTTGTGTTTTTTAGAATGTTTTTACTGCGATATCCGCGTACACCGGCCGCTATACACAAATCCAAGATGGTGGGCGTTTCCAAAAATCTGACGCACTTCACGCTCTTCACCATCCAATCAGCGAACATGTCGCATGTCCGCAGACATGAAGCAAGCCGATTAACCAACCGGTGTCCTGTCCTCAGAGAGAACAGGGAAGTGTGTCCGCGGAGCAGACATAGATATCACACATTTTTTGTTTTTGACCTACTTTTTGGTCGTTTAAAAAAAAAAAATACTGGACGGATTTTCACCAAATTTATAAAAGCACGCTTTCGGGACCAAGCCGTTGTTCCCAAAAAAATGTTTGGGCTGTAGGCATGAGCAAAGTATTTTCCCCATTCAGTCTATGGGAAAAAAAGAAGTTTTGGGACCCCCTCTATAACTTTGCCCCCCATGGACCAAACCTCACCAAACTTTGCACAAAAAAAAAGATCAGAGTGGGCCATATACTTTTTTTTGTAAAGTTTGTTGTGGATTCGTCCAGGGAGAGTGAAGTTATAAAACACCCAAAAAGTGCTCTTCCTATGAGATGAGCAACTTAACCATAACAACATGGCCGCTACCGCAGGCCATGTAATATATATACACATATATAAACAAGCACCGTGTGGTGCGGGAAATGCGTCTTTTGTAGCAGGATGGCGTCCTGCCTCTGTTGTCCTTTAGTCACAGATCTACTGCGTGACATTTCTTTAGCCTTTTTTTTAAATAATAAACAGCACGTCATTTGATACGAGCTGAGGCAGTGTTTTTTTCTTCCTCATACTGACCATCATTTGTGGAGATTTATGTGTTCGCCTGGAGTGCGGTTTGTTCTCCTTTCCTTTTTTTGTGTGTATATATATATTTCAAAAAATGAACAGCAAAAACGCCATTCCGGTGAGCAGCACTCCCAATCTGTGAATTTGAACAGTCTTTTCAAGTTGTTGCAGCGGACAAAAAACAATTTAGAAACTGCAAGGGTTGAATAGTAAAACAACCTTTATTTGTAAAATTTGCAGTTTAAAATGAAAGTTTTCCCTGTCACGTCCATGCCGGCTGGCAGCCTGACATGTTGATCATAGTAACCCCTCCCTTTTCAGAGAGCCCAATTTAAAAAAACATTGTGGTGAACGTTGAAAAGGTGACTGATAGCAAATTGTATTTGTTACGGCCATGTTTGAAAGTGCAAGCTCTTATTGTAAAAACATGCATCACATTGGCAATTATCTACCATATGTAGAGTCTCTCATATCTAACATAATGTTAGAAAGGGTGTTAGTCATGCATACATTTATACACAGAAATAAATGTATTTTAAATCTCATTACGAACAACCATTAAGCCATAACACAGAACAGCAATACATTTCCATATTATGGAACACTTCATTCGAAAAAGAAATCATTGTGTAAAGTACATGTTGTGTTCCCATAATTATGTGTGTCCAAAATGTGACCGTCTGTGCCAGATTGCTTATGCATCAAGTAAAATACTAGATGAATTTCCATTTGATAACTTGCATGACTTGTACATTCTAACCGATTTAATTACTGGTACAGATGAATGCCGATATGGCCAATATAGTGCATGATGCCTTCCTATAGCATATGTTTCTGGTGCGACCAATACGGTGCATAGTGCAGAAACAAGAAGTACATATGTAGATATATATATATATATATATATATATATATATATATATATATATATATATATATATATATATATAACTAGCACTCTGTAACATACTACTATTTGTGTAATGGTAAGATACATAATATATGTTTATGTCGTCTTCAGCTGGTTCCAGCAGCTAAAATGCATTGTGCATTTATTAAAACCGAGTAAACTAAACATTAAAGTGCATAGTGCATACATTGTTCAAACATGCAAACAATTCTCCGTCGCCGGCGAAGCTAAATGTATGTAAGATGTAGTATAGTAGATGTTACTATGAATATATGATCTAGAATCTGTTATGGTAAACACATTCAATTATTTCCAATTAATAGTCGGTTGTATATTCTCAACACCTGGCTTCACCGTTGATAAAGTGCAAAGTGCAAGCATGAAAGTTTTAAGGGGGCTGCGCTCAGACCAAGAGGTGCATAGTGCCACTAAACTGAAGAGGATATCAATGGGCAGGATGAACATCATTCTGCCGTATGTCTTAGAACATATGTATCATCAGTTATATTGTTTCTGTACCCACCGGTCTAACATGGATAATACATTATTAAACTGCCATGTTATCAGTTACATATTAAGAGTCAAAGATAGAAAATGTAGTGAGTAAAAAGGGATATGAGCCCTGAGGGACAAAGCAGGAAAGAGGAGCAGGAAATAGCAGCCATGGAATTTTAAATATTACCCCTTGTTTATGTATCACACACTCCGAGGAACGTGTATAATTCCTCAGCGACATTATGGCCGACAGGATGTTTGCTTTCAAAATCAATGATAAACCTTGTTTCCTCCTGTCGAAGTAGACTTTCACTGTCTCCACCTCTAGGGCCAGTGACTATTCTATAAATGCAAAACAATTTCAGGATTTTGGGGTCTCCACCATGAATTTCTGAAAAGTGTTTAGCCATGGGATATTCACAGTCCTTATTGATGATGGCTCTGACATGTTGCAGTATGCGTACCTTAAGTTTACATTTGGTACTTCCAACATACCAGTTGAAACATGGACAGGTCAGAACATAAACGACCAAATCTGACTCACAAGTAATTTTACTCTTAATGGAGATAGGATGTTTTAGAATAGGATGACTGTAACTTTTGCAATTATGTGCATATTTACAGATTTTACATCTGCCACACTTCATAAAACGATCTCTCGTTGAAGACAGCCAGTTGGTATATAGATCAGATTTTTCTGGAACCATATAGATGCTTACCTCCAAATCTTTAATAGAGGTACTTTTTTCGGAAAGTAATGTCTGGATGATCATTCAATAAGATGCCTAGATCTCTATCAGCTTTAAGTACTTTCCAGTATCTCTTTATTTTGTGTTTAATAGTTTGGGAGTAGCTTTTAAATGTTAAAATCAATCTGATGGTATTTTGCTCATCCAAACTATGTGAGTCAGATTTGGACGTTGTCAACAATTTTTGTCTGTCCATATCTTGTATCTTCAAATACGACCTTTCAATAACCTTCTTTGGATATTGTTGCTGTAGAAGGTTTTGGGCCTAACTTGGCTTGCTGAGTCAAAGTCAGAAATGTCACTACAATTATGTCTGATACAGATAAATTCACCATATGAAATACTCCACAGAAGAGTTTTAGGATGTGCACTATTAGCATGTAGGGGAATATTGGCTCCTGTGACCTTTCTGTGTAATTCACACCCTACCTTTTGAGCCACAATTTTAACTTTAACATCCAAAAATACTATGGATTCTCGACTATGGTGTTCAGTAAATTTCAGATTCAAGGTGATTACATTTAACAGCTTTACAAATTCACACCATGATTGTATTGTTCCGTTCCAGATGATGAATAAATCATCTATGTAGCGAAGCCACAGTATGATGTTTTCCGTATATTTTTCATTGGTCTCTGCCCAGACAGTGTTTTTTTCTCAGTGACCCATCATCAAATTTGCATATGCTGGCATAAATGTCGTGCCCATGGCGGGCCCCTGGGTTTGGCAAAACACTTCATTGTTAAACAGAAAAATGTTATTTTCCAGACACAATTTTATCATTTCAAGTATCATCCTAGAATGCTGCAAGTGATTAAGGGACCGAGTGTTGAGAACGTTTTGACATGCCTGTATCCCATCATTGTGTTGCATAGACGTATACAAGGATAACACGTCCATGGTTGCTAGTACATATGTTGATTCCCACGGAAGATCATCTATTCTAGATAGGAAATCAGTGGTATCTCTGACATATGAGGGTAAGGTAGATACGAAGTACTACATCCACAAATCTGGACATGTTTTGAAGGAGGGAGCCACTAAGGGTCACTATTGGTCTCCCTGGAGGTCTAGTGGGGTTTTTGTGAACCTTGGGGAGGAAATAGATAGTAGGAATTACAGAATGTTTAGTAAACAGAAAGTTGACCATTTCATCCTCTAGAATACCTGCATTCTGCAATTTAGTCAAAAAGGCCCCTACCTCTCTTTCCAGATGTTTGATGGGATTAATGGAGAATCTTTCATAACAATTCCCCTCATTGAGTTGTCTATAAGCTTCTCGAATGTAGTCATATTTATTCATATTGACTATGTTGCAACCCTTATCAGCAGGTTTGATTATGTACCTGTCCAGTTTACCAACATTGTGGTTTTTTGGACAGATTACTTTTCGGTAGCTGTTTAATTTTTCATCTTTTATCTCTCAAGTCATCAATGACTACATTTGAAAAAGCCTCTATATGGCAGTTTTGTGTGCTTTGAGGATTAAATTTCGATTTACACTTTAATTAGCTTGTGGAAGGCCAGTCTGTACTGATGCCCAATGTGCTGAGATCAATAGTATCTTCATGGCTTTCCATAATATTTTCCTGTTCTAATTCAGCAAGGGTAGTCAAAGCATCTAATTCTGCAATTGTAATTTGTGTCTGTCCCTCTAAGGTTTTTTTAGATTTTTTCTTGTAAGAGGAGGTGGCAAAGAATTTCTTGAGTCATAATTTATGTATAAAGCTATCCAAATCTATTCTAGACTGTACATAGTCAAATTTGGCCAAAGGACAAAAATGAAGACCAATTTTAAATATTTGAGTTTCTTCTTTGGTTAGAACATGATCAGACAAGTTGATGATTTGTTGTTTGTTCATAGCTTGTATCACATAGTCATTCATTTGCCAGAGCACAGAGATCGGTGCAGGGGATTGCTGTTTGAATTTGTTACCCCTCTGCCCCCTCCTAATTTTTTCTTCCTCCTCTACCTCATCCTCTTGTGTTGGAAGTACTCCCTCATGGTTTTTTATTTGTTCGTCCATCTTTACATAAAAGTCTCATCTCCTCTAAAAAATTAAGGTGTATAGTTGGTTCTTCTTCGTCGCCTTCCATGATATCGGATTCTTAGGTAGATGCTGTTTGATCTTGATTATTCTCATTTTGTACTGCAGTTGGTGTTTGCAATGCCCTTAGCTGTTTGTCGCATGTGATCAAACCTATGTGCAAAAGTGTACACACAGCCTTGTTCGTAATCTCCCTTGTCTCTTAAAAATGTCTGTTGTTTTCTCTGTTGTATTTCTTCCTCATATGTTGTTATATATATATGGTTAAATAAATTCAAAGAAGTGAATAGAGGTTTTTTCCTCTTCAATGAGAAGTTTATTTTCCTCAGTAACATGATTAATGAATACAACCTTTATTGGTTGTATACTAGGAATACATTCAGTTATCACCTAGTACATTATGAAAAAAAGACATCAATATTCTTCTTTTTTTGTTTATTTTGAAATACATTTCATTCTGTTTCAGAAATACAATTTTTCAACAAGGAAGATGACACATATAAAGGTATTAGGTAAGACATCCCATAAATATAATATATATATATATATGTACAATGTACTTATGTAAATACACAGATTTGTATATTATTTTATATTGTTATTTGTAGCCCCGGCTACAGCAAAAGCCAATGATATGCAGGTATTTGCAGGTGCGGCTAAGGCAAGCAATGATTGTAGTGATTATATCTGTGGAAACAGGCCCATCCGGTGGTCACATTATAACCGCAGTCAGAAGTGAAAGCTTGGGGGAACTTTAGTCACTCAAACCGCATAAAATTATTTACAATAGATATTGCAATATATTTGTGCAGTCTGTGTTCAATTTCATCAATTTTTTTTACTTAAAGGGTGGGCCTAAAAGGGGGCATTTTGGGGGAAGGAAAGAGGGTGGTGGAACAGGTGAAGGAAAACACATAAGATTGAAACATATAACAAAGACAATTAAAATAGAAAAGAACATATTTTTTGGGTCTTTTTTTAATTTATTTTATTTTATTCTCAAAAAAGGGGGAAATTACCACTTAAAAAAAGTAAGGATGTCAGTTAATCTGGTGTTGAGATATTGGGGCTGATTCATGGAATTTGTGTGCCGAAAAATGGGGATTTGTGAGCCATTCTGCCTGCAAATTCCTGTTTAACAAATGGGGATTTGTGGGCAGAATGGCGCACAAATCCCTGTTTTTCGGGGCACGAATTCCATCAATCAGCTCCTTTATCTTCTGCCAATCCTTAGTTATGGCGCCTCCCATGTCTATAGCAAAACAAAAGAGTACATGGCTGGAAGGTTTAGAATAAATCTTGGCCTCTGGCATTGCTCTGGGCAACCCTCCAGACCATCGTTCTTCGCCTGCCAAGCCATTACAAAAGGGGAAAGACCATATGCAAATCAGGCTTGGTCCCACCCCCAAAGGGCATCCCAAACTGCTCGGTCACATGTCTTTTACATGAGACCACAAGCATCCCCAGACATGTTTCAGCCTTGTTGGGCATCATCAGTGAGGAGTAGCTTGGGTCTCTAGGCCCAGCAGGCAAGGGACCCACGTTTGGGCATACCCATTGGCGGCATAGTTCACACAGGCATCTCATAACTGAGACAATGGGAGCCAGTAAAATTGAAACAGGTGGAGTTGACACCGTTGCAGAAGTTGAGGGTTCATTTAGTGTCAGTGACATCTTGCTGTTGGAGGTGTTGGTAACTGGAGGGAAGGCCCTAAAAGTGTCAGGACTGAGAGCTGTTTAGACGTAGTACACAAGGGGTATGTCCTGACCACTGTATTCGTGTGGTCTACTTTCTAATTATTGGAAACCCACAATTTGTTCTGTCATATAACACACAATTAAATTTCCTTAGTATGCAGTAATACTCAACTCATCAATTGATAATACAGACAAAGTTTGAAACTAGGTACAGCTTTCATTTATTTAGCTGTTCATGCATTTTGTAATCATGCAATTTGAAAACATTTTTGGGGATAGATTTTTCTTATACATAAAAGTTCAGTTTACCGAGTGTGATTTGTTTTTTCAAAACATTAACATATCCTTTAATGGCAACTGAATAATGAAACATAGTCACATTTGTACAAAGCTATAATAGATTTGTGCTTTAGAATTTTTGTGTATATATCCACCACCGTTAGTGGCAAGTGATCACTAAAGATACACAGTACAACCAAATCTAAGAAACAAAGTCAGAGTTGGTTGTTTTTAGCCAGGCTAGAGGATGACCTAACACATGGTCCGCTGGTGGATGCAGGGGCTGGAGGTGGTGCTGATTTTCATGCATGTAATGCATGAGCCCCATGGATTTTAAGTTTGCAGTCTTCATGCGATTTCGGATATATGTGTTGTCCACATCATCCCAATGCACTATCAACAGATGATTGATCCTCACAGATGTTGCAAGGCTTTGCAACGGCACATTTGATGGTCCACGTCTTAGAGCTTTCATGCACAATATGCACTGTACATCTTCCGTCTCCTTTTTAGAGCAGTGTTCTTTGACCTTGAAAAATCTTCAACTGTCTGCAGGGATTTTATTCCTGTGGCTTTCTTCCTGGGTGGCGATGGACTGGTGACCCAAATGACATTGATCTCTCTGGTGCTCCTGTTGTCATGGTTAGACATGTTGAAATGTCCAACTGGGAGGGAAAATGTAAAATCAGAAAAATGACAACACCAAAAAGACAATTCCACAAAAATGTAAATGTTTTTTTTTTTAAAAGAAAGTACAACAAAAAATAGTCAAACTGATCAAATGACAGGACAAGGGAAAAACGATTAGGTTAAAAGTGGGTAAAACGTAGGAACAATTAAAAGGTTAAAGTGCCAAGAGTTCCCGTAGTTACTTGGTAAACCTTTCACTAACAAGCACTAGTAGCAATGATCAATATAAACTTATTTTGTTGTGGGTGGGGTGATTATTTGCGCCTACGCACTGGCACACGCCCTGATTGGTCGCTCATACAGCGTGGGCTTAGCCACATCAATACATTGCAACATATGATTGGACCGTTCATTGATGTGGATAGGAATCACATGTAGACGCGCAGCTTCAGTGTGTGAAATGATTGGCTGCTGCATCAGACGTGAAGATGCGTAGCTGCATTGAAGAATCTTGATGTCCTATTGGGTGATTTAGGATATGCGGTTTTCATTACATGGCATGGGCGTCAATACATTGTAAGGTGTGATTGGTCCATTTGTTGACACGGCCAGGACCCATGTGTAAGCAGGCAACTGCTGTGCGTTATATGATAGGCTGGCACCACAGGTGGAAAAGACAGCTAGCTGCATCAATGAGGCTCGACGTCCCATTGGGTCATTGTGCATGTGCATATTTCGTCGTACATGCAATCACACACTGTGGTATATTGATGCTGCTACGTCCATGCCGGTGTAGCTGCGTCAATATACTGCAGTGTGTGATTGCACCGTTTGTTGATGCAGATAAGCGGGGAGCACAGCCTGTGATCCAATTGGCTCTCGAATACAGGCGTAATGCTGCGTAGCCACGTGAACACAGCTTTCAAAGTGATTTGTTCCCTAGATGTGGCTATGGCCATGTGCAGTCTTGTCTCCTCATTCATTCAGGCAATTGGCCAATAATTTAGGAACAAACATGTCATTGCACTTGTGCGTAACCGCATGTATAGAAAACAAACTCTGGTACGCTATATCACGTAACCACAGTTATATCCCTCTACCAAGCACCTCTTTCCTATTTTCTGCCATTGCTTTTTTTCTCTTGGTGGGTGAACCTCTTTTTAAGCCCTCAGAAACTTTTAAAAGCAGTACCTTGATTTATACATTCCTTTTGTTACCTTTCGTCTTCCTATACCTCTGCCCTTTGTCTTGTGTTTTGTAGTTAGTCATTTTTTTTGTTTTAGCTTGTTATTTTTATTTAAAAGTTTTTTAATTAAGTGGCAGAGTCCTTTTTGTGTTGTGTATTTTCACAGTTTTAATTTTTCCCCAACGGTCCTGCATTTCAAAATGACTACGACCATTAGTGATGATGAGATGGTGTAGATGCCTTCAGCTTTAACACAGAAGCAATGTGCACAAAAAACCATTGCTGATAGTTGGCAATATTTCTGCCTAAAGGACTAACACAGCAAAAAGGAGATCTGGGGATGAAGTGGATGAATCATATAGGAAGGCTCATATGAAACAGAAGGTCAAAGCACATGGATCAGCACAGCAGTATTTATCATCTGTGCCACAGACTTACAATACATTTACAAACTATTTTCCACCAACTAACACCCAACCTCAGTCCATCCTGCCTGCACCCAATCGTTCTAATTTTATTGTGATGTACAAAACCTGTCACAGCTTGATCGAGGTGGGAGATGGCACTCTAGATTCTTGGGTCAAGGCTGTTTTAGAACATACAGCCAATTGCCAGAGCTAGGTATATTTTAAAGTGTCCATTTTATTACCCCATTCTTTTTTTTAAAAACACAAACCAATTTACAAAATATAAAATGCGAGAATTTTTTTTTTCTTTTTTTACCTTTTGTTATATGTATGAATC
Source organism: Ambystoma mexicanum (assembly GCF_040938575.1). Classification (NCBI taxonomy): domain Eukaryota; kingdom Metazoa; phylum Chordata; class Amphibia; order Caudata; family Ambystomatidae; genus Ambystoma; species Ambystoma mexicanum. The sequence goes on from NC_090922.1 coordinate 887,778,931, forward strand.
CCAGTGTTTTTCCCTTCCCAGTTGCTACCTCTTTTTTTCTTACCCCCACAAAATGTTCCTTTTTAGGACCAACTTTTCAGTAATACAAATAGACACTAGAAACACATACTGTATATATGGATCGAAGTGTGTGTTAAAAAAACGAAATATCCTTATGTATTTCATTATAGTTGGAGTTATTCCCTTCGGAGCAGTCGGTAAACCCCCCCAGTCATTGCCGCATTTAGCCGTGCATACATCGTTGGTAGACACTGTAGTAATACCATTTTTACAAATATAAATATATGTACCTATATATGTGGGCAGTTGTTTAGTAAACATTTATTTTAGAATAAATTGAGTGTAGTCTTTGTACACAATTATCGTAACACTTTAATAACTTTCTGTTCATCAACAGCACATACAAATGGAAACATGTCAAAAAGTTAAGTAAATATGCAAACAAAGTTTTTTATTGGGGCGAAGGTGGTTGCACAATTTCTTTTTAGTCTACTCTCTACACATGATACATCTTTTGCATTAGCCCAATTGTCTGTATTATTAATGTCAATTATGTATGGAATAACAAAACCGTTGAAATTCAAGGAAAAAACTTTAGTTGCATGGACATTAAGGTGAAAACTTAACACAACGGTTCCATGTCATTTCATCACGTGATGTTTTTTTGCAGGTTTTTTTACCACAAATTTTTTATCTAAAAAAAGAGGCAATTTTTTTTTACATTTTATTTTGGGTGTGGTGTCCCCCCCAATCTCCCCATTCCCTTTCAGTTTTTAACTATTACCAAAAACACATATCCCATATATATATTTTTTAACCAGCCCCCAAAAAAATGTGATGGGTTTTTCGATAAAATATTGTGGTATTGCGGTAAAAAACCCTGCGAAAAAACATCCCGCGATGAAAGGACCAACACAACAAAAGCCCTGAAATTCAGCTAATGCCACCTCAACTTTGTACCTCCTGTTTCGCAGTCTATGACCACAATGATGACATCACAGATCATATCAGAGAATACATTTTAAATAATTTTTTAATATCTAAAATTACTCATTCCATATTTCTACAGAATGGCAAACACACTCGAGTGGCTTGAGGAGTACTTTGCTAAAGATGACATTAACAATGAAGAATGTATTAATATAGCTTTATAGACCTGCAGCGAGGGCAGTACCGGGCGTTATGGACCCTGAAGACCGAGTTAACGAGGTATGAGGGACCATAACGCCCAGTACGGCCCCATCTGCAGGTCTATAAAGCTATTAGAACACCCTCACTTTTTAATTAAAGTGGAATAAATGAGACATGTTTAATTGAAGTAAAAAAAGTAGCAAAATGGTAAATAAATGGTGCAAAAATTATTTTTACTTCAAATAAACATGTCTAATTTTTTTTATAGGCTTGTGGAAGTGCTAGGTGAGGCGTATGCTACCAAAGTGTAAGCAGGTGTGTGTGTGCCTGCCTCCTGCTTTAAGTTTCATTCAGGTGTGCTCCCCCCATACACAAATGTAAGGTTCCAATTACTCTACACAAAGATGCAGTCACTATACCTCTGCAAGCTGCATTTGCACATACATGCCACAAACAGGTGATTCACTTAAATGTATGTGCCTTTCTGTAACACTGCCATATCCCTGTTCCACTGCACGTTACGAGGTGCGTGCAAAATACATTTTCAATTTGTTGCCAAACACAAAGCTTCTCCACACGTTAGACGTTGCGCAATGCTGCTATCTGCGCTTTTTCCACATATCTAAAGGCTTCAATATCGACATTCAAACCGAAAGCATTGCATTTGCTTTCACTTCCCTGTACTTTTCCAATGTGCGTCTCTACGTGGATATTTTGGTTTTGCAACGTGCATTTTGGAATGGAAAGTTAACTCTTTCCTTTCCGAAATGACACGCCCGACCAATGCGTCCACTTGTGCTGCCTTCCCCGTCTGCGGACAGCCCGAATGCTCACGTTAGTGAATGCAACTGGAACTACGGGCTGTAATCAATCTGCGGGCTATACCATTGTGTATAGCCTGCAGATTGACCAATCAGCAATGCCAAACACCTGCTAGGGTGTTCTAATGGTAAATACACACACATGTTAAAATGCACTCAAATAACGCATGTTAATAATCAGTTGTTAAATTATATCTTTTTCAAATATTTTTTTTTCCACATAGTCAAAGAAGAAAAAATGAAGACAGTAATCATGGAGAACCAATTGTAAATAGCAACGATGCACAAAAAGACACTTTTGAAAGTAAAATTAATAAATTATGCACTCAGATGTCTCAACTACGAAATCAAGTTGCTAAACTCTCTAAATATGTTCAAAATCATCTAAGTAATATTGGTCTTCATTGTCCTGCATGTACATGTGACCCTTTCCTTCAACAATCACCGCAATAATTACCAGAACAATCTCACAATTAATGTTTTGATTACATTTCTATTCCCAATTCCCCAATAATGAAAATAATCAACCTCCAAATTCCCCTATTTGTTTCCTACTCCCTTTTTTGAAATAAATAATTATAAATGTAATCTGTATATATTAGTCCCACAAATGATTTTCTTTGTAGATATAAAAAGTAAATTTTAAAAAAAATATGTTCCAATGTTTGTAAAAATGTGTTTTTTGAAAAATGCCATTTTGATGTCTGTGGATTATTATAATGTCTATGTCTGCATATTTACATGCCATTGATGTTTTATGGATGTTTCGGTGTCTGCGGATATACTGCCTAGTCCTATGACGTATTGCACGCACATTGAATTTGTCTGTGAATGTCATTGTCCAGGTACAGATGTCACACTGTGCATGCAATACGTCATAGGCCACGTGGTAGTTCGCAGACAGACATCATCATGTGACCATGCCTGTGCGGTGCAATAACGTGTCTGCGATTGATGTCTACTTCGCGGACATCTTTAAATTCGATTTTCGGCCTGTCTAGGGACTTGAAGCTTCAAACTTTGCCCTGACACAAGGGATGGGACACCCAATTAAAAGACAGCGAGTTCTCAACCACTTACGGGACCTGCAGAGCGACATCGCTTTCCTTCAGGAAACATACCTTGATGCACATGAATCAGGGAAACTAAGCCATGGATGGGTTGGGTCAGCTGCTTACTCTCCGCATCGAGGTAAAAGAGGGGTTTCAGTCTTAATCCACAAATGCATCCCATTCCACACACTCCACACCATATCAGATAAAGAAGGGAGATACATTCTGCTCCATGGCCATGTCCAACAACAAACGCTGACCCTCCTAAAAATCTATCCCCAACCACAGACACACCTTCCTCTTTCACACACGTATTTACAAACTGTGCACAATATATGGGGAATCTTACACATATAGGGGGCGACTGGAACAAGATAATGGACCTGACATTGGACAGACAGGGTACACCTCTATCACAACCCCAACGCCATGCAAACGTACATGCTTACTAACCCTCATTTCTGAAGTGGGACTAGTGGATGCATGGCGAGCCCTCCACCCAACACGTCATGACTATACATTCTACTTGAATTGCCATGAGTCCTACTCCAGACTAAACTGCTGGCTGACTCCTGGCACTGCCCTACCAGGTATAAAACAATGCACGATACTCCCTCCGGATGATGCACCAGTACTCCGTCACATTAAACTCTTGGAAAACCCACCCTGCAGACCACTGTGGCACCTAACCTAAAGAGCACTGACATTCCCAGACTTTCTCTAACATCTCGGCGAAGACACAGACCTATTTTGGCAGAACAATCTGACTAAAGGATACTCTCCCATCACCTGCTAGGATGCCTATAAAGCCTTCCTCAGAGGGCAATGTATTTCTAGATGGGCCCACAAACTGAAGGGTTGGAAAGAATGAGAAACCCAGATTAGTGCCGACATACCACATACTGAATCCCAACATAAACATACCAAAAATCCCAATACTTACGCCCAACTCAATAGGCTAAGAGCAGAGTTCAAATAAATCTCCACTCAGCGTGTGCAAAAATCATTTACTAGCTGGTCGCAGGCCTACTAACAAGACGATGACAGGCCCCTCCACTTGATGGCACTTGCTCTCCGCACCAGACAAGCCTCGCAACATATCACCGGCATCTGAGACCGCACTGGGACTCTACTAAAGATTGAAAAGGATATAAATAAAAGGTTTGCATAATATTACAGCAAATTATAGGCCAGCCCAGACCCAATACTACTAGACTGAATAGATGCCTTTCTCACCAATATCCGACAGTGATACACAAAAAATCGAACTAGGGACACCAATCAGAGCCAAAGAGATAACCCAAGCCATAGGATCCTAGCATCGGGGAAGGCATCCGGACCTGATGGCCTACCTATAGATCTATATAAAGCAATGGTGGATTGCCTCGTCCTGCTGCTAGAAACAGTATTCACCAAAGCACGGACCCTGGGTCACTTACCAAGATCAATGCTTGCGGCCAATATAATTGTCTTCCATTAGAAGGGTCGAGACCCAGAAGAATGCGAATCATACCGACCGATCTCGCTGATAAACGCTGATGCCAAAATACTGGCCAAATGTCTAGCACACTGAGGAGAGAAAGTACTCCCACAACTTATCCATGGAGATCAGACCAGTTGCATCCTCGGTCGTCACTCAGTAGACAGTGTAAGTAAAGAGTCACCTGCTACATGTACTTGATGGACGGGAAGACCAAGATGAAATAATACTAACGATCAACGCCGAGGAAACTTTCAACCAGGTCCGATGGCACTCACAGTTTATGGCTTCCCACCAAGGCTCCTAGGGCTCATACGGTTATTAAACATGTACCCTACAGCCTCAGTGGCCACTAATGTGTTAGGGAGAATTCTCCAGAATGGCTAATTTCCCTTACCTACTGAGACCCTCTGCAGCTTTGCTGGATTTCTAGGATTTTTTTTTTCCCCTGGTAAGAGTGTGAGCCTTTTTTCCCACTCTTACATGTGTTTTGCTGTGTGTGTTTAACATTTTTGTGTTAATAGACTGTGGAGCCTCACCTACTCCACAAGCATCATCTTTTTACTGTGTGTTACACACCACCTTCAGTGCAGTGACAGTGACACAGGGTTGTCTTTTAGACTTCCCAACTCAGAATCCATTTTCTGGGACTGAGTACTGTACCCCAGAACATGTAAAGTTGCAATTGACTATTAGTCTTTTTCAATCCACAGACCCAGTACAAACCATCTCACATGGAGTACTGGAAAGGGTTATTACTTATCCCTTTTTGTCTGTTTCTCTTGGAGCATTGTTTCGCTCCCTTTTCATCAAGACTTGGCTAGTGGCAGTGGTAACTACCCTATTTTTCCTACTGCGGTTATCTTAAACGTCCTTGGTATTGTTTTAGGCTATCTTCGTAGCCTCGAACTTAAACCCGCTAGACATTTATGTTTTATTTCGGTTCCGGCTGGGTTTATTCACCATTTCTTTTTGAAAATGTCTTTCTCGTGTTTTACTCTGCGCGCCAAACCAGGTTTGGTTCCTTTGTTCACCATCTTTTCGCTGGCTTCTTTGCAGAATCCCTCCTTGGGCGCCTGTATGTCTGGGGGGACAGGATGTGAGGGAGGGTTTTAAGACTCCCTGCACAGGGTCTCCTTGGAGACCAATGTTGCACACTGAACTGATTGGCTGTAGTGACTGTCCCGGCGAGACAGCCACCCTGCTGTGTGATTGACAGCCAAGCTGTGTGAATGGGGGAAAACTGCATAAAAAGCAGGTCTTTGGGTCTGGAAAGGCAGAGTCGCCACTGGAACAAAAGAACCAATGAGGAGCTGATGGAAGAGGACCCCTACCATGACTGAACTGCCTGGTAAAGCCCTGCTGCAGGTCCGAATCCTCGAACTCCAACGACAGAGACGATCCGCCAGGAATCTTCTTCCCCTGAGCTGGTGGGACCAACCAGTTTGCCCAAACTGCAAGCCAGGACTCCCTCCTCTGGTCGAATTCGCTGTGCAGAGTTACAGTGGGCCGGATAGCCAGGAAGGTCGGACCCTGTTTGGGTTTTAAGGAGTGCACCTTTTATTTGTTGCTTTGCTCTGCTGCGGGTTTATTCCCTGGGCAGTGCAGGACCCTCCAGTTTTCCTACTTCATGTCAGTCCGACAGTCGTTTCAGGAACCGTGAGCCTGTAGGAACTGCCAGGAACGTCTGCCTCAGCTACAGCTTCTTCTCCACTTAACGGTACTGTGCAAATCCGGCTGTTCGTTTCGTTCAGCCACGGTGAAAGTGAGTGAAATCTTTCTCCAATCCGAGGGCTTGTCCTTTTCTACTCTTTGAGCTAACTTTTCTACCGACCAACTTCGTCCGGAACTCTTGGCAAAGACTTAACCGCAAACTACCCTGAACTGTGTGATCTTGAGCAAAAGACTTTTGTCCTATTCACTTTGGCCCTAAGCCTTTTTGATTTGATTGCATCACTGTAGTTCCTCTTTCTAGATTGCCTTGCTTACTTACCTGTTGGTGCTTCTCAATTTCTGCCTAACGTTGTCTTTCCCTCCCTTTTAAATTACTAGAGCGCCATTTTGCTCTCACTTCATTTTGTGAGCTTAACTTGTCTGGAAACTATTGGGAGTGGTGTGGTGTATTAAGAGTGTGACTTTTGAACTACTTTAGTTTAGTGAAATGTTATACAACTGATGTATAAATAAATGTATATTCCTTTACTCAGAAACCTTGAGTCAGTGTTTGTTTGAATCATAGTATTTGCTGTCCTTTGTGTAACTATTGATACTGCTCACTTGCTCTTGAGATAGGTCTGGCTGCTCAGCCATCGCTACCACTTTTACTGTGTAGTACAGGCTTGTACCAAAGGTGAATTTGTACTGTCACTTGTAGTCTTAATTGTATGTGGGGTTCCCAAAGGGTACTGCATATAATTCTGCCTAACACTGGTGTACATCGGTGAGGATAAAGTAAGTGCTGCTATTACCTTGGATCAACTAACCACAAGGTTAACATCACTAAAAAGCAATATTAATCATGTCTGATATGGAAAGCTACAGTCAGGAGACCCTCCTTAGTTACACTGTGGATTATTTTAAAAATCTGTGTAGCGAAAGGAACCTCTCTGCCAAAGGCAAAATGTCTGAATTGATTGAAAAGTTGTTGAAGAACCAAAGTCTGGGGAGTGGGTCTGAAATGTCTGACTCTCCAGCAAATGTGGAAAATAAGGAGGTTGATAATGTGTCTATTATTGATGAGTTAGAGGAAGTAAATGTGTCTCCTAATGTAGGCCTCACTGCTCCCTTGTCTGCTCAGCAACCTCAACCTATACTCAGTCCTGAATTCATTGCTCTAGAAATGATGAGGCTTGAATTGGAATTCAAACGTTTAAATGCTCAAACTGAACAAAACACCAAGAACTTAAACTCAGAGAAATGGAGTTGAATCATGAACTAGAAATGAAAAGTTTATCCCTTGAAAATGCTTCTCTCCCAGAGTCTTCTAGGTCTTCCAGTCCTAAGAGACCCCGTATGCCTAAAGAAATTGTGGGTATGTATGAGGTTAAGCTTGATATTTTGGATTGGTTGGCAATGTTTGAATATAACCATGGGATTCAAGATCTTACAGGGAATCAGTTGCTTCCCTGGCTCTTCTCTAGGCTACCCACTGTTGCATCTGATGTTGTGATGGAGCTGGGGGAGGTGGATAGGATGGATTATGAGTGTGTGAAGCTAGCTTTAATTGGTAGATTTGGGAAGACCCCTTCCCAGTACCTTAAGAGGTTTAGGACCCTCAAAGAGCATGATGGTACCCCTTGGGCTACCTGGGTATGTGAATGTTTGAAAAACTTAGATGGTTGGGTTAAGGGTTACAGAGTAAACCCTTATGAAGGTATGAGAAATCTTGTTATGTTGGAGTCAACGTATGATGCCTGCTCTCCTGAGCTCAGACACCACTTGGCTGATTCAAAGGAGATAGATACCAGGAAGTTAGATAAGGCAGCTGTCTTATGGATTGCCAACACGCCTAATCACAAGGATTCTCGGGTAACTCCGAAGAACGAAGAAGGAAAGCAGCCAAAGAAAGATAACAATGAGAATTCCAAAACTTCCCATCCAGAAGAGGCCCCCAAACTTAACCAGGGTAAGCCACATGGGAAACCAAATAGGGCTAGTGAATCCTCGGCTGCTCAACCAGAGGGAGGTCAGAACAAACCCCCTTTCCAGAGAGCATTTGGTAAATGCTATGTTTGTGGGTCAACTGACCATGTCAAAGGAGATCCCAGATGCAAGGGTAAACCAGCAGGGATCAGCACTGCCTCCTTAGCCTTCTCCCCAGAGCAAGAAGTACAAATGGCCAGTGCCCTCTTTGAACTATTTGCTGAAGCACCCTTGGATCTTCAGGCAACTGTATCCTTAGAGTCCATGGGTCTGGGTAAGAAACAGAATTTAGATGTGTACCACTCCAGTCCAGAAAACTGTAGAGGGTATTATATGGACAGTGTTCTTGTCAACGGCCAAGATACTCCTGCCAGGAGAGACACTGGGGCCAGCAGAACAGTAGTGGATGAAAGCTTTTTCAAGCCTGAGGATGTCGCTAAGGCACCCAAAGGTCCCACTACATTTTCTGGAGGCCCTGTCCAGTTGGTTCCAATTCTGCCAGCTCTCATTCAGTGTAATAATATGACAGTGAGGATTCCTGTCAGTGTCCAGAATGAGGTGCCTGGGAGAGTCTTGTTGGGGAATGATCTAAAAGCTCTAGGAGTAGTATCCAGTACCCCCAGGCCTCCCAGTAAGGAGAAACAGACCCAAACCAAATTGGCTAGAGAGGCAACCTTAAGAGACCACTCTGAGCCTGTGGGAACCTCTACAGAGAATCCCACTGCAAGGGCCAAAGGTGAATTTGTATTCTCACCATAATCTTATATTACCCCCAAAGGGTACTGCATATAATTCTGCCTAACATAATGGGACCATCTTGAACCCATTCGATTTATACTCAGGGTCCAGACAAGGCTGTGCCCTCGCCCCCCTTTTATATGCACTCTTAATCAAACTGCTAGCCGAGAAACTCTGCAGCAACCCAGATTGGACAGGTTTGATGAGAGGGGCCGAGGAACACCGAATTTCCCTCTAGGCGGATGATTTCCTGGTATATGCCAACAGGTCAGTGGTATCACTCCCACGCCTGCGTCAACTTCTTCACGAGTACATGCCCATGACAGGATATAATGTCAATGGGACAAAATCTGAGGTTCTTCCACTCAGGCCCGACATATCTTGGGACCCGGGCGGGGTAGCCCCCTTTGACCTCCTGGTAGGTCGCATCAATGCCTTTAAAATTAACCCCCTACCCAAACACATAAATCTGGCGATGATGCTATCCTGCGCCCCATCGCAACAAATGTTCAAAAACCTGGACATACAATTAATCAAATTTATTTGGAGGGGTAAAAAGGCACCAAAAATTATGGAGGACTATCAGTACCTGCCTGGTGGACTTACTATCAGTCCGCCCAAATATGCTGGGCCAAACATTGGTTTGATTCATCGGATACATCCAGCTGTAGATCCATGGAACTCTCCCTACTAGCACCAAACCCCCCACCAGAAATCCTGGCCATCCCACATAACAAACTACCTAAACATATTAGGTTGCACCCACTGATAGGCCCAACGCTGACACAATGGCATAGGATGAGATAACTATTGGGCTCTGACGTCCGGGCAGCCCTAGCCTGGATCAGCATACAGGCAACCTCTCAATTGGCCTAAACCACACATTACACAAATATCAAGACTCCCACTGGCCTGAGATCAGAGTGCTGGACCTGTACCAAAGTGACATACCCATGGGGTTCCAAGAAGCTAGCCAACTATTACGACTACAAAACATAGAATGGTTACAATACTACACTATACTTGAGGTGATCAGATCCAACACAACCAGGCACACACTACAGTATAATTCTTCTACAGGAGAACTGGAGATGGAACAGAATGATATGATATGATATGAAATGATATGATATGATATGATATGATATGATATGGCATTTATAACATGCCTATACACACGTGTTTCAAGGCGCGACGAGGTAAGGGAGGGGGAACAGAGGGAGGACAGACAACGATCCTACTAGGCCAGGTGTCATTCAGATCGCGCAAGTGCATGGAAAGGGGAAGGAGGAAAGTGGGGAGGAAGGGGACAGTGCAGTGCTTGGGATAATAAAATAGATAACAAAGTAAAAGTACGACCAGCAGGGTGCAAGTGCAAGGGTAAGTGCAGACAACAGGTGTCAAGTGCTGGTAGTGGGACTGTAGGGATACAGAAAACAGTCCCCAAGTGCGGGTATTGCCAGGAAGGCAGCGCAGGAGTGCTACTGGCGGGGGGGTCCTGGACCTAGGATCAGAGGGTGGCCAGGTAACCAGTGCAGTTTCAATATCTGCCAGGAAGTCAGCAGAGGAGTGGAGGAGAAAAAGCAGAAGCAAAGAGAAAGGTTTTGAGGTGCTTCCGGAACCGGAGATGATTCTCCTCAAGCCATGGAGGGGGGATAGGGGAAAGCAGGAGAAGAAAGGAAATTGATGAGGCACGGGAAGCGTCTATCAAAGAGGAGAAGGTGGGCATGAGGGCCTTGGACCAAGATGGTACCATTCACATAAACATTAAAGATGACCTTAGAGGAGTGGAAGGAGGTCAGGAGGGCCTCCCACCTGGTGCCACCATTAATGGGAGAAGAGAAGAAAGGAGAGATCAGAGAGACCATATGTAGGGTCCATAGGTCTGGTGAGGGAACGACAAAGAGGATGTCAGTGAATGTTTGCCTGGAGGAGGCACTGGTGTAGGTGGCAAGTGATAGGGAGGCCTGGGTTGGAAACCAGGAAGTCCTTTTGAAACTTCTTCCTACCAGATTTAGTGAGGAGAGCAGGATAGCTGATAGAGAAGCAGTTAGAGAAAATAGGAGAGACAGAGAGAACCATAGAGTAGGTTGGGAGAGGAGAGAAGAGAAAGGGAAAGGGAAAGGGGAGAACACTAGAGAAGGACACAGGGCAGGGTGCAAGCAGACGAGACAAAGAGAGGCAAAACAAGTTGGACAATTGGACAAGAACGACAGACACTCAGATTAAAAGGACAATCATAATGCAATTTTTAAACTGGAGAAAACTCACCTAAGGTCCTGAATAGAGGGGAATAGGCCTAGGCTTCACAATGCAGTTTTAAATACTTTCACAGTGCAATTTTAAAACTGGAGAAAACACACCCAAGTTTGAGAGTACTGAATAGATGGGAAAAGGCCTAGGCTACACAATGCGATTATAAATACTTTTACAGTGCAATCTTAAATCAGGAGAAAGAAACATACCTAAGTTTGAGAGTTTGCAATATGGTCAGTTTTGCAGGGTAGAGTGAGGATCTAACCCTAACCTGGGTCCCTCCTACCTGCCTTAGTAGCTGCTGGTTGACGGCTGGCACCTGACATCCCCTGCAGACACCTGCAGACACTAGCTTGGGGACCCCCAATCAAGAAGCCGCCCTCCATCGGAGTTCCTGTGATTTTGCTCATTCTACACCATCTGTATCTCCAATAATACCAAACGCAACCTAATACTCGCAACACAATGGTCCAATGACTTGAGATCCCAGTAGATGTAGGCGACATCTACGATTTTTTCAAAAATAAAACATTAACATCACACAATACCCGCAATAGGGAAATACAATATAAATTGGTCCAAAGTCTATATTACACGCGCAGCAAACTCTACCTGATGGGTCTAGTACAATAACCCACTTGCTGGTGACAGTGTGGTGAACTAGGCAAAATGGGCCATATCCTGTGGACATGCCTAAAGATCAAGACATACTGGAAAAAATGGTTTACAAACTGGTCACCTCAGTTCCCGGTACCATGATTGACCTGGCCGCGGGGCAGTTCTGTTCAGCTCGAATGGAGAACAATGGCATACCGATCCTATTATAAGAAAACTGACACACATAATTCTTCTCTCTGCCTGTAAGCTCCTAATCAAACATTGGAAAACAGACAATGGCCCCAACAAACATGCCTGTCCGGCCATGATTACTCAGAATTGCTCGCTAGAATGCTCCGTCCTTAGATGGCGAGGTAAGACTGTACATGCAGACCACTTCAGGTCTCTGCTAGACACATACATGGACCACAATGAATGAAATATGCGAGGGGCCACTATCTATCTACCTATCTATCTATCTATCTATCTATCTATCATTCTATCTATCTATCTATCTATCTATCTATCTATCTATCTATCTATCTATCTATCTATCTACCTGTCTGTCAATACGACAGCTACCTAGCAAGAAATATCATCGCAAACATGGGTTGTCCCCCTCACTCCCTACCTCCGAAATGACTTTGTTAAATGGGACGTGAAACAATAATTTCAGTCGAGTGGACTCATCTATGTATGGAATGCTATGCAATCTTGCAACATGTGTGTATTATCTTATTTTATTTTATTTTGGACTGACGGGTGGGCCCTCAACTCAACCTGAGAGAGAGTACAGGGAGGGCTGTTGGGTATGGACCACTATTATTGATGCCCCGCCTACATTTTAGGCTGTTGCAGTGTGTAGGCTTTTTATTACTTCCCCTGCAAATACCTAATAAAAAGAGTTTTCAAAAAAGCATTGCCCTTGCATAGCTCCTAGCAACACTGCTAGTGCGTCTTTAAACCTTTTACAACTTTTTGCACACATTTTCCTGTTCTGGAAGTCAGCGGTCTTGTAACATCATATTGGACATCCCCGAACATCATCACATGACCACGCCCATGCAGCACGGTGATATGTCTGCGGTTTGTGTTTGTGCTTCACGGATATCTTTAAATTCAGTATTCGGCCACTCTATGGACTTTCAAGTGAAAACTCTGCCCTTCCACAGCTCCCAGTATGACTCCCACTTCTTTCCTATACTTTTCACATCCTTATTTTGGTGCTGAAGTTCGCGGACAGGATGGTAGTCTGTGGACATTTCCTCCAAGGGAACCGACCCATTTCTGTTAGTCATTCTGAATCTAGCACACCAGCCGAAGGAACTTCTTTATCTAACAGCAAAGCAAACTTTGATTCACAATGGCATCTGCAATGGCCATGCCTCTGCCTCCTTCCCAGGGCCACCACTACCTGGAGGACCTGGACAGGGGAACAGGTGACCTGCAGCCGATAACATGTAGAAGGAAAAGGAAGATGTAGGGGAGGAAGTGTCTACTATGTCGGGTGGGCAGAAGGAGTCGTGGGTGTAGAGGTTTTTCACCACCGCTGGAGGAGTGCCAAAGGCTCAGGCTGCCCATGTGCCCTGCACTGAGTGCAAAATTATACTCATGATCAAAAGGGGCAGTACTCCTTTGGTACTGCCTTCATGCGCTGCCACACATGCACCGTCCACAGGGATGCCCTGAGAAAGCTGATCCCCTACTCAGGGAGTAGGCTTAGTTCGGCCACTACACCCTCCTCGACCACTCCTGTCACAACTCGGGACAGTGCAGTGGGACAGAGGATTCCTTGTGCCTTCTCACAGGCCCATATCCGAAAGAGAAGGTAATCGCCCACATTTTTTGTTGTAGGGGGATCAATTCTCAAAAGGGAGTGTAAGTACAGTCTAACAAAGGAGGAAGAATTGATTACCCCTCTCTACACATGCCTGGAAGTCAGAGATGGAAGTGGTGTTTACATAATATTTAACGTACAAAAGACATGGAGATCACTCGCTCGGTAAATGCCAAGAATGCAGTACACACGAATTAGAGAAAAATAGAACTATTTTAATAATGCATGGTACAAAACTTTAAACATGGTGTTAAAATGAGACTGAACAAATGAATGCATAGTTGATACAGTCAGACATCAAACTGAAACCAAGGGTTACATGAATCAGAAAAAACAGGGATGTAGGTCACTCAATGAACAGTACTTTATGGAATTAATTCATTAGACTATTATCATTGGTAGTCTTTTTATGAGCTAGTCGACATGTTTCGGCCATACAATAAATTAGACACTATCTCTGGTGTCTTTTCATAGGTATATGCTGTGGCCATCTTCAGAACTAAGGATTTCTTCCAGGAAATCTTCAGATAAGTGATTAACCCCGTTAGTGATGCTATAACAGCATCAAAGATCTATAAAAATACAAACAGGTAATTATTAACTAGGAGTAGTCTCACGTATGCCGTTGTTGTTACCACAAGTTACTAGTATAGGACTCTCAGCGATAGAGTGCAGATACAGGACAGGCCTGTGTTATGGGGGACGGACAAATTGTTACACATTTCAGCCAAAACCCCTTTGCTAGCACCAGGTCACAAAACACAAGAAAAACAGTGTATTACAGTCCCTGCATTCAGTGTTTCAATTACATATATAAACAGAAAAACAAAAGACAATTCAAGTTAAAAACATAACCACTCCAATCTCTTACTTTCTTTTCCAGGCTAGGTGAGAAAAAGGGTTGACTGGAATAAGTCAATCTGTATAATTTCTTTAGGGGTGCCACAAGGCAGCTTGATGGCGGGCTGCGACTTAGCCTACAAAATAGTAATTATTGTTAGTTCCCATCTTTGGGGTTGCTTTAAAACTCAAATGCAGTAAAACAGCATGGTGAAATAGACCGGGGTAAGGTTGCTACTGTCACCAAAATACCCACTAATTGGAGCGTTATCTCATTTTCGGGAAACACTTATAGACAGAAGACGTTCCACGTTCTAAAGGTCCTCGCAAGGGTGTAAAGCAGTATAAGAGTTGATCTGAGAGAAGCAGATCCCAAATTTGGAATACCACACCCCTGTGTTGTAGAGGGGGATTTGGAGCCCGTGCTAGTGTGTCGAGTCATCAGGTTCAAAGAAAGTGTGCAGTAGCTGTAGGAAACACTTTAAAGCAGCTTACTTTTAGGAGTAACAAGTGCTGGGATACTTCAGAGTGTTGTAACTGCAGTCAGAAAACTGCTGCTCGGTAGTAAAAATCACAACCAGACCCACAATTGGCGGGTAGATAGGAGGACCCTGCCGGGTTACTGTGTGGGACATAGTAGAGAGAAGAGGTAGTAATTAATAATCTGCTAGGTGTGATTTAGAAAGTACCAGTTAATGTTGTAACCTCGAAAAAATGAATGGATAATGATAATTTACAGAAAGTCTGTATTACGGCGCCTAAGTGGAGCTGAGTTGTCGGAATACTGGTTACCGAAAGAACATTTAGATATTGCAAGCCGGAAGGCTGATGGGAGGCAACAAACAAATGTGTCAGTAAGATAAGGCTTATCAGCTTAATGTGTATATTATGTAGGACAGGAGTGCCTAAGTAAAAGAAGCACTTACTTGTAAAGGTTGGAAATACCACGTGATATCATTGTGTGATCGCGCTAGCTATCTGCCCAGTGGTAGTTGGTCGATGCTGCAGCTACGTGTCCAGTGAGACGATACATTTCCACCCAGGCCGTGTTAACGGCAGAGGGTGTGGCGGACTAGAGGAGAAGGGAGACAAAGAGCAACCCAAATATGTTAAAGACAGAGGGGCCCGGGCTGTAAAACCGGGTTTGCAGAAGGCGCGTGGCAGAGGCATAGCCTGCCAGGAAAAACACTTACTTGTGAAATGCGCGGTCCAAACGGTCCGGCTGCAAGCACTGGAACAAGTTTGCCTCTGAACAGATGTTCAGTCTATTTAAAGACGGCAATGTCTTGAAACCAGGCATACGTTACTGTCGCGTGCTACTGGCAGATAGGCTAGTGAATTAAAGGGGCCGCAGATGGAAACATCACTACTACTGGTGCATTCTGCAGGTACAAGCAAAGCTGCTATATTGTTGGAGATAATGACCCAATTCCAAAGTGTAAGTTAATATACGGAATGTGGGAATATCACAGGAGTACATGTATTAGTGGAATAGGAGGTTTGGAAGTGCCGTGGCCGATGTCTAAGTTCTAAAGCATAGTTGTTAAAGAGCCGGTCTCTTGTGTCAAGGACCGGAGAAGAATAAATGGAAGGATTGTGCCAGATAGATGGCGCAGGGTATGAAGTACTGTGGTCACCTAGCATAGATGGTTATGGGACCATGTGGACCTGGATGGTACAATGAGGTCAGAAAAACAAGCAGGTGAGGCCAGGGGGAGGGGAAATTACCCCAGAAGACTATTCCATTCAACTGAAGAGTTGAGGCCTTGATTTACTGTGTTCATGGTGTAGATCCACCGTTGTTCCCATCGACTGAGTGCCAATTCCCTGTTACCTCCTCTTATGGAGGGGGAGATTTTTTTAATCACAAACCACTGCATCTCAGAGGATTTGTGTTTGGTTGTCTCATAATGTGCCACTAGAGGTTTTTTATCTGTTTTGTTTTTTAGACAAGAACTGTGTTCACAGATGCGTTGTTTTACAGGTCGGCTAGTTTTCTGTATGTTCTCACAGGCCCCACAGGATGCTGTTGACCCATACTTTGTGCAGTCAACAGACATATGTATGTACTGTGAAACAATTATCTACAGCAGGTGGGCCTCCAAAGTGCCTTCGAGGCAGCTATGAAGGTGAATGTAAAGGATTGCCTCCTAGCTTTGTTTTTTGCAGCCCCACATCTTTCTTTGTCCTTCTGTGCCTCCGCTATAGTGATTAGTGCCCCTTCCCTCACCCCTTCCTTCTCTGCGTTGCTCTCTTTCCCTCTGCGAGAACCCCCCCAAAAATATCAACAAAACAAAAAACCCCCAAAAATATTCCTCATGGAACCACCTTTCAAAGTTTAAACTAGAATTAGAAATAAAATAATCTTATGCACTCCATCTCCTTTATAAGAACATCTAACATTTTCATTAGCATTAGAGTTTATGCTAATGAAAATTGTAGACAATTTGCATAGCAAAGAAATCGTGACAGAGATACATTTCTGTCCTTACCTCTTTTCTCTGCCATACAAAATGTTAACATAAATTAGTACCCTGCATGCTAAAAAAAAACACTTAGCTCTGGTTAGCTGGATTCCGAGCCTTACCTGATGGTAATCCCGATGATGCAACAGCATGCAGCTCGCTTCCATCTCCGATGGCATTTTCGTTTCCAGAATGGCCACCATGGAAAGGGAGAAGGGACTACATGTACATGTGTTCCCTTTAAAAAACGTTTACAAAAAACTCTTTCAAGGCACCCTGAACACTTGAAAGTAAAATCTAATTAATCTGTTAATTAACTAACTCTGATGTGGACGAAGACCCCGGTAAGGAGGCAAGTGTCACTTCCCTAAAAGTGGCATCCTCGTATTTATGTTTGAGAATAGAATACTGCACAAGACCAAAAAACCTTTGGTTAACAGCAATCGATTGAGAGATAACCTCAACAAAAGTGAACGAGAAGCAATACATCAATTGAACCCTGATTTCTAAGTAAAGCCTGCAGACAAGGGAGGCGGCATAGTCCTATGGAAATGGAGCCACTATAGTGAAGAGGCACTAAAATTGATGAACAACGAAGATCACTACAAAAGACTAGAACAAAACCCCACTGTATGATTACAAGAAGAGATCTCAAGTCATATGCAACATGCCTTTTCGGAAGGTTGGATCGATGAAGATGAAAAACCATTTCTTAACAATCTCCATCCAGTAACCCTAGCATTCTATTTACTGCCAAAGGTGCACAAAACACAGTACATCCGCCTGACAGACCAATTGTTTCAGCCATTGGATCTATTTTAGCACCTCTTTCTCAATATTCAGACTTCTTTTAAGGACGTTCGTAATGAAAATGAAACCTTACTCATGAGATTTGACGCAAATCATTAATGCACTATCGACTATGAAAATGGAACAGGATGACTTTCTAGTTACTTTTGACGTGCAAGCGCCAGCATCCCACTAGGTGCAAGTACAGAGGTGATGCGGATATATCTAGACCAACGAACAGACACCAATGAAAAATGGTACCTACAGACTTAATTCTAGAATGAATTAGATTGGCTCTCATAGAAACCCTCTTCTTTTGGAGGATACTCTATTCAAACAGATACAAGGGACTAGCATAGGTGCGACTTTCACACTGGAGATAGCAAACCTTTACATGGACAACTTTGAGAAGCAATTCCTGTACCAGGACGTCAACCCATGCTCGTCACACATTAAGATCTAGAGACGCTATATCGATGACGCCATGATAATCTGGATGGGATCACTGACAGAACTCAAGACCTTTCATGTTTGGCTTAACGGATGTGATCTTTTTTGAAAATTCACAATGGCATATGATCTCTTGACAGTTCCTTTTTTAGACCTGTGTATCATGAAAACCGAACAGGGTACGATTGAGACAACTCTCTTCTGAAAGCCAACAGATAAGAGCATATTACTACATTATACAAGTTACCATCCACTCAGCCTTAAGAACAACCTTTCGCATGGACAATTATCTTACAATAAGAAGAAACTGTTCCCAGATAGGGGAATACGTGAAACATGCAGGGATTTTGACAACAAGATTGACAGAAAGAGGTTATAATAATAAGAACAGCAAGAGGAAGGGCCAAACATACAAAAAGAGAAGCTTTTTTGAGGCGACAACAGCAAGAATGAGAGGCACGTATTATATGCATCTTGAAGTATAGCCCATTTAGTAATGCACTAAAAAAGTGATTCTTAATAATTGGAACATTTTACATACTCCTGATTTTGCACCACAAAAACCATGTTTTGCATTTAAGAAACCCCAGAACATTATACAGACGCTGGTTCACACTTATGAACAACAACGCTGTAAAATCCACAATGATTTAGAACGCTTGGGGCCTTGCGCCAGTTGTGGGCCATAAGAAATATGGCAACTGCTCAGTGTGCTCCCTAACCAGGAATATGAAGCAAATAGGTCTCTATAGACTTCTATACAAGGATTTCACAAATTGCAAAACCACTTTGGCAGTGTATGGGATCAAATGCCATTGTACTCTTCTGTATATTGGAAGGATCAAAAGGGAAATCCACCAAAGGATATGTGAGCACAGATCATGTTTAAGAAATCAAGTCCTGGATAAACCTATGGTTGATCACTTCCAGGCAAAAAAGCATAGGTATAATGACTTCATATGGTTTGTGATCCAGAATCAGGGCTTTAAGTGGGGTAAGAAATCGAGGGGGGGCCCTCATTTGGGGGCGTGGCTTGTGGGGGGCGTGGCCTAAAACGTACGCAAATCGTAAGGTATGCACACACATATATATGCATGTCATATATCTGTGTGCGTACCTTACTATGGTTTGTGTTCTTTGCAAGCACTCTTTTCTAAACATAGAAATCTGTATTTCTATGTTTAGAAAAGATGGCTTGCAAAGAACACAAACCATAGTAAGGTACGCACACAGATATATGACATGCATATATATGTGTGTGTGTGTGCATACCTTACGGTTTGCCTACTTTTCAGGCCATTTTTTAAAAAAAACATTTCGGTTTTATAAAAGATGGCTTTGAAAGTACACAATTCAAGCCATATTTTATAAAGCTTTGACTACGGACAAAATTGTCCGTCGGCAAAGCTTTATAAAAGATGGCTTGAATTGTGTACTTTTCAAGCCATCTTTCATAAACCTCGAAAAATATCAAGGAATCCCCAGGTTCGCCGAGGGTTAAAGACGCCTCGGCGACCTGGGGAAACAAAGGGACAGTAACTGCCTCTGGTGACCCCTCGCGCGAGAGGTCACCAGAGGCAGTTACTATGATTTACAGAAGTGGCAGCCAGGCACAGCATTGCTGTGGCTGGCTGCCACTTCTGTCAGATCGCCTGACTTCATGGCAGGCGCATATCCCGTTGCGGCTGCTGCCGCGACGGGATAATGCATCCCGCCAATGTTGCGTGTGGTGGGACGGGGGCCCCGGCAGGGCCCCGGCTCAGTCCCACTTTTTGGAGACTGCCGGGGCCCGGCCCCGGCAGGCCCCGGCCCACTTAAAGCCCTGTCCAGAATGCACCCTCCCTCGCACGAGATGGTGATAGAGACATACGCTTGGGGAAGCTTGAACAACAGTGGAGCCAACATTTGGACACAGTTGCAAAAGTTATAAACACAAGCATAGAGTTGAACCTGTTCATTCAGTAGTAAACCGTGACATAGAATGGCATTTTGGCCACCTAGAGATGAATAGCTAACATTAATTGAGACAGAAAACTGCAACCAAGCACATAAGGTACTATCATGACAGATTTCTATTATATGTGACAACATGTAACTGCTTAGAGTTCAGCAAGACAACACTATCAGGGTAATTCATAGATTTCAGCGCAGAGACAGCGCACGCGAGCAGCGCAGAGAGGGAGCGTGCGCCAGCCTGCCCCAGCCGTGTGCGCTAAACAGCATTCTGGCGCACCGCGTATTCATGGAATTGCCAAGCCATTTTGAGCACTGGCGCAGAGAACATCCCGCAGTGCCAGTTACACCCCCAACAACGCCCCTTGCGCAAGGAAAAAATAATTGAAATCCCCAATGCAGCGCAAAGGGGCGTGCTAACCCTGGACCAGCTAACAGGGCCGCTACACTGCAATCGCGCGAGCGGGGAACGAGTATTCCTGGGGGGCGTGGGAAGTTTCACACGCGATAGGCCTTGTGCGAGCGTGGTACGTGTATTTCTGGGGTGTGTGGGAAGTTTCACACGCAATTTCGCTGTCTGAGCGGGGTAAGTGTATTCTGAGGGGTGCACGGGTACTAATACACGCGATTTTGCTGTCTGAGCGGGGTACGTGTATTCTGAGGGTTGCACGGGTACTTTCACACATGATTCCGCTTGCAGAGCGGAGTACGTGTATCCAGTGGGGTGCGTGGGGAGTCACACACACGATAGGCCATGGGCGAGCGGGGTACGTGTATTTCTGGGGTGCGCGGGAAGTTTCACACACGATTTCGCTTGCAGAGCGGCGTATGTGAATTCAGTGGGGTGCGCGGGGTGTTTCACATGTGAATTGGCAGTGTGGGTCCTCCCAGGTGTGCCCTCTACCCCCTCCCCAGCCCCTGCAGGCAGTCCACAGCACAGGGGACTACCCTGCACCCCTGGTCATGCCCCGCAGGCAGCCCATCCACCATGGGCATGCCCCCCAGCCAGCCCACATGTCACCTTGCACTAGTGATCACCAACTCATGTCCCCCTGAACCCCCACCCACCCAGCATTGATGGGCACCTGTCAGCAGGCCCCGACTCATGTCCCCCTGCACCCCCACCCACCCACCATTGACGGGCACCTGCCAGCAGGCCCCGACTCATGTCCCCCTGCACCCCCAACCACCCAGCATTGACGGGCACCTGCCAGCAGGCCCCGACTCATGTCCCCCTGCACCCCCACCCACCCAACATTGACGGGAACCTGCCAGCATGCCTGACTCATGTCCCCCTGCACCCCCACCCACCCAGCATTGACGCGCACCTGCCAGCAAGCCCACACTCATGTCCCCCTGAACCCCCACCCACCCAGCATTGACGTGCATCTGCCAGCAGGCCCCGACTCATGGCCCCCTGCACCCCCACCCACCCAGAATTGACGGGCACCTGCCAGCATGCCCGACTCATGTCCCCCTGCACCCCCACCCACCCAGCATTGACGGGCACCTGCCAGCAAGCCCACACTCATGTCCCCCTGCACCCCCACCCACCCAGCATTGACGGGCATCTGCCAGCAGGCCCCGACTCATGTCCCCCTGCACACCCACCCACCCAGCATTGACGGCACCTGCCAGCAGGCCCCGACTCATGTCCCCCTGCACCCCCACCCACCCAGCATTGACGGGCACCTGCCAGCAGGCCCAAACTCATGTCCCCCTGAACCCCCACCCACCCAGCATGACCGGCACCTGCCAGCAGGCCCCCACTCATGTCCCCCTGCACCCCCACCCACCCAGCATTGACGGTTATGGCCCGACTCATGTCCCTGTGCACCCACCCAGTTAGCATTGACGGGCACCTGCCAGCAGGCCCTGACTCATGTCCCCCTGCACCCCCACCCACCCAGCATTGACGGGCACCTGCCAGCAGGCCCCGACTCATGTCCCCTGCACCCCCACCCACCCAGCAGTGACGGGCACCTGCCAGCATGCCCCGACTCATGTCCCCCTGCACCCCCACCCACCCAACATTGACGGGAACCTGCCAGCATGCCCGACTCATGTCCCCCTGCACCCCACCCACCCAGCATTGATGGGCACCTGCCAGCAAGCCCACACTCATGTCCTCCTGCACCCCCACCCACCCAGCATTGACGGGCATCTGCCAGCAGGCCCCGACTCATGTCCCCCTGCACCCCCACCCACCCAGCATTGACGGGCACCTGCCAGCAGGCCCCGACTCATGTCCCCCTGCACCCCCACCCACCCAGCATGACGGGCACCTGCCAGCAGGCCCCCACTCATGTCCCCCTGCACCCCCACCCACCGAGCATTGACGGTTATGGCCCGACTCATGTCCCTGTGCACCCCACCCAGTTAGCATTGACGGGCACCTGCCAGCAGGCCCCGACTCATGTCCCCCTGCACCCCCACCCACCCAGCATTGACAGGCATCTGCCATCAGGCCCCGACTCATGTCCCCCCCAACACGTCATAAAGATGCACAATCATGGGCCTCATGTCCACCAAAATCCCACAGCACGCCACCCCAGTCTTGAGAGGCAATCAAGTCCTCAATCCACCCCACACTGAAATGCCTATTTCATGACACAAACCGAAAGTCAACTATGCACATCAATACATGTCCCTCACACACACACACTGGGTGCCAGTGATTGTGTACATCCACTTTTTCACATGCAGTAACCCAATGAGCGAATACCACACATGGAAGTAAGAAATCAAAATGTATTATGAACAAAATGAATGAAATGAAATGAAAGCATGAAAAATATTTCAAACATGAAATGAAATGTATGTCCAAAACAGAATAAAAAAATATATGAAGAACCAATCCAAAGTGATCCGTAAATGGAAAATCCATTGATCCATGGTGAGTAAAAAAAATCAAATTCTCTCATAAATCCACTGTTCAACTATGTAGACCGATTTCATCCAGGGTCCATGAGCCCAACGAAAGAAATGAAACCTATCAAAAAAATGACATAAGAAAAGAACTTTATACAAAAGTGTGGGGCATAGTCCAATCACCCCAAAATAAAGGAAAATGGAAATGAAACCTAACACTACAAACTATATACAATGGGGCAGGCTAGTCCGACAGCTCACTTTCTGATTTCCTGGGCCAAGGCATCATTGAGCTCCTGGTCTATGTCCTGGAGGCAGGCCTCTTCCGCGTCCCCGAAGTTTCGCAGGGACGATGCCATGTTCAACTCTCTGTGAATTGCCTCGAGGAACTCGGCCCGCCTTAGCGCCCTGCGCATGGAGTTCTCCGCCCTGACCATTGTGAGCCATGCCTCTTCCGCCCACCCCGCTGTGCATCTATGGCCTGGCCCAACCGCTGACACATGGAAGACACTTGCAATCCAGGGTCCTCCTGCCCTACAGCCGATGCCTGCCCCCCTGATGTTGTTGGCCCCGAGACATCATCGCTCCCAGCTTGAGCCTGCTGCTGCCGTGCATGTGCCCTGCCCGTTGTTGCCTGCATGTCATCCACCTGCTGGGGCCAGTTGTTGGGGTGGCCACCCCTGCTGGTCCTCCGACTCCCGACGGTGGCAGGGATGTGTCCTCCGCCAGCCTGGCCGCTGGGTCAGGGACAGCTCCACAGGGTGCCCGGGTGACACTTGGGCAGGAAGATGGCACAGAGGACAACCGGCGCATAGGGAGTTCAGTTGAGGAGGAGGTCGGCAGAAGCTCCAGCACACGGAGGAACCCAGCACTGGTGACCCCGCCCAGTAGGTTGACGCGGTCTTCGAGACATTCTTAATGACGTGCGCTGTGCTCGCGAGAACCCTGCACGTCATTCCAAATGTCACGAACACGCAATGCCACCCAGGACAGGCTCAAGCCGGTCCCGGATTGCCACGTCTGCAGAGAGAGGAAGGCCAGTTGTTATGCGGCTATCCCCTCCCTGAAAACGGGTCTGGACTAAGGCATCCCTGCTGGTGCCGGATGATGCAGTCACAGGATCGGGAACAGGATTACACACAGGCACCTCCGCGGTGGCCTGTGCTGCCTCCTGTCCCTGCCCCTGGACTGCACCACTGACTTCCACAGCCTCCTCCTCAACCAAACCCCCCACCAACCTGGATGTCTCCATGCCATCTTCCTCCGTAGGCCCCTGTGGGGTCTCAGCTGCCCCTTCTGCTGCCGAGGAGTCCACCTCTGACCGCTGCCTCTTGAACCTACCCCCGGCAGCTCCGGCCATGGAGGCGGCACCAGACTCCTCACTCCCCGATGAGATGGCAACCTGGGAGGGGAGCTGTGCCTTGCCTCTAGGGCTGGCGGTGGGATCCCTGCTTGTGTGCTCCACAGCACCGTCCCCGCCCTCTTCATCAGTTGACGCTGCAGACAGGGAGAGACAGAACACAGGCATCAGGGCACTGTACAATGGTCTGATACACACATGACAGTTGCAGATGAGTGGCAGTCTCAAACTACACACATGGCATCACACTCCCCAACACACATATCATTTCTAGCGACACACATGCGGAAATGAACAGGAATGTTGCAGCAGCCAGCACCATCCATACACATACAACACCATGACCATCCGAAGGTTAGCCTGACGGTACATGCAACACGGGGATTGGCAAACACATGCACACACGCCACCAGACGTACATGCATCTGTACATCTACACCACTGTCATGATGCCTACCCCCGGGGACCCAGACCAAGTCCAGCAACCCCAGAAGCAGGCATCAAGTTATACTAAGCAAACCCAACAACCCCTGCTAGGGGCTATTTGGGTGCAGTCCTGGCACCTATGGTGCCAGGCTCATATGGAGAGTCAGTCCCGGCGCCATAGGCGGCAGGCTCATAGATTAAATCTTACATGATGCAGACCATGCTGCAAACTCACCTGATGCAGACCATGCTGCAAGAGCTCCAAGCCAAATGAGGCTTGGAAGGGACTACTTTACCTAAGGGACTATTTTTTACTCGGGTTGGGCTGGGGAGGAATACTTACCTGGGACTACTTTGGAGGCTATTTAAAACACGCCCGAAGAGCAGCACACCCTCGCGTTATTCTGTATCCAGCAGCGTAACGCTCACCGTGCCTGCAAGTCTGCATCTAGTCTTCTGCCACGCCCGCCTCGAGTCCGGAGCTCCTAGAAAAAGGGGCGAGAAGGAGAAAAGGTTAGAACAAGAGCAATACCTTTGATCCTTACCTGAATTCCCGATCCATCGCACCTTCGAGCTGGAAGAAAGAAGTTATTTTATGTGCATCGCCTCGCCTGCAGCAGCGCCGTGCTGAACTCACCGGCCTTCGCAGCATCTTCACATTCCACTGTATCCTTCTGCATGCTCCCGCCGCACTCCGGCACCTAAGGGGAAGACAAGAACAGCAAGGTGAGCCAAGGGAATACACAGAGGCAATATTAGTTACCCCCCATAGACTTACCTGATTTTACCACCGGGGGTACTATTCCTCTTCACGGGTCGGCGCAGCTTCCACTGCATCCTCGCCGAACCCCGGCCCCTAAGGGGAAACAAAAGGACAACAAGGTGAAACAAAGGGACAAACAAGGGGAAACCTCCTCACCACAATAGACTTACCTGATTTGACCACCGGAGGCATTATTCCCCGAGACTTCATACTTTCTCTCAGCGCCTGAATAAGGGAGAAAGCAGCAGGTTACATATTGACATTATTTTATCGAACTGTGTTGGATAATACAAATCCTTACCTGAATATTACCGGTTGCCTCGAGGAACTCTTCGCTAGGGTCAAGCTGCAACCTGCAAGGAATCAGACAAGAGTGAAAGTCTGACATTTTAACTCTTTCGAACTACATACTTACGGCGTCTTGACGGGAATCTCAGAGTCAATATTGTTCTGGAACTCACCAATTCCTTCGAGCCAGTGAAGCAATTGGTTATCTACGCGCCCCTGCGCTCAATGCAGGATGGAGAGCTCATCTTTCCAAACCATCCGGTGAGACTATAAGAGGGGACACCAAAGGTGATCAGTGTGGAGAACAGCAGGAGTGGGGGGGTTAACGCTCAACTCCACGGGTGGTTAATTCCATTTCTCCATTTTCCGAAGAATATTCCTACGGGCCAAGCAAACGAAGCTGGGTGGGCCAGTCCAGTCCGTCATCTCGGCACTACGAGCCACATTGGTGGAGACTGCAGCTGTCCAGTTCAGATCGACGCCCCTGTGGGAGCCAGGTTAGCGTAAGAACCACCCGTTGCAATGAAATCCTCAGCATCCATGTCACATCTGCCAATCAGCCTCCTACATGTCAGTGTCACATGCATCCATGGTGTATCACAGTGGCACACATGTCAAATACCCTCACACACACATGTACACCATGCACGTTTATGAAGGTATTGTATTGTATTGCAATTCGTAAAGCGTGCGGTCTCCCGGAGGCATCATGGCGCTAGAGAAAGGGGCTACTCAGCTGAGGAAAAAAACGATGGAAGACCACGGATTAAAACAGGTTGGTTTTCAGAGCTTTTCTAAAACCAAGATGGTCAGCGGTGGCTTTCAGTGGCACGGGGAGGCTGTTCCACAGTTTAGGAGCGGCAATAGAGAATGCTCTGCCACCGAGCCTTTCGCGATTAGCTCACGGAACGGTCAGATTGTTAGAGCTCGCAGAGCGGAGCTCCCGACTCGGTAAGTATCTGGTGAATTTAGCCTGTAGAAATTCGCCACCCTGGGCATGAATAGCCCGGTGAACGATGCACAGAGACTTGAAATGGATTCGCTGCTTCACCGGCAGTCAGTGAAGTTGGCATAGAACTGGCGTAATGTGGGTGTAACGCTCACCTCGCCTGCAGCAGCGCCGTGCTGAACTCACCGGCCTTCGCAGCATCTTCACATTCCACTGTATCCTTCTGCATGCTCCCGCCGCACTCCGGCACCTAAGGGGAAGACAAGAACAGCAAGGTGAGCCAAGGGAATACACAGAGGCAATATTAGTTACCCCCCATAGACTTACCTGATTTTACCACCGGGGGTACTATTCCTCTTCACGGGTCGGCGCAGCTTCCACTGCATCCTCGCCGAACCCCGGCCCCTAAGGGTAAACAAAAGGACAACAAGGTGAAACAAAGGGACAAACAAGGGGAAACCTCCTCACCACAATAGACTTACCTGATTTGACCACCGGAGGCATTATTCCCCGAGACTTCATACTTTCTCTCAGCGCCTGAATAAGGGAGAAAGCAGCAGGTTACATATTGACATTATTTTATCGAACTGTGTTGGATAATACAAATCCTTACCTGAATATTACCGGTTGCCTCGAGGAACTCTTCGCTAGGGTCAAGCTGCAACCTGCAAGGAATCAGACAAGAGTGAAAGTCTGACATTTTAACTCTTTCGAACTACATACTTACGGCGTCTTGACGGGAATCTCAGAGTCAATATTGTTCTGGAACTCACCAATTCCTTCGAGCCAGTGAAGCAACTGGTTATCTACGCGCCCCTGCGCTCAATGCAGGATGGAGAGCTCATCTTTCCAAACCATCCGGTGAGACTATAAGAGGGGACACCAAAGGTGATCAGTGGGGAGAACAGCAGGAGTGGGGGGGTTAACGCTCAACTCCACGGGTGGTTAATTCCATTTCTCCATTTTCCGAAGAATATTCCTACGGGCCAAGCAAACGAAGCTGGGTGGGCCAGTCCAGTCCGTCATCTCGGCACTACGCGCCACATTGGTGGAGACTGCAGCTGTCCAGTTCAGATCGATGCCCCTGTGGGAGCCAGGTTAGCGTAAGAACCACCCGTTGCAATGAAATCCTCGGCATCCATGTCACATCTGCCAATCAGCCTCCTACATGTCAGTGTCACATGCATCCATGGTGTATCACAGTGGCACACATGTCAAATACCCTCACACACACATGTACACCATGCACGTTTATGAAGGTATTGTATTGTATTGCAATTCGTAAAGCGCGCGGTCGCCCGGAGGCATCATGGCGCTAGAGAAAGGGGCTACTCAGCTGAGGAAAAAAACGATGGAAGACCACGGATTAAAACAGGTTGGTTTTCAGAGCTTTTCTAAAACCAAGATGGTCAGCGGTGGCTTTCAGTGGCACGGGGAGGCTGTTCCACAGTTTAGGAGCGGCAATAGAGAATGCTCTGCCACCAAGCCTTTCGCGATTAGCTCACGGAACGGTCAGATTGTTAGAGCTCGCGGAGCGGAGCTCCCGACTCGGTAAGTATCTGGTGAATTTAGCCTGTAGAAATTCGCCACCCTGGGCATGAATAGCCCGGTGAACGATGCACAGAGACTTGAAATGGATTCGCTGCTTCACCGGCAGTCAGTGAAGTTGGCGTAGAACTGGCGTAATGTGGGTGTAACGCTCACCTGGTTCCCACGGGGGCGCTGGTCTCGTCTGGATTGCTGTGGCCTCTTCTAGCGTGATGCGCAGGACCCGGAACACCGATTGGACAGGAACTCCAAATCGTGCTTGCCTGGCCCGTAGGAATATCCTTCTGCAGATGAGAAAGGGGATTAACAGTCTGCAGAATAGTGTGCTAGCTCCCCCTTTTCCCCCTTCGTTCCTCTCTAACTTCCTCCAAACCCCGGTTTAAGCTCACCTTATGGTTTGGAAGGATGAACTCTCCATCCTGCTTCTGGTGCAGGGGCGCGCGTTCGTCCAGTTACTTCACTGGTTTTCAGAATGGCGCTGGCAAAATCCACTTGACTTTCCTGAGCGATGCGCCGTAAGTATGAAAGTTCAAAGTTCAAGTGAGGCCCCCTTTATGTTGTCTGTCTAACCTGTGATCTGTCCTTTATTTCAGGTGCAGAATGAAGGCGATGCGTCGAGGGGTTAAACTGCCGAGGTGAGTAGTGATGAGGGCGATCCCTCTAAATGTCCTTATCATTCCCCAGAAATGTCTCTTGTCCTTTCCCCATAGGGGCCGGGGTACGGTACCTGCCAACGGGGCTGCGCCGACCCGAAATGTGGAAGAAAAGCCGGTAAGTATTATGGCTGTTAATCAGGCTTTCCTTCTGTGTTCCTTCTGCTCACCTTTTGTTTCTTCCTCTCTCCCATAGGTGCAGAGATGTGGTGTCCGATGCTGACAGCCGCGATGGAGCCGGGAGATGTCTCGATGACAGGTGAGTGAAGCGTGGCGCTGCAGCGAGCAACGCAATGCTTTTAAATGGAAGTCTTTCTTCAGGGATGCTGGCGAGAAGATTCCGGATGCAGGTAAGAAGTTTGAAATAGTCCTTGGTTTTCACCTTTCTCTTCTCTTCCTTCCTTGCAGGTCTTCCAGGTTCGAGGCGGGCGTGGCTGGAGTCCAGGAGCAGGAGCAGACACGGTGAGCATTAAGCTGCAGGAAGCGGAACAACACGAAGCATGAGTTGCTGTCTGGGCGTGGCTTAAATAGCCTCCAAGAAGTCCCAGGTATGTATCCTTCCCCAAATAGGTATGTATCCTTCCCTGGCCACGCCCGAGTGAAAAAATAGTCCCTATGAAAAAATAGTCCCTTTCAGGTCTCAGGGAGGCCTGAAGCGTGCAGCATGGTCTGCATCAGGTAAGTGCACAAAACACCTCCCTTGCCTATGGTGCCAGGATTGATGTCCAACTATAAGGGGGCGCTGGGCTTTTACCCGAGGGCATGATGCCTGCTTCCGGGGGTGCTGGGCCTGGCCTGGTGTTCCGGGGGTAGGCATCATGACAGTGGGCCCCATAAGGGGAGCCAGTGGCTAGCCTGGCTGCAAGGTTCTGCATTCGCTGGAGACGATGGATGAGGCCAATCGGTTGTGCCAGTTATAGCGAATTACAGTAGTCCAGCCATGAGAGCACTAACGCAGCCACCACAGGAGGACGAAGGGCTTCAGGGATCAAAGGCATGACCCTTTTAAGTATCCGGATCTGATAGTGGGTGGACTGACAGACGGCCGCCACCTGGTTAGCCATAGATAAGGAAGCGGAAAGGATAGCCCCTAGGTTCTTCACCTTGCTAACTGGGCTGGGTAAAGGGCCCAGCGAGCACGGCCAGAAAGCAGGGGTCCATAGTAGGGGAGTAGGAGGACATCCTACCACCAATACCTCCATCTTGTCCCCATTTAGCTTTAACCAGTTCTGATCCATCCATATCCCGACTGCTCTAAGACAGTCATGGAGGCAAGCAGCAGCCTCGGATTGATCCTGATCCAAGCTAATTAGGATTTGTGTGTCATCCGCATATGAGTAGCAATTAAGCCCAAAAGAACGGATGAGATAAATCAGGGCCCAGATGTATATGTTAAACAAGATCGGAGATAGAGAAGATCCTTGGGGTACCCCACAGGTGAGAGAGCATGGAGTAGATAGAAAGGGAGGCATTGCAAGAGTCTGCGTGCGATCAGAAAGAAAGGAAGTGAACCAGGCAAGAACAGAGCCGGAGATCCCGATCTGTGAGAGGCGGGAGAGGAGAATGGAATGGTCTACCGTGTCGAATGCGGCAGAGAGATCTAATAGGATCAAAGCCCCAGCTCCGCCAGCATCGACAAGTATGGACAAGTCATCTTGCACAGAGACCAGGATACTCTCAGTACCTCTACCTGGCCTGAAACCAACCTGTGCATCGTTAAAGACTTTAGAGGACTCTAGGAAAGAAGATAATAGAGGGGTAACCAAAGATTCCAAGAGTTTAGAGAGAAAAGGAAGAAGAGAAATAGGACGGAAGTTAGCCGGAATAGTAGGATCCAAAGAGGGTTTCTTCAAGAGAGGGATAACCCTCACTGATTTCAACTCCGATGGTACCAGGCCAGTCTGACATGAGTTGTTTATCGCCATCGTGATGTCAGATCGGATGTCGGGGGCAATCGTTTTCATCATAACAGCCGGAATAGCATCCTCAGGAGAGGATGATTTGATCTTTATGATGGCTGCCAAGACTTCAGCTTCAGTGAACAGAGGGAAGGAGGACCAACTCGCGGGAGTGTCAGCGGGGAGAGAAGGGACAAAACAGGTGGTGTCAGGAGGCAGTAAAGCAAGAGATTTAGCGATGTTAGCACAAATAGCATCAATTTTTGTAATGAAAAAAGAAGCCAAGTCATGCACAATTCCTGGGATGGTTTAACCATAGAGGTGACCGACTCGAGGAAGCTAGCGAGTGCACAATAGAGAAAAGAGCTTTAGGTTTGAACAGCGCGTGTTCGATTTTCTGGGCGAAGAAGTTAGATTTCGCCAGTTTTACGCTGGTCAGATAAGTGGCCAAGTTAGCACTCTAAGCACGGGATCATAGCATGCTCGCCATTTGCGTTCAGCTTGTCTAAGTTGGAGACGGGATGCTCGAAGCTGATCCGTGAACCAAGTTTGAGTGGGTAACCTGCGACCCTGAGTCAATTTCAAAGGAGCATAAAGATTGGCTGCGGACATCAGGGAATGAAAGAGGGACGTCAAAGATAATGCCTTCAAAGGAGCACAGGTAGAAGTAATATGGGCGCTAAGTGCCTTCGGGTCCACTGAACGCCATGAGCGTCGTAGCAACTTAGGGGTAAGGGGTTTACGGACGGAGGTAATGGACACAAAAGAACATGAGACCAAGTAATGGTCCGACCATGTCACTGGTTCAATCAGACCAGGGCACAGTAAAGAATCTTTAGCAAATACTAAGTCAAGGGTGCTACCATGTATGTGAGTAGGGGCTTGCACCAGTTGGTGCAGATGTAAGTCCAAAAGGCTATAAAAAAAGACATAATTTCAGCAGAGTTGGGCATGTTAAGATGCAGATTAAGATCGCCTAGAATTAGGAGATTAGAGAAGTGAAGGTTCAGATTTGCTACCAAATCAGCTAGATCTTTGCCAAAGGATCCTCTAGGGCCCGGAGGGCGGTAAAGGAGTAGAAGGTGAATGGTCCGAGAGGGCCTAAGAGCACACCGAATAAAAAGAGCTTCCATGTTAAGTGTATGGGGACAAGGTAGCTCAGTGACGGTGTATTTACCTTTAAAATTAACAGCAACCCCCCCTTTTTTGGGGCGGACGGTCGCGATGAATGATAAGATAGAGGGTGGAATAGCTTGGACTACAGCAGATGTAGAGCTCAGTATGAGCCAGGTTTCAGTTAGGCATAAAAACTCAGGTTTCCTGCTAGTAAGCAGATCCCAAATCTCACCTGTATGTGCTGGGAGGGAACGAGTGTTTAATAAACAGAGAGTAGGGGCATCCGTTATGATCTCAGTATGATCGGTCTTAATAGTAAGAGGGGGGTTTGCAATTAGGTTGAGTGACTCCAGCTAACTGGCCAGGAGGTGTCAGCAGGTGCCAGGGAAAGCAGGAAATCTCTGTCAAGGGCGCCCTTCTGCCTCTTCCCGGCACGGACGGGCACAGACGGGCTTGCCTTAAGCGTGCCTTTGGTGCGCTGGCGGCGCGGGCGAGCGATACTGCACATAAGTGCACGGATCAGATGAAAACGAGGCAGGGAGTATGAGGCCACGGGCGTAGAAAGAGGACTATTGAATAGTCCTAGTCCACCTCCAACTGCTGGTAAAGTAAAAAGCAAAAGCCGCCGAGCGCTAAGCACGGAAGGCTGTCACACGCATTCAAGTCACTTCATTTACGCGGGGCACAGCAATACAATTTAATATACACACAAAGTTCTTCTAAAATTGCAACGTTAAAAATAGTCACAGTAAAATAACTATCAGCTATCAACTAATCAGCTGTCCTCGGCAGGAGCAGCTTACCTTTTCTCCAAGGTGGAACCCGCATCCATGTGTCACACCCCAACCATGCCATGGTACATACACAGATATGTAAACGTGTGCACCCCAACATGCATTTGGCCATAATGCTTTTGTACACATACACCGTTCATGTGCCTCACACATGACTGGACTCTCATGCGGCAGGCTCATGTCCCTGTACATACACATCCATACATGGGCCCTCCAAGACATATGTGCAACCTGCACACACCTGCCACACCTCAACATGCACAGCATCCAATTAGTACGCATGCACACTTACAGCTCGACTCCGGACGGGTCTGCCTCCCAAGGACCTGGAGGTAGAGTGCTGGGTGCATGCGTTCCAGGACCCTCATCTGCAAGTTGGTAAGGCGGACCCGGCGCCCCTTTGCATGCTTTGCCTTCAGGAGACACCGGGCCTTGCTGAGGGTCCTGGACCTGAAGTCCTCCCAGCACTTCCGGACATGTTGCAAGTCGCGGGCTGCCACCTCCTCCACGTTGATGGCAGCCACGATGTCCATCCAGATCCTCTTCCGTCCTTCATTGTCGGCGCGTGAACTTCCAAAGAGGGCATCATAATGCCCCAGGACTTGCTCCACCAGGATACCAACTTCTGCAGCAATGAAGCTGGTAGCCCTCTGCCTCTCTGGCTGGGGGTTGCCAGTGGTGCCAGATGGTGTTGTGTCCGAAATGGCAACCTCCGAGGAAGGTGTGGGTTGGCAACTGGGTCCTGGGGCTGGGCTGTGGAGCAAGATGGTACTCCAGTCGGGAGTCTTCAGTTCCAGCAGGGGTGGTCACAACAACTGGACCCCTGCAGATGGCTGAAGTGCAGGCACCAAATAGCAGGGCACGTGGCCAGTAGGCAGGCAGCAGCAGATGGCAGGTGGGAGCGTGCTCAGGGCTCTGGGGGGCAGTAATTTGGCCTTCTGGGCAGGAGCGTGGCCTTCGTGTGTTGTTGCGTGGCCAGCTTGATACGGAGTGATTTGGCACGTGAAAAAACAGCACGTTAGCGTGTAATTTGAGGAAAGGCCCTTAGCACGTAAATGCGCCTGTGACGTTACACGCATGGGCGTTTCCCACAACACGGGTGCATGTTTACTGTACAAGTGAAAAAAACTGCACGTCCGAGTGTCACTGCGTGTGATTGGAGGAAAGGCCCTTAGCGCGTAGGCGCCTAAGTGACGTTGCACGTGTGGGCTGGCTTAAAAGGTACGTGTAGGATGCCATTTTCTTGTACGTGCTTTTTGTGGAGAGCGAGCGGGTGATTCTTGTACTTCTTGTTGGTTCACACACGATTACTTCACAACAGTTCCAGTTCTTACTCCCTGTTTCTTCAGACTGCGTTCATTTCTTCTTTTGGCCGGGGTGTTGCCAATGCGCACATGCGTGTCTTTTTCATGTTCTTTTTCCAGGCAGACGGTGAGTTGCGCACGTATTTACCAACTGTGGTTGCCCCCGTGTGTCGCGTACCCCTTCAGAGGTCATTGTAGGCTGCGTGTAACACGCGTATGCTTATTTTTGTGTTTCTGGGTGCCACAGCGTAGTGCGGGTTAATTTTTCCATGCACGTGGTCTACCAGGGGTTGCATGCACGTTTGCTTTTGTTTTTGGGGTGCCTGTGCATTGCGTGACCCGTCATCTTCCCCAAGGGGACACAGACAGCCTTGCTAGAGCACTAGGGTACGAATTCCATCTAGTACCCTACCCCTTTCACCCCAATTGCCCAGGACAATTGTTTACTGCAACTCCCATACGCACAACAACATCAGTGCCATGGTTGGGAGACGACCAAGCAGTAAGGGAGGGAAAGGTGGCAGACCTCCAAAAGGTGGGCGCGGTAGGGGACGTGGCCAGGATGTGCAGGGTGCCCCAAGAGGCCAGTGTGTGGAGGACTAATCGGGGCCACCTCTGCCCCCCTCAATGGTTGTGGGAAATTTAGCTGACACCATCCCAGCTCAGCCCTTCTTAAACCCGCCCATATTGTCAACTGAACCGGCACAGGATGACTCCCAGGCTGACTTCCAGGTCACCAAGTCTAAGCCACGTGTGGCGGTGAAAGTTGCTGTCACCAGGCCACGTGGATCTGGGGCAGCAATGTCATCTGCTGCCCCAAGTAGCCAGGGTGAGGAGGCTGCAGAGGAAGCTGCAGCTCAATCCACCCCAGCTCCGAGTCTCCCAGCCGGGACAGTGTCGGTCCAAGTCCATCACACCGATGTTGGTCCTGCCAACATCACCCTGCAGCCAATGCCTGCACCGAGACCTTTGGTCATTGTGCCTTTGCAAACTTACAGTACCCAGTCCACCTGCGCTTCTGCCCCTACCAACCAGAGCGGCGTAAGCCGCTCAGGATCCGCACCACCTTCCAAGAAGAAGAAGGGTGCCTTTGCACTACAGACTGGGACCCCAGACACGGCTACACACTCTGGCACGTCAAGGAAGCCTAGCTTCAATGACGCCGAACTAGATGCACTTGTGGCCTATGTGTTGGCACATAGCCGTGAAATGGTGGTGACTGCAGGGTGCAAGACTACGCCTGCTCAACGTAGGGCCCACTGGCAGACCATCGGAGACCACATTAGTGCCCTTGGATTTGTGAGGTGCACAGCTGATGATTGCTACAAGCGGTGGAATGACCTGAAACGCAGAGCAAAGAACAAGCTGGATTCCAATCATGCCTCTACTCTGGTGACTGGTGGTGGGTCTCCACCAGAGGACGACCAACTCACTGAAAATGAGTCTGTCGCTGGAACCTTCATCACAGAGGAATAGATCCGAGGCGTGGGAGACCTACCAGATCTTGAAGCATTGTTCGGTGAGTGCCCATGCATGTGTGTGTAATCCATGTGTATGTTGCTTGGGTGATGTGTTCT
Organism: Ambystoma mexicanum; assembly: GCF_040938575.1. NCBI lineage: Eukaryota > Metazoa > Chordata > Amphibia > Caudata > Ambystomatidae > Ambystoma > Ambystoma mexicanum. The sequence continues at coordinate 887,814,529 of NC_090922.1, forward strand.
GATTGAGTGCCAGGTGAGGGTGTGTAGTCATGACTGGTATGGGTCACCCATGTTGTTCCTCCAAACCATTCCCCGGCCTTGGTTTTGGAAATGACAGTATCCCTTCTGACCACAATAGCCAATTTGCACCAGATTACTGCAGTTGCCCATCAACTGTCATCTTGCAACAACATTGTTAAAAATGTTTTCCTGTTCATTCAGCCTGATTGTTTCAATCCTTGCCATTTTTACGATGCATTTTTCTACCCTACTACCACATATGTGACATGCTTCTGTCATAGATTACACTCCACAATGGCCCACATTTATTACCTTGTTATGGAAATGATTTAACCATTCAGGCTGATTGAATAATGGCCTGCACACAATCATTTTTGGGCCCTGTTTGAATGTAGAACATGACTGTTGTCTTCTGTCATGTTAAAGTGACCGACCATTGATGTATCCATCTGCCTACCATCACTGTGTAATTGAACACTGGATGTGTTGCAGCATGTGGCACATGCATATTTTGTCACACTATTTTGCATGTTTCATCTCATCTTCTCCATCTCACATGGATGGGTGACAGCACTCATTCACTACCATATGGCTGTAATTGTCAAATGTACCATGGCAATGCTACGTGACATCTGTGTGATGGCATGTGTCATGTATGTGTATTGGACATGCCACTCACAGGCTAATGTGTGCTGCCAGTGCGATCAAGCATAATGCACATGTGTTGCTTTTCCATCTTGGAGTCCTCAGTGTGTGCTTTTTGCCTCCCCTTCCAACTCATTGACAGTGCATGCATGCCAGAGTTATATTCATGTGGGACATGTCCAATTTATGTACTGGATCTCTGTCTCGTCAGGCCTATGTGTGTGCTATGGTGCTCATGCCTGTTTCCATTTGTTGTCTTTCATGTATTTGCAGGTGATGAGGCACTTGATGCTGTTGAGGAGGAGGGGATGGTGCACACCCAAGGGGGATCTCGGCCACAACCGGGCACCAGTGGAGGACGTGGGGTGGTGGTGGATGAAAACCCAATCCTCCTGCAGACTATACTGTCCACGGGTGTTTCTGGGTACACCTCCAGAGACCTCTATGAATCAGGTGCTGAATCGGACAGTGAGACATATGTGCCATCGCAGGTGAGTGTTTCTGGCAGGGATGCTGTTCTGTCCAACCCACCTGCACCGGGGGTAGACCCCTCTATGGGAATGTCAGTGTTGGAAAGTCCACCTGTGGCGGTTACGGATGCAGGGTCACACTCCACAATATTTGCTCGTGTTCCTGGGCCAGCAGATCAAAGGAGGAATGCAGTCCTGCAGCCTCAGGCAGTGCCAGCACAGCAAGGTGCAGATCGCCTAGCCCCAAACAGGTGTGGTGCCCGTCAACGCGGTGGCTGTGCGCCACCAGGCAATACTGTGTGGGAGAACTACATCTACAGTATTGCAGCAACACAGGGAGCATCGTATGAAATGATGGCTCAGGCAATGGATAGGGTGGCCACTTCCATTCTCCCTCCTGAAAGGCAGGTGGAGCTCCAGCAGCAGGCAACAGACTCCATTTGCCACTCACACAGGGAGAACATGTTGGCATCCAACAGGGACCGACGGGCTGGACTGGAGGCTCTACGCGAAGCCATATCTGTAGAGTCACAGGCCCACAGGGAAGCCCTGAGGTTAGAACACGGGTTCCTCAGAGATACTCTGGGTGAACTTGAGGCTTCCTGGAATTTTAGGTCAGAACAGCAGCTGGAGCAGCTCACACATTCACTCTCAGCTGAGCTCCAGGCAACCCGTGCGGAGATCCGGGGCATCATGCGAGGCTATGCAGGCTGAAATGCAGGCAACCCGTGAGGTGCTGCATGGGGATCTCCGTACCATCATCCTGCAGAACCAAACCTTCCAGACCCGCATGGTTGCTGCCATGGAGGACCATACCAGGGCTTTGCGTGGGCTGCCTCCCACATCACTGCCACCTCCTGGTATAGCAGCATAGGGGGAAGAGAGCAACAGCAGTTCTCCCACTGTAGCATAGCCGTACAGGCCATGAGCCCATGGAGGTATTTTTTCCCAACATCCACGCATGTGGGTGTTGGGATGCACCTTGTACCTCGTGCCTCCTGGGTGGCCTCCCCCCACCCCGGTCCACACATTGCCATTTTTTATTTTTTTATTTTTTTTAATTGTTTTTTTACAGTGTGTTGCTTTGTGTGGCTCCCGTGGACATCCACTGTGTAGTCCAGCTGGACACATGCAGGCTTGTCCTGTCTTTGGGTTAGATGCTTGGTTTCCTGACACACACACCCCTCCTGCTTCCCCTTTCCATGGGCTTGCAAATTTGCCTGACAGCGACACTCTGCAGTTGGAAGGGGTCCATGTGCTGCCTCGGTCAGGTTGTGAAACATGCACTACTTTAATTTTTTCCTGTTTTATATTGCCACGCTTTCTTCCTGTACTGATGTTTTGTGTTGCTGGTAAGTATTTGTTCATGTGTGATGTTTCTTATTGATTGCTGAGAGCATATTGTCTGTGGACTGTTTACATTAGGAACATTGCACTTTGTGACACTTGTGTCATGTGTTGTGCATTCATTTAGTTGCTTTCACATTGCATGCCATGCCATGGTGTGTTGGGTAGCTGAGATGGGGAGGGATTGGGTGACATGGCACTATTTTGATGTGGTATTTTGCAAGGGGGTAATCTTTCCTGCTGCCTGAATGTGTGTCTTTTTGTGACACAGAATTGGGTGTATTTGAGTAGGTAGGGATGCACACAATGTAACACTTCCAGGTGAACAATCTCAGGCTGGTATGGTTGTGACAGTTGACTGTCCCTTTTTCCATCATCATTGATTGTCAGCTGGTATGTGTCAGGGCTTTGCGCACTCCGCAGGGGTGTGATTTTAGGTGAAGTAATTTGCCACAAGCTGGGTACGGGCTGCCTCACCACGTGCCCTTTCACCTCCCATGCGCAGCGGCCGCGCATGTGGTTGGGGATGTGGGGGCACCACCATGTCCACCGGCACGCGCCAGCGAGTTGCCACGTTGTGCAGGACATATGCTGCCAATATGATCCTGCACACTACTGGGGGCGTGTATAGCAGCGTCAAACCAGAGCGGTCAATGGAGCAAATGCTTGACTTGAGCACTCCGAATGTGCGCTCCACTATGCCCCGGGTTGCAATATGGGCTATGTTGTATCTTACCTCGGGTGGTGTGGTGGGGTTCCGAATTGGCGTCATCATGTAGGTACTCAGAGGGTAGGCACTGTTCCCTGGCGAGGTGATAATGGTTCTCATTAGTGAGGTTTTCCCATTTCTCAGTTTCTGATATGTATGCATGTGCAGAAGCATTTATACTCACCAATTAGCCATGTGTCGCCATGCCGCCCAGCTTCCAGGTCCCGGTTTAGAGGTGACATTGTGAAAATGAAACTAGCATGGCTTGACCCTGGATAGTTGCCATATACTGAAGTGATTATTCCCTTGGTATCACATACAACCTGCACGTTGATTGAATGCCAGTGCTTGCGGTTTCGATATATGTGCTCAGTGGCCTTGGGAGGATGTAGAGCCACATGGGTGCAATCAATGGCACCTAGCACTTTGGGGAAGTGTGCCACCCCGTAAAAGTCCTGGACCACGGCCTGCCTTTCTGCAGGTGTTCTGGGCATACATATGTGCCTGTGCACTGAGGGGCGTGTAGTCATGATGGTCAACACCTGGTGTAGGCAGCGTGATTGCGTGGCCTGTGACACACCCCCCCACTATGGCACTTGTCCGCTGGAATGACCCAGTAGCCAAGAAGTGCAGTACATTGAGCACCTTTTCAAAGGGGCTCAGTGCTTGGGAGCACAGGGTGGGTGATGTGAGGTCATCCTCCCACTCCCTGACCAGTTCTAGGATTATGTGTGATGGAAACCTGTACCTCCCATACACCTGGTCATCAGGAATCCCAAAAAGGCTAGTCCTGGGTAAAAAAAATGCGGGGCCTGGCTATCCTCCTCCTCCTGCGGTGTCCCACGACCACTGCTGCGAGGAACAGTATATTCATCGTAGCGTCTGAGCTTGTTTGTTGTTTGCGCACACTTTTATGCTGCATGCGGCGGCTTACGCCTGCTTCCTGCTGGCGTAGGTGTTTCCGGATTAGCGCTTCTTCTTTGGCGCGCGCCTTTGCCCCGTTCGATTCCATGAATACGTGTTGTTGGCACGTGTGTGGGCGTTGCGAGCATTTACCTCCTGTACTTCCCCCGTAACACCCACATTTTCACGTGTTGTTCCCCATTCCGCGTGTTACGCCCCGTGTTCCACCCTCTTTTGTTGTGTGCGCTGCGCTATGTGCACTTTACCTGTGCGCATAGAGCACGCTGTTTAATGACGTGTGGACCCGCGAGCGCCAACCACGATTTTAGCGCACATCCCAGGATTTACACGTGTACTGAATTGCATGAATCGATGAGCGCACCTTTGGCACGCGTGCGCTGCGATTTTCACATTTGCGCTGCGATTTTCCCGCTTGCGCGCCCCTTTTCGGCGCACATTTATTCCATGAATCAGCCCGTATATGTCAGAGACAGAATTTACTGCAACATGTCATGTAATGAGGTGCATACATGCCCTGTGTTTCTTGGGATGCCTGTGTGCCTTGTTGTGATTATGATGTTTGATTCATATTGAGAATTTCCCATAATAATGGATTGCAAAATGAAAAGCAAAAAGAATGAATGGCAAACATCTTCTTGAAAAATATGCCATAATATAAGATCAACAGTATGTCTGTGATTGCGGATAAAAGCAGACCCCCATCTCCAAACACATAAGTAGATGTATGATAGACGAGAACAACCAATGAATAGAAAGTATATAACAAATAATAAGTTGTGATAGGGTGCTCTCCTCTGTGTGGTTTTTCCTTCAAAACACATTTCTTGATATAGTTCTTATACAGTCTTGACCAGAAACACAATGTCATATTTGTAAACTGCTAACATGTGTCTCTATATACATATAATTTATTTTATGTAAGGTGAGACAAAAACATCTTTCCCCATCTGTAAGACTACAGAAATATAGTGCTCTGCTCGTACTCGCGAACACATATCAAGATGGCCATTGAGTTGTCAATAGTGGGCAATAGAAAGAGACATAGGCGTTACTATGGTAATGTACAGAAACACTGTGAACCCAGTCCGAAAGGTGACTGAAGAAAGTAATGGACCGCATGCCATTTTGCTCGGCTTGCAGCCACATAAGTAAGTGCCCCTCCTAGAGTCCCAAGTATCATGGATAAATTAGCGCGAACAGTAGGGTTTCCCAAGCTGATGTTGTGCCGATTTTGTTCGAGTGATCTATTACAATACACAAGTGTTGTTGTCATGTCTTACTTATATGGCTCTCCCATGACAAACAAAGCCTTGTGGGTGTAATGAGATCCATTACGAATGGAGACACTTTCTTGGCTTTATATAACGCAAATGATAACATTATATTCCTGCCAGCAGCAGTTAGTTAACTCTAATATAAAGGAAAAAATGACACTAAAGATGCCAGGTGGCCTGTTGAGAGGGACGCACTTGAGTGTGGGTTTGGATGTATTCGTTTTGATGAATATTTAGCAAATTTGATAGCTTTCCCCCTTTACAACAAGTCAAAATTGGGCACCCCCAGCAGGGGTTGCTACATATGCACACGCATTTACATGCGTTTCTCTTTGTAGTCATCAAGGAGATAAAGGGATCTTGAAAGCCGAAGTGGTGAACAAAAGTCAATGGTCTGAGGCAATATGGCGCACCGTGCATTTGTTTTGGCAACACATGGTTAGTGCCTTAATTAAGTTATATGTGCCTTTGTTTTTAGGCTTATCCCATTAAATGAGGATGACACCGATCCAGGAATATCACTGTTTTTGCATGGAATTGTTATCCATTCAATTAAATTATTTTCCCATTATCTGAGCAACCACCAGGTCAGTGATCGCCTCTACACCAGTTGTCCATTAAATACAACTTTCACAGATGCCATATAACATTCTAAAAAAACTTCTTTTATGTGTATGACATTTTTTAATATAGATCACACAAAAGAAGTGTTAGAATATTGACTAAGGTTCCACAATCAAGTTATTGTTTGTCCTAATGAAGGCCCACTAGAACACCTAATGAGATGATCGCCAGGATGTGTGAATCACTACCGTAAGGGCCGGAACACTCACGTGTTGACTCAAAGTTAGAAGAAACATTCTGTTTTAAAATAGAAAAGCGGTTATTATGTGTACTTTCTTGTAGCCATTGGGTGATACTTTGAACAACCACTGCCAAAGAACAAAAAATGTTATCTAGATTTGGGAGAATGGTGTAACATCAACTCCAACTAGTTTCAAAAATTGTGATTGCCCATGTGCACTCAGAAAAAAACTATGTAATTCTGATTAAAGTACTTTCTCGCATCTGAAGCACATTGAATACTAACCCCACATTACAGGATTACTTCAGAATCAGTTTGGCCTGTTTGTCTTGGGATTTATGAGAAAAATGAAAACATGTTTTTACTTATTTGTGATATGTATGTGCTTTTGGTTATTGACACTATGAATGACGTGAATTGTGTATAATGATACGAAATTAATAAACGTCTATGTATTGGAAAAAGACAAGGAAGGTGATGTGCAAGACTTATTATATTGTTGCACTAAATGTAGAGGAGACACTAGGTCTGGATATCTGCGGGAGGGGTAGCTATCCACTCTTCTTTCCATTAATCTGTTAAATAAACTCGATATCTACAAAAAATATTTACGCCATCAAACTTTATGTTCTCTTTGTGGAAAGATGCCATTCCTGCATCTCGTCAAAAGCACATACAGCTTTATTAACATTCCACCTGGCTTTTTCAATTTGTGGACAAAACAAGTTTGAACATTTCCACATTTGACTTTGAAAACAAAGAAGCAGAGGATTCATTCTAGGAACCCTCCCGTCCCCTGCACACTTTCAAATGTGCGGACTAAGTCCACTACTCAATTTAAAGAATAATATCAGAAAATAATGTAGACTAGATAATTCAATTCTGTACAACAGAATAAAGATTTATAAAGTATATAGTCAATGTTCATTCACAAAAAACACAAGAAAACAATATCAGATAAAGAGGCAAACATTCTTTTGTTGAATCAACAGGTCACAATCAATTTTGAAACAGTGGTAGAATCCAATTCAAGTGGCGACGCGTTTCGAGGAAATTTTCCCCTTCTTCAAAAGGCCAAAATTGAATTCTTAAAGCAAAAGGAAAAGAAGAGACATTTGTATATAATTGCAAATGATGTCTTAGCATTCAAATGTCATCCATAAGATATATATTTGTGTGTCATTAGTTGAACAATCTATGTCATTTTGGAGATTGGATATGCGTAAATTGGTCTGCAGGTACATAAGGATAACAAAAGCGTACCTTGAGTTCCTTATATATACAATTATATATAACATAATGTATACAGGGTCCCTGCCACTAACCCTGTAATAAGAATCTGAATAAGAATAGTCCCTTTTTTAACCACTGCTATCAAATGGCATGTACTGCAATATTCTGCACCCGCTCACATTAAGTGGCAGTTACTTACATGTACTGCATACATATTGGACTTCCTCACACCAACTGCCACTTAACGGAGTTGTAAAAATCATTTGCAACTGCATTTCCCAGCGCAGCTCTAAATACACATATGCCTTTTTTATTTTCAACAAAATGCTCCTACATTTTTCTTTATGTATAAATATATTTTCCAACCTTTGCCATCACATCCCTTATAGTGTATAATGTCAATGTATGTATAAATGTTTCCCCTTTCAATAATTTCCTAATACAAACATGCAGCCCTAAATTCAATATTTTTCCTTACTTATAACAGACTAGTCTTTTTCCACCACTACTACAACATACCATATACTAACAACATACAATGCCTTAACTGCAAAGTTCCACGGTATTACCACTATGCAACAGTTTGCCCTACTCTTTGAAAACACTGCAAGACATTACAAATGCATTTTTCCATGACAAGTGCACGTTCCATATTAAAAGCACCAGGACAAATATTGCCCTGCGGCAAAAAGATACATTTTTCATGCATTTCTGCATCAAGGCAAGCTTTGCTGTACAGCTAATACTATTCTATAGTTGTCCTACTTCAAGCTTTCCTGTGCTGCAGAAATGCACTAAAAAGTCATCCTTTTGACACTATGCCAATGTTTACTCTGTTGCTTATAATATGCCAAACTGCAATGGTCATAGTGCAATCATTCTAACAAGATAGTTAGCACTTCACACATAACACAACTTTATTCACTCTCTTTTCCAATAACTCCTCCTCCTTAATAAATAATCACTGTTACTACTGAAACTACTTCCCCATTACCACACATAGCAGCTAACTTTCTTTTACAATTACAGGAAACAAGGATATTATCAAAGACAGCTACCGAACAAAGAAAACTCTTCATGTCCTTCAAAGTAAGTACATTAATATAGCATGCACATCTCTCTAATTGTAATAGGATACTTTCACTATATATTAGCCTAAAGTTCTGCTTTCTACTGAACAATATTGTATTTCACTCTTAGCCATTCTATTGCAGCATTTGCACTCTTTCTACTCCTATTTCAACATTGCTCTTCATTCAACACACCTCTAATTCCTTATTGCCCAACAACACAACCATCTCTCATGAACGTCTACACCACAATTTCATTTCTTTATTCTTCCATACTACTATCCGCCTCAAGTCCTCAATTCTCAATTCCAGCCCAAAAACTGTCACACTCATTGTATTCCAAATTACTAACAAACATTACCACTTATACACACTCTTCCTCACCCCTTTTCAATTACACCCACACAACCCTCATACCTATAAACTAAATCACACCATTACAGCAACCACTGTTTTCCTCAACGCATCATAATATTCCTACCTATTAAATCAAACCACCACTCCTTTACTCAGTGACAACAGTACTGCTGAACACATTCTCCAATCAATACTTTATTACCCATTCTCTATCACATGAATATACTTATTATATACAATACCACCCTATTTCAATGTCATATTTACGCAAGCAAATCGCACCAATACAGCATATTACTCTTATAACCTTCCCAGCCACACCTATCATCCCATTACACAATCGCACAGCACTCTTTTCATCACTATAATAAAACCGACATACCCATCATTTTTGTACAATAATACATGCATAAACATTCCACAACTGTGAAACACACACTTTTCTTTCTTAACAGACAGAACAGAATGCCTACTAAAAACCAGCTCTGTAGAAAACAAAGAAAATATAGAGCAGATACAAATAAGAATAAGCCATATAGTAACCCGCATCTAAATCAATAGAAAGCATTAAAACAGAACAGCTAGTAACCTCACTCAATGAAAGTAAACCAGCCAGCACTAAATAGTGACCCCCTCTTGCAAAAAATTAAAGTAAAAAAAATGTAGAAATGAAAGCAGACCTGAAAATGAACATAACACTATATCTACCAATGTTAATGTAGCCACAGCAAAACATTCCAGAAAATCAATTTTACAAAAACATTTCCTCCGTAGAGTTCCTAACAATCTAATAGAAAATCTAAAAAGTAATATTCTATGCTTAAAAATGACAGCAGAAAACTGATCCGCGATGCTCTGATTACCAGCACATTTCTACTAAAATTTTAAGTTTTAAAGTTTTTATTAGTATTCTTACAGAGAAGTAGCATTGTATACAGACAAACAACACATATTACATACTCCATATTAGACAGCAACTTCAATAAAATCACATTTAAAAACATGTCTTATGCCATTACATAATATCTTGCCCAACGAGGCCTTTAAAATGTCTACAATCTTCAGATAAAATGACACAATAAAATAAATAAGATTAATGTCATCGCCCAACATGAATGTACACCCTACATTCTCAATATCATTAAAATCCAACATATTATTATAAGACTTTAAAAACTGGTGCCTTCGTTTTTCTAAACTTTCACAAGCAATGACTCAAATAAGTTGCTTCCACATAAACAACAGTAACGCCTTTCTCTGTACACACCAAGCCTAGCACCCATTGTACTAAAGCCAGAGATACATTGAATTTCATCAATAGGTAGGTTTGAAAGATCTTTGCGCTAGGATAAGCTGTAACATACTTAGGTAAATTGGTGCGGGTGGCTCATACCTGACAATAATGACCACTATGAGCTTTGGATGCAAGTGCAATTATATTTTGTTCATAGCTAAATTCACGATCTCTTTTTTAACCATGTGCTAAGTGTCACATTTACAGATATTAGAGAGTATCCAACAGTCCACTTTGCGTAGAGGTTACCTAATTTACCAATTGTACCAACTGACAGAAAGCCTTCTAGACACATTTATGCCTGCATATAAGAAACAGTGATCGTATCATTCTGCAATTTACAGTTTCTTTCATAAAACATAACACATTGACTGTTGAAGACTGACATGATATTTTTCATATTAAATTCCAAATATAAATATTCAACTGATACATTCTGAGGTAATCTCATAGCTTTCCGCAATAGCATTGGTTCTAGGACCACAAGATGTTTCCTATATTTGTGACCCCATATTTCGACATGAAGCAATCATTCTAATGTTTGCAGTATATATATAGTCAGAATGGCAGAGGTTCAATGCCCCACATTTCTACCTATAAAAACACAGAGAACATTGGTTGCTATTTAACAGCTGGATTTGACAGATTTCCAGTGGGAATCCCATCTTAAATTATCATCAATCAGTACTCCCAAATACTTACATGAGTGTACTAATTCAAGACTTTTATTATTCACCTTCCATGCATATTTTTTAGGGGTTTTGTTTTTAGCTGCGAATAACATCACTTTGCTCTTGTCGATGTTAATGGTTAAAACATTAAGAGTGGAATAATTTACAAGTGCATCTAACCTCTTCTGAAGGCCTGTAGGTGTGTAGTCTAGTAATAACAGATCGTCGGCGTATGCCAACCATCCAAACACAACTGATCCAACCTTCACCGGATTGGCTCCAATATTTACAAATACATCTTGTATGTCGGCCAAGTACAGGTTAAAAAGTTGTTTATATTAATTTTAAACAGAATAAAACCACTAACTAAATTAATCAATATAACATTAAAAGTACTTCTAAACATGTTCAATGTCAATATAGATACCCTTTCAAACTTCTGTGAAAGTGAATGGTTTCACACAAGCAGCACAGAGCCATATTTCAATGAGGAGGCTTATAAACATGAACAAATAAACCCAATTGCAATAGACAATAATGGGTGAGACTATGAAGTGGTAGGAGACACCATTATGGCAAAAAAACCCTTACAGAAAAACCATCCCCAACACACTTTCCACCAAATGTTTCTTCTGTCCAAACAAACAGCCCAGTGCACTAAAGGACATGCAACTCAATATGTAACATGCGCCAACAATCCTTCAAATCTTTATGGCAAAAAGTCTCCTACATTCTCCTACAGAAAAGATCCAAAGAACTCCTTCGAGAAAGAGAACACATCCAAAGTAAATATTTTGAAACTGAAGTTGCCTTATAACATTCTGTAACTTTAGAAAACAATAGGGAAAACATTAGGGAAAACCTCACAAACACCAACCTACTTACAAAAAAGAAATAGCAAAGTTTCAAACACATCTGCTGTAATAAAAGCCAAAGTATGTGTCTGTTGTCGCAGAACGTTTTATAAAAAGTATAAATAAATTGGAGATATGGCCTAAAAAATAGAGGACAATGAGGAATCCCAATGGTTCCAATTAGCTTTATATGTAACATCAGAAAATAAATACAAAATAACTGACCCCTCATAAATTTGCATGTACTGCAATGCAAAGCTTGACAATAACCAAATGCCATTGTGGGCTATCACTAATAACTCAGAAATCTTCCCACTTCCAAAAGCTCTCCACCTACTTCATTTGTATGGAAGCCTTACAATCCATACAGTACACTTATTCAAGTTATAATACAACTTCAACCCAAAACTGCTAAATGGCCTCCATCCACATTACTAAAAGGTATTCCTGGCTAAGTAGCATATTTTCCATTAGATCTTAAAGAAAATGTAGAAACTCTAAGAGTATGACGGCCAATAGAACAATCTTTGCTTGTACCAGTTAATGGTGTACCAACAAAAGAGAACATGATTTGGCAACAACTAGTTGACATAAACAAAGTTAGACAAGCCCTACGCTGTCTTAAAGAAACCAATGAATACTACAGAGATATAAACATAGCGAAAAATGTAAGAGAAACCACCCTAGTAATTGAAGATTCACTACAAACTGGCCAATTTGAATGTGTGCATCCTGTTACAGCTGCCAACATTTTAAACCAGTTTACAATTCACCCACTACATTCCAAAGACACCATAGAAGATGCATTAGAAGCATATCAAATGTGTCAAGCCAAAGGATCCCCAATGAGCATATGGGAGAAAAGTGCAGAAGCATGTTCTTTTCCTCTACTCTTTCCCATACGAAAAGGAGGAAGACACGATGAAAGATCCAAATAAATAACTGCCTCAGAATATCATCTTTTTACATATGTATCCTGAAGACCCAAGATTCAGACAAAATGTAAAATACATTTGCCACCTCCTGTTTGAAAGCAAACTAGCACCTCTAGGTTGTGGAGTTGCAAACATCTAAAAAAAACAGGCTCTCATTTCTTAAACATATCTGCTACCCAACTGCTTCAAATGATAAAAGACAAAGATGACGTTGATATAGAAACAAAGAAACAAATACTATACCAAATGTCGATTTGTCTTCCCAGACCAATTTCCACCAAAAGACAAGTGAATAGCTTCATGTCTTCTGTTAGACACAGCATAAAGGGGAAATCCCCTTAAAAACATACAACATTAAAAGAGACAAGGCATCCAAGTACAGCAATGATTACAATGCGATCATTGGCCTTTTGTGAAATGCAAATATAGGCATCCAATACATTGCAGACATTTCCATTGCAGTTGCAAGATATATCACAGCCTATCTCTCTCCAAAGTTGAAAAGACAGAGCTAAAAGTCCTTTGGGATGACATCATCTGACAAAACCCTGTCACAAAAACTGTACAGCTTTGGTATAAAAATGCTGTAACATAGAGAATGCGGGTGCTACGAAGCTGCAGACCATTTTACAGGTGTATCCTTATATGGGAAATCTGAAAACATTGTTTGGCTAAACCTTAGTCCAACATCATCATTAAAAAGGGTACCAAAATCCAACCAAGAGTTAGAAACAATAGCAACAAATGATCCCAAAAGCCAGGACATTGTAAAAAAAACAACGTAATTGGCACATACTATCCAAACTGCAGTACTGTTTTGAAAAACATGTGCCTTTATAACATAGCCTAATACCACTCCTACAAAAACAATGTTATGCCAGATGAGACAACTGGCAAATATTCAGTCTCAACTTGTGAAGGAAGCTGAGTAAAACTTACCAAGCCAAGCCTAATTATTCATATAAGATTATTGTTTATATTTCCACAGCATAGATAACTGTATTACATAGCCCTCCTACACCTTTTCAAACCTTTGAGAAAATAAGAATTATTAGTGGGCCTCATTACAAATCTGACGGTCTGAAAATAAGGGTGTCAGTAGCAACGTACTGGCACCCTTTCTGGGCTGACAGACTATGAGAATGCCTGCAGGGGCTGGTACTCCCAGCAGGTCTGACATGCCGGGAACACCGGACCCTGCATGCATGGTTTTCATGGAAGCACCAGCACCGACTTCTGTGGAATTATTATTAAAGTAATCAGCAAATGCCTACAAGACTTAACAAACATCAACCTTTCAGCTGTTTTAACAGCCCACAGAGGTCTAGCTGCATACAACATAGGAGGTGTAACTTTACACCGACTACTTCTCCTCCCAGTAGAACACCAAAACAAATGTGAACACTACAAATTATCAGCAGAAGCTGCTTCTGAAGTACGCAGAATTTTGAAACAAATGGAAGTCCTCCTGATTGATGTATTAAGTGTATTAAAATGGCAATGCAATCAATGTATTACCAGTAGTAGTCCAAGAAGGAGTGTACACCAGGCAAGAAGTAAAAATGGGTAAGCACAAATCAAACAGCACAATGGAACAGAACTGGTTCATGAGAGCTGACAACTGGCTCATATCGAACAAAATGTTTATGCTGCTAATACAATGGGCCTCATTACGAGGTTGGAGGTAACCTCCAAAACCCTTCCGACTCCACCCTGGTGAATGGAGCAATTACCGGTCCATTCCGAGGTCAGAGGGACCGGTAATTCCCCATTCACCAGGGCCATTCCCCATTCCCATTTGAGCCCCCATAGGGCTCAATGGGATGGGGAATGTGCAAATGATGGTACTGCAAATTATGGCACCGTTATTAGCTCTAGAGTCCCTTTGCGGGTCCCGTCCTTAACGCCTGAAAAAAACAGGCGTTAACGAAGGACCCGCAAAGGAAACTTGAATCCCTTACCGCCCACCTCGTAATGAGGCCCAATGTGTGCAGAGTTAGAAACAGTTGCATTTCAAACTCCAGGTCATCGCCGCCTTCACAAAGCTGACTGGTTAGAATACAGCATGCCCCTATAGCACAACATATGTAAGTTGGACATGACTGGAGCAAAAGAGACCTGCCTGATCCTGGGCTGTCCCTCCCTCATGTGGCACCACATTGCTTCCCACTCCACCCCACAAACTATTTGCAATTAGTATTTTCATCATTGTGAAGATGGTCTTTATTCATCTGCCATTGGCCATCATCCAAAAAGGAAGAAACACCACGAGACACCTCAATCTAGTTGGAAGGGGAATATTCACATGGCACCTGCTGGATGAGAACCCTTGCAAACAATGTTGCGGACATACTTGTGTATTTATTGTTTTTCAGGGACACCAAAACTTACCGTCTGATTGTCTATTTTCAGAGCTCCCCTTCAATCCACATCCTTGTTGAAATCCCTACCAACCAAAGGGTGGTTTGAAACCATATTTGGTGTTATGGAAGTGCCTCCCCGGATAAGGTCAATTTCCCCAGCTGCCACAAGTAAGCGTGGGACTGGCTCACTGACCTTGATTGTATTGTCTGGTGCTGTTCCCAGCGACAGTGGTCTGCTGGAGACGAGCTACCAGTTCAGTGTCCCCCACCCCTGAACGGTGGCATGTTTATCATGTGTTCAATCTGGCCTGCTGTGAAATGTATGTCTATGGGGTCCCTCTGGGGTGAGTTTACCTGTGCTTTGGCCTTCCTTGCACATACGCCTCAGGATTCTGTGTGTTCATATTGAGATGTATGCAAAGTGTCCCCCCTTTTTTCCCTCCAGACTTGGTCCCTGAGGCTGGGTACAGCCTGCAGTGAACCTGTGCCCCTTCCTTGGGTGTTTCACCGCTTCGTCCCCATTATTCCTGCAGTCGGTAGGTGCGCCCTTCTGCCTGGCACTAAATCAGCACCTTAATTGCATAAGTATGATTTCCAACATCATGCTGGCTTTAATTCATCTCAGAATACAAAAAGTCCTAGAAACCGACTACAAAGAACTGTTCGGAGGAACACACATTATTGTTTTCAGAGGCCTCCAACAGTTAACACCAGTAAAAGGTCAACCCATTTTCCAAACATTAGGACAGAAACAATGCCACTTGACAGCATTGGGAGTGTAAATCTCTGGCAAAATCTCTGCTACAGAGAACTAACTCAAAACATGTGTCTGCAGATCTAACCTATGCTAACATTTTAAAAGCGTTAGAACTGGTCTGTGTACTAAAGATGCTAAATCTATCTTATCCATGAGCTGTATCGACAAAATACTTCTGCCCCTGATGTCATGAAACAATCAACTCAACAAAATGTGAAATGCATGTGCTTAATGCCAATGCTGGCAAGCTGTAGCCAATTCAATGATACAATTTTAAAAAGGAAATGCAACCCATAGGGCCTTTCCGCTTCACAGGCAAACTAGAAGTGCATGGCATGACACTCCTTATGTGGCAACAAGCAACAGCACAACTAAATAGCTTAGAAAATGATATTTCTAACACAGTGGATTACAAAAATACCACACAATAGCATGTTTCCTTCTTTTCAAAGACATGTATGTATGCAGAGAACAATTCTCTCCATCTCTTGCACATGCTGTCACTATTCACAAGTCACAAGGTCTAACTCTAGATCACGCACTGATCGACATTGGAAGCACAGTCTGCAAAGAAGGTATGAGTTACGTAGCACTTTCTAGTCTCTGTATACTCAGTGGCCTATTCCTAGTTAACTTTGATGCAAACAAAGTCAATGCTGGCATTCTTTGTATCCTAGAATACAACAGGCTACATGCACTGTACACCCCATCTAGATTAGTAATAAAAACAGAAGCTATACCGGATCTCCCTGCAATACTACCAAAAATCCAAAGAACAACTAATGTCCATCAAATAATACAAGTACAAAACGCTCTAGTCCAAACACAACTGCACATACATCAAAAGACAAGGAGACAAATGTGTCTTGTCAAAAAAGAACTGCAGTCCCATCAAACAATACAGAGGTACAACTCTATGGTCCATTTAAAGTCAGCAACATATCTGGAGTAAATTGCTATGCAAATATTGCAATCAATCATCTCATCCAATTGCCACCAATTGTTCACAACATCTACTTAAATGACTCAGACCAGTTGTGCTTGCAAACGCTCATCCTTCATACAAATGTCACAAATAATCCTGGGAGCACCTACACTGTATCAAGTATAAGGCATGAATTGTAATACTGTGCAGGAATGGTAAAATTCACCATAAATATGCACAAAACTTCAGATGTACTTACTACAAGTACTAGAAAGCAAAAACATCCCTATAAATGAAATCTTCCAGATTTCATACACGTAGAAATATACATGCACTCTCTGCAACCATGTTTCACAAGAGCACATCCCTAATGAACGATTTGTGTATGTATCCATACCAAATTCTGAATGCATTCCATTTCACCAGCTTCTGCAGAATGCAAATCATAGCATATTATATTATTTTTGTAATTCAGAAAATCGCTCCAGCATACAAATGAACTCAATAGCAAATATGTGATACGAATGCTTCTAAGGTACAATGCAGATGGTACCAAAAATAACTGTAAGTTAACTAGCTTTACACATGGCCAAGTATCTCTTGTCAAGAAAACCTTAACAGCAGTAGGCACATTCTACCACTCTAGTGCCACAACCACTTCAGGCCACTACACTGCATGTGTCAAAAAAAGAAGTGGTTGTTTGAATGTAACAACTCTTCTGTTATTCCAAAACATAGGTTACCAGCAAATCTAACAAATTATTACTTAATATTCTTACAACCCACATGTACTCACTAAAGTATATTACAACACACAGAATACGCCAATGGGTTTCTAACTACTCTAAACATACCCTTCATTACAATACACTTCAAATATGCCATCACAGTTATACTTTCCCAATACATCCATAGTACTACAATAGTACTTGTAAAATCCAGGACACCAAACTTGGGCCGAAACATTTACACTTTACAGTTGAGTTGCACCCGAGCAGCACACTCACACAGTCCATCAAAATCACTCATTCACACATACAAACTTACTTGCATACTCATGTATTTTAACTCTTCTGCACGTGCGCGTGCACAAACACACAAACACACATACACAATGCATATTATTCCAATTAAAATAAGCACACATACATATTTCTTTTTCAAACGTACCGTTAAACACGGGAATGCTCTATCAGTCGGCATTCGTATTTTAACACAGAGCTGCCCCATGTGTACACATTCAGACAATAGTCGTACTTCAGAAAAAAACACACAGGCTCCCGGCAGGGAATTCAATTTAGATTAGAAACACAGCAGTATGTGCATTCACAGCTTTTGGAGCTCACGCTGGCCTAACACAGTATATGTTAAACCATCCCACCTATCCGGGAGGCCGCATCAGAAAAGAACAGCATCTTCATTAGAAAACCCTAAGAGCATATCAGAGCATATCAGAGAGTGTGTATTAAGCAGAAGTGCTGCCTCTTTGTACTGCCTGCACCCACCCCAACATGGAGTCCTTCCTGTCATGTGACAGGCGGGAATCAACATTATTTCCATTGTGGGACGACCCACAATAGAAATAATGTATTTATGAAGATTAAACTATTTGTTTTGAAGACCGAAGGCCTGCTAGGCCTGGGGAGGAAAAAAACAGATTCCTGTCAAAACTAACCCAAATCTAACTGCTTGCGAAATGTGGCCCAAAGTAGCCCAACATGAAATCACTCAGCACCTCTGAAATGGAAAGCCCAGCACCCAACTTGCTTCTTACAAAGCTGCTGAATGGAGGAAAACTTGTTGGGGAGCTCCTCATAGGGTAGTACAGCAGAGGCGTTTGGAAAACATATTTTAGTGAGTAGGCAGTTTCATTCTGTGGCATTGCTGGTTGCTATACCAACCAGATATTGTCAGTTCAGTACCCCATTTTCCTATCTCTCGCTTTTGCAACAATGGTTTTGGAAAATGTGTGGCTTGCGCCACAAAGATTTGCCAAAACCAAAAAGAGGTGTCCTGTGGTCCAAGTCCCATAGACATTAGCATGAGAGAGAATGACATTTGACATTGTGCTCTGTTGCTCACTTCTCACTTCACTTGTCTGAAGGCAATAGGTGCTTAGTGTGCTCCTGTGAACAAATGTTTACTCAGGTTTTTTTGTTCGCTCTGTGAACCTTTCATGTTTCTTAATTGTTACAGTTCATGCCATGCCTAGATTTGAAGGGACGCCCTTATATTTTGTAACTTGAAGTGAAAGCCAGGGCTATTAGAAAAGGGTGATTTTCAAAGCGTTTTTCAGTGGGATTTTCACATTGAAAAAGGATTTTGTAAATCAGGCCTAGTGTGTTTTGGCGCTATGAAAAAACTCTTTATTAAGCCCCTTTTTTCCACATGAAAGTTGTACCCAATTTCTCCATATGTGACATGTCTTTTCTGATGTGGCCAAACGTTCATTTTGGCAAATTTAGTGAACCTTCATGAGCGAGTGCACAAGTTAGTTTTCCTATATCAAGATATATGAAGCCTAATCAACGATACGGCTAATAAGATGTACATCACTACCCTGTGCCTGGATATCCAGGCGTATGGGGAAGCTACATCTCTTTGGTGTAGTTCAGCAGATGACAGAAGAGGTCCACCCATCTTAACGAAGAACAACAATCAAGCACGGCATTGATGAGAACTGTGTGGACATCCCAGCGGACCCTTGAGTATATCGCTGGCAAATATACAGACAGATTCAGGAAGAACGTGAACATGTGGCGGAGGAGGAGGAAAACAGAGAAAAATAAATGTGAAGCCAGTGTAAGCTTTTGAATTGGGGAGCCAGCTGCGTCACCGTCCTTTGATAAACAATAGAAGCGGAAAAGGGGACATCGAAAATGAGGATCTCAGCCTTGGGCATGCATTTTCTTTTTACACTCCCCCGCCTGTGTGTGTGCCTAGGACTCCAGGTGGTGTGTTATTATCCTCCACACAAAACAGAGCCTCTGAGTAGATCTGTATTTGCAGAACACCCTTGACAATACAAAAAATCTATTGTTGGCCAACAGCTTTCTTGTTGCTTTTGTTGTTTCCTTGTTTGATTGCAGAGTGTAACAGCTGGATCTTCACAAATGAAAACAAATGTTCATTTGCACTTTTAAATCTTCAAGTGAAAGGAATGCACTCATGCTTTCCGAAGCTGGAGTTCTTGCCATCTAGTATTCCAGACTAATACTATGAAAGGCCCATGCTGCACGTTTCCTTTTTCTCACAAAATGGCAGTTTTTATAATGATGTGGTGAAATGATGCCAGAGTAAAACACATAAGGTCATCCTGTCATCTTTGAGTATATCCGTGTACTTGGCATGCACAGGGGCGGAAAAAGCGTTTTATCCCAAAAGCGTCATGATGTTGAGTGAACTCTTAAGGCAGACTGGAACCAACGGGGGCCAGATTATCCAAACGTTGCTCTTGAGCAAACAAACTGGAGACATTTATTTTAGGGTTAATTCTGCTGCTTATATAATACAGAATGGAGCAAAGAGATTTAGACCCAATCCTGATTATCTCGAATATTTTCACCAGGGCAAAGAAATGAAGCAGACCGATTTATTGACTCTCTTTGCTGCATGACAAGAAAATACATTTAGTAAACACATGTATTTGTATTGTTATGCTATTCAGCAAACAAAGTAAAAAATAAATCTGCCTCATTTTTTCTCTTCTACATATTTTCATCATTTGGATTGTGACAAAACGTGAATGCCCCGTTGTATCTAAGAATTTGCTCAAGTTTTACCACTGGTGTAAATGTTAGATAATCTGCAATCCTGCTGCTGGTATACAAAAACGAATCTGGTCGGTGCAGATTAAGACCATCAACCCCATATTTACAAAGACCAACACACAAATTCGACTGTCACCCTGAGCAATTTACCACCAGCATGTGCGACATTCTTATGAGCAGTTCAAAAATACAAGTGAACAAAATACCAGGAGAATGCAATTTCATAAAACAAGCTTATTTTGCACCAATCCGCTCAGTTAATTTCACCTGGCAACCTGTGATGCTGTGCATGGTCTCAGAGGTCAAATCTTGAGTGTACGGAAAAGAAAACCGGTCTCCGACTGTGAGCCTATAGAAAAATAATCAATCTATGATAAAATAAGTAATATGGAAAAATTAATTCACACACAAATGGGCCTCATTATGGGCTTAGTAGTATGCCGCCAGTAAATCCGGTGGGATACACCAAATAGTGATACGGTTACTGGCACTTGGAATGCCAGAATTACTGGCATATTCTACGTGCCAGCAACAGTGGTAATTCCCCATTCCATCGAGTACCATAGGACTCCATGGGGGTAATTGCTGGTGGCGGTAATATTGCCATTTTTTGGGAGTTGGGTGCCGGAATTTCCGGCAGCTCGGAGCTGCAGGTAAATCCGGCCACCCCACTCCCAAACTTGTAGTTTGGCGGTCCGAGGAAAGTGTCAGTAAAAGAATTACCATCACTTTTTTCCCTGCAGCCCCAAACTTGTAATGAGGCCCATAATTTTACGGGTTTGGAAATACTAACGTGATATGATAGGTTATTTATAACGTGCTTAATATCCAGATATTTCTAAGCTTACTCCGTGTCATCTTGCTTCCAAGGCAAGCACGTTGCTGCTGAGCTATCCTCCTGAGACTAACGTGGGGTTGACTGATGGTAATACTCTATTATTGAAGAAGCAGAAGAAGCCTTTTCTACTTTCATTGTTAGAGAACAGCAGATATATGTTAACAACCAAAGGAATAGTACTAGAACCAATTTTTGAAATGGATTAAGGGCCTGATTCACAGAAGTGTTTCATAATGACGCAATCCCATAGGAAAATCCTCTGTGAATCAGATTAATGGAATTTATTGCGCAGAAAATAGGCTACTTGCACCCAATCTGCACGCGCAACTCTGTTTGTTAAGTCATGGAATCAAATGTGCTGCACTTTTCCTGGACTTGCATGGATATTTGTGCTGGCCTGGCACGCATGTGTGAGCCGTCGAGGGCCTTGATCGAGACTCCGAGCAGATGGTGGGCATGGCCTGCGCAGAGGGCTGGGAAGAGGGCAGAACACTTGAAATGGGGAATAACTTGCGAAGAAGTGGGCGTTCCGAGGGACAGCATGCAGGCTGTAAGGTAGCTGGCAGTTTCCTGCTTTGCATGCGAATACGGGCACTTTGCATCAACAATTCCATGAATACACGTTGCATGCAGATTTTCTTAATCACACAGGCTTGTGCAGTGGCCTTTTTGGTGTGCTCCCTTGTGTGATTTCTGCACGTAATTCCATGAACCGGCCTCTTAGGGGGTCATTACAACATTGGAGGTAGCCATGCCGCTATTTGTAGCATGGCTACCCCCATTCCGGGTAACTGATCCGGGCTCCTGGAATGGGGAAATACCGGGCCATTCTGACCTTGGAGGGTCCGGTATTTCCCCATTCCAGGAACCCATCCCCATTTGAGCCCCCATAGGGCTCAATGGGAATGGGGAGCATGCTAACAACGGGCCCGTTGTTAGCTGTCACGTCTCGGCTAAATTGGAAACTGCCTTGGCGATTGTCTGAGCGCTATCCGGCACGTAAAACTCCTTGAAACTACAACTCCCACAACTCTTGCTATTTTAGCCACGTGACATACACGCATGACGTTGCTGTGTTTTCATTCGTTGGGAACTACATTTAACTCCCATCTATCCGGAGATCGAGTGCTCCTAAACTGCTGTTAGTTACGAGCTCTGTTCCCGGATACCCGTTTGAATCCTTGACTACCTGGCGCGTGAATCAAGTTATTGTCTTTGCCTTGTCCTTGTCTGCCTCCCGACGCCTGCCTCCTTCGATTGTTCCCCTTGGATTATATGAACCCGGCTTACCCATTATTGACCTCCCACTTCTAAATCCTTAAGTTTTGGTGACCCGATAACCCGAACATTTCCGTAAAGGAAATAGCGTGAGGTGAACACTAGCTTCCCTGATCTTTTCATTTCTTTCCTTGCCCACTCCTGTTGCTTTGAACCTTTTTGGGATGCTCTGCTGTTTACACTTTGGATTGCTTCGAACTTTTTTGGGACGCTCTGCTGTTTACACTTTGGATTGCTTCGAACCTTTTTGGGATGCTCTGCTGTTTACACTTTGGATTGCTTTGAACCTTTTTTGGGACGCTCTGCTGTTTACACTTTGGATTGCTTTGAATCTTTTTGGGACGTGCTGCTGCATTGACACTGGATTACTTTGAACATTTCTTGGAACGCCCTGCTGCTTTCACCGTGGTGTTCCTAGGATACTGGCACACCTTCCCTTCACCCCTTCATCCTCTTTGTTTCTGCATTTCGATACTAGTAGGTTACTGGTATTTAGTTCCTACGGAGCAGGTAAGAGTGGGTAATTGTGGGCGGTGTTGGCTGTTTATTCTCCGGCACAACTTGGCTGCATTTCCTGAACAACTGTATTGTTCTTTGTCCCTCTAGCTCTGACGATTCTGCTCCGGCCTTTTCGCTCAAGCCCCCGGCCTGCCAGGTGTATTGATCCCTGTAGGCTGAGCTCTTGGGAGGGAAGTCTTTGGCACATCACCATAAAGACCCAAGGTTCCCTGAGTGAAAGGAGCGTCCCTAGGGGAAGGATTATCTGCAACGACCAGAAAACAACCTCTGAGTTGTGACAGATTTAGGAGCCTTACAATAACGCCTATTGGTTATGGAGGCTGCATCAGACCCGATGGCAGCTCTCATGCAGGCTTTTTCTGCCTTGCGTACCGATATGGCATCCGCCCATGTGACCTTACATCAACGCATGGATGTATTACAGAGCTTCGTGCAGCCATTACCCCATGACGAGGAATTCGGTGATGCCGCTGCAGCAACACCTCCTCCTGTATCCCCCCCAGCTCCGGTTGTCCTTCCTGAGCCCTTTCCTTTGGCCCCACCTGAACGCTTTTTGGGGGAACCCAAGGCGTATCGGGCTTTCGTGAATCAATGTCGCCTTCACTTTCTTTGTCGTCCCTTGGCATTCCCAGACGCTACCACTAAGGTGGCCTTCGTTCTCTCCTATCTAGGTGGCACTGCCGCAGCATGGGCTAATCCTTTGCTGGAAGCTAATGATACGGCTCTTTATGATTTCGATATGCTGATTCAATCCATGAACAGCGTTTTTGATATGCGATATAAAGCACAAACCTCGGATTTGGAATTTTTGGCTATTAATCAAGGCAAGACGGATCTCTTGACCTACCTGGCTCGTTTCAACCAGTTGGCGGCTGAGACCACGTGGCCAGAACAGAAGAAAGCGGCTGTTTTCTACAAAGGTTTGTCGGATGATCTAAAAGATGCCTTATCAGTGGTGCCCGCCCTTCCACCTGGTTTTCCCGAGTTACTCGACCTGGTTCTTCAAGTTGATGCTCGGATTCGGCAAAGACGGGGCGAACGTCGGTATCCTGATATTCGTACCTCTTCCCGATCAGATGGCACTACTCCTGTTTCTCAAGGCGAAGCCGAACCCATGCAAATTGGGGCCGTCAGGGGTCCATTGTCCAAGGCTGAACGAGAGAAACGGGTACTGAATAACCTATGTTTCTATTGTGGCCAGTCAGGACACTATATTCGGTTATGTCCTAAAAGACCCGCCAAACCGGCGGGAAACGCCAGGACTCGTCCGTAAACCGGGCCTTTAGGATGAGTCAAATGTACCCGGGCTCGGATGAGTGTTTTTCGTCTTCACATGTGTATCTTGCTATGTGTTTCAAGGACCCTGGCATCAAATCTTTTTCCAAGCCTGTAATGATAGACTCAGGGGCTAGTGGGAATTATATGGATTCTAGGTTGGCCGAACATTACGGACTACCCATAATTCCCAAAATACGACCTGAGGACATACATGCTGTAGACGGTTCCCGTTTGATATCCGGACAAGTTACGGAGCAAACGACTTCACTACAAATGTCCACCTTACAAGGTCATTCAGAATCTATCACATTTGACCTTATTACGGCCCCCCAGTTCGGTATAGTTCTGGGTCTATCTTGGCTGCAAACACCTGTAATCGATTGGGTTGAACAAACCGTGCGGTTCTCTTCCTCTTTTTGCATACAGAAATGCCTTGGGTCTCACGAGGCAGCAGTCTTCTCTCCTTGCCTGGCCCTGGTGACTAGTGTTCTTTCCATCAGTGCCTTATCCTCTACCCCGGTCCCTGTACTTCCATTGGAATACCGAGAGTACTCGGATGTGTTCGATAAAGGCTTGTCAGAAAAACTGCCTCCACACAGAGACTATGACTGCCCCATTGATCTCATACCTGGGGCAGTCATTCCACATGGTCGTATCTACTCACTTACTCAAAAGGAAGAAGAACACCTGCGAGACTATGTGGACAATGCTTTGCGATTGGGACACATACGTCCATCCCGTTCACCAGCGGCCTCCCCGATATTCTTCGTACCTAAGAAGGAAGGGGATTTACGCCCATGTGTGGATTATCGTGCCCTCAATAATGTCACGATAAAAAACCAGTATCCACTGCCACTTATCACGGAGCTCCTTGATAAAATGACCTCCTCTACCGTCTTCACCAAGTTGGACTTACGGGGAGCATACAACTTGGTGAGGATACGTAAGGGGGATGAATGGAAAACCGCATTCAAGACGAAATTCGGGCTTTATGAGTATTGTGTAATGCCCTTGGGGCTTTGCAATGCCCCAGCGACGTTCCAACACTTTGTTAATGATATTTTCAGGGACTTGTTGGATTGTTACGTCGTAATATATTTGGACGACATCCTGATATATTCAGAATCCTTA
Organism: Ambystoma mexicanum; assembly: GCF_040938575.1. NCBI lineage: Eukaryota > Metazoa > Chordata > Amphibia > Caudata > Ambystomatidae > Ambystoma > Ambystoma mexicanum. Next base: position 887,839,976 of record NC_090922.1, read on the forward strand.
TCTCAGCACATACAACATGTACGCTCTGTCCTACTACGTCTAAGAGAGCACTCCCTCTTTGCAAAACTGGAGAAGTGTGTGTTCCATGCATCGCCTGGGCTTTCAAATATCTCAAAAGGGAGTGCTTATGTGCACCTCCAAGGTCCGGGCAGTACTGGATTGGCCTGTCCCGACTTCAGTAAAAGCCCTCCAATCATTCTTGGGTTTTTCTAACTTCTACAGACTCTTCATCGCTTCATTTTCCGAAATAGTTGCGCCACTAACTCGGTTGACTAGTCCGAACGTCCCTTTCCTTTGGGATGAACAAGCGCAATCTGCATTTCACAAATTGAAGGAGGCTTTTACCACCGCTCCCGTCTTGCAGCACCCTAATCCGGCCCTTCCATTTATCATGGAAGCCGATGCCTCTGCAATTGCCGTGGGGGCCATCCTGTCGCAAATTTGTCCAGCTACCCATCAACTACATCCGGTGGCTTTCCATTCTCGGAAACTTACGCCAGCCGAACGTAATTATACGATCATGGAGAGAGAATTACTGGCGATTAAGGTGGCATTTAATGAGTGGAGACATCATCTATTAGGTGCTAAGCATCCCATTACTGTGTATACGGATCATCGGAATCTCCAAGCATTGTCCCATGTGAAATGCACCAATGCTAGGCAAATACGGTGGCATTTGTTTTTTACCATGTTTGATTTCACGGTGACATATCGCCCCGGTCCGTTACATGGAAAGGCGGACGCATTGTCACGTATTGGTACAGATATGGAAACTATGAAACAGTCAACCCCAGTATTGTCCTCAGGGACTGTAGTGTGTGTTTGTTCGGTTTCTCCGTCCATCCTAGATGGGTTAAGAAGATGGGCTAAGGATCATGCTCCTATTCTTAAGGAGTTGGACGCCGAACTCATCACATGTCTTCCATATGTCAAAGGCTTACTATACCTGCCTGATAATCAAACTCGGCGAAAAGCTCTCGAATGGTCCCATGATCTCCCGTTGGCAGCTCACCCTGGTCGGGCTAAAACCTATGATCTTCTCCACCGATGGTGCTGGTGGCCTGGTATGAAGAAGGACACCGAACAATATGTCTCCAAGTGTGCCCTATGTACACAGTGCAAAAGACAACCGGGCAAACCCGTAGGTCTTCTAATGAGCATGCCATTACCCCCATATCCGTGGCATACGGTCACCCTTGATTTTGTGGTGGAACTCCCTTGTATCGGGGGCATGTCCACCATTCTTGTGGTTGTGGATGTTTTCACCAAAATGGCACGATTTATACCGTGCTCGGGAATACCTACTGCTTCTATGTTAGCGAGTCTGTTTTTTGACCATGTGGTACGTTTTTTTGGACTTCCTACGGTTCTGATTTCTGACCGGGGGTCTCAATTTACCTCGCGCTTTTGGCGCTCCCTTACTTCCTCTTTGGGTATCGATGCCCGCTTGTCCTCGGCTTACCATCCTCAGACGGATGGCCAGACTGAACGTACCAATGCCACTATGGAACAGTTTCTTCGCTGTCTGTGTCTGCAACATCAGTCTAACTGGTTCTCGCTACTAGGTGCAGCAGAATTTGCCTATAATAATTCTATACATTCATCAATTGGCTGCTCTCCATTTTATGCTTTGTATGGTCTGCACCCAAGGACTCTGCCGCTTTACTTGCCTTCTTTAAAGCAGTTTCCCGCAGCTAATGCCGTGAAAGATTCCTTACTTGCCATCCGTAAATCAGTGTTATCCCATTTACAAACTGCGCAACGTCGTACCAAAATGCAGGCTGACAAGCGACATGCACCGGCTCCTTCGTATTCTTGTGGTGACCGTGTATGGCTCTCTTCAAAACATCTGGCCATTAAAGGTAAAAGGAAACTGTTGCCATGTTACCTGGGTCCTTATACGATTCTACGGTGCCTTAACCCTGTCACTGTTTGTCTAGAGATTCCATCTCATTGGCGGGTGCACCCGGTATTCCATGTCTCCTTGCTTCGCCCTTTTGTACCAGGCACACGGTTACCTGCTGTCCCCACCCCAGTTAACGTCCATGGGGAGGACGAGTATGAGGTGCGTGCCATCATGGACACTCGCCTATTTCGTGGGGTTCGGTCTTACCTGATTGATTGGAAGGGGTATGGTCCGGAGGACAGGTCCTGGGAACCGGCCTCTAATTTGAACGCACCCCGTTTGTTACGTGCCTTTTGGTCTCAATGCTTGCGAAGACTCAGGAGAGCGCGCTCTTTGTGGAGGGGTACTGTCACGTCTCGGCTAAATTGGAAACTGCCTTGGCGATTGTCTGAGCGCTATCCGGCACGTAAAACTCCTTGAAACTACAACTCCCACAACTCTTGCTATTTTAGCCACGTGACATACACGCATGACGTTGCTGTGTTTTCATTCATTGGGAACTACATTTAACTCCCATATATCCGGAGATCGAGTGCTCCTAAACTGCTGTTAGTTACGAGCTCTGTTCCCGGATACCCGTTTGAATCCTTGACTACCTGGCGCGTGAATCAAGCTATTGTCTTTGCCTTGTCCTTGTCTGCCTCCCGACGCCTGCCTCCTTCGATTGTTCCCCTTGGATTATATGAACCCGGCTTACCCATTATTGACCTCCCACTTCTAAATCCTTAAGTTTTGGTGACCCCATAACCCGAACATTTCCGTAAGGGAAATAACGTGAGGTGAACGCTAGCTTCCCTGATCTTTTCATTTCTTTCCTTGCCCACTCCTGTTGCTTTGAACCTTTTTGGGACGCTCTGCTGTTTACACTTTGGATTGCTTCGAACTTTTTTGGGACGCTCTGCTGTTTACACTTTGGATTGCTTCGAACCTTTTTGGGACGCTCTGCTGTTTACACTTTGGATTGCTTTGAACCTTTTTTGGGACGCTCTGCTGTTTACACTTTGGATTGCTTTGAATCTTTTTGGGACGTGCTGCTGCATTGACACTGGATTACTTTGAACATTTCTTGGAACGCCCTGCTGCTTTCACCGTGGTGTTCCTAGGATACTGGCACACCTTCCCTTCACCCCTTCATCCTCTTTGTTTCTGCATTTCGATACTAGTAGGTTACTGGTATTTAGTTCCTACGGAGCAGGTAAGAGTGGGTAATTGTGGGCGGTGTTGGCTGTTTATTCTCCGGCACAACTTGGCTGCATTTCCTGAACAACTGTATTGTTCTTTGTCCCTCTAGCTCTGACGATTCTGCTCCGGCCTTTTCGCTCAAGCCCCCGGCCTGCCAGGTGTATTGATCCCTGTAGGCTGAGCTCTTGGGAGGGAAGTCTTTAGCACATCACCATAAAGACCCAAGGTTCCCTGAGTGAAAGGAGCTTCCCTAGGGGAAGGATTATCTGCAACGACCAGAAAACAACCTCTGAGTTGTGACATTAGCATGCTGGTCTGCTCGCGGGAACCTGCTCAGGATGCCTGGTAAAACCAGACGTCCTGAGCGGGTCCCGGGAGCATACCTCGTAATAGGGCGGTAAGGGGTTAACAGCTCTGGCACCTTTACCGTCGCCGTTAATCCCTTACCGCCCTCCTCATAATGAGGCCCTTAGTCTTTAAAACCTTTGCACCGAATCCCACAGGCAAGGTTGGCAGTGTAAACTGTGTCATGTAATGTTATATCATATTATGCCATTTATTCTTCGTACAGTGAGTATGCAGCCCCTATGAATGTTGGTGCTACAAACAGATCATTACCATATGTCCTTGCCAACATAATGTTATCTAAAACAAAGAAACAGGCAGGCAGGGAATGTATCAAAAGGTGTATGCATTCTAAAACAATATGGATGCATTTGGAATAGCTCCTATATTTACAGACCAAACACATTATGAAAATTCTACATGCTGTAAATACGGCCCGCTTGTGGGTAAAACAACTAATAGAAATGGAGTCCTTATCCCACCATTGTACATACACCCACAGGGTGGGGTGTATAATGATTGTTTGCCCCACTCCAGGGAAATGAGCATGACAAGGAATTTCTGAAATGAGGTGGTGGTTCATATAGAAAAAAGGGTGCCTCCTTATTTCCAAATAAACTTTCTGCCATGTATTGTTTAAATTGTGCATACTCGAACCATCTCCTAGGCTGATAATTTTATGCACTCTGTGTGCTTGTTGATGGTTTTGCTTATTGTTATCTTGTACTTACCAGCTTGTCTGTTCTGTTTTGCAGCTACTCTGGGGACTGTGGTGGGTATTGTTTCCTCCACACTTTTGAGGTGCTCTTGGAGATTGGGGAGTGCTTTCTCTTTGCGCACTCTGTTCTCTTTAGGGAAGGTCTGTAAGGGTCAGTGTCCCGACAGCACACATCTCCTGACACCTACCGCCTATAGTTAAAAGAACATTCCAATAATAATCTATTCAGTTGCGCAAAGTATATTTGCCATCTCAAACAAAGGGAAGCGTGACTTTTGTAGGTTATAAGAGCACATCACAGTATGTCACAGAGGAGCAGCATCTGGACATGTTATTGCTGTGGGGCACTGGAGAGTCTTGCCTGCTGACAGTGCATACCACTTGATGTTCTGCCCACAAACCACTCTCATTCTGATAAGCAGTGCCATTAATCTGACCCTCTCTTTAAAGTGATTGTGTTGAGGCCATGGGCCAGGAGTCGGGCTGTGACTTCACCCTATTGTATCCTGCGGTGTGAAGTCATAGGTCCACTCTCAACAATGGTTTCTCTCAACCTGTAGCTCTACAGAGGTTTTACCCTCAACTCCTGTCTTCCCTCATTATTGATACTACTGGATGGGGCTGTTGGGAATAGGTTAACACTGTTTGTTTTGTGGGTTTTTTGCATGTAGTGACTTAACATGAAATTCATTATGAACAAATAAGTAAATAAGTGAATAAATTAGTACTGTGCACATTGACCATTGAGGTATTCAGTTAGCATAGAGCAGGACAGTCCTGTGTCACAATGTCGGCAACAGATTTTTGGTTAATTTCGGAATTGTTGCCGACGCACATCTGCCGATCTGCCTACACCCATAGCTTTCCCAGAAGTGCCCAGATATGGTGAAGCAGCGACATGGGATTCAGATGTTATGGCACAGTTATTCTTATAAAGTAAATACAAATAATAAGGAAGGAGTAGGAGGTCTAAGGAGTGGAAAAAAGTAGTAAAAAGGTATAACAAGAAATTCAAAGGAGCATTGAAAGAAGGAGGGAGTAACTGTGTGAGAAGATGCAAGGTGGAGCAACAAAAAAGAAAAACGAAAAGAGGCTTTGAGGGGGAAATGGTGTACAGTGGTAAAAAGAAGAAAGGAAGGTGAAAGTGATGTAAAGCAGTAGTAAGAGGGGGAGAATGAGTGTGAAAGTGAAAAAGGCAATGCAGAGGGTAAGGTGTGAGAATGTGCAGTAGAGGAGTAAGAATTAGTAAGAAATTGCAGAAGGGAATACCAAGGAAGGAAGAATGTGTGATGGTGGGGTGACAAAGTGAAAAAAGGAACAAGGAAATAAAACAATATGAAGTAGTAAGAAAATGAAAAAAACAGAATGTGGTAAGAAGGTGTGAAAGGGTAAGAAACGGAACAGTACAGAGAAAGTAAAAAGACATACATAAGAAGTAGGAACGTGGAAGGGTGTAAAAAAAGCATTATGAAAGTGATTAAAAGCATCATGAGGGAGCAATTGTGTGAATGAGTAAGGAAGTGAACACAGGAATAAAGAGGAAGTAAGACAGAGCGTAAACGGAAGAACAGTGAAAAGCGGAGTTAAGTGGTAGTCAGAAGGTGTGAAGAAGAAGTGAGAAACTGAAACAAATGAGTACAGATGGAGTATGAAAGTGTGAGGAAGGAGCAAGAAATTGAATTGAAAGATGTAGTAGGGAGGAAGTAAGAAGATGTGAAAAAGAGATAGGAAAGTTAAAAACCGAGCAAATAGGAAGTAAGAAATAGCAAATGAGTAAGAAAGTGCAAAACATATTACAAAGGAAGTAGAAATGGATGAAATATAGTCAGACAGTGAATGACAGAGTAAATAACAAGTGAGGGGTGTTAGGGAGAATTATCATAAATGTGCTAATTCCCTTCACCTTAAAGACCCCCAGCAACTTAGCTGGATTTTGAGGACTTGATATTTTACCTGGAAAGAGTGTGAGCCTTTTTTCCCCACTCTTTCAAGTGTTTTGATGTGTGTTTTACACTTGTGTTCTTTGAATATGGGGTTTTAGATAACTCCATAGGCATCATCTGTTCATGTGTGTTACACAGCACCCTCAGTGCAGTGACACAGGGATGTCTTTTGGACTTCCCAAAGGTTAAAATATCTTCTCTGGGATAAACTACTGTTTCCCAGAGAATGTAAAGTGAAATTGACTTTACTAGTCTTTCCAAATTCATAGACCCAATTCACACCATCTTACAATGGAGCGCTGGAGGGGTTACATAGTATCCCCTGTGTCTAAATACTCATGTAGCAGTCAAATGATACCCTTTCCTATTGAAAAGGCTGGTGGCAGTGGTTTTACAACAAACTACAATGATTTTTCACGACCACGAACACCGGGAGCCATGTTTTTCAAGATGGCGCCTTAAGCCCCTTCGTTTAAACAGGTCCCAGTCTTCTTTTTTGCTGTTTCTTTTTGGAAAGGTCCTTCTAGAGTTTGTCTCTGCACGCCAAACCAGGTTTGGTTCCTTTGTTCGTGTGCCTTTGGCGGGCTTCAGGAGTGAAGACTGCCTCTGGCGTCGGATTGTCTGGGGTGGGCAGGAAGTGAGAGAGATGCCATGATTGGCTGGCTGACTGTCAGGCAAGGACAACCACTCTGCTGCGTGAGTGTCAGCTACACTGGAATTAAAGGGAGAAAACTGTATAAAAGGTGAGTCTCTTGGACTGGAAAGCAGAGTCGACCACTGGAACGAAAGAACCGAAGAAGAGCTGGCAGAGGATGGCTGCTGCAACTCCTGGACCAATGGTTTGCCCGGTGAAGCACTGCTGTAGGCCCGAATTGCCAAGTTCATCTCGACAGAGAAGCCCCTTGAAGGACGACTTCTTCCTTTGAGTTGGCGGGACCAATCAACTCAAAATCCACCTGCATACCATTCTCAAGGCTGGTTAGGATTAACCAGGGAGAGGGACACCAGCTTGTGTGCTTGAATCTACAGCTACTAGAACTGAAGTGACTCCATCTTGTTTGTTTTTTCAACGATCCCGTGCAGTTCAGGAGTTCCCCAACGTCCTCCCTCTTGTCCCCTTGACTGAGGCTCAGGAACAGTGAGATCTGCAGGAACTGCCAGGAACCAACGACTTCAGCTGCATGTGTTTCTTCATACTAAGGTACTGTGCCAACCCGATTGAGAGAACGCCACTCTTGCAGTGAAAGTTTGTGAAACTTTCCCAACTTGCAGGCCTAATCAGCTTGTGACACAACATATGATTCTTTTTTGCCTAAACTACTTCTGAGACTTTTGCAAAGACTTTACCGTTTGATAGCAGAACTGCTCTTTCCTATCCAGCACACTAGCCCATTGACTTTGACCTAGGCCTATTGACTTGAATTGAACTCTTCTGGTGAACTGAAACTATTTGCAGTGTCTAACACGTATATGTGATCTAATCTACTTACCATGTCCTTTTTGCCCACTTCTAAGTAACTGAACTGATATTTTGCTTCTACTTCAGGGGAGCTTAAACTGTCTCAAAATCTTAGAGTTTTGTATTGAAGTGTATTTGGTAAATAATATTAAGTTGCCTCCTTTTAGTGAAATGTTTTCTAAATGATTGTGTAATAAATTAATAAGTGTTTTACCAAGAAACCTTGAGTATAAGTGTCTACTTGAACCACTGTGATTGACCTCTGTGTAACCTCTTGCACTGCTCACATTCACTCTTGAAATAAGCCTGGCTGCTTAGCTCGCTACCAAAACTGTGTGGTACAGACTTATACCAAAGGTTTGTTTCACTTGCACTAGTAGTCCTAATTGTATGTGGTGGTCCCAGAGGGTACTGCATGCAATTTTGCCTAACAAGGGTGAGGGGAAAAGGAATAACAAAGTGACACAGAGTACAGGGAGTATAAGGTGTCAAGGATTAAGAAAGTGAAAAAGGAGTTCAAAGTAAATAAGAATCAGTGAACAAGAAAGTTAAGGAATGAGCAAAGTGGCTTTGAGAAAGAGGGAAGGAGTAAGAAAATGAAAAGAGTAAAGTGGAAGACATATGGAGAAAAAAGTGAGAATACACCATTCTTCTGCGATGGAGGCCCAGGTCGCAGACAGAAAAAGCAAAATCAAGTTCAAAGAACTTTACCCAAGCGAAATAGGTAAGATTGTCGTATACGAAGAGCTTTTATTTGGTGCAAAGGGTCACAGAACCCCTTATTCAGCCAAAAATTAACTATGAGACACAATTGCCCAAAAAGCCAATGATGTGACCAATACCGTGCATACAGTAGCTGGCATGAAGAAACGTTCATATGATCCCAGACTCATCGCTCAAGAAAAGTATCTACAGGCATAAGACCATTTTAAAGACACCAGTCAGGGTTCACCATACAAGGCCAATTGCACATTAACAACGTTGAAGGTTCTTGCTAGCATGGACTCTGCAAGCCTTGAGCATACTGTATGCCAGTAAGTGCCTAGTTCTGCAGCACCCTTTTCTCTTTTAACCATTTTAACACTACTACTGTATTCAACCTTCCCCCTCCCCCAAACAACCATTTAAAAAACGAGGTAAATAGCTGGTTACACTATTGCACAAATTATCGCAATTAGCACTTTTAGAGCTAGCCATCTTCAGTAGTTTTTTATTGGGTGATTTTACGTTGTCAATGTGTGTGTGAATTTAATGAAGAAATTGGGTATTTTATTCTCCCATTAGAAGCTCTATTAATATGTAATCTGCCTCGAAAAAACCCACATGGCTGAAACACGTGTAGGCCTAATTGCTTTCACAATGGCAACTTTCTTGAGTCAATAATAATATGTTATCAGATTACTTTTCTTTAATGATGAGGTCTTGATCAGCGATAGTCTAATGCTAATACACGTAGGATTATGCTACTTGGTTGGTCAAGAAGATGGTCTGGTGCAACAAAACATAACCGAGTCCGAACAGGATGAGACATATTTGCTATGTCCCCAACAATAGCAGGTGAAGAAGGCCTGCAGCAACACTCCTTCAGCATAGTTACCAGATGATGAGAGTCCTATCATGTTGAGTAATGAAACACAAGTGTGTGCCTTAATACAATTCAAGGGGCATTTTAAAGCCCAGGTTGTGGTCACAAAGAAATGGATCGCTTTGGCGCATGCTAATCGGTTGTGTTTCGTGGGTAATGAAGTGCCTATTGAGTAATGGCCAAATTGTGCTCGTCTGTAGAACGGCTGACAATTGCAGTCACAAAGAGCATAGAATTAGAAGTGAAAACAAATCAGGAAACAGTAAGGATTAGCCAGGGATTAAGTGGGTGCTGTAGAAATGACTTCTGCAGCTGTGCAGGGCAACACATTTGGTCTAAACACTGGGACAAATCGAGAGTATTCATCCCTTCTCTCCAGGGGGAGCCACCCCCTGTGATGCTAGGGAGGTGAGCCTGTTTAGCAAGACCCTCCCTATGAGCCTGGGCAAGTGGGACCTCACTGAGAATGACTCCCCTTTAGGGGACACTGACTCTCATTCCCACATGGAACTCCCTATGCAAGCAAATTATCTGTTGATATGGGATTGCCTGTGATAACAAGTAATGGGCCTCATTCCGACCCTGCTGGTATCCTGGTGGTAAACCCGCCCGGATACTGGCAAATGTTATTGCCGTGTCCGGCACTCGGTCCGGCACCATTGCCACAGGTATTCCGAGTGTCGGAGTGATAGTATAAATCCTCATTCATGGAGTGCCGTAGGACTCCATGAGGGGATTTGTCGTCAGTACCGGCACCAGCACAACCTGTGCGGGTAATGACAGCCTTTTTTGCAAGAAGGGTGCCTTCCTTACCCCCAGCCTTTAGCTGGAGGAAACTCAGGTGCCCCACCAGCAAACCTATAGTCGGCCGGTCCAGTAAAGTGCCAGTATCCATGAATACCAGCACTTTTTTACCAGACCGGCTGACTTAGAATGAGTCCCAATGTGCCTTCCTCTCCATCGGCTTCAGGTAATGTTGGATTAAATATGACACCTGAAGGAAAATGGAATGCCTCTCTGAACGGGGACTTGTATGTAACAAGGACAAACCTATCGAGTAGGTAGAGACAGAGCCATATGCTGGGGAAGCCTTCTGATGTAGTCACGTCTTTGAGGGGCGGAGCAGTGTGGAGCTGCAGAGCCTGCAATAACCCAAGAGGGACAGAATGCCAGAGAAGGACACCAGAGATCTGGCATAACAAACATTGGGGAAACCGCTGTCAGGACGTAAACCAGGAGACCATCCTATGTGGTGGCATGACCATGGGAAAGCTGTGGTGGCTCCGGGGCCCAATCAGCAATGCTGAAACCAGAAGGAATAAAATATCCCATCGGCAGACCTACGCCAAGCACGCAGACATAATGAGATGCTAACAGCGACTCTGCACTGGAGCTGAGAAAGCAGAGACAGAGACTAGAGGAAGCAAATCCGTCCCGACGACACGCCTCATTAATCCACTCATGTCCAGAGAAGGTACCAGGATGGATAAGGAGAGGGGGAGGCAACAGGGGCTATATGCATTACAGGCAAGGAACTGTAATTTTGACTGTGGATCCTGGAGAAAGAACACACATATATATTGTAAAGGCCAAGAAAGTTGGCAAGTAACTGTTGATAAATACTGTAATCTATTACAACAAGACTTTGAGAAACCCTGTGAATTAAGCACAGGTGCCAATCCCAGAGAAACCAGGGGAGAGGCCCTAGGAGTGGTGGGGCTACCGTTTAACAAAGGTATACTGAACCCCAACAGAGACAAAAATAGTCTGAAGGACTCAAATTAAAAGGCAGAAGTGTTAGAGATTGCATCCAGAAAGACTGTCAGAATGACATTGAGGATATTGATAGGTCTCACAAACTCTGGGTTATCCGATTTATGAATATGTAACATGACCTGCAAAAGCTCATGAAAGAGAATTTGTAAACCCGGATAAATATGCGCTCTTGAGTTGTTTTAACTTCCACAACTGGTTGCAATTGGAATAATCCTGAAACAAAGCCCGGGAAACCCGGCTAATAGGAAGGTGCCAGAAGATATTTATTCTGCCCATATTTAGTTATTAGTTCTAGTGATAGTGTCAGGTAGAATTAGACTTTGTACTGTGGGCATTTGATTTGGACTTTTGATGAGAGATGATCACACTTAGTTTGGTTTAGCAATGATATGATATGATATGATATGATTTCAATAAGCCCAAGAAATGTCCAGCACACTCACTGATGTACTGCAGATACACAAACAAGAGTACTAATTGGTTACTGCCAGCATGAATGTGCCTGCTGATGTGCTACCCCTGATAAAACGTGCATACTTGTTTCCAGCTTTATGCCACTACATTATTATACCCTGAACCCCAAGTGGAATGGTCAGCAGTGCACAAATCTTAGTGAGGCTGTAGGAAAAAGCAGAGCATAAAGGGCAATATAAAGCATAATTATAAAGTTTGTACTGTCAGGGAGCGCATATGTCAGACAGTCTGTTTCATGCTTCAGTGTTCTTAACCTAGATGTTGGGTAAGGAGTGTGCTACAGACATTATTATCTTGCTTGGGTCTAACGCTATGCGGCAAAACAAAGGAGGTGATGGCTGGAAGGTTTAGATTTAATCTTAACCTCTGGCATTGCTCTGGGTAACCCTCCAGACCATTGTTCTTTGCCTGCCAAAACATGACAGAAGGGGAAAGACCATATGCAAATCAGGCTTTGTCCCACCCCAAAAGGGGCAATGCAGCCCAAACTGCTTGGTCACATCCCTTCTGCACAAGACCACAAGCATCCACAAACATGTTTCGGCCTTGTTGGGCATCATCAGTGAGGAGTAGCTTAGGTCTCTGATCTTTAACCTGTATATCCGACCATTGTTTGATATTTTGAGAAAGCACGGTTTGCGATTCCAGTCATATGCCGACGACACGCAGATGTTTGTGGAGACAGATAATTTGAGGCATTTGAAGGGATTGACCGGTGCATCCAAGATTTTAAAAAAAAGGGTTGCCATGTAACAAGCTGCAGCTTAATGCAGCTCAAACAGAGCTAATACTTTTTAGATCAGAGAAAAAAAAGAGAAGTGAAGAACAAAATATAATACCACAGATCCTGGGTGAAGATATCCCATTCTCGAAGAAAGTGAAAAACCTTGGGTGCACATGGCAAGAGAACCTGGCCAGTGAGGCCCATGTAGGGGCTAAAGTAAAAGCTGTGCACTATTCCTTGCGTATGCTTAGGAATGTACTCCCCTATATAGCACCTCAAGATCATTCTGTGGTTGTAGGAGCACTGGTAAATTCCCACCTTGACTACTGTAATAGTCTGATGACAGGGATTACAGTGAAACAGATGTTGAGACTCCAGAGGGCTCAGAATGCGGCAGTCAGGCTAATTGCCCACTTGGAGAAAAGTGACCATATCTCAACATCCCGGAGAGTACTCCACTGGCTCATGGTGGAGGATCAAGTTAAATTCAAGGTGGCGTGTCGCATGTATAACTGTTTCTATAAAATCGCACCTAGATACTTGAACACCAGAATCCACCACTACCAGCCAACCAGAGACCTCCGGTCAGGAGATAAACTTTTGGTGGACGTTCCTCGGACCAGTTGACAGGAGGTTCTCCGTGTTTGGCCCAAAGCTATGGAACCAGTTACCAATTGCCATACGATCATGCACTTCACTAGAAAACTTAAAACCTTCTTATTTAAGTGAATCCAAGTAATAAGTGTGAAGGGTTTTGACCCATGCTGAATCAATAGACTGGATAGATGTGGGGATGACCTGTCGCCGCCCATCATTCCATCCCAGAGTCCAGGAGAACCGCGCAGTTGTGCGCATACCAAAAGCGCCAGGGGTGAAAGGTGGTGCCAAAGGAAAAATAGCAGCACCTGTCAGAGCAAAAGCGCTTTTAAATCACCTCTGTTTCTTTGAGGGCAAGCTCCAAATGTCAAGTTCAAACATTGCAATATAGCTAATACCGGAGACCTTTGTTCAAAAATCTGTTTTACTGATGTCAAAAAGTTGCTGAAATCATGGGCACAAGACCACTCTAAAGATTCAACCTTCTTGTGGGGGGGTTCCACATAACCACTCTAATGTCAGGATGCCTGTCAGAACAATAGCAAAAATCTCCTGTCAAATTCAAGACAACTCCTAAATGGATGCAGTACTGACAAATTCCACAAGGCGGCACTAGCGGTCTAAACTCTGACAGGGAAACTGTATTTAGGAGTTGCAAGAGGGGCAGGGACTTCAAAGCTCGTTGGTTTATGGAAAATCTTAGCCACCTGCTGTTCCCAGAGGCCAAGAGGCTGAGAACTCTTAACACCCCAGAGACTCACAACAGGAGGCAGGATATCACATGGCCCTTCTGAGTGAGAGGGAGGGGGTTTCCCCTTCAGCCTGGGGGAGAGAGACAATAGCCCCTTTCAGTTGAATGGGGTCTGTTAATTTTGAGTGTTTCCTGTCAACAGCCCTCTGCCAGCAAGGAGAGACATGTGATCACTGACCCACCCAGACTTCTGGAGGCGGACCCAAACACTTTGGGGAGTTGAATTGCAACAAATATATATTTTATAGTAACAGTGATAACTTATTGTAACCAAATGACAGGAATGTACAACTTCGAGAGTCTTAGTATGAAAAATGCCCTCACGATTTGAGTCCAAACTCCAATTTGTACCATGTTCTGGGGCAAAACCCAACTAATTATGAATATTGTAGACACTGTATTTAAACTAGAGACATGGAAAGTTACTGGGATATATGTGGAAGGGAAATATACCTTTGTATCATTTTTTATGAAAATCCCATATTGCAAAACCCACTAAAATCGAAAATAAGTTGCCATTTTTTAATGCAAACTCCTAGAAACGCCAGAGTCGGAACAGAGACTACCTTAAACAAGGTGTAATATGTACATGTAATGTCAACCACTTGTGTACCTGGGAAATATGTATTTGGATCAGAAATAGATTTGTGTGCACATTGACCAGGGGAGTGTCATTTCTGCAGGTCATAAATATGACATCACTCTGACACACTATCCCTTCCCAAATCAGGGACCAAAGAATCTATTGACCTATCAAATTAAGAGAGGGGCAGGCTTAGTGAAGCTAGCCTCTCCACCCACTTTCTAAACACATAAAAGCAGACAATGCAGGACAGATAGGGGATTCTATTCCATTTGCTGCGGAGCGTGCTGACCGACGACTTCACATCCAGAGATCCAACACTTCCAAGCTAAACAGAGACTACAGAACTTTGAACCAAGAAGGCCCACTGCAAGCAAAAGTATTTGTCAGCAGGCCTCAAAATCTTTTTCAAACTATTCCGCAGCCGGGCCAGCTGTCTGAATTCTTTGCCAAGAACTTTTGCCAGTACCCAGAAAGCAGTGTTACATCCAGAATCCACTTGATCCGGACCAGAAAGCAGAGCAGTATCCCGAACCAGAGGCCGCTATATCCAGAGAGGCTAGACCAGCAGAGCAGAGCTGACCCAGACGCTGTGAGCAGTACCACCCAAAGTCCAGTCCAGTTGACCAGATCCGTGACGAGGCCCATTCATTTCAAAATTAGGAGTGAGTATCCACCAGAACTGTGCAGAACCCAATCTCTTAGTTAAAATAATCTAATCCAAACTATTTTAACCTAATTAGAACAGCCTCCTAGAAATCGTGTCATCTGTCATTTTTAAAGCTGCACAACAGTCACCTGTCAATTCTGCAGCTGCAAGCTGTCACCTGTCATTTTGAGTTTACTTTAAATCCGAAAAACTACCTTCACAAAATCGTCCGTATCTCTGGAATCGTTTGTCCTAGGACCGAGAATCTAAGCTTTCCATCAAGCCTCGAACCGACTTCCTACTCCTTATACCTTTACTGCAATCGCGATTTACGCACTCTCAAAATTTACCGCAATTTGCGATTTGGCATGATTTCGTCATCTGTAAAAAGATAGCCGCTTTTGCCTGAACTGCTAAAATTCGTTTGCAACCTAATAACCATCCCTGAACCCTTGTTAGGGCTGACCTGAACTGATTTAAAGTGTCTACCACTCACCCTGAACCTCCTATAGGGAATTAAAAGCAATTTTAGCATTTTTCACTTCCTTGCCACTACATTACAAAGCACTCTTGCCCGTGTTTTAAAAAGCATACCTGTTGTCTAAGCTTGCTGGGGGGGGGAACTGAATTCCGTATTGTATTTGATTGTATTCCTGAAGACTGTGTGTGTTACTTCCATCTCCTTGCATTACATATAGGGGGGGGTGAATTGCCACCAGGGGAAAAGTGAACATATTATCTCTTGTGAAACCATATCAGTTTAATTTCTGTACTGCATTTATTCCACCTTGCATTTCCTTGAAACCATAAAGCATTTCAGCTACCTCATCCTCTATACTACTTCTAAGTAACCAAATCAGTTTACCAGTAGAACATTATCCATTGTTGATCACTGTCATATTTTAAGTGTAATATCCAATATTAATTTATTATAAAAGTGTGATAGATATATATTGTTATATTTCTCAAATAAACCTTTTAAATCTTCAAAACAGACCTACTTCTTGGCTCAGTGGGGTCAGGGGGATTATAAGAGAGGGGTGTTATATAAGGGTTGTCATCCAGAGTACATGAACTGGACCTAAAAATACATCAATAAGGGTTTCCCTCAGCATCCCAGACTAGGCATTGATTTAGCTGTAGTGTTGAAGTGAAGCCGCTTAACAAAGTGGGGGCTCGTAGCCGGAGATTCTGGGTTAGATCTATCACTTGTGCAGATTAATACAGTTTGCTAACTGACAGGAGACATACATCCGGTCGGATCACCACGCTGTGTTATGCTGTAAAGCACTCCTCAAAGGAACGCTCTAAGGAAACAGTCTGTTTTGCAAAAATAAAATACAAACTTCTGTAAATCAGGAAGGAACTCAAATTCCAGAATGACGACACTGGTAGACATCAAAATAGCCAGAGAGCACTTCTTACATAAGCTATTTGTGAGAAGTGAGTGGACTCATCAGGACCAAACGGTCTGGTTGCAGGCAATCGCGCAACAGGTCACTGAAACAGGGTCAGATAAATGGAGAGATCAGGGTCCCCTACATGTGGCCCTGAGTGAACTATATATGGCCCCTAAAGCCAAAGATGAACATAATAAGATTGCCAGGATAGCGGCATATTTGTACCTATATATGGGAGCCATACAGAATAAATGTGCTGAAGGCCAAGATCTGGCAAATAGGCAACAGATGGCGTTAGAGAAGGCCCAATCTGATCTGGACTCTTCTGAGCAGAGGCTGCTCAGGAGCCAGGAGTCAGAAAATGACAGCAGACAGTACATCACTAAAATAAAGGAGGATATTGATGTGCTGCAACAGGAAAAGGCTGACCAGGATACCAGATTTCTGGCCTTGCAGAAGGAGTACCAAGAAGGTTTGGACTCCCTACTGCAGAGCCAGAAAAAGCTGGAGCAACAGTTAGACTTCAATAGGGCATGTGCTGAGCAGGTAGTCACCCTGCAAAGCCACCTAGATAGGGAGAAGGCAGAGAGCAATAAACTGATTTTGAAAGACCTGGATACCCAGACAGAGTTTGACCAGGAGCGCCAGAAAGCTGGTGCCTTCCAAAGGCAAAGGGACGACCTGGCAGCACAGATGCAGGCTCTTAGTCAGGAAAGGGATACCTTAGGCCAGGAAGTCTGCCACTTAAAAAGGAAAATGGAAGAAAATCACCTGGCCCTTCAAGGACTGGGTGACCTCCAAAAAGAACATCAGAACTTGTTAGAGCACACCAGGAGGATGCTCTGGCAAGAAAGGAGCAGGCCAATAGGGACACAACTCAGAAGGTAACCCTCCTGCAGCAAAGACTGGCCCAGCACTCCAGGACCAATCAGGAGGCACAGAGAGAGAATGAGGCTCTCTGCCAGCACAGTGATAGGCTCCAGCAACAGGTAGCCATGAAGGAGAGACTGATAGAGTCTAGTAAGGCCTTAACTGAGGAACTGAAAGCGCAGGCTCTTGCATTGCAAAAGGGAGCAGGGGCTGATAGAGACGAAGTTCGCTGGGAAAGGGAAATACCTGAGCATAACCTCAGGAGCCCTAGTGCCAGAGGCCTTCAACTCTACCAGTCCCTGGACTCTGCCACCCCCATGTCCCCTGGCGCACATGAGCACGGGGCCACAGGGATGGCAGATTACTATCCAGCTAAAAGTATGGGGCTCATAGGCCAGTACCACCCAGGAATGGAGGGGCGGGCATCCGTGTATGGGCACCCAAGCACAGTGCTATTTAGTGGGGAACTCCAGGAGAGTAGGCCCATTAAGGGCATCCTGAAACCCTCTGCCCAGTTAGGTCAGTGGGGAGGGTACCCATCAAATCCTGGCAGCAAGGAGGGATCTGAAGACTCCTCTGAGCATTACAGGACAGAGGAGACCAGGTCCCCACATTCTGCCAGCCATTCCCAGGCTCGCAGAATCCAGGAAAACCTGGAAGATCAGACGGGCACCTCTGGGAGCAGTGCTTCTGAGTCAGAGGATGAATGGACCAGGGTTACCCGAACCAAAAAGGCCAATAAGGCAAAAAGGGCCTTGCTTAAGGACCCATTGAAACAAATAAAGGCAATAAGGAGTGTCATCACGCCTTATCATAAGAACGCCAAGTATTCTGTTTGGGAACACTTGGAGCTCTATGAGCAAATGATGGCGACTTTCCATTTGAAGGACAGCAGTAGCTGCATCCAGTACGTCAAATGGACCTTCTCACCAGTATACTCCAGTTTGTTTGCAGGGCTGGAGGATCAAAACCATTCAAGGTGGTCCACATACAGGGCGGCCATCTTGAAACATTTTTCTGTGCACAGAAATCCTCAAGAGGCTCGCAAGGCAGCCTACAATTTGCAATGTGTGGAGGATCAGGCCCCACAAGAGTTTGTGCAAGAATTAAAGCATGCTTTTGCGCAGACCACCAGAAGGGTGCGCACGGATAGTAGAAAATGTATCAATACTTTTTTCCATGCCTTGCCCAAATACATCATGACCCAGCTAGTGAGAGATTTTCACGAGAAGAGGTCACTAGACTGGGTCATTGAACAGGCTACCCGGATCTATGAGGTGCAGAAGCCCATCGAAAATAAAAATAATGCGCAGAAAAACCCCAAAACCAACAGCACCCCTGCTGCTGCCAAGGTGGCGGAGGTAAAGGTTGCCCCCGTTTTAGATTTGGAGATGGGGGGGCCTAAAAACCTGCCTGCACCAAATAATTCACAGCCCAGAAGGCTCTCGGGCCAGTCACAGACAGGGAGTCGAGGAGGTAGTCCCACAAATGGGGTCCCCCGCTCCACTGACTATGTAAGTCCCCGCAACAAGGGAAACCAACCAATCCTGGGTTATGTGTGGACTCCTCCAGCCCAAGGGGGGGGATCCAGCCAAGCACCTGACCCTGGGAACTTCCCTCCTAACTTCCCCCAGGAGGGCAGAAATTCACCAAATCCTGGGCAGAACTTTTTCCCCAGGTATCCACCCAATTTCTAGCCCAAAAATCATCTATCCTTCTTTCCCCAATTCCCTGAGCCCAGACAACCTAATCCGGGAGAGGGGAGGCCAAGGGAGGAGGGGTACCCAAATCTTCCCAATCCGGGGTATTACCAGAGAAGGGATAGCTACCCTTCCCGCAATCAGCCCAGGGGAGAAAATAGAGCCCCGTACCAGCCTGAGCGGGTTTCACAACTTGAGCGCCAGGTCCAAAATATGGCACGATATCTGGGTCACATGCTGAGGGCTCAACAGAACCCTCAGATGAGCATGCCACCGCAGAATGCCCCAAACCCTGGACCTGGTGCTCAAGAACAATGACGGGGGCAGCACCCCGATAACCCACCGGTTCCCAGGGAGGAGGCACAAGGGGAAGGGGGTGTAAAGCCTTGGAGGAAGCTTCCTTCCTAACTTGTAAACAGCCCCTGGAAAACCAGGAACCGGAAACAAAATCTCCTGCCCCTGAAAGCCTGCCTCCCAAGGAGCAGAGGGGGGTAGGAGAAACAAAGGACCCAAACAGACCCACTTTGTGGAGGAGGTACAGGTCTTCCAATTTGAGGGAGAGGGATCCTCAGAAGAGCATGGGAAAAGGATCTTCTCCTTCAGAGATGGGGGAACTCCTCCCAAGGAAAAATGGGTCCCAAGGGATGCCAATTCAGACTGGGGAGATGTGGAGACTGAGCTACCGCCGCCCATCATCTCATCCCAGAACCGACAATACCAAAATCCCATGGGTCAAACCCATCCTGATGACTGCCTCCAAAAACGGGGATGGGGGGGCGGCCCAGAACCCGAAACCATTTCCAGTTGCCAACTTTTTCTTTCAGATTCCCCAGGCTCTCCACAGAATTCTGCCCAAATCTCTTCGCTAGCAATGTCCAAAAGCAGAAAGTTAGCCCACCAGTTGTCCAAAAATGTGCATCATCTGTGCCCCCTTGAGGAGAAGGAGGCAAGATATTATGCCCCGGTACAAGTACAGGGGCGGGGTACAATTTCCGCACTGGTGGACACTGGATCCCAAGCTACCCTTCTGTCCAAAAGGGCCTTTGATGAACTAAATGCAGGAAGGGGGGAGAATTACCGTATTCCTCTCACCTCTCTTCCTGGACAACTGCAGAACTTTGACGGGAAGGAAATTCCTGTCGAGGGGACTGCAGATTTGGACATCAAAATTGGGTGACACAAGGTGAAACACCCGATCATAGTAGTGACTCCAGAGGGCACCCCTTGTTTACTAGGGAACGACCTCCTGAGAAGGTTGTCACCCCTAATAGATTGTGTAAACAAGGTCCTCTGGACCCAGACTAGCCGACCAATAAAATTAAAACAGAGTGTCAACCATGTTAGTTTAAATGGCACCTGCCACATGGTTGAACAAAAATCTGACCAAGTAGAATTTCACTTCCAGAACAACCAAATTCCAGACGTGACAGTAATAGCAGTAGGACAACAGACTGGTGGTGGGGGGTCCTCTCTATTTCTGAAAATCAACCTTCCTTCCAGTTTAAGGTGGTATTCCACACTGGAAGGAAACACTCTGAAATTCTTTACCAATCCACAATCAGACACTCCCACTCCTATAGTCCAGAAAGATGTGAAATCAGCTCAGAGCCTGGCTGATATTCAGCAAATTGGAGAGCAGTTGTTCATCCCTGTTCAGTTAAATGATGGGAAGGACTCTGTTCTCGCTCGAGTGTGTGTGAACAACGGTAAGAGCTTCATTAGCGAAGCCATGTTCCGCCAACTCCCAAAAGATCCAGCCATTCCCACATTCAAACTGATAGACAAATGGGAAATGGACCTGGAAGCACCTAATTCCAGACATCTCCTGCCAAGCAGGTGTATGCTCAAAATCTCCATTGGCAACAAGAGCATAGTCCATAATTGTTGGGTCGTGCGAGACGTCACTGCCGCCTTTTACTTAGGCAGTGACATTCTCAATCGCTTTGCCATTTTTGGACCTAATAAACTTCAAAGCTTGGTCCTGATTAGCGGATAATCCCATGGGCTTTGATGATCCAGAAAAAGCATTTAGGTCAGCTCAATTGCTACCTTATGCAGTTTAAATTCAGATTAAAGAGGAAGTCACCATCCCAGAAAGCACCCGACAATTCTCCCTGGAAGTGAAAGTTAAAAGAGGACAAAAATTGAAAAACCCTGATGCTTACATACATCTAAATGCTTCTCTCCAACAGCAAGGGTTGGGGGTAAACCCAACTCCATTAGTCAACATAGAACATGACACCATTCCAATAGAGGTGGATAACAGCGACTTAAAGAGTATTACTCTAGCCGCAGGCACCATTATTGGAATGGCGGTTGATGACCGACATTTTTCCATTGATCTAGGAAATTAACTGTTAGGACCAATCCCCAAGGACTGTTTTGACAGTGACAGTGATGACAACACAACACCAGACAGGATTTTCAACCAGCATGGGGGGAACTTCCTGGTGTACACTTCTTGACCTTATGGTAAGGAAGATTTGACTTGTGACTTCAGGAGGGATGAGGTGATTTTCCAGGTCCATGAGGGCTGCCTTTCCCAATCGAAGCCTTCAGTCCAAATCAGCACTCTGACCAGGGACTTCTCCACCCAGCTGGAGGAGGCCACTGAGATAGCCAAACCAGAAGTCTTTCCCGGCTTCAGGCAGATGGTGGAAGAGAGGGTCAACCTAGCTGATGCCTGCGTGACTCTGGAACAGAAGCATAAGTTGAAACAAGTTTTCTTGGATTTCCAAGATCTCTTTGCGGTAGACTCATATGACTGTGGTCGCACCGACATCCACACCACAACAATTCCCACAGACCCTGGAATGACTCCAGTGTTTGTGAAGCAATATCGTTTCCCTCTCGCATCCATGGAGTCCCTTACTGAAATAATTAAGAACCTTGAGTCCCGGGGAATAATCCGTCCAGTACACAGCACCTTCAATAATCCGGTGCTGGGAATATTGAAGCCAAACGGCCAGTGGAGACTCTGCACCGACCTTAGGGAGCTTAACAAACGGGTCCATACTTCCCGATGGCCTCTGCCCTACATTGACCAAGGGCTGGCCCAGATTCAAGGGTCACAAGTATTCACTGCAATAGACCTGACCAATGGATACTGGACCGTGCCTGTCAGTAGGGAGGACCAATACAAACTGGCTTTTACCTTTGGGGGCTAGCAGTACACCTGGACCCGGACACCCTTCGGCTACCTCAACTCCGACAATGAATTCAACATTTTCTTACATAAGGCCATGCCCGACCTGGGTGCGAGGGGTGACCTGGTTTATGTAGATGATGTCCTCATCAGAAGTTCATCTGTGGAGGAACACATAGCGGAGATCCGTTATGTTCTGATGCAGTTGAGGGCCGCCGGAGCAAAACTTTCCTTTCAGAAAGCACAGTGGTGTAGAACCCGAGTTAATTTCTTGGGGCATGAGATTACTCCTCAGGGTCTCTGCCCCCAGGAAAAGAAAGTGGAAGCACTTCAGAAACTGAAAGATCCCACGACTCTGCGGGAACTAAGGAGCCTCCTTGGACTGACTAATTACAGCAGAAAGTTCATTGAAGGCTACGCAGAGATCACTAGACCCCTGATTCATCTCTTGAAGGGGGGGGTCAAGTGGGAATGGGGTCAAGAACAATCTGAGGCAGTAAGACAACTCAAAAGAAGCCTCTCACATGCGCCTTGCCTAGCTTACCCTGTCAGAAACAAGGAGTTCTTCCTGGAGACAGGGTTCTCTAATATGTGCTTGACGGCAGTATTATACCAAAAGCATGACAAGGTCAATAAAGTAATCTCCTATGCGAGCAAAACTTTATCCTCTGTGGAGGAAAAATTCAACGATTGTGAGAAGGCACTCCTGGCAACGGTGTGGGCATTGAAGAATTACCACCCGTTTATCCAGGGGGAACACATCATAGTGGAGACTCCACACCAGCCTCTGCAATATCTCCAGAGTGACAGAATCCGGGCCGGAAATGTGAGTAATTCCCGAATTACTTCCTGGATTCTGTCAATGCAAGGCTTTCCTGTGGAGGTCAGATACGGCCAAAACAAGAAGAGTCCCCTCGCGCAAGGTCTGGCTGACTTGCATGATTGTGCCAGAGAAAACTGTCTCGAGGACGGAAGTCTAAAAATCAAGGACAACATGGAGGCATACCTTATTTCCCCACACAAAGTCTTTGAAGAAGACAAGTGTGAGGGAATGCCCACTGTCTATGCGGATGGATGCTCGCACCATGTTGACAACAACGGGGAGAAAGAACTGGTGGCCGGCGTAGGGAATGCATGGGTGAATGAGTCCCCAGAACCCTCAGCTGGATACAAAATTGGTCCCTGAAGTAGTCAGGTGGCAGAATTGATGGCTGTGCATCAGGCCATCCTCACTGCTGTCCAACATCAACTCTACGAACTGGTCATAATCACAGATTCGGATTATGTACGGAACGGGTTCGTGGAGCACCTGGTTAATTGGAAAACAAGAGGCATGTTATGTGCTAATAACAAACCCTTGAAACATGGGAAGTTAATCCAAAATATTGATGATCTGGTCACATCGAATGGGATGACCATCTACTGGAAAAAGATCAAGGGTCATTCCAAAGTAGAGGGACCAGACAAAACTGGAAATGATTTAGCTGATCAGCTGGCCAAAACCGGGGCCATCCAAGGGGATCTAATCAAAATAGAGTCCCTGTTGGGGGAAATCCAGGTCACTGCTATCACCAGGTCCCAGACAAATGCTCACAATGATCTTTCAACTGCACAAACGAGTAAGGAGACCCCTGATGCTGATTTGATTACAGCTCGGAAGGGGGATCCAATAATTGGTAAGTTTTACCAACACATTGAGGACCCTGAGAACTTTCCCCTGACGGATACCGATTACATTGGGAAGGAGGACCTTAGAGTGTTGATGAAATGTCCAAAGATGTTCCGAATCCAAGACAGTTTGTTGGTAAGGAAATCCCAAGCTGGTCATGATCAGTGGGTGGTTCTTACCTCATTCCGAAGCCTGATGTTAAGTCACGCCCATGATGCGGCCACCGCCGGTCATAGGGGGTTTCACACAACACTGGAAATCTTAAGAGAGGTTGCATACTGGCCACACATGGGGCAAGACCTCGACCAATACTTGAAGCGGTGTCTTGTGTGTGCACAATTTCAGCCATCATCCCTCACACACCGTGCGCCTCTCCAAAAGAGGGGGATGACACTGCCATGGTCAGATTTGCAAATCGACTTCATAGGCCCTGTCATTCGCTCATCTAGAGGAAACAAGTACATGTTGACCGTTACATGCTTGTTTACCAAGTGAGTGGAATGTCTCCCAGCCCCAAACTGCAAGGCAGAAACAGCAGCTGCCCTGATGGTTAACCACATCTTTTCCCGTTTTGGTCTACCTCAAAGGATTGAGTCAGACAGAGGTAGCCACTTCACCAGTGAAATAATGACAAAGATGTGGGACATACTGGGGGTTAAAAGGAAGCTACACATTGCCTACAGGCCAGCTTCTTCTGGAGCAGTGGAGAGATACAACCGAACCATTGTGAGCATATTAAAAAAGTTTGTGGCAGATTCTGGGCCAAGTTGGGATATCCGATTACCTCTGGTCCTAATGGCCATCAGATCTACCCCTTCATCTGCAACTAAAATGTCACCATTTGAGTTGATGACCGGATGCAAGATGGTGCTTCCCCAGCATCTGCTCTACAGGACCCAAGAGCAGACACTGATAAATGCCTCCACAACTCATGAGTATGTGGAGAATTTAAGGAAACACCTTCAACATGCTTTTGCCTATGCTCAGCGGAATCTAGAAAGATCAGCTGATAGCATGAAAACCCACTACGACCTGAAGACCACCAGGAAGGAATATACTGTGGGGGACCGGGTCTATCTATACAATTTTCGAAGGAACCAGGCCAAACAGCGAAAATGTTTGCCTACATGGAAGGGACCGTTTGAAATTATAGACAAGATCTCCCCTGTAGCTTACAAGATCCGCATCCCCAAAGGTAGTCTGGCGGAAGGGGAAGACAAGTGGGTACATATAAATCAGCTAAATTGTTGCCATCCCAGGCACACGCTGCAGCAACTGGAGGAGTCCTCTGCAATAGCAGAGGGGACCGCTCCAGATTAATTCAGTTCCAACCCTAAAATATCCCACATATAGTCTCTAAAATATTATGACGCTTGTAAGCCACTGTCTCTGAATTATATCTTGTTTTAAAAAATTGGAATGCTATGTCTATTAAAGTATAAAATGTATATGTCGCCCCACTATATCAATAGTGGGGGAGAAATGTCTATGAATAGGTATTGCCGCTTTCCTTTGTCGTCCTAGGAGAAAGAAAACCTGGAGACTGGCCAAGGAGGACGCCCAGGGACCGGGAGCAAAGATCCGAGGGGCCCGGGGTACCGCCCAATATTCTCATCAGGACCAGCGAGGAGGACCGATCAATCCAATTGGGTGGAGGAAAAGATGCTGAACTGTGCCCTCTACAGAATTGGAAGAAGATAATGTGGACATACCAGCGCAAGGGCTCAAAACCTCCTTTGCACCCGACTTCCCCTCGACTTGAATCAAAGCGTAGTCGGGCGGGGGGGTTTGTGAAGGGTTTCGACCCATGCTGAATCAATAGACTGGGTAGATGTGGGGATGACCTGTCGCCACCCATCATTCCATCCCAGAGTCCAGGAGAACCGCGCAGTTGTGCGCATACCAAAAGCGCCAGGGGTGAAAGGTGGTGCCAAAGGAAAAATGGCAACACCTGTCAGAGCAAAAGCACTTTTAAATCACCTCTGTTTCTTTGAGGGCAAGCTCCAAATGTCAAGTTCAAACATTGTAAGATAGCTAATACCGGAGACCTTTGTTCAAAAATCTGTTTTACTGATGTCAAAAAGTTGCTGAAATCATGGGCACAAGAACACTCTAAAGATTCAACCTTCTTGTGGGGGGGTTCCACATAACCACTCTAATGTCAGGATGCCTATCAGAACAATAGCAAAAATCTCCTGTCAAATTCAAGACAACTCCTAAATGGATGCAGTACTGACAAATTCCACAAGGCGGCACTAGCGGTCTAAACTCTGACAGGGAAACTGTATTTAGGAGTTGCAAGAGGGGCAGGGACTTCAAAGCTTGTTGGTTAATTGAACATCTTAGCCACCTGCTGTTCCCAGAGGCCAAGAGGCTGAGAACTCTTAACATCCCAGAGACGCACAAATGGAGGCAGGATATCACATGGCCCTTCTGAGTGAGAGGGAGGGGGTTTCCCCTTCAGCCTGGAGGAGAGAGACAATAGCCCCTTTCAGTTGAATGGGGTCTGTTAATTTTGAGTGTTTCCTGTCAACAGCCCTCTGCCAGCAACGAGAGACATGTGATCACTGACCCACCCAGACTTCTGGAGGCAGACCCAAACACTTTGGGAGTTGAATTGCAACAAATATATATTTTATAGAAACAGTGATAACTTATTGTAACCAAATGACAGGAATGTACAACTTTGAGAGTCTTAGTATGAAAAATGCCCTCCCGATTTGAGTCCAAACTCCAATTTGTACCATGTTCTGGGGCAAAACCCCGGTAATTATGAATATTGTAGACACTGTATTTAAGCTAGAGACATGAAAGTTACTGGGATATATGTGGAAGGGAAATGTACCTTTGTATAATTTTTGATAAAAATCCCATATTGCAAAACCCACTAAAATCGAAAATAAGTTGCCATTTTTTAATGCAAGCTCCGCCAGAGTCGGAACAGAGACTACCTTAAGCAAGGTGTAATATGTACATGTAATGTCAACCACTTGTGTACCTGGGAAATATGTATTTGGATCAGAAATAGATTTGTGTGCACATTGACCAGGGGAGTGTCATTTCTGCAGGTCATATAAATGACATCACTCTGACACACTAACCTTTCCCAAATCAGGGACCAAAGAATCTATTGACCTATCAAATTAAGAGAGGGGCAGGCTTAGTGAAGCTAGCCTCTCCACCCACTTTCTAAACACATAAAAGCAGACAGTGCAGGACAGATAGGGGATTCAATTCCATTTGCTGCAGAGCGCGCTGACCGACGACTTCACATCCAGAGATCCAACACTTAGACTTCCAAGCTAAACAGAGACTACAGAACTTTGAACCAAGAAGGCCCACTGCAAGCAAAAGTATTTGTCAGCAGGCCTCAAAATCTTTTGCAAACTATTCCACAGCCGGGCGAGCTGTCTGAATTCTTTGCCAAGAACTTTTGCCAGTACCCAGAAAGCAGTGTTACATCCAGAATCCACTTGATCCGGACCGGAAAGCAGAGCAGTATCCAGAACCAGAGGCCGCTGTATCCAGAGAGGCTAGACCAGCAGAGCAGAGCTGACCCAGACGCTGTGAGCAGAACCGCCCAAAGTCCACTCCAGTTGACCAGATCCGTAACGAGGCCCATTCATTTCAAAATTAGGAGTGAGTATCCGCCATGACTGTGCAGAACCCAATCTTTTAGTTAAAATAATCTAATCCAAACTATTTTAACCTAGTTAGAACAGCCTCCTAGAAATTGTGTCATCTGTCATTTTTAAAGCTGCACAACTGTCACCTGTCAATTCTGAAGCTGCAAGCTGTCACCTGTCATTTTGAGTTTATTTTAAATCTGAAAAACTACCTTCACAAAATCGTCCGTATCTCTGGAACCGTTGTCTGCTAAAATTCGTTTGCAACCTAATAACCATCCCTGAACCCTTGTTAGGGCTGACCTGAACTGATTTAAAGTGTCTACCACTCACCCTGAACCTCCTATAGGGAATTAAAAGCAATTTTAGCATTTTTCACTTCCTTGCCACTACATTACAAAGCACTCTTGCCCGTGTTTTAAAAAGCATACCTGTTGTCTAAGCTTGCTGGGAGGGAACCGAATTCTGTATTGTATTTGATTGTATTCCTGAAGACTGTGCGTGTTACTTCCATCTCCTAGCATTGCATATAGGAAGGGGAGTGAATTGCCACCAGGGGAAAAGTGAACATATTATCTCTTGTGAAACCATATCAGTTTATTTTCTGTACTGCATTTATTCCACCTTGCATTTCCTTGAAACCATAAAGCATTTCAGCTACCTCATTCTCTATACTACTTCTAAGTAACCAAATCAGTTTACCAGTAGAACATTATCCATTGTTGATCACTGTCATATTTTAAGTGTGATATCCAATATTAATTTATTATGAAAGTGTGGTAGATATATATTGTTATATTTCTCAAATAAACCTTTTAAATTTGCAAAACAGACCTACTTCTTGGCTCAGTAGGGTCAGGGGGATTCTAAGAGAGGGGTGTTATATAAGGGCTGTCATCCAGAGTACATTAACTGGACCTAAAAATATATCAATAAGGGTTTCCCTCAGCATCCCAGACTAGGCATTGACTTAGCTGTAATGTTGAAGTGAAGCCGCTTAACAAAGTGGGGGCTCGTAGCCGGAGATTCTGGGTTAGATCTATCACAGTTAAAAGCTGATCTTTAGTTAACAACTGCGCCCGAATGCAGTTCATTCTGCTTGGTGCGCGTAAGAAATAACCAAATACACAAATAGACAAATAGGTCTCTAGGCCCGGCAGGCACTGGACCCAAGCCTGGGCATTCACTTCCCACTTGGAATGACTACAGCAAAACAAAAGAGGCCATGGCTGCAAGGCCTAGAAAACATCTGGCAATGCTATGCACCTTGTGGCACTAGTCTGTATTTATTTCATTTTAAGAATAAACAACTTAAATAAAGGATAGCCACATAATCAGTGTCTAGGATGACTTCTACTTGTTCTGGGTAGATTTCGTTCCCCAGAAATGTTCAAAGTCAACTTCTGCTAGGAAATAAAAAATAAAGTAACAAATCAGTTTGTGCAAAGTTCCAAAGAAACAAAACCTCACCCAAACAAAAATCCAATGGTAATATTCCTTATTTAGCTGTTGAAGGGATCCCCTTCTCAAGTCCCACAAAGGACACAGTACCACTGGTGATCCTGGATCACCTCCTCCTAGGATAGATTGGAAAACAGTCAAGACAAATGTACCACTTTAACTTGAATAACAATTCTTCTCTTTGAACCTCTGCAGTGTTGTGAATACAATTCGTCACAATGCTTCTTCTAAGGAAGTTGCTTTTCCTGAGCAACTTCCTTCTACAAACAGTAATGTGAAAGCAGGCTCCTTTGCTTCACAGTATACTACTGATTCAGCTTCATTCAACTGTAAATGTTCTGACAAAATTATATACAACCACAGTTATACTGCTTCTACTACAACTGACTTTAAAATTATGTTAGGCAACTTCATACAAGACTCTTCAACCTTTACAGGTTGGCAATGCACTCTTCTCTCTATATTATAAGAAAGGGCAGCCTTTTTATCTTTCCTATCAGTCTTGCAGCTACCACAAAAATCAGTCTGTGCTCTTAGACTGTTTTCCTGTTTCTGCTTCACCTGTCTCAGCTTCACAGATTTAGTTATGCTACTGGTGCTACAGGCTATCTTGGGACCCACACCCCTCCACAGTACGGGTGTCTCTGATCCAGCTTCTCTCCAGTTTCCCTCGGCTTGCTTCTGCACTCAGGCTTTGGGGAATTGTGCAGCTTCAGCTCTGCATTCACAGAAATTAGGGACACCTGGAAATAGTGCCAATTGCCTCCAGTCTCTTCCAATGCTGCCACAGCCAAACAGGGTTTGTGAGCACAGGAACAACTCAGAACTTGCAGGTGAAATCTGCTGTTCCTATGCTCCGGTGTCCCTTCTGTGGTCACACTTCCTAATGAACTGCCAGCCTTGTGTTCTGCTTCTCATTCTGCTGCTGCTGTCAACCTTCCAGCTCTTGCTCCAGCTTCTTTCTGATGTTCACTCCTGCAGCAGCCTTGTATGCCCCTCAAGTGGGTCCATTGGCTTCAGGTGCAGGTCCTTCATCTTAATTGCCTGACCCTGCCAAAGGCTGTTTGGTCTACCTGCCTGTCCTTTAGCTCTACATAACTCTTCAGCCCTCTTCTTCATCACAGTCACAGAGGGATTCTGGGACATGTGTTCCTTTTTTAGGGAAAATTATGTTTTCTTACTGTTTTTGCTTGACAAAAGGTCATCAGAAGGGTGGGGTTATGGGGAAAGTTAAAACAGGGTTCCTGCCAGTCTTCCTGGTCTGATTCCCCCTCGTGTGATCCTCCCACAGTACAACACACCCATGGTCAGGATTAGAGGGTGCCTGCCTTCCCCTGGCCACATGTGAAGGGTCC
This sequence comes from Ambystoma mexicanum, assembly GCF_040938575.1. Lineage (NCBI taxonomy): Eukaryota > Metazoa > Chordata > Amphibia > Caudata > Ambystomatidae > Ambystoma > Ambystoma mexicanum. The sequence continues at coordinate 887,869,894 of NC_090922.1, forward strand.
CAGACTAGGCTCCTGGGGGCAATTCCATTGCATTCTTCACAATATACACCATATTGAAAGAAAAAAACATAAAAACCTATTTTCACATTTCAAATAATTAAATTACAAATATAATGTATGATTGTGCCTGGACTTTTTTCTTTACAGAGGCAACCTTTTTCTAATTTCTACTGAAACCCTTACACAACTAAAATAAAATATTTAAGGTATTAAGTATACTTTATCTGTGTTGATTCCAAACTGGTAAAATGAAGTAACTTACCTTTCTTTTCAAAGGAATGCATCTGAAAACCTCAATTAATCTTTGCTCTCCAAATATGTTTTATGAATAATTTCTAAAAATTAGTTTTCTTGCTCCAAAAACACTTATTAGGACCAAATTGCTCAATTGTAGACACACACAGCTCCACCGTGAGCAGTAATTGTAACTGAAACAACACAATGGAGCTCATGAAGAGTTCTTACAAAAAGCTGACACATAAATGAGACGCATTTCCCAATCTTTCAAAATATACCCCACTTTTACTACCATTGAAATTGTGTTGTGAAACACCCCTTTCATAACATGTTTGCCAAGAAATTATATCATTTGAATTAAACTATTCAGTTTCAAAAACACACTAAACAGATACAACCACCAATCATAAACAATTTTAGAAAAACACCTTTCACTCCAAATCTAAAACATCCAGCACCTTCAGATATCCTTTTATTTACTTCAGACCTGACTAACAGAGAATACACGGATTCACAAAGTAAAACAGCTAGGTTATTTGTAGATTCTTTGAACTATTGTTTAATGATGTATTGCAGATGCTTCAGATTTGATATTAATCTGAATAGTCCCAAATTTAGAATTAGTTTGCTGAGAAAGGTTTGCAATGTATCTTTTTAAATTGCTAAGAAGTATTAATGTAATTCCCATTTATTGTGGAGGCAATATTTTGGGAACTCTTTGTTGGTTTCTTGTTATTTATAAAGCATGATTTGGCAAAACACATGGCGCTGTACCGTCATACATCTTTTATTTTTTCTACCATCAGAGAGAGCCAAAAATGGAAGTGAACAACCAAATGTAATTCTAAAATGGAGTAAACATGGAGAAATGTCAATAAATTGGTAGCTGCGCTTATGACTGACCTTGGGATGTATTGCATACCCAATAACAAGATCCAGTTTTATATCTCTAATCGGTATAGGCGAGATGGAGTGTATCTAACAGATGCTGGCAATTAACTCTTCCTTGAAAAAATCCAGTCAGCTGTGTGTGTATGCTAAGTACAAATTCTACCAAATAAAACCATTCCTTCTAAGGACTACTTACATTACAAATTGCCTATTTTTTGATCCACAAATATTCCCACACAGTTATCATGCTAATTGCAAAATATAAAACGTGAAATATCATTAATAACTAAATAAATGTATATATTGTATCCATATTTTGATTACTATAAAAACAGCTGTTTGGTTTCTGCATTATTGTAATGAACTCATTCCATCCTTCCCTTATACAAACATTCTCCTAATCTACTCTTGAGTTTCCAATCTACATCATAAAAGATAAACATACTCAACAATTGTAAATGTTTTTTAATGAAAAAATAGAATTTTATTTACCACAGAAGAAAATATTCAGCAGAAAGGTACAAATATTTATCAAAATTAAAGTGACAAATCACTATGTTTTCACTTTGTTAATTAACCATGCGATCATGAATCCAAAACAAATTTGCCACCTAGCTACGACGATGAAGGCTTTATCCACCTTCCAATTCACTTTCAGTAGTTGAATAAAAGAGCAAAAATCAGATGTGGGATTGTCTCTGGATCATTATCTATGGAAGGAGTAGAAGGGGATGAAGTTGAGCTCTCCATTTCAAATGCCATTGCCATGATTTCATTAACAATCAAAGACAGTTCTGCATCCAAAACAATACCACAGAAAAGAATGAAAACCAGTCATATTTTGCAAGATATTTAATTTCCACAAGATATTACCGCAAGAAGACATGAGAATGAAACAACATTTGCATGCATAGTCATTTGTAGAGGCCACACTCTATCTCATCAGGAAAGTACCCCAGTTATATGGTCTGATCACTATTTTGTTACTTTTCTATTTTAATAGATCATGTAGGTAGTCATAAAATCTACCCAGCTACTATCAACCTATCATGTAGCAAGAACAAATAAAATGCCATTACAGCTCCATACCTTATTTCTAAATTAACCCTGTTCTCTCCTGACCTTAAATGTGAGGATTACTATCAATTTATATGTCAACTCTACAAAATATCTGGAACTCGATTCTACCTTTAAAAACATTTAAAAATCCCTAAATAATTATGGTATTCTGAACCCTTAAAGAATTTATAGAAAGAATATTGCAAAAAGGAAAAGAATAGGCTTAAGTCCCGAGATCCTAATGCTCTTCAGGACGCTAAAGCTAAATACATACAAAAAGGGAATTCTTTAAGCCAAATCGCGGTTCCTTCAAAATCACATTGCTCTTGTTAATAATAAACCCAAATAGCTGTTTACAGTTATAAAGAGCCTAATCACTCCAGCGTGCATCTCATCCAGTCTACCCATGTGTCAAAACTGACAAATGAGTTAAACAGATTTTTCATGAATAAAGTCAATTCTATTCTGCAGAATATTGATCCTCAGTGTACACATTTCCAAATGCATTTAGAAATTGATGCAGTTTCACTCTTTCCACTAACATCTCCCTTCTTCATGTTTAATTTAGTCTCCTCTGAGGAAATTGAGGCATTGATCTCAAAACTAAAACCCACCAACCACAAATATGATCCAATCCCAGCCTGCCTTACTAAACAGCATGCTTCTTTTATCACTGCCTTTGTTAATGTCTCATTGTGCCAAGGTTTTTTGTCCTATCTAACTCTTAAAGTCACTGGACCACAACTCACTCTCTGATTACCTTGTGGCGTGTGAAGATTCTTGAGAAAGTTGTGACAGTGTGCAACTACAGAACTTTTTTGGAAGAACCTGACATCCTTGATAATTTCAAACCTGGTGTCAGGCCTGGCCATGGTACTGAAACCACTCTTGTGGCAGTCTGGGAGAAGGTTCTTAGGGCTACCGACAAGGGGGACTGAAACCACTCTTGTGGCAGTCTGGGAGAAGGTTCTTAGGGCTACCGACAAGGGGGACATGAGCATGCTGGTCATGCTTGACTATCAGCAGCATTTGATATTGTAGATTTCGATAGCCTCATCTTCAAAGTGTGCAAGGTGGCTTTGGTATCTGAGGAATCCCTGAAATGGTTTTCCTCTTTTCTCTCCAATCAGACTCAGCAAGTCAGAATAGGATCCTAAAACTTGGACTCTCTACCTGTTCTTTGTGGAGTGCCACACGGGTTTCTCTTTCCCCAGTATCACTCAACATTTATAACCAGCCACTGTTAAACATCTTCTTGGAGTCTGAGTTCAAACTAGGCTATCATTCTTATGTGGACAATACGCAAATTCTTGTTAGGATTAAGATCCCATTGAAAGCAACTAATCGACTGTTAGACAGTGCCCAAAGAATAAAAAACTAGGTGCTTCAAATTAGATTACAACTCAATCCTTCAAAGACTGACGTCATCGTGTATAGCCCAAGAAATTGGCTGACTGAATTCCTGAATTGCCTGTGCCTTGCTCAGCTCTTTTCGAAGTGCCGACTGCTTTTTCCTCTAAAGTTAAAATTCTAGCCTGTATCTGGCAGGCAAATCTAAGCTGCAACATGTACGACAGTGAGGTCATTAGATCTACTTACTACCAACGTAAATGATTGAAATCTGTTTAACCCCTGATTGCAGAATCAGATCAACCAGCTGTTGTAGAAACTCTGGTAAATTACAGACTGAATTATTGGAATGCCTTGTTATTAGGCATTCCAAAGAATCAGATACATTGCCTCCAGAATGCCACAGTTAGACTTCTTTATAGTCTTTCTAGATCCGCCCTGGTCTCAGTGTTTCATAGAAACCAACATTGTCTCCCAATTCAGCAGTGGATCATTTTTAAAATTCCCTGTCTAATGTGTATGTGAATTCATGGCACTGTCCCCAGTCACCTTGTTTAATAAAGGTCTGTTTTTCCGTTTAGTGCCCATCTCGATCACTATGGTAGGCCAGCCAACAACTTTTGTCAGTCCTCTCCTCTCGCTATGTACACCACAGAGATAGAAGCCTCTCTATCAGTGGCCCCCGAGCCTGCAACATGTTGCCTGCGGATCTTCAGAATCTAAACTCCCTCTCTCTTTTCTGGAAGAAGTTAAAAACTCATCTTTTTCACTAATTCCTTTTCTGTCGACTGATGTTCTCTTTCGACCCTTTCGTTTGTGCTGTTGACACCTGCGCCTAGATGCAGTCTCTGCTTTGTTCCTAATGAGTATGTGCACTATAAATCCAAAAATCAAATCAAATCAATACCATTACCCTAAAGAGAGCCACAGGGAGACCTAGACCTAGAAACAGTTAAATGACTAACGCCTCACGTTTTATGACCTTACAAACACTTTTTCTATTTAGGGCAGTGTATGTGGGTAGGTAGATGAACATTGTACACCTATGCTCTGTTTCTATAAAAATAAATCATCCATTAATCTTAATGCCCTTTGGGTTTATTTCCAAAGTGCTTAGTGTGTGGTGTGTGGTGTGTTTAGATTGGTGCCAACATTCTCCAATTGGAGGCACATGCATTTGGTTCTCCAATACAGAGTCTTTCTCAAGGCACAATGAATTACATACAGGTTACAAATTGAATTAATCTACAATTGATGTATCTGGCACATTTGTCTCACAAACACATAGATAATACATAATTGGTAAAACTATTAAGAATCACACGCCCATTCCCTTCGTGAAAATAAGCATCAAGCGCTTTTGCTGTTGCTCTCTGACATTTCCTGCAGATGCACAATTCCTGTGAGAACAACCAGTATCTCCCGATCTTCCCATGAACATTTTTGGTATGCTGCTTGCAGGCTGTTTTTGAAAATGCTGCCTTCTGTTTATTCACCCATATGCTGTTTCTTTCATTGAGAATCCATTGCACTAGATTCTTGCTGGAATCTCGCACAAACACCAAACCGCCACAAAGTTTACATATCCTCCTAAACTCCTAAGCCCTACTCCTCCTTTTTTAGTCTGTACAAAACCCCCTGAAGTCAACGTCTCATCATACCCAAATGTCTTTCTTCTGTTGTTTTTTCCCGTGACGCACTTCATATTACCATGGTAATCTGCATGTTGTCAGACAAAAAAATGAAAAATTATCGTACTAAAATAGGAATCTGCACCCTCCCTAAACTCCCTAAATTATGAAACTCTCCTTTGATTCTATGTCACCCTCCCCAAATCTGCCCTACTGTGAAATGTCCCCTTTCCTACCTCTGCATATATTTTCTGCTCTTTTTTTTTTTTTAGGTTCCCACAGGCTTATCGCGGTAATCAGTGGCAGCAGGCCAAAACATTGCAGAATTTCATTTATGAAAAGCCTGAGTTCAGCAATGCAGCAGGGGAGATATATAAATGTCTTTTTCGATGCAGATCAACCAGCTGCTTCATCTAGGCAGATTTACACCAAACCACCAAAAGCACATCTGCACTGCTTTTGTATTCAATGCATAATAACTTTGAACTATAGAACACATTTGGAAAACATTTTCAAATTTGAATGGGCTAGACAGTTATTTGGGGAAATTTCAGACAGATACATCAAACAAGTCAAAAATTATTAGCAACAGAATTTTTGCATTAGTTAATCATCAATATATTTAACTTAAGTCAGAGGACGGCAATTGCTGCCCTGTAACATATATATTTATTCAAGGAAATACTTTAAGGAAGGGAAGCCAACTTAAAAATTTCCCAGGGGGTGCCCAAATATAGGTAAGTTACATCACTCACAGTTATATGCCCGCATTTCCACGTAGTCGACAACTTGGTGCAGGGGCGCGCAGAACAGTGGAAACATTGCCTAGCATGTACAGCATATACTAAAGTCAAGTAAGAAGGTGATTTAAGCCTTCCAGTTGCATTCCAGTAAGCCCCTACTCCACCCCTCCATAATCACCCAGGCTGTAGTAGCCCTCAAAAGACAGAGCAACACAACTAGGATAGTAGAACGACCTGCTCGCTAAACAGAAGGTACAGCTGCAAGGTGGAGTATCACCACCAACACCAAAACAAGTTCCCAATTCAAGAGGTAAAGAGGTTTCCTGATTAAAAAGGACAACAGTGCTATGTCGTGATCTACATCATACCCTGAATACTGCAGCATAACTATCACCTCAAAGGTGGTCTAAATGCCCACCTGAAGCTATAATAGGTTTTTAGACCCTATTGCTGTACCAGAAGGACCCTCTGGAAGTTGGTCACTGCACTCTGGTTCAATAGAAACTACTACACCTGAGAACCGGGCAGACTTACTATTGAACATCAATATTTTTTTTGCGTCCACCTTCTGTGTGAATATATATATTATGCTTTTTACCCATTTGTTGTATGTTTGATTAACATTATATGCTATCAGTAAACCATTTGCAATATAGTGGCTTTTATATACAAATAGAAAAACATTAAACATGCTTCCACTTTTGTTTATGTTAAGGTATATTTATTAAATTGTAAAGGTGATCTATGGGCATTAAAAATAGTATAGTCAAACAATACACAGTTCACTTATTGCTAATATTAGGGAGTAGATACCCAGCATCCTACTCTTCTATTCAACTCAGAACATTTCTAAACTACCAAGCAACATGTGTGTGGTGCCTTAGCCCAGTAAAACCTCAACAAATCAAACTCACATTAGTGCTGCTGTGGATTGGCCATCCTGATGCAAAATGTATTTTTATGAACAATTCATCTGCAATGGCTTCAAAATCCAGATGTGCAGCTTCATCTTTGTGTCCATATAGCAAAGCAACAGCATTTAGCCGAGCTTGGCCCATTGTAGCTTCCCAGATAGGTTTTGATGTGCCGAAGGCAAAAGAACAAACGCTCTGAAGAACAAGAGGATGCAGGGATAGTTACTGTAATTTGAAGTTGTCGTGGCAGTTCTGAGAACAAATTGCACATATGAGGACCCCTTTCACCTTAGAACAAGTCAAAGACATCCCGAAAGCATATAACCAGAGTCTTATTCCTCTGTACAAGTTCAAGGAACATATTTTTATGTAGCTCTAGATTGCATTCTTGGAAGTCAGTCTTGCAAAAACTCCAGACATATTCACTTGTGGTGTTCCCTGTAACAAGTTTTCTATGTTAACCATATGCTCACATGCAGTTGTATTGAAACGTTCTGACAAAGCTACCAATGTGCGGTCCATGAGTTCATAATAACCTTTTCTATAGAAGTCTTTGGGAGACTGGAAAACAGGGGGAACAGACCCATCATCCCGATGAGGTTTTTGAAAAGTAATCTTCAAATCCCTCATGCAGTTGTGCAATTATGGTCTTAAGGTTTTCAATCATAATCGATGTTTCATGGATCCTTAAATTGACCTTCTGTATAGCAATGTTCACAGTTTCAACACAGGAAAATACCGTTTAAAGAAGATGAAGACCTAGAAAGGTTTCGAGTTTATGGAGGTAAAAGTGCAACCGTTGGGCTTTTGCTCTGACTTCATTGTGGGCACCCGCTGACAGTCGCAGAAATTCAATTACAGAACTGTAGTTAGCAAGAACAGTCTTTAAAGATTTTGCTCAAACCATCTATCGGGCAGGACAGAATGGAAGCAGTTTGACACTCCCTTCCTCTTCACAACGCTCAAAACAAGCAAGGCGTTTTGGGGAATGAACTTGTCAATGGCCATAGCTACATACTGAACTAAGTTCAGATTGTGTGCAAAGCAGTGCACATAAATAGCTTGTGGTTCCACCTCTTGTAGCAATGTCTGCAACCATGTTGATGTGCAGACATATTAGAAGCACCATCATAACACTGCCCCAACAGTTTTGAGTCAAACCTCAGAACAACATCTTTTAAAATAGCAGAGTTTGTGCTGCAGTGATAGATGTTTCAAAAAAGCCCCAAAAAATCTTCACCTGAAGATCCTCTTTTGCAATACGAAAGACTACAGAGAACCGCTCTTTTACTGACACATCAGCAGTCTCATCTAAAATAATAGAAAATAATTTCACATCATGAATCTCTTTCATCAGGTCACAGAGCAAATTATGTGACATAATTGCCAGCATTTCATTTAAAATGTCATGAGACATCCATTTGTACTCTGTTCTTCGAAGCCAGGTTTGCAGTTCTGGGGCATTTCTAGGTTGAAGCAAGAGAATTGCCTGTAGATTAGAGTCCTCATCAGTATGGCCCCGAAATGCAAGACCCTGGCGACCCAAAGCCAAAATTGGTGTCAAGATATTCAGCAGCACGTTCTCCCTCATCTGCTTGAGTTGCCCAATGATAAAGCTGCTGCAACATGCATACCTCTTTTAAAAGATGCTAGTGTCATTGCAGCTGCCCAATGAAGGTTGATGGCTGTTACATCTCTCTATGGCCTTCCTAAAATTGCTAAAGCTGTGTTTAATAAAAGCATTCCAGACAGCCTTATCACTGCCACCTTTTGGCCATGGCATACCCTTTTCATTAGCAGACTGGCATACTTTACAGAAATTCTTTTCAACAGACTTATCATATGTAAGCCAATTATAGGTTTCTAACCATTTATTTTGGAAAGTGTGGCCCTGCCGGGACTTTAAGCCATTTGATTTGTTAACATTTGTGCAGCATTCCTGTGTCACATTGCTGCCGACAACATCACTGGCTGTAGGTGCATCTGGTATGTTTTGCACGCATTGTGCCTGGCAGTTTGATGCACCTGTGGAGCTCGAAATTGCTACAATTGCTTTGTCAGACACATGGGACATCTGCTTTGGTTTAGCAGGGGTTATTGTAATAAACCTCTCCATGATGGCTTTGGGGTTTCAGATGCGTATTTGTGCATGGGACGTGGGCGAAGCGGCCCCTGCTAGGTATACTGTCTCAGAAAATGTTTAACTGGCATACAACTGCAAGAAAGAAAATTGGATGATGTAATTCATGAAAACAGTATCTCTAAAAGCAAGACATTTCATTAGGTTTAGTTTATCATCAATCAATTATCCCCTTCAAACTTTTGCAAAAAAAAGTTTACTTCAAATTGCAAAATGCAATCACCATTGCACTTCTTTCCAGTCTGATAGTTTTCAAACCAAAGTTGCAGGGTCCCATCGAAACGCTGCATTCTGGAATACATTTTTAAGAAGGAAAAAGCGAAAAAAATCTACAGGCAGCACTGAAAATATAACATCTCAGTTGTAAGTCAACAGTTACTCCACAGGGATCGAAATTGAGATTGTATAAGGGACCAGGAGCTACCAGAGGGGAACAAGGAGCTAGTACATAGCATCCCGCAAATCTAACTTCCACATAAGATGCAAACATATACCTTTGTGCAATATTTATGACCCCATATGCTTTAAATGTCATATAGATGCACCCTAATGTCTGTTCATCGAGTGTCCTAAACGCACAGAGTTAAAATATACATAAGTGTGTTTGTTTAGCTTCAGTGACACTGGGGAGCAAAAATCATGCCTGGTAACTATATGCATAAATATATGTGCCCATATGTGTGTATGCTTCTGTGTCTGTTTTCCTGCAAACCCATGTATGGGAACTGTGTAAGTATTGGCATGTTTATTATTGTGCCTGTGTGTGGGAACTGGAGTTCAGAAAGGTCTGTGCAGTCATGGGCAAATGCCACCTTTACAGCCTTCACTTAGCCTGATTCTAAGAGCTGCACCAGATCCAATGACATAATCATTGGGCAATCACTCCTGTCCACCCAAAAGCAATAGTATTGCCATTGATGAATGGCCATTATGGCTGGGCCCTCTTGTATTAACCTACTGTTAAGAAGCATTGTGCAACTGACATTTGCTAACATGTTGTTACCTCTGGGTCACCAGGTTCACGAATAGTTAGGGATGTAACGTTCTGTGAACCTCTCAATGAACCACATCAGATGTTACAGATGAAATAAAATGCAATCACGTGTGGTTTCTGAAGTGGAGGAAGAGTGTTAACTGCTTTTAACATTGTAGTTTACCAGAAATTCTGGTAAAGTAGCATACAATGTTAAAAGCAGTAACATAGGCTCACCTTGCACCTGGGTGAGATTTGGGTCTGGTGGAAGCACTCCCAGTCTTAAGTTGTAACCATGCTTGTTTCCATTTTTAAAAAACACCCACTTTCCGTGAGTCAGTAAAACAATTAAACCCCACTTATGCTTGATAACATCTTACCTTGTTTTCAGGGATGAGGATGCGTACCACACAGAAGCCTAAGACTCTCAGACTCTGACTGCCACATCCATGAAACTCTGATGAAGTCCCTCACTGCAAACCTAAAGTGGGGCAAAGGCCCTGAATCAATGAAATTGCAACCCGTTGGTGAGATACCTCCTATGCTGAATAGGAAATTCAACTGCTGGAGGGGGGTATTTGTCTCTAGAGCTTTGCAGAAAGTTGGGAGGTGACACATTGCCCCACTAGGACAAACAAACAAGAAGAGCACCTCATACATGGATTCCTGAACGGGAGAGGTGTCCCGCTGGCCGGACAATGTCCCAAGGAGAGCTACTGAAAGAACGAAGAAATATCAAGGCTGGGTACCACAAAGGAAATACACCAATCACGGGCTAAAAAGATTCACAGATCTTTTATTACTGTACAGTTTACAAAGCAAAACAGATAGCTCTCTGTCTTCCAACACCTCACAGTGTGTACCAGCCGACAGGGAGATGTGAGAGAGTGGTGGACGTCTAAACATTTGTGCTTTTATACAATTTGTACAATATTGTCCAGCCTCTCTTCACGTTAATAATTCGTGGTCTAGAGTTCGTACCTAGTTCACATACAGATTATTCAATATTATGCAAAGGATTACATAGGATTGCATTTCCATGAAGGCACAATAGTGATGTTTGTTCTCGGATCCCGTGGTAAGACTTGTACAATGTTCCTTTACAATACAGCTCGACCAATGTATATGCTCGAGGTTTGTTCTTCATTGTCCCAATGTTTATACAAGGATGAGTCTTGTGAGCGTAGACAACACTTAAACAACAGTTCATTACTCAGTCTAAACAGTTGGCTCTCGGACAGCCTAAACATTAACATAACTCAAAGGTCAGAAGGCTTGGTTGCAAGTTGAAAACATAGTCTACCATTTTAGAACTAAGAACACACAAGTAGAAATCAAAATGGCGGATGAATCTGATAAAAAGGTGGCGAAGTTAACCCAAAACTCGGAACTCTGCATCATGGTTTTCCGTGTAGCGCGAGTAGGCTTAGGCCAATATAAATACAAAGGAGGCACTATATAATTACCATTTAACAAACCCTCCTTTTGGCCAAAGCTAAGAGCTTTACTAAAAATATTCGCTTTACTCGTAACTCCACGTTTCAATGTCCGTACATCCTGAATCACATTCATCAGATATATCACTCACCATCAGATCTTTGACAGTAATATCCTTCATTACAAACACATTAGTCATCTTCTCATGTGTGTGTATTTTCAGTCCTAATGTTCCTACAGTTTGCACACAACATCCCCCTAACATCGAACTTATGGCAAGTAGACATTGTATGCAACAACAACAGAACAACAAAATACCAAGGATAACCATTAAGACTGAAAGAAGTTTCCATCCCCAAGACCGTAAAAAGTCCCAGAACCAAGTACTAAGATCCCAGTTTCCCTCTGGAACATGCACTTCTGTATTTAGGATGTGCAGATTTTGTATTGCCTTGAATATGGTCAGGGAGGAATCAGGTACGAAAACGCAACAAGCAGATCCCACCAATTTACATACTACACCACGCTCAGCCAGGATGACATCTAACACCATCCGGTTTTGTAGAGCCACTAATCTAATTGCTTTCTGGTCTAGTGTCATGTTGTAGAGTATATCGGTGGTCCGATTGATGGTTCTCTCCAATACTCTTGCTAGTCTGCTAATATCCTCGGAATTCATGATCTGTCCCCAAAATGGCACAAAGGATGTTGCTACATCACCCATGACTTGTGAAGGAGTATCACTGTTCTCGTTCCGCTTCGGACGAGCCCTAGAGACCTCAGAGGTTCTAGCTACATATACCCCTGGTAGCAAGATACCCAAATAACAAGTACCCGGTCAATCCCTAGGTAGCCATGGATAAGCTTCATTACTGCAAATGAAATAAACAGGTTCACCTACAAACAAAGGTCTGTCCTCACTGGTCAAGTTCGCAACATTGGTACAACTGTCGAAAGTACCCATTGACTGAGAACCATTCCTTTGTGTGCAGAAGGAAACAGAGTTGGGGCTATGATTGATTTTATAGGAAGGAGGCATAGCATTCCAGTTGCCTACGGGAGCCATCTTGAAAGAGATCAACGATTGAAATGGTCTGGATAGTCTATCGGAAGGCCTAATAGAAGCAACATTAAGCTTGCTCCTATTTGCAAAAAGGGACCATCCCAGAGGCATCAGGACTCGCCTTTCAAACTCATTCAAATTAGTCCCATCAAAGTTCCCTGAGATGCTATTGTTCCAACGACCAAAGAATATACCAACCCAACCCTTTTTCCCCGTGTTGTGGCAAATGCGAACAGATCCAACAATTAGTTCTATTCAGGCTTGCATGAGTCACATTCATTATTAACAGAAGTGTATTATTATGATAGCTCTGTCTGTATTGGGAATCCCTAGGAGATAGAGTGTGCAGATGCACGAAAAGTGTAGACATAGTGGAAACACTCTCAGTAGGTAAAAATGTTTCAAGTGGGCGCACCCCTTCAATATACCAAAACCCAAGAGCAATTACTACTGTCAGACCGGTTAACATAATTACAAGGAAACAATACGTCCTCAAGGACCATGTATTTTTCTGTCCAATGTCTTTGTTAGCCACACAATCGATCAGTTGCTCCGTATGAGTAGAGATAACGACAGGCATTGTTCCTCAAAGTTCTTTCCCAAAAAGTTCCTGCGATAAACACTGTAGTTTGTTTGCTGGTGATCTCCTGATCACATGATCTTGATTGAAGATAGCTTTTCCCGGCCCCAGCCACTTAGTTATGTTTCAGCACAAAAGTGGCAAGGGACGAGCTCAGCAGTCATTTCCTGTGGGCACAGCCGTGCTGTGCAGTAAGTCTAGTGCCGTGGATGCAGATCGTACCTTAAGACTCCAGGTACTGCGTGATCTGCGAACATCGTATCGTTGCTTCCTGATGGAAGTGGTGAAACAGAGGTAAGGTTGTTTAAAGGTGCAGAAAGATCGGGAGAAGAATTCGGCGACAAGGCAGCAGTCTCCCCAGGCCCCGCAGGCTCAGGAAGAGTCTCCGAAATACCGTTGGTGTTGTTCAAGACCGATTGGTCATCAGAAACAGAGCAAGTCATTTTCTTCTTTTCTTCTCCGTCGTGTGGCAAAGGAAAAGGTATCCTCTTGATGTGTGTCGCGTGTATCCAATGTCATTTTCCAGCTACTCGTACAGCAGTCTGTGTGGCCAACAAGACCTGGAATGGTCCTCTCCAACGCAGTGCGAGGCTGGATGCTCTCTCAAATGACTTCGTGAGCACCCAGTCGCTGGGTCGAATTCTGTGACCTGGCCCCTCGTATTTAACTGGGAGGGCTTCTCGCAACTGTTGATAAATCAAATACAAGTTTTGAGTTGACTGGTTACAGTATTAAGAAAAAACAAATGCTCTACATCCTTCAATTGTTTTGGCTTGGACAGGCTCCAAATGTTAGCTGGCCTCCTCATAATATTCTCATAGGGGGAGAGCCCAGTTCTAGTCTGTGGGGTTGTCGGCATGGACAGTAGTGCTATAGGTAATGCGTCTGGCCATTTCAAATTACTGCTAGCACAGACGTTGGTGATTTTATTCTTCAAGATACCATTGTGGCGTTCTACAAGTCCAGCACTTTGAGCGTGTCTAGCCGAATGGAACCGTTATTGACCTGTAATCCCGCGCATACTTGCAGAATAACAGCAGCGATAAAATGTGGACCATTATCCGACCAGATGACCCTCGGCAAACCAAACCTAGGAAAATATTCCTTAAGCATGGTTTTCGCCGTTGTCATTGCTGTAGCATCTTTCACAGGGAAGTCTCCAACCCACTTGGTAAAGGCACAAATGACTACCAAGACATATTTGTAATTATTACAGCGCTCCATCTCGATGAAGTTGAAATGAATTACTTCAAAAGGCACAGAGGGCTGACCAAAACTGCCCCTCTGTGTCATCATACCCTTCCGTGCATTATGCTGTAAGCAAACCATACATTCTGGACAAAACGATCAGCAGTTTTTGAGATGTTAACATTCGCCCAGACAGATTCTAATATTTTGCAGATTTTCCTAGCACATATATGAGTGGGACCATGGGCCATTGTGATCATGGCAGTGACATATGCATCGGGTAACATCCATCTACCTTTTGAATTATCTAACCAACACCCATCCTCATCCAACTTCGCCAAACCCTCAGCCCAATGTTTAAGTTCTTCTAGAATGGCATTAGCTTGAATATTCTTTATCGAGTCAATCCCTTCATCTACAGTACAAGTGTTTGTGCCTTCCTTCATAACATACATTTCTGAGTACAAATCAGTAGCAGTCTGTTTAGCTATCCTGTCAGCAAAAGCATTCCCTTTCCCTACATCATCTACTATTTTCTGATATGCCACGCACTTCATGATTTGTAGTTGAGTAGGAAGCGCAAGTGCTGAGAGTAGCTGAACTATCAAGGTGCCATGTTGGATTTTCGTTCCATGTGAGGTCAAGAAACCTCGTTCTGCCCATAGTCTACCGAAGTTGTGAACCACCCTAAAGGCATACTGGCTGTCAGTAAATATATTCACTCTAAGCCCTTAGGAAAGATCACAAGCTCAAGTCAGTGCAATAATCTCTGTGCAGAGTTATGTGAAATTCTCTTGGTGTCCACGATCGTGCTTAGTGTAGTTATGGCATAAGCAGCAGTGGATGTACCATCCGGAAGTTTGAAGCAGGAGCCATCACAAAACAGCTCCCCTTGTGGATCATTCAGAGGTGTATCTTTCAAATCAATCCTGCCTTTAGTTTCTTGTTCTGTGGTATAAAGGCAGTCATGTGACATTTCGTCACTGCAAGCAATATCTTGCGGGAGAGGTAACAATTCAGCTGGATTCAATATACAACACCTTTTAATTTGAATATGCGGTGCAAATAAGATCAGTTCATATCTTGTTAATCGTGCGGAAGTAAGGTGTTGCGTTTGCATTCTATTTAATAGAACGTCTACAGAATGAGGTACCAACACGGTTAAAGTATGGCCTAGGACCATACCCTCGCTCTGCTTTACAGACGCAGCAGCGACAGCTCTCAAGCATCTTGGCAAAGCACATGCAACAGGATCAAGTGTGGAGGAAAAATAACCGCACAGTCTATTCTTCCCCCCATGTTCCTGTGTTAACACAGCCAAAGCACATCCATCACGTTCATGCACATACAACTCAAAGACCTTATGATAATTTGGTGTGCCCAAAACTGGTGCTGAACACAGTGCAGTCTTGAGAATATGAAAAGCTTTCTGGTGTTCCAAGTTCCACAATAGTGGCAAAGAAATGCCCTTCTTTGTCAATGCCAACATTGGTTTGATCACTAGTGAGAAATTAGGGATCCACTGTCTACAGTGAGAAGCCATTCCTATCAAGGATCTGACTTCCTTCGTCCTTATTTGGGACAGTCATGCTAGGCAGGTGTCAATCTTTCTCCCTCCTTTGACAGGAGATAGCCTATATAGGTGATCTCCTGTCGACAATCCTGAAACTTTTTCAATTAAGTTTTATGCCCATGCTTTGCTAAATTAATGAGCAATAACACAGTGCCTTCCTTGCAAGCACTTTCTGAGTCTGCAGCTAAGAGAAGGTCATCGACATATTGTAGCAATGCACAAGTAGAAGGCAACTCAATTGTATCGAGCTGCTCTTTCAAAGCCCTACTATAAATGCTCAGACTCTCCGTGTACCCTTGTGGTGCACGGGTGAATGTAAACGAGCATCCCCCTAGGGTAAACGCGAACAAATATCTACTATCCACATGTATGGGAATGCTAAAGAAGGCACTCTTAAGATCCACAACACTGAAATGAGTAGCGGAAGCTGGAACCATTGTTAGTATTGTCATTACGTCAGGTACAATTGGAAATTGTGGAGCATCAATCTTATTGATTGCATGCAAATCGATAATGAAACGGAAAGGAATCGCATTATCCCCTTTCTTATACACTGGTAAAATCGGGCTATTGCACAAACTTCCTGCAATTTCTTCAATTACTCCACGATGTACAAAGTCGGAAACTATACATTTCAAAGCTTGCTCACCATCAACTCAAATTTTATATTGTGGAATTCGTGGCAACTTTACTCCTGATTTCAAAACTATTTTAACAGGCTCAATTTGCAAAATACCAACATCATTTTCGTCAATCGCCCATAAACACAACGGAACTTCACTAAATTGTGGTGGCAAAGGTCTAGTCAAAAACTGTGAGGCAGAAAATTGCTGTGATGAAATCGTCAAATGCACTTCATCAATGAATTACCGCATTTAATTCTTTCAACAGATTCAACCCCAACAAATTCTCTCCACAGTTCGTTGTCAGAAGAAACAGACAGTACTCCGTAAATGGACCTAGTGAATTCAGTACTGACAGAGAAACCGGCAGAGAAACCGGACTAACCACTGACGTGCCAGAAAACCCTACAGAAACATTATTCTGCCCTGACAGTGGACTGTTTGGAACCCGTGAATGATCAATGGAACACTTCTGTGCTCCTGTGTCTATCAAAAATAGATGCATCCTATTCCCCACCATCATCTCAACCTTTCTGATTAACGGGAATAGGCATCGGTTCGAGACCCTGCTTCGGGCTGTCCTAATGGAACAATATATCATCGAAGACAAGATCTTCAGAAAGATAGGCAGTTGAAGGATTATCAAAGATATTTCTGCTATCTACACTAGGTTTCTGATTATCTTGCGAGAAAGACTGAGAATTTTGAGCAAAGTGGCTTCTACCAGGACCCCCTATCCCAGGGCGGCCTCTGGATCTACCCATGACACCATATGTGTAATTGAACCTTTGCTGGAGGATCGGGCATTGTGCTCGCCAATTACCCTCTTGTCCGCAATAAGCACATTGGTTTGCATGTACAGGACCCAATGGTGCATTACTTTGTGGAACGAACTGACCTCTAAACTGCATACTTCCCCCTTAAGGCCCTCTGACCATCTGTTGCAACAATACCTTTGTTTTTAGATCTCCCCTTTTCTTTTCAATCCTTTCTTTCTCATTATTGACTCTATTCTCATAATACTGAGCCATATGCAATACTTCGGACTGTGATTTAGCTTGCCAAGCACTCTCGGAAGTCATAATTTGCGACTGGATATCAGGCAACAATCCATGCACAAAGGTGTCCACTAACAATCTTTTTCCTGACTCAGTGCTTAAATCCTGTCTGCTAAAATCTGAGAATACTTGTTCGAACCAATTAAAGAATTCGATAGCAACTTCAGATTTTCCTTGGGTACAAGCAGTGAGTTTGTCCCAAACAATCCTTCTCTCAGGAATTAAAGTCTTCAATTGTGTTACTATTATATCTGGCAAAGTCAGTATTACCTGCAGTGGTCTTTCACCAGCTTTCCTTTCTTCATCTAACCTAACCAAGTTAACCCATGTGTCACCTAACCCTGCTGGATCATCTACAGTCCTAATCTGTTTCCATAAATCAGCAGTTAGGAGCACAGGAAACAACAAGTCTATATCACCCAGAGTAAAAACTGACGAATGCAAGACAGATTCTATTTCTTTGCAAAACCCTGTTGGGTTTTTCCTAATGTCTGAAATTGACTGTCTAATAGTATTCACTTCCTGTCTTGAGAACGGGACGTGAACAAACTGTGATACATAGTGAGCTTCAATATCATAGGCTGCTGCACCCGTTGCAACATTATCCGAAATCTCAACTTTGGGAACAAATCTCAGAGGAACCTCTCTCTTAGGCTACTGAGAAGTCGGCAACTCCGAACGTTTACTAAGCAACAGAGCCAAATGGAGCGCTAAAGTGGTGGAAGTAGTATTAGACACAAAAGCTCTCTTATAGATATTCAATAATTCTGCGGGACAATACACCTTTTTCTTCATACATTCATCCTGCAGGTATTCTACCATTACCTGTAACACTTTCCTCTGCATTTCTGGAGTATGCTGACTATACGTATCATATACTTCTACGGGAGATATCGACATATCTGAAATCCATCTAAGCCCATCCCTTGTACAAAGTTGCGTTTCTTCACTCATTGACTTACAAGGAGGAAGGAACCGTTTCTGCACGTAAAAAGCATCCAAACTATCACCATCTATTTCATCATTCTGCAACCGTTCTAACTCCCTTCTAAACTCAAAAACCCTCTCAACATGCTCATGTACTTTCTCTGCAGTATCCCTTGAATAAGCTAAAACATTCAAATCTCTGGGGCGATATTGGACGGGTATGTGATGAAGTGATTATTGGTCTCCTTGTTTTGGACTTTAGTGTGATCATATTGGGGAGTGATGTGTCTTTGGATGATCTCAATCAGAGTGAGGAGAAGTGGTTGTTCAGAGGGGCGATGACTCATAAAAAAATTATCTTGAGGAACTGGAAGAATGTTTTGACATTGAATATTGGGACATGGTTGTCTGTGTCATGATGCCTACCTCCAAGGAGCCAGGTCCGACCCAGCAACCCCAGAGGCAGGCATCATTTCCCCCAGGGGAGTGCCAGCGGGCCCAAGCTGGGGCCCTTTGGACGCAGTCCTGGCGCCTTAGGCGCCAGGCCCATGTTGGACCCCTGTCCTGGCACCTTAGGCGCCAGGCTCATAAAGCTAGACATGTGTTCAAGTGTTTTAATGTGCACTTACCTGATGCAGACCATGCTACTACATCCAGGCCCTCTTGAGGCCTGAATGGACTACTTTACCTGTGGGGCTACTTTCCACCCGGGTGTGGTCAGGGAAGGATACATACCTGATCCGTGGAAGGATACAAACTTGGAACTTCTTCCAAAGCTATTTAAACCACACCCGAACAGCAACTCACGCTTCAAGTTGTTCTGCTCCTCGCAGCTGGACGCTCACTGTGTCAGCTCCTGCATCTGGACCTCAGCCACGCCTGTCTGTATCCTGGGTCACCTGCAAAGGGAGACAAAAGACCTTACCTGCTAAATCAGCACCATGGAGACATCACACCCACGATCCTGAAAAGGAAGACATCATTTTTAAAAGCATTTCGCTACGATCGCTGCAGCGCTGCATTTCACTCACCTATCCTGGACGCCTCCATCTTCAGCAGCGATCATCCGGATCCACAGCCACTTCCCAGAGCCTAGAGAGAAAAAGACAAGAACAAGGTGAGAGAAGGAAAGGAATAGGAAAAGCTCAGTTTCCTTCTAAGACTTACCTGTTGGGTCATTCCCATTTCATTTCGGGTCTTGCCGCTTCCAGGCATTTTCCGGACCCCGGCCCCTATGGGGAAAAGACAAAGACATTGAATGAGCGAATGCAAAGACATTACCCGAGCGCTCATCCAGAACTTACCTGTCATTTACTGGAACTGCACGTTTCACTTCGGGTCGGCGCCATATCTCCGGCATTCCGAACCCCGGCCCCTAAGGGGAAAAGACATAGCATTAGCGCTTGCTGCAACAAGACAATGAACATTATTATTAAGCTTGGACTTTTGAACTTGCAGCAGAACTTTTACAGCACCTTACCTGAATAATCAAGCTTACCTGAACTCCCATCAATCCTCAATCCAGTGAAGTAACTGGGTTTCAACGCGCCCCTGCATCAGAAGCAGGATGGAGAGCTCATCCTTCCTAACCCTAAGGTGAGACTTCACGGGGAATCGTGGAAGGGTATCGTGGAGGGTTGGAAGAGAGTGGGAGGCTTGAGCATAACTCAGCCAGTAGGTAATACTCCCTTTTCACGCTCAGGGGAATATACCTGCGAGCCAGAGAAGCCAGAGTAGAGGGACCCTTCCTGTCCATCTTCAGAGTCCAGCGCTTCACCACTGAAGAAGCATCAACACTCGAAGCCAGACCTGCGCCTCCGTGGGAATCAGGTGAGCGTTACAGTCTGAGATGCATGATTTGGCAAATATGGAGAAAGTGATGTATTGGAGACTTGGTAAATTGGGTTTGTTTGAGAAAATATGGGGTAGATTTTTGCAACTATTTTAACTTGGCACTGAAATTGTAGGGTGGGGGGTGCTTGAGAGAGGTATTTGATTGGTTGGGGATTTAATGTGTTGTATATCTCACTCTGTACATAGTACTGTGTAAAATGTGTTTTTCTTGTGTTATTTTCAATGTGTGATTTGTTTATGTTGTTTGTCTTGGGATTTGCAGTAGATGTTGTATAAATAAAGTTTAAAAAAAATAAAGACATTGTGATCGGGAATACTGTCTAGATTAGAGAGTGTATCTAAAACAGTAGATTGTTCACCTTTCTCTATACATTGCTTAGCCCATGCACTCAAATCTCTCCTCTTCTCTTTGGAAACTGTGTTCTGAGTTACAATTTTTGATTCAGCACTCGCTCCTTTATAAGCTACAAGTGGAGCAGAACCGCTTGTGAAAGAGAGAGTAGACAAATCCTGTACAGCAGGTAGTGGAGACACTATTACTGGCAATGAAGACGAATCTACTGGAACAGTAATAGTCGGTAAAGGTGGAGGTATAGACGGAGGAACAACAACAGGAAGCAGAGCAATAACTGGTGGTGGAGGTGCAACAGGAAGAATAGGAATAACTACGGAAGGACAGTAGGAAGGGGTAAGACAGCAGGAATAGGTACATAAGGAGGTGGTGCAGTGGCACCAGGCCTACGTTCATTTAAAGGTTTATCAATTAGCTCATCTGAGGCATGAAAATCTTTAGACGGATATATTTTCTGTATACCAAGTTGAAAAGCTTTATCCATGTTTCTAACAGACTCTGACTGTTTTTGCTGATCATACAATAATGCCGTTTCTGAGTTTGACATGTGTCGACGTGTATGCTTCTCTTTACTCTTAAGTTGCTGCATAGCTTCTTTTTTCCAATTTTGTATTACATAAAATGCTGCAGGTCTAGCTTATTTCTTTAACAATATGGATTCTAAATACTTTATTCGGGCAATCTCATAACTACCATTGATTGACCACTGAAGTTCGGAAGCATGTCTCGTTTGTCTGTGCCAAATATTGTTGAATACTATACTGACAAATGCCATACTTACAGTTCATAGTACATGCTGGCAACCCCTCCTGTGGTGCCGGACTGCCAAATTCCAAATAGTGTCTGTCTCTGCGGAATAACGCCCTGAAACAGGCAGACAATTTCCCAGGCATATCAGATTACTGGTGTTACCTGGCACCGATTGCATTCGCGAGTACAATACTACAACCAAATATCGGGATATTTAGGAATCGGGGCACGACTCACCTGATTCAAAGGACTAAGGGAAGTCCGATTGGATTACAAAGGACAACAAAGGACCCTCGTGTTTGGTGATTTCTGCAAAACTGCCCGCCTCGATATATAGACCCTCGTCAAGATGCTGTCTTCGATCACAAGCTCACCGTCCAGGGATTGTGCAGTACTGTTGAGGTGTCATCCAAGAAGGGGCCCCCTTTCTCACCATCTGATCCCGGTCCGATAGTCACGTCAACTCTTCAACAAGGTGACATCAATCTTGAGGGTCCCTATTCAGGCGCCATCTGAAAGAACAAAGAAATATCGAGGCTGAGTTCTACAAAGGAGATACACCAATCACGGGCTAAAAAGATTCACAGATCTTTTATTACTGTACAGTTTACAAAGCAAAACAGATAGCTATCTGGCTCCCAACACCTTGCAGTGTGTACCAGCTGACAGGGAGAGGTGAGAGAGTGCTGGACGTCTAAACATTCGTGCTTTTATACAATTTGTGTAATATTGTCCAGCTTCTCTTCACGTTAATAATTCGTGGTCTAGAGTTCATGCCTAGTTCACATACAGATTATACAATATTATGCAAAGGATTACATAGGTTTGCATTTCCATGAAGGCACAATAGTGATGTTTGTTCTCGGATCCCGCGGTAAGCCTTGTACAATGTTCCTTTACAATACACCTCGACCAATGTATACGCTCGAGGTTTGTTCTTCATTGGCCCAATGTTTATACAAGGATGAGTCTTGTGAGCGTAGAAACCACTTAAACAACAGTTCATATGAAGCACAAGGTCTCATTACTCAGTCTAAACAGTTGGCTCTTGGACAGACTAAACATTAACAGAACTCAAACGTCGGAAGGCTTGGTTGCAAGTTGAAAACATAGTCCACCATTTTAGAACGAAGAACACAGGAGTAGAAATCAAAATGGCGGATGAATCTTAAAATGGCGGTGAAGTTAACCCAAAAATTGAAACTTTGCAACACGGTTTTCCATGTAGCGCGAGTAGGCTTAGTCCAATATAAATACTAAGGAGGCATTATATAATTACCGTTTAACACTACGAGGGAACATTGTGCACCAGCTAACCTTCACCAAGGCTCCCTGGAAGTCAGTCCTCGAAAGGCTGTGGACCAGAGATGGGGGCCGCCAAGGAATCTGAAGTGAAGCACCAGGACGTCGAGGCCCTCGATGACCATCACTGTCGATCGAGGTTCGGAGGACCAGTGTAACCTCGTCGACCAGAGCCACAACGCTCAATTGCCTAAGACACTTTGAAATCAAGGACTCACTTGCTCATCACCGTCGACCGCTTTGTCCCTCTGGAGAAAGTGAAGGTCGCCAACGAACCAAGGAGAATCTGCTGGTGGGTTTCCTGCCACCCGACATCCACAAAGACGCCAACGAAGATCCGAAAGCCAGCCGTGATCGAGTCCCGATCGTCAACACTGATGACCCAATGCCCTTGCTGGGCCTACGTTCTTCATTGACTCTTTGCGGCAACAAACTCTCATCAAGGAAATGCACCGCAAACCTTGTCTTCGCAGGATGTCCACGGTCGACCGTCGATCGTCGATGAGCTCCGCCAAGGCTGAAGCTGCCATCTCAACAACATTGTTCACCTTTTCTTCAATGAATCTCGACAACCCGTGGCTCCTGTCTTAAAGGGATCCGTCGACAGCCCATCGTTGAACTAAACCAGGTTCATGGGGGTAGTAGAACATTTTTAGAAAGAAACAAGACTCTGCTCAACAATATATGGACTGGGCTTGTTAATTTGCTTTATTTACAGGTTGCCCGGTGTGTCTAGTGCTAGGGACCAAGTATTCTGCCAATTGTTTAACCCAACTTGTTTTCCTCTCATATCTGGTGTTGCTTCATTTTGCTATTAGTCTTGTATGTCATTCACAACTATCAGCAGTTGGTGCATTTTAAAAGAGTCAAGAGTCAACGGTGGTATCACATAGATATTGTACATATTTATCATTATGGAATTGCTAGAATACAAAGTGTGTTATTGATTGTGTATATATTCTTAACCTTATTTATATGAAGAACTGCGTTATCACTAACATAGTGTGTGGATATTCCTTTGTGGGGCCTTGGGGACTACACTGTACTTATGAACCAGCCTGAATCACCTCCTGAGAGCTTAAGCCTTGATTGCTCAACCTTCTCTACCATATAGAGAATCTTGGCTGGGGTGCTCTGTGCTTCTACTCTGCCATATAGAAGGCAGGAGTACAGAAACCCTCCTCCAGTCTTTACAGACTATTAGCATGGACGTTTGTCCCTTTAGAAATGGGAATAAGAGAGAGTGATCAGAAGTAAGAAGGGTGCATAATGCTGCATGATTTATGAAATAATGTCTGTGGCTTTGAAACCCGAGGGAGATGTGTTAGACTACATTAATCTGCTTGATTAATATAACTAAGATGTGCAGCTCTGAAAATTAACCTTCAAATATGTATATATTTAGTAACACTTAGTTTCACATCAGCCACACTCCTGCCATGTGCGCAGTGAGAGTTCAGGAATCAAAAGGATAAAAAGACAGAAAATGTGGCTTTAATACTTTCCAAAATGAATACCAAAAAAGAGGACTGTATACTAATAAAATTACTAAAATGGATGACACATTTTCACTACAACCTATCACAGAGAGCTACACAAATAGAACAGTAACAACCAATAACAAACAATCATACACACAGAAATCTTTTTTTCCACACCCAGCATCTTTCATAGCCGCAGCTATTAGACGCAGCTGCAGATCTTGCTACGTAGCCGCGGCTTCACGTAAATATTTTTGCAAACTCAAAAACAAACTAAGCCAACCTTCAAAACTTCAAATAAAACAAGGGAACACCTAAGCACAGAAAATAACACACACAAATGAAATTCTGTGCTGTATCATCCACATAACAATATGATTATTGCACAGAAAATATATGGTTTAAAAGAGACAGCTATAAGCATAACCGCGCCTACAGGTACAACTAATAAAATTACAAAATGCATTGACGCAGCTACGCACATGCTTTTTCATAGACAAGGTTATAGAAAAGCCCCTTCATGGCCATTTGCTGTTAGCAATATGTATAAAACTACAAATAATAAAATGTATTTCCACTCCCCTAAACTCCAAACTAGTGTCCCTAACATGCCTACAAGCCTCCCCCCTTCCACTCCCCATGGTCCTCCTCCACTCCCCTGGTCTCTCCCATACCCCAAAACACTCAATGCATCTATGATGCTACTCCACAAGTCCATAAACACATGACGTGCCATTTGCCAGTATAAAGCCGCGGCTCAACAGGGCGCCAACTCTACTCACGGGTAGTAAAGCAGCGCACTAGGTGGGTGTGGGAGAGCCATGGGTGCACACCCCCCAGCCATTGCTGTTGCTAGGCACAATCCTCAATTCACCAATCACTCTCCTTTTTTGTATAGCCGCGGCTATAAGAATTCTTTTTTTTATCTGAGTATGAAATATAAATGACAAAAGAGGCAGTAGTGATACAATGGTACTTAAAAGGTGTCAATACAATAAATGACTCCTCATGGAGTTTTTTCTAAAGTGGATGATGATAAAGTATACAAAGTAGTTAGTATATAGAAGATTGGGGTTAGGTAGGGTGGATAAGGTTCAATAACAGAGGATTGGTTGGACACAAACAATAAGAGTATAGTGCATAGAGAGTTCTAAAATCAGAAGGACAAAACTGCATAAAATGATAGCTTTTATACTTTCCAAAATCAAAACCACAAAAGGAGGACTATATTTACTAACTAAAATGGCTGACATAATTTGAGAGTAACTTACCACAGACAAACACAATATTACAACAGTAACATCAACCAATTACAAAGACCAAAAAACACACATCATGCATACCCTACTCATACAAACGACTAGAAATGCAAACTAGGAATCATTTTCCTTGAAAAAGTGAAAGACTGCAGATATCACGGCTGGTTTGAAAATTGTGTGGATGATCGGATACAGTTGGCTGTTTTGGTTACTGGCTTTTTGTGAGAAACTGAATATTAACATGGACCTAGGTTCGAGAGGTTTTACAATTAAATGGTTTGGATTGCAGGAAATGCATTGGTTACAAGTTTTTCCGAAATTGTTCCGTCTGAGAAGTACAAGGCAGCTAGACGTCATACCAATTAATTGTTGAGGCAGTGTTGTGGGGAATGTACGAGTTGTGTCCCTTACTTTAATGGTGAAACAAGACATGGGAAAACTAATGGAACTTTTTCCTCACACCATCTTTATCTTTCCCAATCTAACTCAGAGGAAAAAATGGAAATCGGTCACCAGATTTAATGGTAATAAAGTAGTTTCAGCTTTCCTGGGAGACTACAACCAATTATAGATTTCAAACAACAACATACAGTTCTACATGGCCAATTTCTATAGACATGATGCAGTACACCTAACCGATGAAGGAAATGTGGTGTTCCTTCATAACATAAAATACTACACTCAGAGTACCCCAAAACAGTCCTTTCAAGGAATACCTATCACATATAAATACACAAATACAATAAAATAATACCCCAAAAATGTTTTTTTAGTATAACTGCGGCTAGAGCTCATTGGCTTTTTTATAACAGCGGTTACAAATTGTTAGTTAGTTAAAGGGACAGCTCACATAGGGTTTTATACATATATACATATTTATGTACTAGATAGTTCTTAAAAAGGCCTTTTTCAGTGTATTGAGCCCTAACAGCTGCAGGTAAGGTCCATTGAACCCGCGGTATGACCTCCAGTCATTGCTGAGATTACCCTTGATTCAAAATTCCGGCATCACGTTGGACGATACGGTAGCCACGGGTATGGACCTATGTTTAAAAAAAAATGCATATATGTGTTATGTCAATCAGAATAAAGAGGTTGGAGTATAGTTAATCTCTAAGGTGCAAAAGCTGTGGATAGATTCACTACATATAGAAAGGGATGATACCATAATATCCTTCTATCTGTAAAAAAAAGAAAATGTAATTAGTTAGATAACACACACACTTTAAGAAACACAATTTAATGCTCACGTTTTTATGACCCTCATATCTTATAAGTAGTGCATCACATGCACTATATGCACCATATATGATAGAACATTTGTGCATAAAACACTGTTGTTCTCTTCACAGATAGTAATCATTGAATCATTGGGAAGAAAAATCCAAGGTGGATTAAAAAAAACATAGTGGCAATACACCATTAAATTCCACTTCTGCCACCATAGTCCCTTCCTCCCAACCTCATCCCATCTTGTCTACACCCGATCTATAAGACTACCAAGAACATGACAAAAAAGAACCATTTGGTTATTGGGAAAAAAACATGATAGATTGAAAAAAACAACTACATAAAAGCATGGTGTGGGTATGTTCTGCTTTACCTCCACTTAAATAATAATCCAAATGCTCGGAAAACTGTTACTGATTAATCACATTATTTTCAGATCAAGGAGCAACACAGTAAAAAGGACATTCAGGAATTTAAGTGTACGTTTTGTACAATAAACCATCTCAAAGTTTGAGAACCTCAACTGCCATCCGCCACCTTGTTCAGGTCCATTCACACGACAAGGAAGAACCCTGTAGGAAGGCTTTTGTTCAACACCGTTTCAGCACATACCTTCAAAAACCTGCATACAAAAAAGAACTAGATTAATACAGATACTATTGAATTTAAGCAGCATATTAGTAAAGGTTAAAAACATCAAACATTAACTGCCATTAAATCTAAGTATATGAAAAATAGTACCAAAGTATACCATCTGACAATAGTAGTAAACATAACTGACACACATTGTATTAAGCAGAATTAAAGTAAAAGGTACAAACATAAATGACAAATAAACTACCACTTAATCTAAATAGGCCCAATATAGTGCCAATATATACCATCTGATAGCAGAGGAAATGTACCTGACACGTAACACCCCAAATAAATATTTAAATATGTAAATCTTTACTGGTAACAACAGTAACATCAACCAATTACAAACACCCCAAAACATTTTTTCACAATGCTTCACTTCCACAACAGCCACACACTCAGCATACTGTACCGTGAAGTTCTGAAATCAAAATATGAATACTGCACAAAATGATGGCTTTTATACTTTCCAAAATAAATACCACAAAAAGAGGACTATATTAAAATAAAAATACTAAAATGGATGACAGATTTTCACTACAACCATTCACAGACAGCTACACAAATAAAACAATACCAACAACCAATAACAAACAATTAAACTCACAGAAAACTATTTTATACCTTCCCAGCACCTCTCATAGCTCTGGCTATTTGACGCAGCTATACACCTTACCTTGTAACCGTGGATAGGTCTACATTTATTTTTGAAAGCTCAAAATGAAACTTACCAGGCCTTCAAAACTTAAATTGAAACAAGGGAACGCCTTAGCACATAAAATGATAAACAGAAATGAAATACTGTGCTGTATCAGCCGCATCACAATTAAATTATTGCACAAAAACAGTATGGTTCAGTATACACGGCTATAACCATAGCCGCATGTACAAGAACAGCCATTAAAATAATGTCCAGCCGGCCACAAACACACAACGTTCCATTTGCCAGCGTATACGCGTGGCTGCACATGGAGAGGATGTTGGATGGCCGCAGGTAAAGACTCCAGTCATTTCTGTTGCTAGACGTGATCCTCAATACACCAATCACTCACCTTTTTGCATAGCCACGGACATAACATTAAAAAAATATATTTTTTAAAAGTATGGAAGATGAATGACGAAAGAGACATTAGTAATATAATGAAAGTTAAAAGATCAATACAGTAAATGACTGCTCATGGGGTTATGTGAGGTAGATGATGATAAAGAGATCTGAGTATACATGACAGTAAACTAGGTGGGTATACATTTAATGGGTACAATTACACAAGTTATAATAGGATGGGTGAGAATACACAGGCTAAAATACAGTGGATGGGGCATCTAAAACTAGAGTACGGTGGCTCCTTTTTGTATTTTTTTCTGCACAGTCTCACATGTAAGAAAGTCTGAAAACACACAGCCAAAATAGATAAGACTCTCAAATACATACTGTGTCACTAACCATGGCCTTTGGCCTTGGCCAGTGAATTATCACCCCCAATGTCACTATACCTATAAACATAATTTTTAAAAGGAAATAAAACACAAACATGTCAAAATCTATAGCAGCAGGCACAGAACTACTCATTCCTCTATCGTCAACCTGGCCATGCTACAGACACAGACATCCCCCGCCTCCTGACTCCACTCATCAACCCCAAAACCAAACTACTACTCCTCAGAGACCTCACCCTTAGTCTCCATGATCCAACCGACACCAAAGTCACTGCCCTCGCTACCTCTCTACAAGAGATGAACTTTACACAAGCCATTAGCTCTCCCATCCACATCAAGGGCTGGACCCTGGACTGGGTCACACACCTTACACTGTCCATCTCAGTCTCAGTCATTGACCCTATCCCTTGGACCAGCTACTCCCTGATCCTCTTACCTCTGGGGCACTCCAATGCCTGTAACAACCTCACAGGCATCCCTATAACCTCCCGACACACACGCAAACTCATTGCTGAGTTGCTCGAACCTACCATCTCATCTTTCCTCACCACCTTACCTGCCCAAAATTACCCCGACTCCATCCTCACTGCTTCCGATACCCTGATACTCCACACACTTGACTCTCATGCACCTATCAAAACTACCATCTAAAAGAAACCTTGCACCCACAATTGGTTCTCCTATGAACTTATCTCCCTACGCAAATACAACCGGGCCTTGGAACACTTCTGGAGAAAAAGCCCCTCTATCGACAACTAAGAAGCCTTTCACACTGCAGCCAAAACATACAAAGCTGCCGTCATCTCCACCAACTCATCGATCTATAATTCTATAATTTGCAAGGCCAGCTCAAACACAAAATAGCTCTTTAAAATCTTCAAAGAATTGAAGCCCATGCACCCCCTATCACCAACTTTCCCAAGGACAAAGCCTGGTGCACTATTATTCAAGCAGCTCTATCTGACAAAGCAACCAAACTAAGAAAAAAAACTATTCTCAAGAAAACATTTCTCACTGCCAAAGACACCTCCCTCTCCATCCCTCAAGAACCTCCACCCCCCACCCTTCCCCCATTCCAGTTCTCCCCTGTTTCCCCCTCAGATGTCCTCGACATCATCCAACACCTTAAACCCTCTAACTGCAAGGGTGACCTCTGCCCTGCCCATGTCATCTAAATGTGTGCCGAGCACCTGGCACCCAGCATCTCTAATTTCAAAAAAGCTATGTCCTAGCTTCTATCAAGGAAGCCTGGGTCACCCCCTCATCAAAAAACCCAGTCTCAATCCCACACTCCCTACCAATTAACGCCCCATTACTACCACTCCTTACCTACTCAAAATCCTAGACTCCACTGCACACATCCAACTCCAAGACTACCTAGAATCAAACAACCTATTGGGCACCAGCCAATCCGCCAATCTGGCTTCTCAAGCCATGTGAAAACACTAGGTGTTGACTTAAATGCAGAATTATCTATGCACAAAAATGTCAAGGCCCTCACCTCCTCAGTGGCCTACACCACTAGACTCATCAACCTCAGCAGAAAATTCCTATCCACTAACAATTGCCTCACCCTTCCGAGAGCTATTACAGGCAGTAAATTGGACTACTGCAACACCATCCTTGCATGCACCTCCTCATAAAATCTGGTTAAACTTCAGCTGATCCAAAACAATGCCCTCCGGGCTGTCTGGGGACTCAAGCGCTCAGACCACATCTCTCATGCCAGATGTGATACTCAATGGTTGCCAATGAAAGCATGTATTTATTTCAAGATTCTCTCCCTAACACACAGATACATCCACGATACAGCACCCTCCTTCCTCACCTAACGCCTCTCCAAAAGAACCATACTCACCTGCCTACGCTCCTCATCCACTTTGTCATTAGCCATCCCCAGATTCTCGAGAAAAAGAGCTGGGGGCACTTGCTTCACAGTCGTTTCCCCCACCCTGTGGAATGCCCTACCTCTCCACATCCACGAACAGGCATCCTACCTCATCCTCAGAAACCTGCTTAAAACCTGGATGTTTGACAAATCCGACTAACCTGAAAGCGGGGTATCCCCCTAGCTGACAATCTGCAGCATTTACTATCATGCTTATGTACCTTATTTATCTTCTGTACTGTTCCCTAAGGTTATCAACGCTGTGATACTTACGTGTTTGGGCGCTGCCAACAAATGCAATAAATAAATTAATAAATTCCTGCCGCTATCCGTCATCCTGTATAGCCTGGAATATAGCTGCAATTATCAGAAAATGTTCTGACAAAAAATGCTTTCCTGCCCCCCCAGGCCCTCACCAAATGCCCCCCTCATATGTACCAGCACCCCCACTCCCCAGATGGCCTCCTCACCTCCCCTGCCATCTGCGTTTCCCCACACAATACATGCTGTTTCTATGACGCAGTTTGCTTTGAGATGTTGGCTATTCAAGGCCATAGCCGTGGCTACACAGACCTTTGTTTTGCAAACTCAGTCCCATGACCTCCTGTAACTCCCATATTTCACTTGGTGTCCTACAGCAACCTACCCACCTCTAGACTAAAGTCATTTGCAACTATTTCATCCTGCAAATAGCTTTTTAACTACTTTTAATTTCCCATTATCCTCGGCTATAGCCGTGGTTATCTCTCGCATCGAGGGAAACACAAGATGGCAGTTGTTTCATTTCTAAAAAACTGGTTTTGGGCAAACCCCTGAGATATAGCTGACTATTTTTGAGAAGGCGGCACCCCCCTTCTCCGTCAAATATTTATATAACAATTGCACAGAATAACCCCAAACCACAAAAAGGCCTCTTTTAAACGGTTTGTGCTCAAATTGTTTTGGACTTGGTCCACTTTGGCAAATATTGACCTTGTTTGTCTATGGGTACATCAATGGGAAGTAGGCCGCAACTTTGTAAAAAAAATGTTTTGTCTTCTTAATAACTTAGGTATTTTTTGACATATCTTAACAAAAATATGCAGTCTGGGGGGCCCGTGAATACCCAATCACGTTCAAAATATCGGTCTAATCTGTTACTCAAGTTATTAATAATAGAATTTTAAGGATTTCCTATGGTAGACCGACTCACCTTAACTATAGGGCGGCTATAATATCACAGGGTCGGCGATAACAACCCTATAGTTATGGCTAAAATGGCTTACCATAGGAACAGCAGTTTTTAGGTGGCTTATGACTTTGGTGCCGTTCGAAGAATCTAAACAAATCTCTCCAAATAATAAAGACTGTACTGAATTATTTGGGGTCACTTGATGTCTATTTGTCAAGGGTGGGAGAAGTTTTAGGGAGTCAGTCCCAAAAGCTTTGAAATCTGGATTGACTTAAATGAGAAATAAATTCTGTCACATCTACAGCTCTGCTGGATAGATTTTCACCAAAGTTGAGCAAAGAGCAGCAGCCTGTTCCTGAAAGTATTCTTTTGTAAATCTGGAGTTAATCCGTCCAGCGGGTGACTTTAACATGGTCATAAATGAGGTAAAAAAAAGTGTGATATATCAGTTCAGTCTGTGGACTTATTTCTTGATTTGGTCCATGAAAATCCTTAGGGCAATGAGGCAGGCGTGTAACATTTTTTCATATGTCGCGCAAAGACGCCGATTGGTCAGTAAAAAACGTGATCAACATCAAACATTTTGGAACAGATATGTTGGTTTTGGGACCGTATTCTGCTAAGGGCGTTAGGAACATATACAAAAACACAACATTACACTTGTCTTACATATGAAACAACCTCTGGGGAGTTGTGGGGTGGTGAGGATGGGGTGGAATATATGTTTCAAAGGTCAAATTGAAGGCATTGTTGGTTTTCCAATGTTTGTTTACACCCAAATGTTCAAGGGCTCACTGTGAGGTTCGCCAAAACTCAAATGCTAGGAACCTCACAGAACACATCATTACACTTGTCTTAGATATAAAACATTTACAGCCGTAGGTGGCCCCAAGATAGCCAGGGCAGAGCCCCCTTAGTCAAAACTCTTAATAAGATGGGGTGCTGTGAGCCTATTTCAGTCAAGCATGAGCAGCACCTGCCCTGATTTTAGTTAAGAGCACTCTAGTCAGTGTGGCAGGGACACTGGACGCTCTGAAAAGAAAGAATGCAGGGAAGCTGTCTTCCTGGTAAAGCAAGACATCCAGGACCTGACTTCCAAAGGATAATTCTTCCAAATGTGTATTTATAATTCGTAGTTTGCTGCACCTTAACTGGTAGGGTGTTACCATTATGCACACTGGACTTATTGCTTATTTCATTCATGTGACAGAGGGGGCGCACTCTTGAAGCTATGTCAAGCATATACAAATGTGTATTCGTTCTCATATTCCTTAAGCGCTTTTTGATTTCATGCAAAGCATCAAGTAGTTTGCATTGGCCATCCACCCCTTTCACACAGGTGTTCTAGCAGGTGATTACATGTTTTGCCGAAGATGTCAGAAATAAGTGAGGACTAACTTTGGATAGCAACGGCGCTTTTAAAGTGGCACAGTCGTTATTTTGAGAAATCCGGTGCCTCTCTAGGGACTATGTGCCTACTATTAGCCTTTCCTTGGAGGGGATTAATAGCTATTGATTATAGCAGAAGAGGTAGACAGCAGGGGAGTTCAAACCCTAAATGAGCACTTAACAGCTATCAAGCACACTGGGCCGGGGTCATTCATTTAGAGAATGAAGGTTATTTACTCAATGATTGTTTTTGCAATATTATAGATAGACAAATGTTTGGGGATTTGTAAAACACAACATTCCACTTTTCCCTGGTTATGTTTATGTAGTGGGTTTTGCTATCATCAGGCCCAGGGAAAAGAGGGCCGAGGGGCTTTGTCTACTAGGATCTGGCCCTTTTAATCCATTGTGTACTGTGAAAGAACATTTCAAAAGTATGCCTGCTTTAGTGGAAAAGGCGCAGTGCTACAGTCACAATACAATACACGGACACTTGTATTTATATTAGGTCTGTCTTCATGAATTTGTGGGACAACGTCTTGCCATATTTTCCAGACTTGTCTTAGAGTAATTCTGAGAGACTTTAGAGCTCGAAAATATATTTCATGGCAAATTGCAAAGATTCCAGTAACATTTCATAAACTATTACTATGAATAATAATTATATGTGGGTGTTTGCAAATCAAATCATCAAGCACTAACATATTGGTAAAACAGGATTACACTTCATTGCATAAAGTACATACCACAACAGCACCAAATTATTTAAAAAACTCAAGGTCATATGAGGTACGAAGGATCTTTACATATATGTCTAACAAATGAACCCTTGACTCTCCAGTCACCCACACAG
The DNA here is from genome assembly GCF_040938575.1 of Ambystoma mexicanum. Lineage (NCBI taxonomy): Eukaryota > Metazoa > Chordata > Amphibia > Caudata > Ambystomatidae > Ambystoma > Ambystoma mexicanum. The sequence goes on from NC_090922.1 coordinate 887,903,883, forward strand.
TATTCTTGTTCGGGCCCATGTTTTTAGCAATAGAATTAAGCATGGATGGCATAGTGTGAAAAGTCTGTGTACCACTAAATGTGGCCGGGACATTGGGCAAGGGGCGCACAGGGTCCCTTCATCTCTTTCTACCCATGTATCTCCAGTTCAGTGTTATTGGCTACATTCAAGCAGCTATAGAGCTGTCCACCAGTCAGATCCACAAAGGCTAAATCTAATCCAGTAATTTCCACTAAACATTTCAGATATATTTTACATCTCTGAGAGTGTTTTTGTGCTGTGAATAGGAGCCTGCTCTATCTCAAGTTGCCATTGGAAACCTTTACATCTTTACTCCTTTAGGCTCTACAGCTATCACATGTAAGTAGACATTCTGCAGGTATGTTTTAATAAACCATTTAGAAAAATGGTTATGTTTGTTAAACTAGCACATCAGACGACAATAGATAAATGTAAAAATGTAAAATATACCAACACCGTGCATTTCTACTGTATGCCAAATGGGTTGTAATGGGTTGTAAATCCTTAGCAATCTTGGAGATGGCTTGGGTTTATGTGACTAGAAGCAGCACCTGGGTGTGGACCTCTTTTTCTCTTTAGTCTCAGAGGTTGCCCTCAGGGATCCATGTTGCCCTATGAATCTTGCTGTAAACTATTCTGTGGGTTTTTCATGGTTTAGGAAGTCCGATCTCAAAGCTTGTGTGTTTTTATCCTGGTCACTTGTGGCTGAGCATATTTGCTTGTATCTTAATGCTTGGCTGAATTTTGTAGCATGCTTTATGTGCACTAGGTGAAAGCTGTCACTCTTTAGTTTTAAACAGTTTATTCAGATCAAAGTCCATAAACCAAAGCTCACATACAAATATGCGCAGTCCAATGTAAAAACACAGTATACATAATTGATTTTACAATGCACACATTTAAAAAATACAGTCCATATTGGTAGCTCGCAATATACAAAGGCATTAAAAAATGGACAGCCATGTAGCGTCTGGCATCTAGATTGGAGGGAAAACACTAACCTTAGCGAGGCGGCAATTTATATTAAAATGTTTGCAACGCGCTGTCCCTCTTCAAATAGTTGGCCTGGTTGGTTGGTTTGGCATATACTGTGATCAGTGGCTGGTCATTTTCTATTCTTATGGTAGTCTCGAAAGAATGTACCTTTTCAGGAGAGTAGGAGAGTTTGAGGTGTTAGGATTAAATCTTCAGTAGAAGCTTAGGTGGTCCTGTTCCCCAGCAGTCCAAATAAGGAGGATAATATCATAGTAGTGCAGATATCTCAATGCTCTGGAGTGACAGGTGACAAGGAAATTTGTGTCTTATCATTTCATGATTAAATGTACATACTGAGGCAACATATGAAAATCCATTGCCAACCCTATCATTTGGAGATAACTATCAGTACTAAATGTGAAATAGTTGTGAACCAAGATTGATTCTATGCACTTGATGCCATTAATGTGGGAATTTGTGTGCAGAGGGACTCCAAGTCCATGGTTGGTAGTTATTTGCCCCTTGGGAGAGTGCCCATATCATCCATTTTGTTAAGTAGACCAGTTGTGTCCAGGATGGAGATGGGTGTCTCTCTTAAAAGTGGCTTCAAGATGTTTACAAGCCAGCCAGAGATATTCTCAGTCAGAGTGTCTGATCTAGAGATAATTGGGTGGCCAGTGCGGTGTTAATTGTTATCAGGGGAGCATGTAGAAAGTATTAGTTGTATTCTATCAATCAGCTGCCAAATTAACATACTCCTGCCCTTCATGCAATTTAGAGCCCACATTTTCTCAAGTTATTTTTGGCAAATGTCAACCATGGGGTTTTAGCTACATTAGGCTTACCCCCTGAAAATCAACCAAAAATGGTGTTAGAGCAGCCCAAGGATTAGAAAGAACTTTCATTAACATGAGAACAGGTTTTGATATGCAAACATCATCAAAATCATGAATTCCAAGATTTGCACGGACTTCATAAGTAGGAGCTGCAGCAGGGAACAAGACAATTTCTTTGAATATTCTTTTGTCTGACTTTTGTAGTATTGTGGTAGGTCAGAAGAAGGAGAAAGAGTCACTGATGGCATTTTCGCAATCAGGTTTCTTTAAATAATAAAGGAAAAGGCCTTTCTGTCCCTAATCATATGTTGTTTGCCCTACTTAATGCAAATCTAATTAGGGTGCTTATCGTCAGTGAGATTGTACAAAGTAATAAACTGTCATCCATCCCAAACTACACTATTCAGTCCCTAACACTGTTGAAAAAAGCTCAAAGAAAGAGGAATGACTAATTTCTCCTGGACAGGCTTTTATAGCCTCGGCAAGACTTTCTTGAGGTGGCTTATGGTGATTCTCTGAACAAGTTTCTTTATTTCTTCAAAGGGGCTCTTATCCCTCTAGGGCTTCCCCGTTTCTACTACAGGCAAAGGTCCTGGTTCAAGTCCAAGTTTTTTAACCAATAACCCTGGTCTTGGCTTTCCTCCAAACTGGTAAATGTCTCTCCATTCCTTGTCAACTTTAGAAGTCTTTGGGCTCCTCCCCTATAATGTGGGTTTAGTGTCACACACAATTCTTCCAGTATCTGGTGCCTTTTCACTCCTCTCTCTCTCTCTCTCTCTCGCTCTCTCTCTCTCTCTCTCTCTCTCTCCCTATCTCTATCTCTCTCTTTCTCTTTCTTTCTCTCTCTTTCTCTCTCTCTCTCTCTCTGTGTTTCATGTATGTTATGCCTTGCAACACTGTCCTCTTGATAGTTTAATTTCTCTTCCCAACATTGACTGGGACTGGGATGGGTTTGGTCACTCCCTTCATAGCCTTTGTTATCTTTTCAACATTCACTTATACTGGGACGAGTATGAATGGTCCCTTGATAATCTCTATTAACTTTACACCAATCACTGTTACTGAGAAGAGAATGATTGGTCCCTTAGTAATCCTTATTCATTTCATGCCATTTCCCAAACCCGGGTCTCCCACTGTTCCCTTTACCTCTGTCATACAGGATAGGCGTCACTGGTTCTTCCTGCAGGGTCAGGTTTGCCAGTTTGACATAACCTGCTTTGACTTCCTCTTCTTCCTTCCTCCTTATGAGGCCCCGTTGAGCCGTTCCTCGTATGGCCTCAGTGTTGTTCATGGGCCTCTCGACCCACCCGGTCTGGGTCACGCCACAGCCTCCAGACGTTCCGTTTATGCTTGTGCTTCCTGAATGTTTCTCTCTTCCCTTGGTTTGGGTCTCCCACTCCACAATAGGCAGCTTTGCCTTCACCAAGGGTGCATGTGGTCTCGTGCAGAAGGGATGTGATCAATCAGTTTGGGCTGAACTGCCCCTTGTGGGGTTAGACAAAGCTTGATTTGCATATGGGCTTTCCCCTTTTGGAATGGCTTGGCAGTTGAAAACAATGGTCTGGAAGGCTGCCTACAGCACTACCAGAGGTTAGGATTAATTCCAAACCTTCCAGCTATCACCTCTTTTGTTTTGCTTAAGTCACCCCAAGTGGGATGTTTGTGCCCAGACGTGGGTCCTGTGCCTGCTGGGCCTAGATACCCAAGCTATTCCTCACTGATGAGGCCCAACAAGGCCGAAACATGTTGGGGATGCTTGTGGTCTCATTCAGAGGGATGTGATCAAGCAGTTTGGGCTGGACTGCCACTTTTGGGGTAGGGCCATCCTGATTGGCAAATTATCTTTCCCCTTTTGTAATGGCTTGGCAGGCAAAGAACGGTGGTTTGTAGGGTTCCTAGAACAATGTGAGAGGATAGGATTAATTCCAATCCTTCTAGGCATCATCTCTTTTGTTTTGCGTAAGTCACCCTGAGTGAGACGGGTATGCCCAGACATGGATCTTTGCTTGCTGGGCCTAGGGACCCACACTACTCCTCACTGATGAAGCTCAACAAGGCCAAAACATGTTTGGGAATGCTTGTGTCTCGTGTAGAAGGCATGTGATCAAGCAGTTAAGCTGGTCTGCCCCCTTTTGGGGTGGGAGCAAGCCTGATTTGCATATGGTCTTTCCCCTTTTATAATGGCTTGACAGGTGAAGAACGATGATCTGGAGGGTTGCCCAGAGCAATGCCAGAGGTTAGAATTCATTCCAAACCTTCCAGCCATCACCTCTTTTGTTTTGCGTAGGCTTTGCCTTTGCCAACTGCCTTCTCAGTTCAGATTCCAGTCTCCCGTGCTCTGGGAACGAGATTTCTTTCCATTGGTTCTTCCTTGGTTTTTATGAGGACGTGTTTCTCTCGTTCCATGGTGCATTCATCATGCTTCACCCAATCTTCTTCATCTAAGTGTGGTTGGCTGCCAACTACTTATTACTCTTCATGGTTCTACCATTCTTCTTCTTCTTCTTCTTCTTCTTCTTCTTCTTCTTCTTCTTCTTCTTCTTCTTCTTCTTCTTCTTCTTCTTCTTCTTCACTGTATGAGTGGTTGGCCAAGGTTGATTACTGATAACATCACAGTAACAAATAGTGACTGTTGGAGGGAATGTTTTGATGCCTTGATGTCAACAGAAGTTATAAGAAGTTCCTGGATGGAACGCGAGTCCTTCTCCGCAAGAGGAGAGTCTCTCCCTGTGAAGTCCCGCTGACTGCCACCTCTATGAGGACTGTTGCGTAGTGGGTTCACTTCCCTAGCCCCAATGGAGAGAAATAATCAGATCCTGTGAATCGTCACGGTATGCCTCGGTCCAAGAGACCCCATTCCTCCACTGCATATAGGGTGTTTGCCACATCATTAATAGGGACAAGAACACACCCCAGTTTTACACCAGTAGAAATCTTAATTGGGAACTTGTTAGACTATTTGTGATGTACTTTACAACTGCTGCGTCGTCTTGATGTAGAAACATAATGGCTTCAAGGAGGGTGCGTGGAAAACTCATGTTAATAATAACCTCCCAGAGTTTAGAAGAAAACAAAATGTCAAATTCTATGGCAAGTTCATTTAAAGGCAGCAGAATTTTCCCCTGTGCTAGAAACTAGAGTGTTTGCTATTATTAGATCAAGATTAAAGACGAGATGGACGGTCACAACCCCTCACTAAACCCCAACTGTATCTGTGTTGGGATACTACAATCATCCTGCCAGTCATGGAGTCTTCCCAATATTACCTACGCAAAAATGTTCCCCAATCAGTCTGAAAGCCATATTGTTCTATAATTAGTGTAAGGGATCAATCTGCCTTCTTAAAAATGACTATGATAACAGGGCAACGCGATCGGTTTAACTTAACAAAGCTCATGGAAGGGACGTTATAGTTGAGTTGGCATGACAACTACTTAGAAATGCAGTAAGCAAGCACAAAACAACAAAACTCCCAAAATTAGCAAGTTATGGCTCGTAAGTGAACCATAACATGGACATAGTGCTGCAATGCTCACGACACCACCCATGATATCAAAGATGACGTCACACATAGTGTCATTTATTAAAATAACTGATAGCATCTCAAATGAAGTCATCCATGACATCACGTATGGCATTACATATGACATAACTGATGGGTGCACACGTTGCAATAAACACTTTAAGATGATTTAGTGTGTTCTATATACATAGTAATATTGCATTTGTCATGACAGGAGCTCTCAAATTGTGATGCATGCACAGTGGGAGGCCATAAGAATTAAAACTGATGGATTATGCCATTCTTCTGGTCTGAGAGTACAGGTAAGAATATAATGAAATGTGTACCCCTAGTCCAATGTTCACAGTTTCACTAATAAGTGGTCAAGGAATGTATTCATACCAAAATGTGGTCATTACACATGCAAAGTAGCAAAGTTAAAAGATGCAAAGTATTTTATTTGTATCAATAGCACACTACACACGTACTGCAGACAGACATTATTTCAAACTGCTAGAAATACCATTGCATGTGTTTTTACGCAGGATGTGCACACGTAGGATATTGCAAGTGATACAAAGACGCTCCTCATGTGATTGACAGTAATCAGGCTGGCAATTCACACGGGCAGAGCACAGCGTGTGTTATTGAATTGAATAGCATAGGAACCATTAGGTAACAAGTGTGTATGTGAAGAGTGCCAACATAGTTTTTAAGGGCATACTGCTGTCTAACTGAACTTGCTTGCGCCACACAGAAATGTTTGTAGGGTTCTTCCTAGGAAGTGGATATCGAGTGTTTTTCGACATGGTGCATGGCACCCCAGGGTTGTAGCGCTTGGAAATTCCATGTGGGTTTTACAAGTATTGGAATGTTCAAGACCCCATGGAGTGTCCAAGGTATCACGTCTGTAAATGTGGCGACTGCTAAATAAAGTGTTTATGCAATGCACTCAACAGTTGAGAATGTAGTTTATGACCAGTCTCGGTTTCTAACTTGTATGGACAAATTAATTTCCCTCATCTAAATGGGAAATTTCACTGCATTGCTACTTGTTGAATATTTGCAGCAGCCATCTGGTAATTTCTTTTTGGAGACAGATCACGGGCATTGTGCCAAACATGTCCAGAATTATATCTTTAATGAAGTAGAGGTCGTGTTGTAAGGCGAAAAAGTTGTCATGCTCAGTAGACAAAACGTTATAGTATGATATTTTATACATGCAGTGCTTGGACTGCGTCTTGCCATGATGGTAATGACTTTGTTTCATGAAATGCTTCTGTACACTATTCCCTAGCCATGCATTGTTTGTGTGATTGCAGTTCAATTAGCGGATGAGCCTCTGGTGTCTATATCATGAATGACAGACCATAACTTTCAATGCTTGGTCATTCATTTGCCAGCAACGATTGCAAGTGTTCTTTAATGGTAGGCATGGCAAAGGCTCAATAAAGAGCTATACTGGGACTAACAAATATGTTGTTCCATTCATTGGACTGTGTTGTCGATGAAGCAGATATACCCGAATCATATGTTATGAGACTGCTACCAATAAGTATAGCTCTACTCCTTCTTTCTTCTCACAGAACATTTCCTTTTGGCCTTAGAGGTTGTCTGAAATTGGGTACATTAACAAATGCATGAGATATGGAAACCGACATGCTAACTTTAAAGTCTTATCTCCATGTACTTGCAGATTATCACACCTAACCCACTGAGGTGTTTCAAGAACCACATTTCTTGACAGGACCTTTCTGACGTGTCAGTATAAAATATTCTACCAAATACTATAGTGTTTGTAGATCAGCAGAAACTATTATCTAGGGCGCGAGATGGGCTACTGCTGACCAGATCACTGCATAATGTGTTTTACAGTTTTTAGAGGCTCCCTGTGCCTTGGACCACATGATGAAAACTGATTTGGCAAAGGCAGGCCCCAGCACATGGCTTGCTAGTGGCTGCGGCTGATATGAACTCATCTGCTGACTTCTACCATTGGAGTTGCTCAACAGTCAATCTTTGGAAAGGCACTGTAACATTGCACTTTTAAAGAAGAGGTCAGATGCCGGCTGGACTCCGCATGCTTGCACATGCCCCTGTTCTATGGAGAACATGCTTACTGGGAATAAGATGCAGAATTTGGGCAGAGGTGCACCTGCTTTTCAGAGGTTGAGCGGGAACGGCTGAATTGGCATCTCTTTCTCTACTCACATCTATCACGCTTGTGACAACGCCCCTGGAACCTTGGACTCAATCACTCTTGTCTGTGAGGAGAAAACAGTTTTGGAGTGCATGCGGTCTATGAGACACTTGGCAAATCTATAAGAGGTGTTTCGGCTTGATCCCTTTAATATATTGTTTTCAACAGGGCTGGCCCTCATATTTATCTCTTGGGTTAGAAGGTCACTGACCTGAGTCTGCCCTTCACAATAAAATTTGAATTGTGTATTGGTCAACTAGCTGCTTTCATCAGCTTGGTCAGGGAAGGCATCCTCTTTCAAAAGGCATACATTATCGTCCAAATGAAAACCTCTGCGAGCATAACCTTGTATTTATATAGCACTAAGAAGCACCGTTTTTCATAGCACTACAAATAAATTGGCAACGGGTATAGACCTCAAAAGATTGAAAAGATGAACAAACATTGTAGAGATGTGACTGTGTGAGCTGCGGGAGTCACACAACAGCAGCAAGTATCGCTCACTGAGTTTTTTCACCTGAATGTGAATTGTTATTGTGATTGGTTAATTATAACGCGCTTAATACCGAGAATATAAAACGTGCAGATTAGGCTGATGAATCTGTGTGTTCATAATGTGACTGTGGGACGGTGGGCGTCACACTGATCACATTTAGACATGCAGATAACAATGCTGTCTCTGCTGAAGAAGCTATTCACTTGATGAGGATGGGAGGAAAAGTAGGTGATCTCATGCGCCCCTAAATCGTCACTCCATTGGCCCCAAGAGCTTGTTGGCAATCAACTTGTATCAAGCAAATCCAAACAGAGAACTTGCCAATGAGGAGTTAATAATTTCACGTTCGGTCTTTTATTTATCACATCTTTCTTGAAGTTGTACTTATTCCCGTCTTTAGCTGTTAGAAGTTAAAACGGATTGCTTAGTGATTAGATTCATTTTTACTTGAGGAATATATTACCGCTGTTGCCTCCATGTCCCCTTCACTGGAAAGCACAAATGCAGGGTTTTTAACTATACCCTTGTGAGGGGGGTGCAGCCTATCAAATCTTCACATTCTAAGACTTGAAGGACAGCAGGTGAAATGGAAACGTCCCAGAATGCAAAGAGAAAAACAGGACCCGATGACCTGTTCCAGGTTGACCAGAACCAAGTATAATACTTCATGTATGTTGATTTCAACAACGTTGTCTGCAGGTGCGTGACATGAGATTGCATGTGAAAGATGGCCGTTGCCTTGTTGTGTTCACCTACCATCCTCCTAACTTGAATTTTCTCAACTTGATTGCTCCGTGAATATCTCCATATGCAGCTCCCCTCTTCCTTTGGTGAAATAGCGCTGATATATCTTATAACTAGAAACATTCTATTCTGCACCTTTTGCTATAACCTGTATGGACATAATCTGCATTCGACGGTGTGTCAGTTGAAGTGATGAAATACCTCCAGCAAACGGAAATCTTGAACTTGATATCTCTGAGACAAATCCCACCAACCCAAAGTCCCAAAGTGGTCTCATTTCCTGGGACATGGTGCACCTCCAAGCCATCCAAAGTGGCTTTCGGCCCTGCCCCCGTTATCATCAATTCACCCAGAGTATTGCCATTGCCAGAGCACTACAGACCCGCAATGGATGTAAAGTGGCTACTGGGCCAGGCTGCAGACCCAGCAGCCATGCATGGTGCGTGCATGTGTGCGTGCATATGGTGCTCCTTTATTTGACTGGTGGCTCGGGGGTGTTAAGCTAGAACAGGTCTGTGAATATAAATATTTGGGTATTTCCATCAGACGTGCTATGTCATCACACTATTTGGCTGACGTCACGTATATCACATAAAGCCTGGTCTAAGTGGCTCTCACTTAGAAGAATAATTGACATACATGCTGGATGCTCTATAGATGCAAAAATTATAGCTTACTGGTCCTCAATTATACCGATAATATTATATGCCCTAGAGGTGTTTCCAAATAAGGCGGTCGCTTGGCTGCCTAAGTTAGAGGGAAAATAATTACGGTCCCTTCTCAATCTTACTTCTGGAGTCCCGGTGTAGGCAATCAGGCTTATTCTGGGTCTCCTCGCTTTTAGGTCATTATGGTATCTTGTGGCATGTGCGTTTTGGGCTAAAATCCATTATGGATCCGTGGATGTGGACTCCTTGCTGGGCCGGATTACCAAACACTTTATGATGTTTTCTAAGAGTGTGTGGAATACAGACCTGGAGAAAACGGTGAAGTCCTATCTGATGGATATAGGGGTGTTCCTGAATCTTGGCTGGATTTCCAGCTCGCCAGGATACAGGAGAAGTCTAGGTTTCATGATGCGGGACAATCCTTGACTCATTTATCAGGCCATCGGAAGTTTGTGACCTACTCACACCAATCATTTTCTCTGGGCTGTCCGAAGTCTAATCTGGTATAATTCTGCTCACCAGCCTTATGCAGATTTGTATTAGCTGTCAATTTACAGACTCTGCCGGTCTTAGAGAACACGGGGGCTTGGGTAGATATCCCCCGTGGAGCCAGATTATGCAGACTTTGTGCCAAGGAGGTTGAAACTGCACAACATATTTAGACACAGTGTGAGGCACTTAGCACGGCCTATGGTAAAGCATACAGAAAATGTGTACTTACTACTTCTGGAATTTAATATTTGGGGCTGAGTCATTGGTGATAACGGCAGCGGCTTTTTCATGTCTGGCAATTGATTGCCAGCAGATTACCACTTCCATTAAGGAAGTATTTTATTTTATTTGAAATAGTATGGATTTTAATGAAATTCATGGTTTTATATAGAATGTATCTATGTATTTATACATTGTTTAATGTTTTATTATCTGTTTTATTGTAGATTGTAAAAGGTCACTATCGTAACCAAATACACTTAATACAAATAAAAAATAAAAATAAAAAAAAGATGAAACTGTCCATCATTTCAAAAATTACTCAAATTCTGTGAAAAGCGCTATGGTTAAAAATCATGGTATGGTCAAGTGCCTTATTAAAAAACCTATGACATTCATTGAAAACACTTTCTTAGAGGGATGTTGAGGTCGAAACTCAAAAGCACAAAATCCAAATAATTTGCCAGTTAGAGAAGCTTTCTACTAGGTTGGTGCTTGTAAAAGCTGGTAGGGCTGGGAATAGTCAATTATTCACCTGTAAATGAAGGCAAATTGTCCCAGCCTTAAGGGTGCTTCAGAGCCACCGGTCTGTTAGTGACCCTCGCGATTTATACATGGGTCATTTCCGCTCTCCATTCTCTATGCCATTAAAAGCCAATTCCGAGATCAGCATGAATGCAATGCACTCTGCTGCACTGGAACTGAACATTTCAAATGCACAACTGAAAAAGAGAATAGGAACATACTGTTCATCACTGCAAAGCTCTTATCGGGATATGTGGAAGGGCTACGTTTGGAAGAATTATTTGAGCAACACCTGGAGTTCATTGGTTGACTGGGATTTTTAGACAGAATGTGGATTGATATCTATCACACATATGTTTAATAAGAAGGATGTCCACACAGAAAAGGCCAGCCAATGCAAGAAATGTTGTTTTTTATAACGTTTCCAAACATTTGTATCATTCGTAAAAGCAGAGGTCTATTACACACCTGGGTTTAAGGTTAGAAGGGGCTATGGCAGTGATGTATGTGGCCTATTTTGGCTAGCACAGTAAATGAAACTGAGCTCTGCTTCTCTGAAGAAACTACTAGTTGACTCTTACAATGATCTGCAGGGAGCAGGAAGCAGGAAACAGAAGGTGACAGTGGCAGAGTCACAGATGGGCCATGGTCATCTGACTGATAACTCATTTCACAATCTGAAAATGTATTATCACTCAACAACAGTTGTATTCTATGCTGCGTGCAATCCAATCAGTAAAAAACAAGTTATTAGTTTCAGTTAACAGAATGTGCATTTTTTTTTTCATTTTATGATAAATATAATTCAATCAAATAAAAATCTGTTGTATCTTTAATTGCCAGAAAGTCCATTTCATTTACTTGCACTTAAATTAATATTTACAAAATGTTTTGCACAAATAGCATACCATTTTCAATAAACGTCATATTGTTTTCAGTAGCATGCATAAATATCTCAAAATGTGAAATAACACGTACAGGTGGTATATTTATTTTCATGTTATCATCTGTAGGAATGTTTCAGACTATGCGATCAGGATGTCTCCATGCAATTCCACTGTTAGGTTACACAATAGATACATTTAATACTACAATATAATAATATGGTATATTATTCATTATATAATGTATACCTTTTAGTATGCTACGCATTGTTTTTCTAATAGAAATATGTGTTGGAAATTCTGAATTATGTCTCCAATTGACCAATGTATCAACATTACTAAATTAATAGAATTAAAAGCTGTACATCCTCGTATATTTAAAATTGTAAACATGTGGGTGCTGAACCCACTGGTGTAACACGAAATGTGGGCCCGCCCCCCACACAAGCCTTTCTGAGGGTTCCCCCAGCTCCCTAACAAAGCACTGGCCATGCCACAGACTCCCTGGTCACCATGGACCACAAAGCATTCATAATGCACCTGATGTTCATGCTGCTGCCCGGCCCGCCAAAAACACTGCACCAGGTGAAAGATGTAAGTATGTTTTTTAATTAAACCTTAAATCTTTCACCTACCGCAGAACAAGGAGTTGGTGCCTGGTGCTGAAATGCACCAGCAACCTTTGTGCATGACCACCTCTGTGCATTATGCATAGTAATGATAGCATAAGAAAACGTGCCTGCTGGCTCTGCCTATATAAGCCAGTATCGCCATATAATGACATAAACCTGTTGGCTTTGCCTTTAATTCCATAAAAAATGTCATGCCACAGGAAGAAGACTTGTTATTGCTTGCTGCACAAATTAATCCCCCACTGTATAAGAACGTTGTTCCTATTGACTTTGACTTTGCTTTTACCGCCAGTAAAAAGAGCAATGCCACAAAAAGGACACATTTCCTTGCTGGCTGCACAAGTGCCCCTCATCTGATGTAATAACACTCATGTCAACTTTGCCCTTAGGCCAGTGAAAAAAAGACATGCATCATCTCCTTGCAGGCTGCATTAATACTCCCCCAGCCTTCCATGTAAGAACACTCATCTTTTGACTTGACCCGTAATGCTAGTACAAAATGCAATGTATCAATAAGGAAGTGTTACCACCCCGTGAACCAACGTCTCATCCACATAATAACACCCACCATGTTGACTTTGTCCAATATTGCCAGTAAAAAAATGCCATAAAACTGTAAGAAGATGCCCATGTTCCAGGACCCCTGAGCCACAGCCTCACATGGACACCTTGTTGCCCCTTCACCCACCAGTCACTCTCCCATACAGCTTCTCTCTCAATCATCAGCACGTGTTAGGGAGAATTCTCAAGAATGTGCTAATTTCCCTTACCTTTTGAGACCCCCAGCAACTTTTCTGGATTTCCAGGATTTAAATTTTTACCTGGAAAGAGTGAGCCTTTTTTCCCACTCTTTCATGTATTTTGATGTGTGTTTTACTTTTGTGTTCTTTGAATATGGAGTTTAAAAACAACTCCATAGGCATCATCCTTTTCTTGTGTGTCACACAGCACATTCAGTGCAGTGGCACAGGGATGTCTTGCAGACTTCCCAAGGTTTAAATACCTTCTCTGGGACTGACTACCATCTTCCAGAGCATGTAAAGTTAAATTGACTTTACTAGTCTTTTGAAATGTACAGACCCAGCACACACTATCTTCCTACAGAGTGCTGGAGGGGTTGCCTAGCATCCCCTGAGTCTAAACACTCGTTTAACCGTCAAATGTTACCCTTTTCTACTTGAAATGTCTGGTGGCAGTGTTTTTTAACAAACTACCATGATTTTTCCCGACCGCGAACACCGGTAGATAAAAATCAGGTCAGTCATGTTTTCCAATATGGCGCCCAAGGCCTATCTGTAAAAACAGACTCTGGTCGACATTTTTTGCCATTTCTTTTAGAAAAGGTCCTTCTTGTGTTTATCTCTGCGCACCAAACCAGGTTTGGTCCCTTTGTTCATTGGCCTTTGGCGGGCTTCAGTTTAGAAGCCTTCCTATGGTGCCTGAGTGTCTGGGGTGGACACAATGTGAGGGAGGTGCCCGAAACTGCCTGTGCTTAGTCTCCTAGGAGGCCTGAATGCACTGTGGTGTGATTAGCCGGCTGGCTGTCCCGCAAGGACAGCCACCCTGCTGTGTGAATGACAGCCAGGCTGCAATGAAAGGGGGAAAACTGTTTAAAAGCAGGCCTCTGGGACTTGCAAAGCAGAGTCGACTACTGGAATGAAAGAACCGAAGACGAGCTGAAGGAAGACGACTGCTGCAACTCCTGGTCCACCGCTGAAGCCCTGCTGCAGGTCCGAATTGCTTGAAACTCCATCAACAGAGAACCCCTTCAAGGTTAACTTCTTCCCTTCAGTTAGGTCGGAACAACCAACTCGCAAGTCACCTGGACACCGTCCCTATACTGGTTGAATTTTCTTCAGAGTGCTTTTGAAAACCGGATAGCCAGTGGGAAGGATACCAGTTTGTGGTCTTGAAGGCACTCACACCTTAAAACCGACATTTTGCCAAGCTTGTGGCCTCTTCCCTGGGTAGTGCAGGAACCTCCCGATGTCCTCGTTCTTGTCCCCATGACTGAAGCTCAGGAACAGCGAGATCTGCAGGAACTGCCAGGAACAACTGCCTCAGCTACAGCTCTTCTTCATTTAAAAGGTACTGTGCAAGTGCGGTCCAGAACTCTGTTCGGCCGCAGTGAAAGTTTGTGAAACTTTCCCAACTTTGAAGGCTTGTACTTCCCTAAACCAACATCTAACATTTCGTCTGACCAACTACTTCTAAACATCGTGGCAAAGACTTAACCGTTTACTACCAGAACTCTGCTATCCAATCCATGACTCTGAACCATTAACTTTGGCCCAGGACTATTGAATTGAATTGTTGGTTGTAGTGAACTGAAACTATTTGCCCTATCTCTGAAAGTATTTGTGCTGTTGATTTTTATAACCTTGTCTTTTTGCCCCTTTTTAAAGTAACTGAAGTGCCATTTTGCTCCCACTTCAGGGGAGCTGAACTTGTTCAGAAACTGATTGGTTGTACATTGTAATATATTAGATTACGATATTGAGCTCCCCTTGCTAGGGGAATGTTTGCCAACTGACTGTCTAAATAAATGTATATTCTTTTACCAAGAAAGCTTGAGCAAGTCTTTGTTTGAATCACTGTGATTGCTAGTCTTTTGTGTAACCTCTTGTACTGCTCACTTTACTCTTGAGATAGGTCTGGCTGCTTAGCCACTGCTACTACATTACTGTGTAGTACAGGCTTGTACCAAAGGTGAAATTGTACTGACACTTGTAGTCTTAATTGTGTGTAGTGTTCCCAAAGGGTACTGCATGTGATTCTGCCTAACAGCACGCACACCCAGAACATTTATATTGCATTCTCATTCACACGCATGCGTGGAATATCATACTGCATTTTCATTAACACATGCACTCACACCCAAACACACACACCATCCACACTGCAATCTCATTCATAGGTGCACTTACACAGACAGAAACTGACATGCATGCATGCATACATACATAAACGTTCAACGTCCTCCCACACAAGCACACACACATGCAAAAAGTCAATTTTTCATACCTGTTTCCCGACCAGCTCTGGACTCGATACTCCTCTCCAGGCGTCCATCTCCCGAGCTCTATGCATACAGGAACAACGAAGCATGGATAGCTTCCTGGCTGTTGACATACACGTTGGAGTCAGAGAACCTGCATCTTGCCACCACAAGTGCTGCTCTGCTTGAGCATTTGATACATTCTGAATTAAAAAATAAGTTTTTTCTATTTAAAGTCGGAGTGCTGAGGGCCTCCTTCCTCCCTCTGGGACATGGGGTGGCGGGCCCCTCATATCTCAGGGACAACCTGGGATACCGGTACACCAGTGACTGAACATCTTCCTTAACTTCTTTACAATGAGGTCTGCTGGCTGTTCGAAGAAAAGTTTTATCAAGAATTTCTAAACTTGTTAGGGAAACTACAGAACTCTTAATCATTTGAAATCGATGACATTACATACAATTGTTTCTTGATAAACTCTGTTTTGCTATCTCATTTATATGGCAGATTGTCCCAAAAAAATCAATAAATTAACATTATAGGTGCAAGATCGCAATGAAAGGCCCCAATAAAACCGTACGTATACATTTACAAGCCTGATTGGACAAATTAAATGAATTTAAAATAAATGTACAGGTATGGCATGTGGACGTAAAGTGTGGATCCCTCTAAATGCTGGAGTGCACACGAGAGGTGGAAAGAAATGTGGGGGTGTCATGACATTTTTAGTCTTCAAGTGTTCTACGAGTTATAAATGTTTGCAGAGCACTGGTTTAAGCAACACAGCATTGAATGATAGCTCACAAAACCTTATTTGTTTTAGTCTTCACCCTGAAACTGAAGTGCTGCTTTGGAACACTTATGTGTGTGAGAGGTTGCTCACTAATACATACATATGAAAAATATGTCAGTAGATGAGACAGCTGGATGATATGGTATTCAGAATGGAGAATACTGTTTAGTCAAACATTCAAAAGTGTGTTTGATTGACCAATTGACAAACTGCAGCCCGAAAAACAGCTTTATTAGAGAGCGCTTCTGCAAATATCCAAACCGTGTTGAAGAGAGGAAGACTTTATAGGAGAGTGCATGCTTTCTAGGCTGTTTTTGAAACAGGCGAAACAGCTAACCACTGTGATAATTGTGAACGTCTCAAGCAGATGTTAGATGATGAACCCTGTCAAGAGGAACAGATAGCTGTCCGAATTGCCCATGACATTTTCGAAGGGGGTCAGGTTTTAGTTCAAGGAAGCCAGGGGCCACTCGGAGAACCGCTTACTCAGAATGAAGCTTAAATAGCAGGGAACAATGTCAAAAATGGTATTCTATAAGTCAGGGAGGCAGAGGGTGATATGGCAGCTCTCGTTCCTCAATTCAAGAAAAGAAAAATTGACTTTCTTGAAGTGCCCAGCGATATACAACATGGATTATTCCATGACAAAAATAAAGCACGTAAATAGAGCACAGACATATTCTATTGTACAATAGAAGCGAGGCTGTTTTTCTAAACAAAGTCATTTGTACACACTTACACCAGAAGACAGGTTGAAGACTTTCTTGTTTTGTTAAAGACCTCACAGGTTTGGTAACATTGGTGGCATACCTGCAAGACACACCCTGGTACTACCAGGTGAACACCAAAACAAATGAGAGTGCATGACGTTATATGTGGAAGCAGCACATGAAGGTGGCAAAAATCATGTCAAATCAAGACAGTTCTTGTGTCTAATCTAACGCTAGCGTTCATTCATTTAAGAATGAAGACTGAGTGCCAACTCTTGCTTGCAAGGAAGCATGCTTTTTGGCTTGTTGACCACTCAAGTACTGACATAAAATATTTGAAATCATTGGAAACATTTTGCAGAACCTTCAGTGCAGAGAACTAGTTCAAAATATGTGTCAGGTGGGGGGAGTGGGGGTCGCGGGGCACTCGAGAACCAGGTGGATATTGAAGCCTCGAATGGGAGACGCATCTCACATTATTATAACCGTCAGATGCTGAAACAGTCATACACCATGGGGGAGACTACACCTGTAGATCTCATGCACCGATAGAAAACATCAGAGACCGACTTATGCGGCCCGGGTCTGATTGCAGTAGTGAAGAGGGAGACCAGTGTTACCAAACTGTGCATGCCTGGTCGATAGGTGAGAGATGCGAATGGGAGCCACTACTCATTATCTGCTCAACAACTCCAACATTTCACTGAGCCGGCTGAGTCCCATGTGTAGACGAGCCTGAAGCAGAAGCTGGTGCCAACTTCGGCAGGGAATAGGAAAAGTCCAGGCACGGCCTGAAAAGGCCACATACCTGCTGTGCGGAAGAAGCAGCCAACCATCCTATGCAATGAAGCAATTCCGAAATGGAGTGAAATGGGGCAAACCACACTCCACAGGATAACAGAGAACGTTTGCAGCAATGCCTGATGCCACACAATGACAAACGAACATAAACATGATCACACACCGACCTTACCATTCACGATGCAGTCTTTAACATTGAATTATTAATGCAAGACAGAGGAATGGGAAGAATCCAGAACTCTGCCTGGAGGTCACCCTGATTTGCTGTAGCACGCATTCAATTGATAGGCATAACAGAGCAACAAAACGGTTCAATTAGCTAACATCTTTTCACAAGACTATAATGGGACACCCCAACAACCACAAAAATTCAACACAGGATACAAAATGCCTTAGCAATATTTACATTGCTGGATAGCGTGGGCTACCAATGCCTTATCTGACATACCGCTGTTTGTAACCTAAATGATTTGCTCAGACTGATTCTATATGGAGGCGCGACTGAAGCTTTATTGAATACCCTACATGCTTGGTCTCCTCCCCGAGTATGACCAGCCACTCCTCAAACTCTGACTCGGGCAGTATGAATAAAGGCAACAAAATGAACACGCAAACCTCAAATATATCCATATAAAATAGACATCCAAGCAAAATGGATACATCCGCGCAATTACAAGCAACCCTACTCGAAATGAAGACGTTGAATCAGAACACTCATGAAACCAATGCAACGGTGCACAATGTTATGAAAGAAATGCAGAGAATCAATAATGAATAAGCATGATTGAAGACAATCACAAAGCCAAAGCCACTCAACTAGACTTGGCGATCAAGGAAATTCTGCAATTAATTATTGGCCAAATCTAAGATCAAGAGAATCGCTCTTCAAAAATAATATTCACATGTTTGGGGTGCCGGAAAACTTGGAAGGCAATGACTTGGATGGATTCCTATACAAGCTACTGAAAGAGGACCTATAATTATTCAATACAAGGAATTCATAAACAAAAGAGCACACAGAGCACCAATCCCTAAGCCGAACAAAGGAGAACGGCCAAGGATAATGACAATTTGGTTTTTGAACTTTCAACACACGCTGTCCGTAATTAAGTTCTTTTGCACAAAGGGTGTAATTCTCAAGGATGTATCAAATGTGAACCTATTGAATGGCTTTTTCGAAGAGGTATCGAGAAGGTGCAGAGAATACAATCCCCTGTTCGAGACTCTCAAGACAACAGATTATCGATAATACCTTATGTTCTCAGTGACCTGGTGCTTCCAAAACCAGTGACAATGGCCTTCATTTGAGACTCAAGAGGAAGTATGACAATTGTTATGGCAAAATGGCATGTGGCTTATGTCTTGATCCCAGATCTGGACGATCGCGCCACCATCACAAACAACATACAGGAGTTGCAGTGCCCTGAGGGCTCTCAGAATCAATTGAAGAAATCTGTGCTCAAACCCAAAAGTGTGCCCCACAGCATGGGAAAGAGTTCCAAAAGGAACACAAAACAGCGCAATCAACGAAGATCTGACCATGCCAGGACATGTTTGGATATGTGAATCAGCTCCCATTGTGCAATAACCAACTATATCTGGTAAAAGATATCAAAAGCGGCAAAGAACACACAGTACAGTTACAATATCAGACACCCAATCTACCTATAAATGACTGACCAGGATAGCTGGATAGCCAGGTCAGCTCAAGATCGCTGCCGACACTCTCAACCCAAGACACCCATATGAGCCCACATAACTTTAACTGGGTCTGCCAAGGGAGGAGACTATACTGAAACTACCTGACTAAAGATTAATCTTATTTCCCACAGCAACACAAATAGCACTATCAAAAGGTCTGTTTTATGTTAAATGGCAGACAATGGATCTGGAGTTACCGAGGTCTAGACATTAGCATATTTACATTGGTAGAGGTTTGCTCCTATTGGGACCCTACTATATGACTTTTACTTGTTGCTAACTATGTTTCTTTATTATTTAACTCATACACAAAGCAGGTCAAGGCTTCCATAATAAGGTTGTTAACCTACTGGTGGGTCAATGAATGAGAGGGCTGCCATCTCAATCAGGCTGTGTTGTTGTATCTTTCCCACCCTGCATTATTACTCACTGTTCTTCCCAACCCCTTAGTATTGAGCTAGTCCCATGGGTGGTGCTGGAGTGGGTGCTTGGGGTGTCTTTAATTATTGGATTGTGGGCCCTTAGCTTCGGTGACAAACCATTTATCTTATTGGATCCACTCCTCGATGATGAAGTTCCGCTACCGGTCCTGAGGTACAACTTGGTAGTGTGGCCACCATCTCACCTGTCTCCGGCAGGTGACCCATCATTCTCAAATGTTTTTTGCTGCACTTATCACCCGGGAGGTGACCCATCGCTCTAAAAAAAATGTTGCTACACTTGTCCTCGGCAGGTGACCCATCGCTCTCAAAGGTTCTTGCTACACCTGTCTCTGGCAGGTGACCCATTGCTCTCAAAACCTTTTTCAGCTCCATGCATCTGTCAGCATCATCCTCACGGGAATCCTGAAATGTTGCATCATCATCTCTCCTGCCTACCGGGTCCGGTGACTCTTTGGAACTTTTGGCCATAAGGCCCGAATCTCTGAAGGGTTGGAGTGCTAAAGCTAGGACTATTACTGCTATTACATTAGTTTATGTGGAGTATTTGCACCATGTTGATGTTTCTTACCATCATATTTGCTCTACACCTCCATACATTTCCCATCTCACACCAAGACACCAACACCTTCCTCAACTTCTCTTGGGCCTACGCTGACCTAATGAATGCTCCTAATTACTATATATGCTCCCACACTCCTATGTACGCCAGTGAGGGGATTCCCTTCATCCCTGTCCCGTTAAATATTGCTGAATGGTATTATGTCCTCCGGATAAATGACTCTTCTTGTGCCAATATTACACATCCCTTTCCCTGGGAACTCTTCTACCTCAGCTACGCCAATACTTTACCACCCAGGATGCCGACCACCTTTGTTCCACATGCTCTGATCACTTTCAGCATGTTAGGCATGCTGGCTTCTATGAGTATGATGCCGGCAACCCATGTGCTTAACAAGAAGTGCTACTACAACCACTAGTAACAACATCGCTGTCGGTAAAATAGGACAATTTCATAGTAATAGCACCAACATAGCTCTCTACACCCACAGGGGATTATATTTCCTTTGTGGGGCTAGCGCATACCAATGGTTCCCAGCTAACTGGACTGGTCAGTGCACTATTGGGTTCATTCGCCCAGCAATCCGCCATGTGTCCCTTTTCCAACAAGGTCACTGCACACCTCGCTGCAGCAAATGCAACATCTGGACATGGTTCAAAAGCCTTGTAGGGTTCCTGATCCCGAGCATTGGCACTACAACTAACAGTGCCGATCTTCATGACCTATCACTTCTCCTCAAACAGGTAGCTAACAACACTGCCAAGTAGCACTTGGAACAGTGGTCCGCCAGAATAGAATGGTGCTTGATTATTTGCTGGCTGCCCAAGGGGGTACCTGTAAAATTATAGGACAAGAATGCTGCACATGGGTACCTGATAACTCCTCCCAGGTTGAGGACATCATAAAACCCCTCCAAGGGGTTGGTACCAACTTACACAGTATAAACGATGGTTATAGCAGCTCATTGTTAACTTGGATTCAAACAACGCTTGGTTCACTAGATTCTTCAATTCTACATGTTATTTTAATAATTAAAGTTATAATTGCTGCCGTCCTAATGATAATTTTTCTTATTTGCTCGCTTCTATCATGCTGTGCCAAACAGGTGTCTCACTTGTCCACTGAAGCTAGACTGCTGACAATTGAAATAGAGAAGTTTCACATTACGAAGGACACCTCAAAAGACGCTTCCAATGAACAGGAGATAGTAGATGTTTTAGGTCACATGTCCAGCACCGAACGGCTGAATTTTTGAATTAGTAATCCTGCTCCCTTTGGTCTACGCCTGTCTCAGGATTGACCAAAGTGGGGGTTGATGTGGTAGGATTGTTATGCAATGCTATGCTATGGTATGCTACCTTAGGCTCTCAGATCCTCCATGTCACCTCCCTCTGCTTCCCTCTGCACACAGCACCCCAGACAGGCCCAATCACGTCCTGCTTATCCATAATACAACATGATGTCCCTGCAAGACTCTATCACAAGGTCACAATTGAGATGTCGGCAGTTGTTGCTAAAGGTCTGCAAGATCGTGGCAAGTTATGTTACGTTAGGCATACTTGTTAAGTGCACATTCGCCATAGGCATCATGGCGCTGAAAAGGAGAGAGGTCAGTGTACCCGACAACCATAATCCTAAAACAGATACGTTTTTAATGATTTTCTAAAGGCAAGGTGGTTTCCACATTTTTCAAATACAGCAAGGCAAGGTGGTTTCCAAATTTTTCAAATACAGCAGCAGGCCATTCTAAAGCCAGGATGCGGCAACAGAAAAAGCATGGCCACCACTGCGCGAACGCTGAAACAAGGGAACGGCAAGTAAGCCAGCTGTTGCTGAACACAGAGACCGCGTCGGGAGGTAGCGTTTAAACCTAGCGTACAAATATTCAGCCCCTTGGGCATGCAGAGCACAATGTACCAGGCATAAAGTTTTAAAACCAATGCGCTGGTTAACCGGTAACCAGTGCAAGGAACGCAGAACCGGGGATATGTGAGCACCATAAGGAGAACGAGTGACGACCCAAGCAGCCATGTTCTGTAACAGTTGAAGCAGCTGAATGAGCCCCTTTGGTTGGGACAAGGAAAGGGAATTACAATAGTCTAAATGGCTAAGCACAAGGGCAGCTACAACAGGACAGTGGAGATGAGAAGGAATTAGTGGAAGGAACTTCCTGAGAATTCTTAGATAAAAATGCCCTGCTTTACAAACCACGACAACCTGGGACTCCATAGAAAGAGAGGCCCAAGTAACACCCCCTTTGTGAAAGTGCTAGAACATATTAGTGGTTGCCTAGGATATGGTATATAATTGGCACTCTAGGGGGGCCCTAGAGAGCTCCTTGTGCCAACTGCCCAAACACTTGCATGCTGTTTTCCCTGCTGATAACTCTGTAAGCTGTGTATTTGTGATATAAATACATGAAGCTTGATTTACCACCCGGCTGTCTGATCTCCTTATTTGCTGCAAACTGAAGCTAGCTGAGGGGGCCTTATCTTGGCCACCACACACTGGAGCAAGTGTTTTTGATGGGAAACCTTTCCCGCTCCCTGATGCTAATATGTACCGGGATTAGGACAACCCACAGGGATCTCTGATGTGTCCAGTCATGACTGTTGCCACTGATC
The DNA here is from genome assembly GCF_040938575.1 of Ambystoma mexicanum. Lineage (NCBI taxonomy): Eukaryota > Metazoa > Chordata > Amphibia > Caudata > Ambystomatidae > Ambystoma > Ambystoma mexicanum. The sequence continues at coordinate 887,926,707 of NC_090922.1, forward strand.
CAAAAGAGGAACCCTGGATAGGTGCGCTGGTAGGTGACCGAATGTTTTCATTCATGGTCGATACAGGGCTACAAAATCTTGCATCAAGAAAGGTGAGTTCCCCCTGTTAGGCAAAACAAGGGACACATAGGGATTCTATGGGTCTATTCTGTCAGTTCTATATAGTGAATATCTACGTATTAAGGTAGGTACACAAAATATATCTGTTCCTTTGTTGTATTGCAAATCTCCTGGCCAAAGATCTCCTCAGTTGACTCCACATGTCGATTGCTTTCACAGAGGAAGGTATTGTATGTTCGACTCCAGGTTTGTATCCAGTAAGAGAAGTGGCACATTTGCATGCATACTGTAGCGACAGCCAAATAAGGGGGGTACTTTGTTTCTTTATGCGGTAATGGTTTTGTTGAGTTGTGTTTCGGGAATCAGAGATGAGACATGGCGGTTACCGATTTAATTTTTCTTTCGGGCTAGTGTGCAGCAGGGGGTAAGACCAGGCACCATTGTTATAGTTCTCCTAGAAGCAGTAGGTATCAAGAAGAACAGGGTGGTTCTCTCAGGCAATGATAAAGAAGTCAGAGAGTGGTACACAGTTCTGTGCATCGATCCGACCTTATCGCTAATGGACGAGTCGGACAAGCAATTGTTTGAAGACACTGAAGACACAGTAGAGATGGTTTTTCAGATTGAGGTGCCCTGCCAGATAGAGATAGAGCAAAGGGAAGTACCAAAGTCCTGCTCATCATTAGAAATACATTGCCATATTGAAAGCAGGATTTGTAGAAAGTGTCAGACCATTTATAGACCAACAATCCTCATGATGTGGGGCTATTAAAGAGCGTTTTAGCAGTGTGGATCAAATTGAAACCTGGTGCGATGTTACCACGGGTTAAGCAGTACCACATGTCTAGAGTAGATGACAAAGGGATTCATGAGATGATTATGGCGTTGTTGAAGCAAGGCATAATGCAACCTTCTATGTCCCCGTGTAGCACGGCCATCTACCCTGTGAAGACAGCAAAGGGCTCGAGTTGGAGAATGATCTAGAATTTGCAGCCTCTCAATAATATCCGAATCCTGCTACAATTCTCTGTAATATCCCTACTGGGCCGACCCACTTCACAGTGATTGATTTGAAGAATGCATTTTTCTCGGTTCCCTTATACCCTGATTTTCAGTACCTCACTGCGTTTATGTATCGTGGTGAGAGATTCGAGCATACAAGGTTGCCCCAGGGTTACTTTGAATCTTCGAGTGTTTTCAACAGAGTGGTTCAAACGGATCTGGGTATTTGCATGTGTCCGGTAAAGTACATGAATGACTTACTAGTATGTACCCCTTCAGAGGAGCAGTGTAGAGGAGTTCAATAACACTCCTCACCCTTCTTGCAGACAAGGGATAGAGAGAGGACAAAGTGCCAGACAGAGGTAGTATATTTAGATCAAGTGATATCATATGCAGGAAGGAAGGTAATGCCATAGAGAGACACCTCAGTTCATAATAATCCCCAGCCAGTTACGGTGAAACAAATGCAGCAGTTTTTGGGACTCTGTAACTATTGTAGATCATGGATTATTGACTACTATACTTACACAAGGCCCTTACTGCAGGGCGTTAAGGGAGCAGAAAAGGTAAAGGGTCGGATAGAATGGTCTGAGGAGATGGTGACCTGCTTTCTGGTACTCAAGGCCGTGATCAGCAATGCTCCGGTCTTGGTGACCGCAAATTACAAGAAACCATTTTATTTGTTTTCTCACTCAAATGGGCAAGTAATGACAGCGGCCCTGGTACAGCAAACACTGCTGGGCCATAAACCTTCAGCAATTCAAAAGTCTTCGACCATTGCTATGGGTTGCCCGGTCGCATTGTAAATGGAGCATGCAGTCTTTGAGATCTTGGAAAAATCCAAATTGACTTTGACGACCCAAAGAGTCTCTGGGTATGAGGTTATTCTATCAAATGCATCCATATATACGGTCACCTAGTCAATCCTGTGACATGTGTAGCCAAGCCAATGAAACCTGATGATATTGTCCATGATTGTGTAAGGTATGACGGAGAGGAGAAAGAGAGGATCTTAAGAATGCCTTGGAGGGAGATGAGGTGCTTTTTGTTGACAGGTCCTCGACAATCAATCAGGACACTCTTGATAGAGATGCGGGTGCAGCTGCTGTGGGACTTGTGGATAGGCAATACCAGGTCAGACAGAAGAAACGGTTACCTTTGCATTACTCAGCACAAGTGGTGGAACTAGTGGCACTTATAGAGGCACTAGAAATGTGTAAGGGGAAGGCAGTCGCTATTTGTTCTAATTCTGCATATATAACCTCCACTGTGCATTCAGGCTTGTCAAGGAGGCAGAGAAGAAGGTTTAGGAGATCCGACAGGACCCCTGTCCAGCATGCTGTGCTACTGTCCAGATTAATCAAAGCGCTAACATTGGCCACAGAGGTAGGGCTTGTTACGTCCACTGTGCATACTAATCATACCAACTCAAAAGCACTTGGAAATGATGCCACAGACAGGGCTGTGAAAGAGGACGCATATTTGCCATTCACAGATCCCCAGAAAATGGAAACTGTGTCCCAGCAGGTACAGTTACCTGCTCTGTACACTGCAGTCCCTTTGCTTCAAATTATAGAAATGCAGGAGAGAGGATGTGCCCTCTTGACCACGGATATGCTGTGGAGACTGGAGCTTACGGGGAAGGTGGTAATGCCAGCAGAACTGCTTTTTGTGTCTCCAGAGCAACTACATTACCCATTGCACACTTGTCAGTGGAAAATCGTGGCAGAGCTCCTGGAGGAATGGTTCATACTAAACCTCCAAGAACAGGTAAGTAGATTTGGAAGGAATTGGAAGGAATTGGAAGGAATTGTATAGTTTGCAGAGAATGATAAGAGGAAAGTAAGAGGAGTTTGGCCCAGGCCCTTGAGTTATTCCAAGAGCTCCACATAGAGTTTGTGGACATGATCAAGAAATGCAATCATTTCCATTACCTAACTGTTGTAGTCTGGCCATTTTCTCATTGGCTTGTGGCTGGTCCCTGTGTTCACCCTGATGCGAAGTCTGCAGCAATCTTTTTGGTGAGAGAGGTATTTCCTGGGTAGTGAGGACAATGTAAATATTGACCGAACAGTAGATAATGTACGGTATAGCCAATGAGGAAAGTTTGGAACGAGAGTTCTGTAGGATTTTGCTACATCTGTTCTCTCATCCCCCATGCTTCTGATGTCCCTAGAGTGTTTATCCTGGATGAAATAGAGTTAGCAGAGGTACTGTGTCTAGTGCACCTAACTTTGTGCAGGGTCTGAGAACAGTTTCAAGGGCAATCAGTAACAGCATCTATTTTGCCTACTGATGAAGAATGTTCAGCTACATATCGTAAAGAGCAGAAGAATGTTCATTGTACGCAGAGTCCAGTTGAGCTTGAAATGGGCCATTATCATTAAAAACCGATGGATGCAAGGGGCTAAGAGTTGCAGAGCTGAAAATATGGGGTTTCTCAGAAGAAGGGATGGCATGTGCAAACCAAGAATGTGTGGCAGAAATATTTAAAGTATCTGACATGGCTCAAGGAGCCGGAAAAACCTGTTAAGATACAGACACTTACCCATTTTTCTCTGTGTTTTAAGGGCAATAGCACAGAGCCTGTTGGCAAAAAATGGAACTGCAAAAAAGGGGGATGCTTCACATCGCTGATCTGACTGGAGGTACAGCTAAGCTGCGTGATGTGTTATGATATGATATGGCATTTATAACGCGCCTATGCACAAGTACTTCAAGGCGCTTATTCCAGAGGACCACTTGATACTTGCCCGCCCGATGTTCAAAACCACATCTGTGCCCCCTTTGTCCCCTGTGCCCTTTGCGTCCCCTGTATTATCACACATGGACACCTCAATGACATTGCCTGATCTTGGAAAGGAGGGACTATTGTGACAGACGAAGCAGTCGAACTACCTCTCGACGGCATCTTCAAAATCTCTGATGACATTCCCAAACAATATTGTTAATTTCTTGTTAATTGAGAAATGTTTCTCTTCCCTCCTGACACCTAGGGTTCAAGATGCAGAGTACACAAAGTGGCTCCAGATCACCTGCTGCTAAACATTTGTTATTTATGAACTCATTGCCTAGCAGAATAAGTACATCCTCAACCTGCTAACAGCTATAGAGGGAGGGGTCTTTCAGAAGATAGGGAGTACCTGCTGTATATGTGTGCCTCCTAATGATTCAGTGAATGGGACTCTGACACAAACAATAGCCGCCTTGCATATGCATAGGGGGGTTCATGGAGAACGAGGCATCAATCACAATGACCCTTAGTTGGACTCTCTTTTTTCTTGGGTGCCATCTTGAATGACCCTAGCTGTCAAGATTATAATGCCAATTTGTGTCTTCTTCCTTGTTATCTTTTGCTCTTGCGAAATGCTCTTACAATGTTGTTCTGCCCAGATACCAAAAGCAGCTGCCATGATGACTGTGATCCTGTCCAAAGCTAGAACCACTGACATTTTATATCACCTGGGTACTCAGACTGAAGCTGTCTTGTGTCCTCCACCAAGTTGGGATGAATGGGGTGGAGCAGCAGGTAGATTGCGGAAATGGTGGGGGACAAGCTGGGCTTGTTCCTCGGAGGAGTATGCCCACGTTTGTACCAATGAGAGAGATGACTGTAGGGTTATTCCTCAAGAAGATGGTTTTAAAGAACAAGAACTTGGTTTATTAGTTAAAGTATTAATTAAAGGGGGGAATGTTGGGGTGGTCAGGAAAAGTTCCAGTGTGAAAGAGGGGTTTATGTTGCACACACCATATGGGTGACTGAGGGAACTGCAATGTTGGTGCGATGTTGCAGTTTTATGTGTATCTAGCTAGCACAGTTATTTACAGTGGGATATGTGTTACTTTTAGTGTTTCCTTGTTAAGTTGATACATTTAGATTTGCACACGCGCAGTAAGATAAATGTCAAAATCGTAGATGAAATGTAAATACAATATGGGTATGCTTTGCCACAAAGCTGGTCATTGAGGAGCTTCATAATGCACATGTGAGAAAGGGAATTTGTCATGAAGAAACCACTGTAAAGAGGACGCGGTAGTCTTAAAACATGCATGCACTGACATACATACATGGGTCTCAAGGTACATATGTTTGTGGTTCATGGTGGGAATGTGCAAACCTGTATGCCGTGAGCTTTTTCTCAATGGGCAGCCTCCACCTTTGAGGCTAGGGAGGTGACCCCGCTTCGCAAGAGGGGACAAAGACTCCCTTTCCAGTGAGGAACTCCCTAAGCCATTTCCCATAGTGACATATGTGGGACTGTGTGAGGGGTCAGAAATGTAAGGCTGACAACTTGATCAAAGTTTTTCAACAAATGCCATTTTATTAAATCGAAAGGTTGGATGGATGCCTCACCATCCCTGGCCCGATGAGGATTTCACTGTCTATAATAGACTAAATGAAAACACTCTAACAAAAGGTTTCTGTACCTCACACTTGTATACATACACAATACATGGCCATTTAACAACAATAAATAAAATGATATAGGTCACCACACAATAGCTGTTTCCTCTAATAACCTGGGTGAATCCTCTTCCCCATATTAAAGCGAGTCTTTCTTTAAATGTTCAAAAAGCGTAAGCACATCCTGTATCATAATGAAATGTTTCACTTTGAACCGTTAGGTCCTTTTAAATGAGGAAGTGCATCATTACATGGATGGGGATGTAGAATAACTATTAAACAAATAATCAGACCGACTCAGGAAGTTGGCAAACAAACTCTGCTTTATTATCAATTGTGTAAAGCCGGGAGTACAACGGACATCAACGGATGTCTCAAAGCATGATCTCACCATATCACATAAAAAATAATACATTTATAGTGAAAACCCATCATTCGTGATGTCATACTATGTGGCAAACTAGGAAACCCTAATTGGGATTGTGATAGGTCTACGGGGAACATCTAGGTATACATTCTGTAGGGGATAGGATTGAGATTGGACTCTATAATTAGGTGGACAAATCATGCCCACCGCTTGTGCAAGTCAACCTCAATATGGATAAACGACACACCATTGGATCTTAAACTATAGGGCTCTTTAATACATGGCCCTCTATAATTGGTTGGCAGGCTTGTACCCTTCTGGAACATTCGACTCACTGGTAGAATGCAAGCTGGTGCCCCAGGTGCTTGTGGGTGGACTTGACCATGCCTCCCCACCCAATTATCCCATCATCCATCATCACTCATGCCATCTGCCTTTCCAATTGTCTTTGAACTTGGCCTTGCAAAGTATCACTGTACCTGAGAATAGAAGGGAGTGCGAGCACGTTCTTATCTTCAAGTCTCGATGCAGCTGACCATTTTCTATTTCCATCCATACCACATGACAGGAGACCGTGTTTGAGCTCCTTTCTTCGTATTTAATGATATTAAATTAATACATCTCATAATGTTTCCATTGTACGTTAACAGGAGCTTGTCTCGCTTCTCACGTTCTTTGTATCTCCTTGAACAGATAACCAGTTCTTGGCTGCCCCAACCCTTGACACTGGGCCAAACAGCCTTCTTCATCCTTCCTTGATTTTCAGCTGTTTTTCTCTACTGCACCACACTTTCAGCCCTTCTGTTTCATGGGTCCTTGCTTACTAAAGTTGTGACATCCAATATCCAGACTCTATGCATATATATATATATATATATATATATATATATATATATATATATATATATATATATATATATATATATATTACATGGCCACGATAGTGGCCATGTAGTTATGGTTAAGTTGCTGTTTCCATAGGAAGAGCACTTTTTGGGCGGCTTATAACTTTGCTCTCCCTGGACGGATCATCACCAAACTTTGCAAAATAAGTATTTGGGTCACTCTGTATTTTCTTGCAAAGTTTGGTGAGGATTCGTCCAGGAGAGGCAAAGTTATAGTGGGGGTCCCAAAACTTTTTTTTTCCCATAGACTGAATGGGAAAATTTTTTTGCTCACGTCTACAACCCAAACCGCTGGACGGATTTTCACCAAATTTGGACCAGGAGCAGCGGCTTGGTCCCGAAAGCGTGCTTCTGCAGATTTGGTGAACATCCGTCCAGTAGTTATTTTTAAAATTACCAAAAAGTAGGTAAAAAACAATTTGTGATATCTGTGTTCGGTCCGCGGACACACTTCCCTGTTCGCTCCGCGGACAGTGTCCTGATTGGCCAATCGGCTTGCGTGATGTTCGCAGACATGCAACGTGTTTGCTGATTGGACGGCGTGGAGCGTGAAGCACGTCAGATTTTCGGTAGCACCCGCCATCTTGGATTTGCGGTGAAACTTTGTTCAAAATTTGTATTTAGTAGAGTGTGTTGGTGTGTAGGAGTGTTTGGGGAGGGTGGGAGTGTATGAGATAGGATGAAAGTTGTGTTTTTTATGTGTTAGACGTTCTTTTTGTGTTCGATTTGTCTGCGGACATCATGGGTGTTCTGAAATGTTCTAAATAAACTGAATGGGGGTGTTCTGAGGACTCAATATGTGTCCGTTTTGTTCGCAAGCAAACTGAAACTGTTCTAAGAACACTCGGAGTGTCCTGAAATGTTCGCAAATAAACAAAATGGGGGTGTCCTGAGGACGCTGTCCGTATTGTTCGTTGTCAAGTTGAATATGTTCTAAGAATACTCGCTGTGTCCTGAAATGTTCGCAAATATGAATGGGGGTTGTGGCTGACAAGTTGAATGTGTTCTAAGAACACGCGCGGTGTCCTGAAATGTTCACAAATAAACAAAATGGGGTGTCCTGAGGACGCTGTCCGTACTGTTCTCTGTCAAGTTGAATGTGTTCTAAGAACACTCGCGGTGTCCTGAAATGTTCGCAAATAAACAAGATGGTGGCGTTCTGAAGACGGTTCTAAGAACACTTGCAGTGTCGGGGAATGTTCAAGGGTGGTGTCCTGAAGACACTGTCCGTATTGTTCTCTGTCAAGTTGAATGTGTTCTAAGAACACTCGCGGTGTCCTGAAATGTTCGCAAATAAACGAAATGGGGGTGTTCTGAGGACACTGTCGGTATTGTTCGTTGTCATGTTGAATGTGTTCTAAGAACACTCGCGGTGTCCTGAAATGTTCGCAAATAAACAAGATGGTGGTGTTCTGAAGACGCTTCTAAGAACACTCACGGTGTCCCGGGAATGTTTGTAGGGGGTGTCCTGAGGACGCTGTCCGTATTGTTCTCTGTCAAGTTGAATGTGTTCTAAGAACACTCGCGGTGTACTGAAATGTTCGCAAATAAACAAAATGGGGGTGTTCTGAAGACGTTTCTAAGAACACTCCCGCTGTCCTGGAATGTTCGTAGGGGGTGTCTTGAAGGCATAGTCCGTATTGTTCTCTGGCAAGTTGAATGTGTTCTAAGAACACTCGCAGTGTCCTGAAATGTTCGCAAATGAACAAAATGGGGGTGTCCTGAGGACGCTGTCCGTATTGTTCTCTGTCAGGTTAAATGTGTTCTTAGAACACTCATGGTGTCCTGAAATGTTCGCAAATAAATGAAATGGGTGTGATCTGAGGACACAGTCCGTATTGTTCGTTGTCAAGTTGAATGTTTTCTAAGAACACTCGCGGTGTCCTGAAATGTTCGCAAATAAACAAAATGGGGGTGTTCTGAAGACATTTCTGAGAACACTCGCGGTGTCCTGGAATGTTCGTAGGGGGTGTCCTGAAGTCGTAGTCCGTATTGTTCACTGGCAAGTTGAATGTGTTCTAAGAACACTCGCAGTGTCCTGAAATGTTCGCAAATAAACAAAATGGGGGTGTCCTGAGGACACTGTCCGTATTGTTCGTTGTCAAGTTGAAAGTGTTCTAAGAACTATCGCGTTGTTCTGAAATGTTCGTAGGGGGTGTCCTGAAAAAACTGTCTGTATTGTTCGCTGGCAAGATGAAAGTGTTCTAAGAATACTCATAATGTCCGCGGACATTAAAAGTTTCCATAGACCATAGTTGAAATGTTTGACTCTATGGATGTGATATGCTGCGGTGGTTGTTGCCAGGGCATAGAGTCTTTGGCCATGCACCCAAGACTGTATGCCTTGGCAACAACCACTGCAGCATATCACATTTATATTTGCTTATAACTTTGGGTGAAAAACAAATGTATAAGGAACAAAGGTATTCGAGGCTATGGATGTGATATGCTGCTATGGTTCTACTTATTATTGTATACTTACTGTTTGGTCTAGTAATGGGAGTCCATGTTTTTCTTGTTAATTTCTGTGGTAAAAGAAAATAGCATGTTAGTATTAGTATTTTGTAATGACTTATTACATTGTATAATCAATATACTTTTTTTTGGACCCTCATATTTAGTAGATTACAAATCAGAGTACTGTGCAATTTGCTCAGTTTCTGTGTTTGTTGCTAAAATCATTGGGTCTGTGGGAGGAAAAAAAATCCATGTTGGATTAAAAAAAAAACTTTTTCTGTTATGCTACAGTTTATTTGTTTGTTTGTTTTCAGTGTTCACTTGTTTCTGGCTAATGCTTTATACTTTGGCTTGTTGTATTTTTTTGGAGCAGTAACATATTATTTATTTGTTTTGATATTATAAAATTTTGGAGCAGTTAGATACCAATTGGCGTATTCTAACTATCTATTTTTTTAATATATTTTAGTGTTATTGATTTATCTATTTGGATATTGTTAAATTTTGGGACAGTTAGATACCAATTGGCGTATTCTAACTGTATTTTTTGGTCTAATTTAGTGGTATTCATTTATCTGATTAGTTGTTGTAGAATCTTTGAGAAGTTAGATAGCTTTTGGAGTATTCTGACAGTTTATATTTTTTTAACACAAGTTTACTTAGGGTTTAAATACAGTTTAGTTATCAAATTTTGGTTTTAAGAACATCAAATAAGCGTTTGTAAGATTTCCTGGTAATCTCTGCTTTAGAGTAATGGTACTATCATTACATTCAAACACCCACATTTCTTTTTTATATATGCAGTGTAGTGCCCTGAATTGGTTGTCGCTCCTGCGTGGTAGATTATACCTATTGTTGTGAAGGTTTTCTTACCAAGTGATATTTGACCATGTGTGAATCCAGTCAGCTTGCAGTTGTTTCTGGTATCATCTCCATTGTAACGTAGAAGCATTAGTATTATGTATTTACTATTTGTTTGTATTACTAACGTGGAGCGATTATCTGAATTGCAGGTAGAGCATAATCTACCATGGTTTGCATTTTGTACTAGTCGCTGAAATGGAATGGATTCACAATTTGGTATTGATATATATATGAAGCGTTCATTGGGGATTTCTTCTTGTGTCACATTGTTGCAGAGAGTGCATGTATGTTTCCACATGTATGAAATCTGAAAGATTTCATTTATAGGTATGTTTTTGTTTTCCAGTACTTGTAGTAAGTACACTAGAAATTCTTGTGGATCTTCCTGTGAATTTATAGTGAATTTCACCATTCCAGCACAGTAGTCCAATTGTTGTCTTATTCCAAAAACACTATACGTGTTGTCAGGATTGTTTGCTGCATTTCTGTGAAGTACTAACATTTGCAAACACAATGGGTCTGTACTGTGTAAGTAAATGTTGTCAACAATTGGTGGTAATTGAAATAGAATATTCATTGCTACAATTGCGTGGCAAGTTATACCAACAGCTAGCTCTGTATCTAACTGCTTTTTTGGAGATTGTCTTCCTTCTTTAAAGAAGTACTTGGTTTACTTTCCATAATTGATTCTTTTTTGCTTGTGGTACTTGATGAAGTATTAGTTTCTTTTACTCTCTTAGGAGGATTTGCAGTGACATCCTGTTGCATTTCTGTTTGATTTATTTTTCTTTTATAACGTTTTACTTTTTGTGGAACAGAATATGTGTTTAGGTGGGGGGTGTATAGTGAGCGAAGTCTATTGTATTCTAAAATGCAAGGAATATCAGTGTTTATTTTACTTGCATCAAAGTTGATTAGAAATAGACCGTCAAGTGTACGGAAGCGTGATAGTGCTACATAGTTCATGCCTTCTTTAAAGACTGTGTTACCAATATCTATCATTGCTTTGTCTAGGGTAAGACCTTGTGATTTATGAATCGTGACTGTGTATGCAAGAGTTAGAGAAAATTGTTCTCTGCGTACATACATATCTTTGAAGAGAAGGAATCTAGCTGTTGAGCGTCCTATCCTTTTTACTTCTGAAGTTTGTCAAAGAGTATATTGCCAAACTGAATTTTGTTGTCGCGTGGGTATGTTTGAAAGCCAACAACTGTAACCAGTGCTCCATTAACTAGTCCTTGGTCCACGTCAAGGTTACGTTTAAGCATTACTCTGCAATTTAAGGATAATTTTCATATCTTTTCTAAGCCTGCTGTGTTTGAGATTGATTTTTCTAAACTATTTAGTCTTGTTGTGGCTTGGTCACACATGGGTATTGTCATACCATGTACATCTAGTTTGTCTGTGGCGCTAATTTCCATGATTGGTTGCATTTCTTTACTTAGCATGATTTCATTGAATTTGAAACAGCTTGCAAGAGTTGGCATTAAGGCCATAAAATTGACATTTTGTGGGCTAATTGTTCCATAACATCTGTAGCACATGCATTATCGCCATAAAGTGCATGAATGTGCCGGGTTTTCAATATTGCTTCTGCTTCTTTAGAAAGTATACCAACTCTGATACTTTTTAAAAAGTTGGCATGAGTGAGATCTGCAGATTGCCGCATGTTTTCTGTTAATTCTCTGTATTGGAAATGTTGCCAAAGGTTGACATGTCCAATGCTGCCAACAGTTTTAAGGCAGAGTTTGTGTCCTAATGTTTTAAAAATAGGCTCAACTTTTACTTGGTGTTAATTGAAGCAGATCTCCAAAAACAATAATGTGTTTTCCTGCAAAGAGCTCTTCATAGTCTGTTTTGCATACTTCTTGTAATCTGAGGTGAATCAAAACTAACATCAGGTTGGAGACCCTGCTCACTTCATCTATTAGTAGCATTTTCATTTGTTTCAATACTCTGCGTAGTTCCATTGCAGCTTCTGCAGAAAGTTTGTAATAGTTTAATTTGTTCTGGTGTTCTACTGGTAATAGTAGTAATTGGTGTAATGTAACACCACCTATGTTGTAGGCAGCTAAACCTGTGGGGGCAGTGACAACAGTTGACAGTTTGTTGTTTGTCAATTGTTGAAGGAACTTACTAATGATTTTGATTAGGAATGTTTTGCCAGAACCAGCTTCACTACTGACGTACAGTAGTATAGGTTTATAATTATGGCAGGAACATTCTTTATTTTCATGTTTTACACCATGTGCAATTTGTTTTGTTACTTCCTGAAAAATGCTACTTTGCTCATTGTTTAGTTTTGATTGTAGTATAGTTAAGTCTTCCTTATCTTCATACTGACACATGGTGTTTTCTACTTCTATCATAGCTAATTCTGCCTCATGTATTATTAGTGGTTCTCCCAGTGGTTCGTGGCTTCCTGTTACAGAAGGTTGACTACTGTCAGGAGTGTCCTTATCTAGTTGGGCTTGGAGTTCTTCGTGTTGCTGTTCATTGTGCAACATTGTTTTGTACTGTGTAAAGTTTACATCAGTTATAGTGCTTTCATTTGCTTTGAAAGCATTCTCATAGGAGTCATAGTTATCTAGTAATTGTTCTTCTTTTCTCCATGGTTTGAAGAGTTGTAGCGTCTTTAATGACAATTTGATATGATTAATTAAATTTGGTTTAGTGAGTTTAACTAAGCTGCCTTCACAGTTTGTTACTCTATATTTACCTTTTTTTTCATCAGGTTTCATATTATTTGTGTATGTTTAGTTTTGGGTTATGTGGTATAGACACGTGTTTTCCAAAGTATTACTTCTGTTTGGGTAGTATGTGTCCAATAAATAGTTTTTTAAAATGTCTTGGCTGTTGGGATCATGTTTAGCTATTGTTTCTATATCTTCATATGATTTTACAACTCTTTTTCTAGATTTAGCTGGACCAAGACTTAGCCATACTATATTTTCAGATTTACCATACAATGCAGTACCAGTTAAACGATCAGCTGCTTCATATGATCCACATTCTCTATGGGTGAGCATTTCTATGCACAAGCTGTATAATTTCTGAGATACTGGGCCTCATTACAACCCAGGTGTTAAGGGTTAACGCCGTCGTTAACCCTTAACGCCTGATTCCAATTTTAACGGCTGCTTTTAGCAGCCGTTAAAATCCATGGCGCTAACCCGCCATGATGCTAATTATGCCACCGTAATTTACGGTGGCGTAATTAGCGCCTTCCCCACTCCCATTATGCCCTATGGGGCAAAAATGGGAATGGGGAAGGGAAAATGGGAAATGGGGATTTACCGCCCCACTCACCTTGGAATGGGGCGGTAAATCCGCCATCCACCATGGTGTAAACATAGTTTACACCATGGTGGTAAAGTTGGCATACTTACCGCCTGGGTCGTAATGACCCCCACTGTTTTATCTGATGACAGGTCATTCCAGAGGTCTTGGAGCTCTGTCTTTTCTGCTTTAGTTATGTATGCTGTGACATATCATGCAACTGCAGTAGAATTGTCTGCAATGTACTGCACATCTATGTTTGCATTCCATAAGTGGGCAATGATTGCATTATAATCATTGATATATTTTTCTTCTTCTTTTCTTTTTATGTAATATGTATTTTTAGGTGACTTACCTTTAACACTATGTCTAACTGAAGACATGAGGTTGTTCACTTGACCTGCATTTGTAACTGGTCTAGGGAAAACAAATCGGCATTTGGTGTAGTATTTCCCTTTGTTTTTGTATTTGCGATGACAATATTTTCCACATTTGTGTCTTTGAAATTGTAAAATGTGTGCATGAAGATCTCTATTTGTGGCTTCTGATGGAATTTCACAAGTGACATATTTTTCAATAAATTGTAAAACAGTGGCATCACTGTCTTGACCAAATTTAGGAGCATCTTTAATCCATAAAAGCATGTGGACATGTGGTGCTCCTCTGGCTTGGTATTCTTTTCTCCAAAAGAAGTGTTGCACTTCTCCAAGGGGAGGAGCAGTTTTATTACAAATAAAATGTAGCATAGCAATGAAGCGAAGGTGAAAATATCTTGAAACATTAACAGGATCCAAAGAACAAAGTTCTCCAGGTGTTAGTATATCTATATTTGTTTTGTTTTTATTTGATATGCGTAGGGAATCATGTAAATCTTCCCATGCATATTCTGCACAACTTAATGTAACAAACCAAGTGGGTGGGCCAAGGTTTCTGATCATACAACGTACATCTCCATGACGTTGAAACCAGTACTCTTTAGTACCATGCATATTTGCTAATAGATTTGTAATATTTGATTGTAAAACCTCATCCTTTTGTTGCACGTTTTCTAATAATTGTGTAGCTGTCATATTTTGAAAGTGTGATCCTGATTTTAATATGTGTGCAACTCCGTAACATAAAGTTGCTAGTTCACTTTCAAAGAGTAGGTGGAATATGTATTCCACATTTTGTCTAAATCTGGGATCTTCAGAATACATCCGTAATGAGCAGTATTCTGAAGCTGATATTTGAATAGGTCTATCATCATATCTTTCTCCTTTGCCAGTAGGAAAGAGTAGAGGAAAACCATGTGCTTCTATAATTTTTTCCCATATGCTGATTGGCGATCCTTTTGTTTGACGCATTTGGTAAGTTTCCAGTACATCTTCTACGGTGTCATTACAGTGCAAAGGATGAATTGTATAATGGTCTAAAGTATTTGATATTGTAGCAGGATCTAGTAGCTCAAATTGAACAGCTTCTTGTGTTTCTTGAATTATTTCAGTTGTATCTTTCAAGTTTTCTTCAATATTAATTTCTTTTTAATATTCATTATTCTCTTTAAGATATTGGAAGGCTTGTGTAACTTTATATAAATCTACCAGCTGTTGCCATTTTTTTGTCTTTTGTAGGTACTCCATTTACTAAGATAATTAAAGATTGCTGCATTGGACGTTGCACTCCTAGAGTATGCACATTTTCTTTTAGATCTAGTGGTAAATAAACTACTTTTCCACAAATGCTTTTTACCAATTCAGAGGGAGGTAATTTTGCTGTTTTTGGTTGAAGGCGTATTGTTGCTTGAAATGGGTGTACTGTTTGAATTATGATGGTCTCATATAAATTAAGTTGTTGTAGGGGTTTTGGTACTGGGTATAATTCCAAATTATTTGTGATAGCACGTGAAGGAGTTTGGTTGTTGTCAAGTTTTGTAGGGCAGTAACTGCAAAGTATTAAGGGCTCAGTTATTTCGTATTTGTTTTCTGCTACAAGGTAGAGAGCTAATTCAAACCATTTAGAATCTTCATTGTCTTCTATTTTGTATGATAGGGCTATAGTTTTTGTGTTACTTTCATAAAAAGTTCTACAGCAACATACACATACATGGTTTGGTACTTCAGCGGATGTACTTTTAAATTTTAGTATTTCTTTTTTGTATGTGTTTAGCAAAAAGTTGCCATGTGTAGAATTGTTGCTTAATTGGTTTAAAGCTATTTCATTCTGTAAATGGCTTTCACTTCCAAAATATTTTTTCTGGATATAGTGAATTTCTTCAAGTAGGTCTTTTGCTGTACCATTTAGAAGGATGTTATTTAACTTTGCTGGTGCTAAAACAGGACTTTTATCATAGTACAGTTTATAGACTAGATTTCTTATAGTTGAATGATGTGTTGATATCCTTTTGATATCATGGAAAGTGGTTTTACAAGTAGGTCCTGTAATGCAAGCCAATGAATGTCCTTGTAGTCCTGTGTACTTGCGCACTGGACAGGTATCCATATTTTGCAGTAATTTAATTTTGATTTTGTCTTTGCTTTTTACATATTTATTGAGGAATTGGCCTAAAGATTTGAAACATTGTTTGGGAATGTTACACATTGACGTGCATGGCCATTTGTACACTAGACGTTCTGATTCAGTTGAATGGAGGGGTAATTCTAGGTTTTCAGGGCAATTTTTTATAAGGAGTACTTCTTGTTCCATTATGGTATTATTCACTTTTTCATAACCTCGACCACTGCTATGTATGGCAATTGTATTTGTTTGCTTTTGTTTGTACGCTTCTTCATTAAAATATGGTTCTGTGCTCGTAGTGTGATTCCATTCACCTCCTCAGATACTTAAGAAGTTCTTTCTGTTGACATTTCACTTATTGAGAAGTCTTTTTTGTAATTTAGTTATTAGTTTTGTTAGTGGTTTCATTTTGTTTAACAGTAAAATAAATAACTTTCTTTTCAGAAGAATTGTACTGTCCATCAACGCTTCTAAGATTAATTTCCTACGATAGGTTTTAAACATTGAACCTGATTTCTCTCCTGTTTTTATAAGATTTTGAATGACTTTGTGATGGTACATTTTGGCTATAATACTTTTCTTGGTATGCTTACTTTGCACTATATTAAAATTTGAAGAAGTAGTTTTATCTGTAGTGATAGCTGATTTTCTGTTAATAGTTTTTTGGTTTGTTTTACATTTTGATAGAGGAGGCAAAGTTTTTGTACTTGAAACTTCTTGTGTTTCACTAAATTACTGTATTAGCTGTTTTGTTTAAACTTTTTTTTACACATTCTGCTAGAGATGGATGCTTATGTTGGACACTTTTATTTTCATTTGCTCTACTTTTGCGTTGCTTTCTACGGACTTGACTTTTGGTAGGCATTCTTTAGGGTCTGTTGAAAAAAATAAAGAAGATATGGGTTGGGGTGTTCTGGAATGTATGTGTGCTATGTGCATGAGTGTTTGAGTAAGGTGATAAAGATGTATGTAATGGTGTGTGATTGTGCATTGGGAACTACAACTAGTAGGGATAGGTATTCTTGAATTTATGTGTTACTAAACTGGGGTTCAGATGACAAAACAAAAGTAAGCTAGTGGTGTGGAAAAGTACAAATAGTAAATCTAATGTATACAAATAAAACAGTTGTTTGTTCCATAACACGAAAATTGTAGCGGTTCAGTTGGGTAAGACATGGAGATTTTTGGACAAAATGGTACACAATCTCTATTTTTAGGCACAGGAATAGCTTGTATTAACGTTATAGTATGTTTGAGTAATAATACAAATATTATGGTGATATTCTACTTACTTTTTTTCTTAAATTAACAGGTAACTTCTTAGTTCTTCTTTGTTCTTCGAATTCGGCTGCTTCTTTTCAGGAGACTGGTCTTCACTGCAATTGTAAAAGCTTCAAATTAGTAACTTTGTTTGTATATAGCGCTGTTCTTAATTTAGATATTGATTTTTTTAATTGAAATCCTCAGTGCCTTCTTTAAAACCATTAAACTAATTTATTTACATACGATACATTGCATCAGTTCAGTACATATGATATGTTCTTAATGAACAAATTAGATTGAATGACTAACTGTAGCAAAAAAAATATCTTTACTATGTCTTGTGAAATTTATAATATACCAGTGAATACCACTATTTCTGTAAGTAAGCTGTTCTAGGTAATCGCGTCTCAATGTCATGTCTAAATTAAAGTAATTAAGTAAATAAATAAATAAAAACAAAAAAATATGAAATTGTATAAGTATTTTTTTAAAGATTTAAACATAGATTGTGCTTGCATGCAATTTTGTTTGAATATATGAAGTCTATATATTTCATTAAAAACATGTTAGTTTAACATGATTTGAGTGTGTGTGTATAAAGAAAGTAAATAGTATAAAGGTTTATAAGTGATAGTTGATTTTAGGATATTGAAAAAAAACAGTAAATTCATTTTACAGATTACACAAGCTAAAAGTCTGTTTTAAAATGTGTTCATCTACTGTACAGAAAATATGCATACCTGAAGTTTGTGTTCATGCATATGGATATGCATGGAGCTGCAAGTAGAAATCTTGGAGACTTGTACAGTATTTCTGGTAGATGGTGCTTGCCAATGATATGACACTTGTACTCACAGAGATTCAGAGTACATTTGCAGTGCTGATCTATGATGATGCAGTTAGATCTAGAGGTCTTGAATGTGATTAGTGCATGGTCATGTGATTTTTTAGCTACATCCAATGAGTTAATGGCAGAGAGAGTGAAGTGGAAATGGTAGAAGGGCTGTTCATGTTACGATATGTCCGCGGACATGGCAGTAGTTCGCGGACATCAGGAGTTACATCTGGCGATTTTTGGGTTCAGAAGTCATGCACATGAGAATAAGCACTGAAAGGGATTGGTCAGGAAAGTTTAGTGGGTGTGTTGTGCCAGGAGAGAGTTTCTCAGATACTCTTTTTGCTGAGAGAACAAAAGATAGCTATGGCTGTGTGCTTCAGAAAACAGATTGTTTGGATTTTGGGAGATTCGTGGATACATTGGTTGAAGGTGCATGCAGAAAGATGTGGAGTAGCTGTAGATCTTAGATTTCCACATGTGGAAGTACACTGGCATGGAGTACGTGGATTGAAGTGGTTGGACTTGCTACCTCTCTGTGCTACTTTGGAGACAGAGCAACATCCAGACATAATTGTAATTCATTGTGGAGGGAACAGTTTAGGACATGTGACTGGAATTGTTTTGCAATTTGCTATGAAAGAAGGACTTGGGAAGGTTATGGACATGTTTCCTAATTCTCAAGTGATATTTTCATGGATTGCGCAGAGACAAATGTGGCTTCGTTCTTCTTCATTTGGTCCACAAATGGAAAAAGCAAGGCGCAATGTTAATAAGGCTGTTTGTGCCTTTCTAAGAGATTTTGGCATATCCTCTTTTCACAAAGAAAATATTATGTTTCGTAGTACATACATTTTTTGCAGAGATGGAGTCCATCTTACTTATGCTGGCAATCAGATTTTTCTGAGAAATGTACAAAATGCATTGCGACCTTTTTTGGAATTACAACAACCATTTTGAAGTAGGTGTTAAGCATTTATAATTTTTGACTTACAAACACCGCCCAAAGGCTCTTTTCAGAGCCACCACTTCTTCCCAGAGAAAATTGCAATGGTTGTGATAGGGTAGCAACCCAATTTTTTAAATGTTCGTGAAATGTCCGTGGACTTCTAAAAAATACAAAGGGCCCTGCTTCATTTATTTTCACTTCTATTTTTTAACTGTGAAAGGCGGCTCTGAAAAGAGCCTTATTTTTTTGGGATTTTTGATATTTTGTATTTTTTTTTGGTTTTTTATACACGACACACTAGGAGAGGAGGGGAAAGGAAGGTAAAGGGGGGACACCAACCACAGGGATAAGAAAGGGTGAGCTGAGAGAGGAAGATGTAGAGTGGGTTTTATTTGGGTAGTGAGCAGATCTTCTCGTGCTCTGAGACGATAGTCTCAAAAGCACTACGAAGTCGCTCCCCCCTGCAGAGTACTGTGTCACAGTACATACATACAACTGTGACCCTCGAAAGGTAAGGGTCATCAGCATTCTGTATGGCCTGTGAGGCAGCTTGAGGAAGACGCTGTCCCACAGAGGTGGTCCTTGTGGTGACAGGATCAGAAACAGAGGATGAAGTAGAGGAAATCAACCTGCTACATTCTTCGCAAGGTACAACCCTGCGAATAGCCCCAGAGTGAAATGACCTCAGGTGTCGCTTCATAGTAGTGGTCCCAAAGCTGTACTTACCGTGCTTCCTGCGACTGAGTATCATGTTGCACTCATTGCAGCTAACACGGTTCGCACGAGCCTTAGGAACATTACCATGAATGGGAAATAACCGCCACACCCAAGTCTCACGCCTAGTGCGGGTAGTAGGGTTTTCCTCTACCTCATTCTCATCATCCTCTTCTTCCTCCTCTGCATCCTCACTCCTGTTCCCCTCTTCAGGCCCTTGGGGAGGTGGTGGTGGTGGAGGGGGCGGGGGTGGTGCTGAAGCAGGTGCAGCACCAGGTGGCAGTTCTGCAGCCAGGGATGCAATCTAGATGGTGTAATCAGCAAGTTGCTGGAGAAATAGCTGTGCTCTGAAGAATAGCCAGAAATACAATGAGAATAAGCTCTAGGGCGTGGTCTTTTATAGGGGTGCTTGTGCATGGTTCGCGGACATGCACGCTGTCCGCGGACAGATCGAACACAAAAAAAAGTTAGAAAAGTTTCAAAAGTTATGTAGAAACTCAGGATTACTTTGTGGTACTTGTGCCATGATGAGATTTTATTGACAAATATTATGGATTAATTGAAAATGTACTTTTAATTTGTTCGGGGACCCGAACAGTGTCCTCACTCAGAACACGCGATCAGCGTGGTCGCGGTCATATGATCCGTTCGCGAACAAGTCCGCGAAGGAAGCGCATGTCCGCAGGACACCATATGCACGGAGATTGGCTAGCGCATGCGCGTTGATGTTCTACGGACACTGTTAGGGTCCTGAACTAATTAAAATTGCGTCACACATGAAACGAACATTTCAGGACACTGCGTGTGTTCTTAGAACAGTTTAAATTTGCCAGCGAACAGTAAGGACATATATACTGTTCTTCAGGACACGTTCAATTTCATTTATGTACAAACATTTCAGGACACCAATTGTGTTCTTAGAACATTTTCAAGTTGCTAGCGAACAGTGCGGACAGGTATAGTGTTCTTTAAGACACCTCCATTTTCGTTTAATTACGAACAATTCAGGACACCGCGTGTGTTCTTAGAACAGTTTGAACTTGCTAGCGAACACTACGGACAGATATAGTGTTCTTTAGGACACTTTAATTTTTTTTTTTTACGAACATTTCAGGACACCGCGTGTGTTCTTAGAATAGTTTCATCTTGCTAGCGAACAGTACGAACAGGTATAGTGTTCTTCAGGACACCTCCATTTTCATTTATTTACAAACATTTCAGAACACCTGCACTGTCCGCGCACACCTACATTGTTTTAAAAAACAGAATAACGAAACTATTCACAACACAATATAAAAATTAAACTTTATTTAACATATATTAATAATTTATGACAGAGAAGGTGAGGCAGAAACAGAAACAAAAACAGGAGAATTAGGGGTTTCATCATGATTGTTATTAGGTGAAGAAGGGATGGAAGTCTCATCAAAACGTTTTGGGTTATGGAGAGGGTTTGGGGATAATTGACTGGGATAAGGTGAGGAGGGACAAGTACATGTGGCGCAATTGTACAAGGTTTTTGGTTTAAAATGATCTTCCACAAAAGTTTTCAAATTATTAAAATTAGTCAACAATAAATCCATTTTTTCTTCTATACTGTGAAAAGTGTTATCCATAACAGGTTTTTCTGAAGCATTTTCTATTTTGGTATGCTCTGTACAAAAAAATATATATATATGTTAAATGTATACAAAATAATAATAATTAAATTGTTCATATTATAAAGTGCTTACCATTAGTTTCATCTTGTGACATTTCTTCATGTGGGAAATGTTCCTCTAGCCATTCCAGAGTACTAGACATTTCTGTGAGAGAAAAAAAAAGATAATATATTTTTTTATCTAATACAGAAAGTTTATAAATATATGAATAAAATTAAGTACACTTACTATTTCAGGTAAGATATGTCCTATGTACTCAGTGGGTCTGCTCTTGTTCTCAGTTCTGTTGTGTTTGTGAGGTAATTATGTTGGAAGCCAATTTATTTTCGTGTGTTATATTCCATTTTAGAACATAGTGCATTTAAATGAATGGTTAGTGTGTTGTATATATGGGTTACATTTCTTATGTATTAGTACCTATAATGTGTTTGTGTGCTTTTTTTTGAAATTGTTAAATGTTTCTATGTTATGATATAACAATCAAACATACCCACCCAGAGTTTTTTAGTTAGTGGTACTTTTCTTCGAACATGTCCGCGAACATTAAATGAGTTTTCGGACATCAAGTACAGTAGAAGAGATTCAGTCAGTTCCATATGATATGTATATAAAGTGAAAGTCATTATTGTTAACTTGCACTACTAAAAACCTATGAAATTCAATGAAAAAACGTTGTTAAAGGGATGTTATGGTTAAGTTGCGCTACTAAAAACCTATGAAATTCAGTGAAAAAACTTTGTTAAAGGGATGTTATGGTTAAGTTGCGCTACTAAAAACCTATGAAATTCAGTGAAAAAACTTTGTTAAAGGGACGTTATGGTTAAGTTGCGCTAAAAACCTGTGAAATTCAGTGAAAAAACTTTGTCAAAGGGACTTTATGGTTCCAAGTAAAACCGAAAAACCCTTGAAATTCGCCAGTTATGGTAAACTAAGCAACCATAACTCGCGCCACCACCGTGCACTGCTAAGACTAACACCCAGGACATCAAAGATGACATCACAAATGTCCTTGATGACATCACTGATGACATCACATGTGTATGTACTTTTCATGAAATATGTGTACAAGGGATGCTTATTATAATGTTGCGAAACAAGTGTCAAGGATCATTGCAATACATATCATGCCCTAATTAGTGCATTGAACGATGCATTGATATAAATAGCATTCTATTATGGGGTTCTATCTGGTATACTAAACTACTCATACAGAAACATAACATTGTGTGCAGCGTACAAGATGAAGGTATAATATTTGTAATGTTAATATGTTGAATAATGAAATGATAATTGTTTTCTTAATAGATGTTTGTGTACTGTGAAATTAGTAATATGTAGCTAATAAAACACATGTATTACATAATTGCATTACTATAGACAAAACACAAAGACACAAGAACACATACCAATATGGGTATATACAGGGAAAGTGAAGTTAGCAAAAAAGCACAAGTACTAGCAGAAACAATTCATAACTTAACTGATTATTTTCATGCAAATAAATGATTGCTCTGTTTCAAAGCTGCTATTTATCCTATGTATATGTATCACTTGATGTGATTGGACCCACAGGGAAAGTACAGCCATAATAAAAAAACAGAACTATTAGGAAGTGCTCATAGGTCTATTGATTATCTTTATGCACAAAAAGGATTGCTGTCTTTCAAGCTTGTGTCTTCCCGTATGTATATGTTTCATATGATGTGACTGGACTCTAAGGGAATTACTGTAGGAACCTACTTGAAGGATACGTCTACAAATAAAATAACATTTTTAGTTTCTGACTGTTACTGAAGAAAACCATGTGGCCTAGACATGTCAGCAAAAGAAAAAAGAGCGAGCCAGACATGTGATGTCATCAGTGATGCCATAAATGACATTTGTGATGTCATCTCTGATGTCCTGGGTGTTAGTCTTAGCAGTGCACGGTGGTGGCACGAGTTATGGTCACTTAGCTTACCATAACTGGCGAATTTCAAGGGTTTTTCAGTTTTACTTGGAACCATAACGTCCCTTTGACAAAGTTTTTTCACTGAATTTCATAGGTTTTTAGTAGCGCAACATAACCATAACGTCCCTTTAACATATATATATATATATATATATATTTTGGCGGCACTGCCTGTAGTCTATTCACTACGTATCTACGTATAGCCAGCCTTCATGATTACTTAGTCTACTTGCGTTGCAGCATCTGTGCAGTTATAAAATGACATATTTTCTTCAGTGTTTTTTGCACGTGCAATCTTCATTTTGCACATGAAAGGTTACTCCATTCCTTATTTTGTCATCAGATCCCATAAGGTCTATGCATTACCTTCTCTGATGATCCTTCTTAGTGCGTCACACTCATCTCTTGCAACGTCACCAACCTCTTTTGTTCACTGCTTCAGACTTCTTCAGGGATCTCCCCTAAGAGACTGTCATATCTTCGTGGGTACATCTTATAGGGCTTTCTCAATGGATACCTTGTTTCGAAGATCTTTAACGCTATAGTTATCATTATTGGCGTTGTGCATGCCCGGCTTCTAACATATAGGTAGAATAGGGGCGGGACTTCTGGTAGATGCATTTGGCTTCTCCCCTACACTCCCCGTTCTGGTTGATTCATCGACCACTGTCCCATCAGTCTTCACATCTACACATCTTCGTCTGAAAAAGTGCTTCTTTGGAGTCCATATCTCCATTTATCCTTTCAGAGATCCTGCTGATTTTACATAGTCATCAACACTCCAGGTCATGTAACTACACTGTCCATTCGGGCTGCAGTAAATCATCCCACATACTTCTTGTGGTTTCTCGGATACAGGAACTTCGTTCCCTCTGGTGCTAGAATGCTTGCTTCTATATATTGTCTGATCTCTTCATCTGTCAGCTCTTTGCTTCCAAACTCAGATTCAACCTCAATCATGACGTTCATTCCTACTGCTTTCTTTGCTGTCTTCTTACACTGCGATTATTATCCTGATCACACAGAATCCGAACATGATCATCACCATTAATGCTCCAAGAAATTCGAAAATGTTTGCCATCTGTTGTGGAACCCATGAGAAGATCGGTCCAAACCAGCTGTCATCTGCAATATCTTCTGTCTCATCTTCCATCATGATGTGCAAGTTCGTTAGCAACGTTATGGCCTCTGTCAAGGTCCCATTCTCGTCATCGTGAGAAGGTATGGATGTGCAACATGATTCCTTGATTTTGGCACAAACACCTCCACCCACTGGGGCAATCATGTCCAGGACATACATATTCTGGCGAGTCATCAGTCTCATGACTCTCAACTCTTCTTTGATTGCGTTGAATCCCTTTATGGTAGTGTTGATCATCTGCAGGAGTTCCCAGCAAGTGATTTGCAAACACTTTGCATTTGTCATCGTCTGGATCACTGGCATAAAGATAGTTGTAAATGCTGCAGCAGTCTGACTGAACAACCTGTGTTCATACGGGGTAGAATCAAAGGCTTATATCGATTTAGCTGAAAAGTAATTCTCCCTTTTTGACCTATTGAGAAATCCAAATGATCTCCTCTTCCTCATATGAGCATTTGCTTTTGGTAACTCTCCAATGTTCAGGTCACTCTTTGGAATCACTAATGCTGGAACAGGAATAAGTACTATGAACACAGCCCCCCGAATCGTTGGGCAACTTCTTATAAGCTCTGGATCCACAGGCCCAGTAGTGGTCAATTAACACTACTGTTCCATCCTTCATGCCTGGTACATCGAAAATTCAGCCACACTGCTGATTCATTCCAACCTTTCTCGTGCCATTTGTTTCTGAAACATAGAGATGCATTTGTTAGAGGTACTATCTGCAACAGTCCTCCTTTATCATCGACCTACGGCAGCAATGTCACAATGTGCGGTCAATGATGCGTGCATTCATTCTCTGTGTGCCACACAATTGCTTCAGGTCATCTGGTTAGTGCTGGCACCTTGCACACAACCAGGCCTTCTGCCCATCCTTCTGGAGTGAGCACTGTTCCTTTGATTTGCAGCTGACCTCTCTCCTTGCATCTTCGTATTTCTTTGTGGTTCTTTCCTTGACAATTGAGCATTTTGTTTTCTTCTCTTCTGATTCCTGCTCCATTCATTCTAGGCTGTTCATAACTTATCACTTGATTATTTGTCTCTTATCTCTAACGTGTCTTTAAATCTTGCACATAGTCATCTTCTCTTGGAGATGTCTTCTCACTCACCCACACCAAGGATGCTGTTCGACCCTGGAACTGACCTCTCATCTGGCAGAGTGCAAGGTGTGTCAGGCAAGAGCTTTCTGGACTGCTATTTCTATAGCTATGACTATCTTGTAAGTCCCCATAGCATAAGGTATGAGAGCACAAACATAGCAACTCTCTATGGATGTTCTCTCTCCTACCTTTTTTTATGTGCTGATACCACATGTTATTACCTAACTGTGCTGTACTATCTATATAATTATTTAATTCATTATCATCTTCCCTTGTGCTTCTCTTGTGACTCCCTTTTGCAAAGTAAGTGCTTGCATAATACTCAAGAAGCATATCAGTAATGGTGCTCCCTACAGGGGGAACCATAGGAACATTTGTCTTAACAATAGGCAATTCCACGCAAGCTACTGGAGTCAGGAAAATCACAAAAGTTATTGGTATTTCAGTAATAGACAACTCTATGTGAGTCACTGGAGTGGGAGGAATCATAGTACTCTCTATCTCAACAGGAGCATCAAGATAATAAGGAAGGCTAAACCAGAGAAACAAAAAGACACAAAGAGCCTCATTACGAGTAGCGCAGTAAAAATGGGGCCATTACCGGCATGGAGGAACAAGTGGGTTTGAGGCCGCTAATAGCAGGTGATTACGAGTGCATGAGTATGCGCGAACCCCCATGCCGGTAATGGCCATACCTGCATGCCGCTAAAGGCCCTCAAACCCCCCAATAGCGCCATCGCGGGACCCACCGATACCACCACCGCCTAGGAGGAACCCCTAAATACGGACGCAGTATAACCAACATGCTAATACCAGGCTCGTAATACCGGACCCGGAAATGACATCATCGCGTCGGAACGGGAAATGGACCGGTGGCCATCTTTAAAAACACAATCCATTGTAATCCTCCCAAACCACCAGTTGTTTCCTGGATAACTCTGTGGCAATACTTCGAGAATATCAAAGGCAACCTGGAAGACCCCCCCCCGGTTGCGGAAACAACGCTTTTACGATGCTGAATTAAATATGCTAGTGGACACCCTTGCTGCACATGCTGATGTCATCAAATCCCAGAACCTGAAGCGCGAGGTGCAGCAGCAGAAGAAGGACATCTGGCAGGAGGTAGCCCGCAAGGTGTCTGCTGTGGGAACGACCCCACGTAGTGTCAAGGATTGCAGGAAGAGGCAGGACGACCTCTGCCTGAGGGTGCGTAACATCATTGCAAGCAACAGGAGGGAGGCCATAGCCACAGGCGGGGTCCCCACTCTCCTGCAAAAATGACCACCTGGAAGGAGACCGCAAGCACCTTCATAAATCCAGAGTCCATCGAGGGATATGGGGAGAAGGATGCGGGTGTGGCATCATCACCAGAAGGAGATGAGTGACCCTGCAGATCCCTGTAGGGGAAACCATGACGTAGCACAAGTGATGTGGAAGAGAGTCTAGGCAAGGCAATGCATGTCCCAACACCCACATGAACATATACAAGTGCAGATGGCAGGCCAAACCCTGCCAGACAGAAATGCATGCTGAGTGCCAATCCCATAACCAACACACAGCCAACACACATGGACCGTGTCCATGTAATACATCACACAAACCCCAAATCAACGGCATGCCACCTGCTATGCATTAAATGCCAAAATGCCCCCTCAGACTACCCTGTGTGACACACATGTAAGACATGAATGCATGATTAAATGAATAATGCACAGCACCATAGTATGCTTCTGGCATGTAACACCATCACTGATGCTCTGCATCTCCTCTACCCCCCAGGCACCAATGGAGAAGATGCCAGCCAAGTCACCACCGCGAGGGCATCAACGGCATGCCCAAAGAAAAGGGCTACCGGCACAACCACCTCCGGGGCAGCCACACAGCCCACCCCCACAGCCAGTGTGCCTGACACAGTCGAGTCCCAGCTGCCCACACCCAAACCAGTGGAAGGGGAGTCCCTAAAAGCACTGGCCATCACTGAAGATGACTTGGAGTAGAATGTGGACCAGGAGGGAGTCACTGAAGTGACATGTCGACCCACCCCAAGCCCCGTGAACACCCCTGCCCCAAACTCAGCACACACCCACCTACAGCAGTGCTGATCCCTGCCTCCATGATTCGGACCTGAGCCCCTTCCTGGAGGACAGCACTGAAACACCCACCACTCCTGCTCCCACCAACACCCTTGAGTCACGTCTGGCGAGGGTGGAGGCCCAACAGGAGTCCATGTTGGAGCTCCTGTGGCAATACATAGCAGATGGCGAGGACACCAGGTGGGGAATAGCCACTGCCATAGCGGGGACCACTGCCGCTATTATAGCCAACACAGTCGCAGTGAATGCGTCGGCAGTGCTGATGAGGGACTGTCTGGGGGCAATAACATAGGTACTAACATCCATCCTGCTCCACATGCAGCGGCCACGCCTTGCAGCAGGTGTGGAACCTGCCACCGACTCCTCATCAGCCACCACACCTGCTTCCTCAGTCCCCACCAGCCCTATGCGTCCTTCCAGAAGGAGTGCAAGGCACACCAAAATGCTGCCCCCGGACAGCAAAAAGTCCCGCAAGTAGTGTGGGCAGACAATGGGAGTGGGACACATGGTTGGGGGTGAATGGGAGCATTTGGTGGAGTTTATTGGGGGGGTTGGGAGTTAACTGGGGGTTTGGGAGTTAACTGGGGGGTTTGGGAGTTCACTGGGGGGTTTGGGAGTTCACTGGGGGAGTTTGGGAGTTCACTGGTGGGGTTTGGGAGTTCATTGGGGGGTTTGGGGGTTCACATTTTTGCTGTTTGATCCAATACACCCGTTGTGAGAAAAAACATAATGGCTGGACATTGGTGATTTGGTGCGTATCCATTTATTGTATGACGGTGTTCAGTGCCCAAACCCCAACATTCCCTGTGTGCATGTCCACATGGACCCCGTGTGTCACTGACACATGTCTGTCAAAGTCCCTGTGGTTCAGAGGTATTTGTGAATAAGTGATTGGCATACTGCATGGCTATTCTGTGCATCACGTACTGGCAGGGATGCTGCTTCACCTCTGTCTCCATCCTCATCATCCTCACCCGGTGCATGCATGTCAATGTCAGGTGGCAGTGGTACATTTCTCCGGACAAACATGTTGTGCAGCATGGCACAGGCCATGGTGATCTTTGCCACCTTTTCTGGCCTATAAAGGAGTGCTCCACCAGACCTGGTTAGGCAGCGGAACCGCACCTTTAACAGGCCAAAGGTCTGCTCAATCACAACACGGGTACGGGTGTGCACCCGATTGTACTCCTCTTCATGGCTTTTCTGCGGGTTCCGCACAGGGGTAAGTAGCCACGGCCTCAAGGGATATCCTCCATCACCTGCAAGCAAATACAAATAGGTCTGTGTCACTCTGAGCTGCCACCTTCAGGAATCACAGTTATGGCCGCAGCTATTTGGTGTGGACATGCACATGTCCCTGTACGTATGCACGAATGTCATCTAGATGCATACTATAATGCTATGAGGTGTGGTAGTCTGGATGGCGTTCAATAGATGATGCAGGGTGAAATGATGCATGCTAAGGGGGATGTACTGTGGTTGTACGACAATGTTTAGCCTCCCATTTATGCTGTGTGTACTACACTGTGCATGGACACAGCAGCCACATTGGCACAGTTACAATCTTGTTTAGTCATGCATTGCTTGACATACACATGGTGGTCAGGTTGTGCGTCTTACATGTGGTCTTTGATATGCATTAATGATCAGATGGGTGCCAATGATGTGTCCTGTTGGGGTTGTGGGGTTCAGGTCAGGTGTCATTAGTTCTGCGTGCATTCTCCACTCACCGTCCATTCCCACCCAGGTGAGGTATGCATTCCCCCATTCCCACACAGGTGGGGTATACATTCCCCCCATTCCCACCCAGGTGGGGTATGCATTCCCCCCATTCCCACCAAGGTGGGATATGCATTCCCCCCCATTCCCACCCAGGTGGGGTATGCATCGCAACACATCCCTACCCCAATGCACTGCCATGGCCCACTCACGCAACTCACCAAGCAGCCAGGCACGTGGTCCAGCATGTCACTCCATGTGACAGGGTAGCGTGGAGTTCCGCAGCACCATGGCATCATGTGTTGATCCAGGAAATCGAGCACAGCAATCAATATGTGATGATCTTGCTGGAGTCACTTGCCATCTGGACATTGATGGGGTGGTATTGCTTGTGATTGCGGTACACCGCCTGTACGGCATGGGGGACAACCAATTCGACATAGGTGTAGTCCAGGGCACCAACACAATTGGGCATGCCTGCCAGTGCATGGAAGCCTACTTTGGTGTCGGCTATCTCCTGGGCAGTCCGTGGTAGGGATATGTGTGTGCTAGCGTGCTTCAGGAGGGCATCCAGCACTTGGGTCAGCATGCATGAAAATAGTGGTTGTGAAATGCCATGCAGCTGGCCCGCTGTGTGCTGGTAGGTGCCTGTGGCCAGGAAGTGGAGCACAGACACAACCTTTAGTAGCAGGGCAATGGCAGTACGTATTTCTATGAGACTGGCAATGTGATTGCCTATCACGTCTATCTTGGTGGTGATGGAGTCCCGGTCCAACCGGTACAGGGTGTGGATCTGCTCAGAGGTTAGATAGAATGGAGTGGGTCTGATGCGAGGGATTGGCGGCTGCCTACGAGGGACTACTGGCTGCACTGGTGGTAATTGCTGGGCCTGTCTCACCCTCCTTCTCCTCCCACGTCTCGTCTGTACTGCCAGTTGTTGCTGCTGCTGTTGTTGTTGTTGCTGTTGCTGCTGTAGTTGTAGCAGTATAGGCATGTCCTCCAGCGCCATGACTGCAACAGCTTGTGGTAGCATTTTGATGTAGGAAGGGGTGTGGTGTGTGGGTGTACTCCTTTTATACTGGGCCAGACTCCATTGAGTCCACCTGTGGTGATTGTGTGCACCTGTGGCAGTTGGCTTGATTGCTGATTGCTGTTTGCGGGTGGTCCGCGATGCCTGTATGGGCAGTATCATGCAGCCCTTGATTATTGCCTTCGGGATGCCGGTATTTGCATGTCCGCGTGGGTTGTGATGTCCTCCTATTACTGGCACGGCAGTATTTGCTCCCCGAAGGGGTGGGTGTACGCGCACATGCCGCTATGAGGGGGCACGGTACGGGTGGTGCCGGTATTGGCGGGTTGTCGGGTCAGAATGCCCCGGACCGGTTAACGATGCCGCTATTACCATTCCGCCTTCCTTTTTCATTACCTCCATTCTCGTAATGAGGCCCAAAGTATGGTAGCACATATATATATGACAAACCAACATGCTAATCCCAGCCATTTACACCATTCTCAATTTCGTTGGGCTTGCTCACTTTCAAAAACTGTACCATTTTCAAAGTTTCTCATTGTGCCTGTATACTGCTTTAAGGACGGAAAAAACCTTTTTAATCAGGCAATTCCGGTAAATCAGGTAGCTGCAGGATCTGTTCAACTATCGCCACAAGTAGCCTCCTTATCGCAGGGCCATTTTTAGGATCATGCAGAAAAGTAGGTATGTTGACACTAGGCCCAACAAGAGCAGGATAAGCTCTAAGAGTAAATATGAAAAAAGCGATAAGGATCCAATGGGCATCGTCATTTGTGAAAACCATAGACTCAACCAAATGAGTGCGTTGTATGATAAGCGTATTGTTTGCTCTTCCAAGCTCTTATCAGATGTTGCTGCTGAAATATATCCACAACATGTCACCACTTTTTCTCCTACTATAATATCTATAAAGAGTGTCCAGGGTGAGCCACAGTCCAAATGCACACTTGCATTTATTTAATCAGCAACCTTTGCGTCCTTCTTCCCCCTCATTGATTGGGTCTGCACGTGCTGAACTTCTCCTTGTCTTGCTTCCAAATCGATCATTAGGGGTGTGTTGGCCTCACCGGTATATAGCTTAACATCATTCAAATGGATCCACGCACGCCTTCCTTGAACTTTGACTGCTGAGGGAGTAACATACTCCACTAGGTAAGGTCCACTAAATTGCGGCTCGTGGCATTTTCTGGTGAAGTTCCCAATTAATACTGTGTCTCCAATTAAAAAGTCTAGGTACTAGTAGAAGTTCAGAAATTCGGGTTGCTGAATGTTCTTCATCTGTGTTCTGAAACCAACCGCCCTGGCGCTTGAGTTGATCTGAAATGACAGAGATAATAGCGGTCATACATGTCAATTATACACATAACTAATTTCCTAACATTTCTACAGTCTTCTGGGCATCACTTCTGCTCCTCGATGGAGGACACAAAGGCATTCTCATTCACCTCCCTGTCACTAACTCGTGGGGTGTGAGGTGGTGGTCTGACCCAGGTTGATTCCTTAATGCATATAAGGCTAGGGGTAGGCAATATAGCCATTGCTTCTTCAGTGTCAATTTAAGCATTGCAATCCTCTCCTTAAAGAGACCATTGAGTCTCTCACATATTCCATTCGTTAGCAGGTGATAAGCAGAAGAAAACTTGTGCTTAATAATCAATAATAGTCTAATCTGTTCAAATACTTAATTAACAAAATGGGGACCATTATCGGATCTCAGCACCTCAGATACTCCCCATCTTGGGGACACTTCTCATACTAAAAACTTTGCTCTGCAAGTGGCATCAGGGTGTGTACAAGGATACAGAGGGTGTGTACATCCACTTGCAGAAGGGACACACCACCAGTATCATATACCTGTATCCACTACATACTTGCAGCATATCAACATAGTTAATATGTAAATGCTGAAAAGGACCATTTGGTTGAGAAATCACTCCTCTAATCATTTGCAGTGTATGCCCAGCTGTACATTTTTGACACACAATGTCATTTCCTACATAAAATGCAACGTGTTCTAACAGGTTTGGTACGAACCAGTCCTGCGCAATAGTTGCTGGGAGGCTTTCTCTAGTTATATGCGCAGGGTAGTGCAGCTGTTCGAGAGCTACCCTTAACAATGCTACTGGCATCACCGGCTTTACAGTGCTGTTTTGCTGCCATAATGCCTCAGTGGGGGATAAAGAACACCCCCTTTGTTTCCATAATGTTTGCTCTTCCTGTAGTGCCCTGCCGTGAATTTCCATCAACTGTGTTCTTGGTAAATGATTAAACCCTTCATTTACTATCATAATCGTGACTACTTTCTCCTTTACATCTGGAGTATCAAAACTTGAAATATCTGATGAATATGCAACATTTTGGCCTCTACGTCCGTGGCTTAGTTCCCGCGAGAAATAAAGTCAATTTGCTTGGTATGTGCTGCGTATTTAACTATTGCTATGGCTACTGGGAGTTGTAGTGCCATAATAAGCCTGTCCAATAATGCTGCATGCTGCAGTGGAGTGCCATCCACTCTAAGGTAGTGCCTCCTTTTCCAATGGACTAATCCTGCGTGCACGGTTGATGTCACATAAGCGGAGTCACTGTAGACCATGACTTCCTGCCCTGCATGATTTGCGAGCATGACAATATGCTCCACCCATTCTGCTTCTTGCACTGATATGTGAGACGATAGTCTTGCACTTTTGCGCCAACCTCAAATTCACCACTTGCTCTTTGTCTCACCACAGCTGCGCCGGAATGCCTTTCCCCACTAGTTTGATATATTTTCAAAGAACCATCAATAAAGAGAATCTCCCACCTCTGCTAATGCATTCACCTTTACGCATGCAATGTCGTCATAGAATTCCTCATAGTTCACGCAATCACCCTCTGCCGCAGGCTCAGCTACAAACGTGGCAGGTTTCACTATTTTACATCTTACTATTTTAATCGCTGGAATTGATATGATCACCTCATATGCAGAAGCTCTCTGAGATATCAATGTACCCTTAGGTTTCTCCAAAATGGCAAACAAAGCATGCTCCACAAAGAGCATCATAAGACACCCCATTACAATACTGGTAGACTTCCCAATTGTGAACGCAGCTGCCACCAGCGACTGTTCAGAAGGAAAGTGCCCTTTCATAACTGGATCCAGAGTCCCACTTTAATATTCCTAAATGGGAGTTGTGCAAATGGCTTTCTTCAATTCTTCAAACCCTCCCTCCATTTTCTAAGACCATTCTATTTTCTCATTGTTTACCTGTGCTTCCTTTAGAGCTTGCAAAATAGGTCTTGTGTATGAACTATAATCAAACACCAATGCTCTAACATAATTACATATTCCCAAAAACTACTGCATTAGCTTCACCGTGTTCGATTTTGCTGTTTTCATGATCGCCTCAGCTCTTTCAGGTGTGACCGTCTTACCCTCATGTGAGATTTGCTGGCCAATGTACAGCACCTCTTCTTGACAATACTGTTACTTCTCTTCATCTACAAAGAACAAAAAGGTGTTCACAGTCTGTGGAACACTTGCGTCCCCTGCACACTCAATATTTTGTACAATGACAAACAATAATTAGAAGATATATCAACGTTATTTTAGAGATATGACTTATACAGGAAAACTTTGTTTGTTAGAAATAAAAATAAGGATTGTGAATAAATTACTTATAAATGTTGAATACAAAAATGGTCAAGATACTACATGGTGAGTCAATCATTAGACATGTAATTCTTTTAGTCTTTTTAGTGTAATTCAACAATGAGGAGCAAAAAGAAAAAGTCCAACTGAAGAATACAGCATTACAATATTAGATCCATATTGCTATCTTATTGTCAGGGATAGTCTTAATAGATATAATAAAGGGTAATAAAAACTCAACGCGTTTCGGAAAAAAATGCCTTCATCAGGTGTGGTTATTTGTAGCTCTAATCAATAGAAATTCTTTGATACAGACTTCTGTTATCTGCAAATTATGAAAACAAATAATTGTCTCTTAGAATGATTATTCTAATACTGAACATGTTGTTACACGTTACGTACATTATTTATTTCAGAGATTCCGACGCTCCCTATCTTGCATGAGTGCCCCACTGTGAAACCATGTAGAGATCACGTTTTCCAAATCTCATGAAGAAGGACTACCTAAGGACATATCAAGTGTTCCTGAGTCACCAGGTTTCTGGGCTATTATGCACTAAACAAAATACGGTAAATAATGGGAGGAGGAAGTCATACCTCAAATACTGAAACGCGCTGAGTTTTTATTACCCTTGATTATATGTATTAAGACTATCCCTGACAATAAGATTGCAATATGGATCTAATATTGTAATGCTGTATTCTTCAGTTGGACTTTTTTTTTTGCTTTTCATTGTTGAATTACACTAAAAAGACTAAAAGAATGAAATGTCTAATGATTGACTCACCATCTAGTATCTTGACCATTTTTGTATTCAATATTTATAAGTAATTTATTCACAATCCTTTTTTTTACTTGAATTTCTAACAAACAAGGTTTTCCTGTATAAGTCACATCTCTAAAATTACGTTGATATATCCTCTAATTATTGTTTGTCATTGTACAATACATTGAGTGTGCATGGGACACGAGTGTTCCACAGACCGTGGACACCTTTTTGTTCTTTGTACTTTGTTCTCCACAACACAGTGCCAGTGCTGTGTCACTCTCCTCTGCACCTCACTAAACTCTGTAACATCCAGCAAATTACCAATTACGAATGAGTGCACTCGTCATCTTTCTTACTTCTCTTCATCTACCTTGTATCCCTTGTCTGCTAGGATAATCATTAACTGGATCGGGTCTTGCCTGCACTCATGTTCTGTAGTGCTACAAATCAGAATGTCATCTACGTAATGTATCGCAATGCTCTTCAAATCAATATTGCTTAGGTCCATCTGGAGGACCCTATTAAAGATAGACGGAGACTCACAGTACCCTTGAGGCAACCGAGTATGTTTCAGACGAGTCTGGCAAAACAAAAAGGAAGTCAGGTCTTGTGAATCCCTGTGAAATGGGATTAAGAAAAACACATTTTTCAAGTCAATGAAGTAAAATATTGTGCCTCTACTGGGATGCTACATAGTATTGTCACTGGATTAGGGACTAAAGGAAACTCTGCCTCTACAATCTGGTCAATCAGTCTCATGTCTTGTATGAATCTCCATGACCCTGCCCCGTTGATTTCTTGACAGGGTACACTGTGGTATTGCACAATTATTCTGATGGTACCAGAATACCTTGTTCCATCAATGCTGAAATAGTCTTAAAATCCCTTCATCCACCTCTCGAGACATGGGGTACTGTCTTGCTCGAGGTACAATTGCTCTTGGCTCCAACTTTATCTTAATCTGCCTCAATAGGACTATGTCATAGGGGCCTATAGTGTATAAGGCACTTGGCACCTTTTCCAAGTCTTCATCAAAAAATGCTGGACGCTGCCGCACTATCGCCATTCACGGTGGGATCTCTCTTTTCTGTATTCTAATCCAATATGTAATACTCATCTCTAATATTACTTCAGCATCTGTTGGATCTTCTCTAAACATGTCATTGTCAGTGATGTCAGTCAGTCTACACCCTTCCCCAATGGCAATCACTGTTCTCCTTGGCCTGCCCTCATCATCTGTTCTTTCTAGCATTGACATTTCCCCTCGTACTATGGCTGCATTTAACTCTAGGGGAATAAACTGTCCCCCCTGTCATTGGGTATTCTCATAATATGTCCCACTAAGCCGGGTAGCCATTTAAACAGAATACGTACCCCATAAATAAAAAGTCTGGCTCTAGTGGATTCCTCGCAGAGCCAATTGCCCTGTAAATACCAATAGAAACTCGCCAAGTTCATATAATGTATCCCTGGAGTAGAGCACACTATGCCTTAATCAGTGAAAGAAATCACCATGTTAAGCTTCGTCATTAAATCTCGCCCTAGAATTTTAACTGGTGTCTGCCTTGAATACAATAATGGAACAGACATTCACACTCTCCTATGGAGACTGATAATTCGTCAATAAAAGGAACTTGACTCGTAGCTCCAGAGAATACCTGATCATTCATGGCAATTCCTGACATTGGGTATTTTCCCTCTCGTATACATGAACGAGTAGCCCCAGTGTCTACTAGAAAAGAAAAAGATTTGCCTGCTATCGTCACATCAACCATTGGTACCTCTTGGGGGTCTGGTGTCACTGATAGTACTAAACACATCGTCGCCCTATGAGCTATCCTATTGTGGATACATGCATACCCCTGTACGTGTGAAAGGATTTCCCCCACCACAGTGCACCCCTATTCTAGGTGTCAATAATTTTCCTGTGTTTGCATTCTGTTGTATCTGCATGGGTGCATGCTGTGACTGCCCTTGCAGTGGATTCAATGTTGCTTGTGAGCTGTACGCTGGAGGATAAGCTGTCCCACCTCATGAGACTTGCCTATTCTGTATATACCCTTGGCTCCCACATACATGCGAAATGTACCCTGTCATCCCACATGTCCAACATACAGGAGGAACCCTTCTGACTAGCCCCCCTATGTCAAATCCTCCTTGCACATTATGATTATCATTCTGCATATTCTGAAAACCGCTTTCATTATTCTGAAAACCACCCCTTCTTCTGTAGCCCATTTCTCTGCCTCACGGCACAAATCCATTCCCCCCTTGGCCATCTGGCACTGATTATTTGGATGTGATGTGCCCACTGTTTGCTGTATTCCCAGTACTTCTTCACTTGTCAATACTGCCCCTTCTATGGCATAGTATGGCAATTCTTTCTGAACTAACTTGGCTTCCTCAAGTTTTCTAGCATCTTCCTTCTTCCTATTTTTCTCCTGTAACAGCCGACCGTGATGCACTATAGTCAACTGTGTCTCTGCCCATGGCTTCGATTCCATTCCCACTAATTTCTTTGAGTTGCCTATGTACCTGATCGGGCAACCCATTACATAAAATGTGGTAAAATACTGCAACTGTTTTCCCAACAGCCATCGAGTTTCAAGAGTCCAGCGTTCCTGAATGACCTGAATGTAAGCAAGGGGATCCTCGTCTTCTTTCATTTTATGTGTCATAATTTCACTTATGTCTGGCGTGTCAGGGTTCTATACCGTGAGAGCTCTCCAAACATCTGCTCTACACTTATTAAATGGTGCTCCATCCTGTGCTGTGTTCTGTGCCGTGACACTTGATTAGCCTGCTCTCATCCAAATGTCATCAGCTCTTTCCCCAAGAATGGTTACTAGGAGAAACGTAATGTCCCCTATGGCCAGAGTATTTCCCCTGTCATTTTCTATAATTCATAAATCCATTTTCCCGCCCCGGCCGTTAAACTAGGAAGTTTGCATCTTAACTTATCCTTATCCATTTGTGGCCATGGAATATATTGCAGTCTGGTCCCTCCTTTCTCCAATAAAGGGAACTACATGAATCCTAACCCACAATCAGCTCCCATCGTCTGCCCAGCCATAGTGGGAACAATGGTCCCTGCTTCCCTTATACATGGCAATGACCTCAGTCTGCTCACATATGGCAGAGACTCTCCTTTTTCGCTATACGATCGTCCTCTAAGACACTCTGGATATGCTACAGAATCTGGCGTCCTATCCTTAGGTTGCTCTAAATCAGACCATCTTACTTCCTTCTCTGTCTGCAGGCATCCCTCAAGGCTGCATGCACTTCCTCCCTCCTCCCCACTGAAGGGTTCTCTCTCTTCATTTGACATATCTAGCCCCCAGCTAGTATAGCTCTCATCCCCTTACCCTTATCTAAATTCAGCCTGTCTAACGACAACGCTCTATGCTCGTGACTGAACGGGTCTTTTTCTTCGCTTCACAATTGGAAGACCAGGGATCGTTCTCCCTTCCCTCAGCTTCCCGATTTGCTACCTTCTCTCAAGTCTTGATAGGCTTTATTGATCCTATCTCTGATGCACCCTGTGAGGTGGTCAAAGAGGTATCAGAGCTAAATGAGAAACCTATGTTAATATGTAGACTCAGCGAACAAAAGGTTAAAACAGCAGCTAGTTGGTAGGGGGAAAGAAACTGCACTGCAGGTGTGGGAAGTGGGCAGGAAGGATGTGTGGAAGCTGAATGGAAGGGAGGAGCAGGGGATGGGTTAAAGTCAGCAGCCAAGGTCTCACCAGGTGTTTCTGATTACAGCCTGGAGCTGAGACGGAGACCAGAGCGGACTGGGAAGAATCCACAAGTGATTTACATTGGGTGTATTAAAAGGTTCATGGAGAGGCACAGCAAAGACCTTTCTCAGAGGCGGATTCACTGAGGAACAACGCTGGCCGTAAGTCGATAACAGAGGACGGGGCATTCCGTGTGTTTTCATTTCTTTTTGGTTTATTTGCAACCCAGTTGAAAGGCGAACGGATGGACTGAAAGCTAAGCGTCTGTGAAAAGAATAAAGTGGACATTATTATTTACTCATTTAAACAGGGCAAGAAGCTGAGAGGAGACTTCTTTTTTGGAACTCTGAATGTGCTTAACCCTTTCACGGAAACCAGAGTCAAGTAAAACAAAGCAAGTGTTGCTGTTTAAATTGAGGGGCTGTTGGAAAGTTTATCACTGCAATAAAACTTGAATTGTTAACCCTGCATCAGACTACAGTCCACTCTTTTACAGTGGTGGCAGCGGAGGGATTCAAGAGAACGCCCCAGCAGAAAAATGGAAGCTATGGTAAAGGCACTTGCAGAAGGGCAGCCGCAGCTGCAACAACTTATTCAAGTGCAAGGTCATCAGGCGCAGGCAGACAGACAATTACTCCAACAGGCAATACAAGTGCAAAGTGCTGCCCAAGAGCAAGGATGGGAAGCTTTAAGAACACTGGGAGAAGCAGTGCCAACGACCCGGACGCATCCAGTAATACCACCTACGGCAGTGGTCTTCAAACTTTTTTGGCCTGGGCCCCCCCTGAGCAAAGATTGGCCAGGCCAGGCCCCCCCAAAAGTGCCAGATGGACAGTATGTAGAAATTGCTATGAACTTTTGTATGCCGTCACTGCACCCTACTCCCAGTACAGACCCTGGACTCTCCCCATCCTACTCCCACCACTAACCCAGTGCTGCCGCCCATCCTGCTCCCACCACAGTCCCATAACACAAGCATACACATATCCCTGCACATTTAAATAAAAAATAAATCACCATAAACGTACCTCGTGTGGTTGCTAAAATGCCCCGCTCCAGGTTGCTCTGCCCCTATGTGCGTAGAGGCACAGGAGCACCCCCTCGCACATACTTAAAGGAAAGTGCCCCAGCCAGCATTTCCAATGAGCTATGTAAGGCTAGCAAAGCTAAACACCCCCTGCGTTGCATGGCTCAGCAATCATGTGCGGCTGGGGAAATGAACTGTCAAAGGCAAACAGAGTTTCCCTTTGACAGTTCAGCCAGCCCAGGAGCAGTCCCTCAGCTGGAAAAAGCAGCTGAGGGAGTGCTCAGTGTTTCACTGGGCTGGCTCCTCGGCTCCTCCATAATGGGTGAGGTGACCAGTGGGTGGACGCCCCCTCACTCATTATGGATGAGCCGGCAGACTTGGACTGGCCTATAGGGCAATAGGGTGATGACCGTACCAAAAATGCAAAATGCTAGTGTAGGCCAGTAAAAATGTGCCAATTTTTGTTGGCCAATGTGGGCCAGTTTGAGGAGTTACTTCACTATACAGCTAGTAGTTTTGACCATTGTTGCAGAATAAATATTCTTTAAATATCACCATTTGTTTACATTTGAACAACAAAACAACCCTTGGGTACTATTCAAACAGTCTGTGACTAAACACTGAATATCCATTTGCAACTGCTGGCCATTTTTTCATTGGTGCCTAAGACCGTTTTATGGCCCATTCTGACAATGTGAGCTGCCCCTTCCCATTTCCTCCAAACTAAAAAAAAAATGCATTTTTTTTTTACATTTCATGCTGGGCTCTGGCGCCCCCCCCCCCCCCGGGATGCAGCCATGCCCCCTGGGGGCATGCCCCACAGTTTGAAGACATCTGGCCTATGGTATTACATAAATACCAAGTAGCAGAAGACCCCAGGTTTTTCTACATACATTTTGAGAGGTTAGCCAGAGCAGGCCAATGGCCACAGGACAGATGGGCCTTCTATCTAGCACCCCTGCTCATGCGGGTAATGCAGGGGGCATACCAAGCGGCCAACCCCACTGGAGACAATCCTTATGCCGAGATTAAAAAAACTGTGTTGGAAAGACTCGGTATGGATGAAGAATCTTACAGACTCAAGTTTCGAGAAACCCGCTTGAAACCCAGCGAAAGCCCCAGACAATTGTTCTACAGAGTGTAGGATTTGGCAGAAAAATGGCTGCAACCCGACACAGCCACAATAAGACAGATTAAGGATATAGTAATGATGGAACAATTCATTGAACATGCCCGAACGGCCTGGTTCCCTGGGGTGGGGGGGTTTGTGAGGTGGTCAAAGAGGCAGCAGAGCCAAAGGAGAACCCTATGTTAATATGTAGACCCTGCCAACAAAAGATTAAAACAGCAGTTATAAGTAAAGCTACATGTCCCATAAACCACCACGAGAAATGGAACCCAGGAGAGGGCAGGGACAGGAATAACAAGGGAAAATGGTATAGGTACAGTCTAGTCGTGCCATACAAAGATAGGTACACACAGAAACGTACAGGGTGGGAAGGTCCAACAGTGCATGAAACTAGGTGGCAGGGGGAAAGAAAACGCACTGCAGGTGTGGGAAGTGGGCGGGAAAGATGTGTGGAAGCTGAATGGAAGGGAGGAGCAGGGGATGGGTTAAAGTCGGCAGCCTTTTGGAACTCTGAATTTGCTTAACCCTTTCACAGAAACCTGAGACAAGTAAAACAAAGCGTTGCTGTTTAAATTAAGGAGCTGTTTGTAACGCTCACCTGGTATCCACGGGGATGTCACTCAGCCTGTTCTGACCTCTTACGACCTCAAACCCTTCCCTGGAGACTACTCGTCTGGAGACTGGGCCTGAAACACAGGATTGGTAGAGTTTAACTCCCTATTGTCTCTGTGTGCTTGAACCCCTTCTTCCCCGAGGTCCAACCCTTCCCTTTGATCAACAGCTCACCTTGTTTTCTTGGAAAGTGTGCTCTCCGTCCTGCTTTCAGTGCAGGGGCGCGTTGATTGATGCAGGCTCGTTGCTGCCTAGTTAATTCACTGGCAAGAGTCCGACAGGTAAGTATAATGAGTCTTTTGAACAGTTCTCTAACTTTGTTCCTTTCCTTCCTTAGATGATGGCCGGCGTCCGGGGTTGGTGACGTGCTGCTGAGATGAGTAGCGCTCAAGGTGAGTGAGAGCACGATGCACGAGGCGACCCTTTCCTATTTGTATTGAACTGAGTTCATTTTCTGTGTCTTTTGCCGTGACGTTTTCAGTGTGGATGCTGGTTATGAAGAAGAAATGCAGTGAGTAAGCATGGTATGCAGTGCCTCTAGATGTTTCCACGCTAACCTGGAGTGTCTTTTCCCTCTTGCAGATGGATGAGAGGTTCCGGAGACAGAGTTCCCCCAGAGCGGCGGGGATTCAGGTAAGCGTTTGAAGTTCGTACAGACTTTAAAAATAAGCGAAGATTTGCTGAATGCTTACTAATGCCTGTTTTCTGTTCTTTTCCCTTTTCCTTAGGAAGCGGCGTGCAGGGATGGCAATGACACTGCCGAAGATGCCCACAGAACAGAAGGAGCGATGAACGATGGGCAGGAGCGCCGTACGGTAAGGCTGTTCCTAACGGTGTTCTTGTTCTTGCAGGAGCTGAGCGCAGAAGAAAGATGCAGGCCTACTGGAGACTGATCCGAACACGGTGAGTGTCAGGCTGCAGGTGCAGAAAACGCAAAGTATGTTTCTCAGCCTGGGCGTGGCCTAACTAGTCTCTAGGTATCCCAAGTGTCTCTGGGCTGAACCACACCCAAAAGACTAGACTGCACATGCAGTTCTGGGAACCGAAATATGTGGGGAAATCCATCTTGTCCCCATCAATGCACTACAAGTCCAATCTCCAATGTTATCCTATGGGAGTGAGTGAGTCTGGTGCCACAAGCGCCAAGTCTGACTCCAAGTGGGTCTTTGGAGGGATGGAGAGGCCCTTGAAGGCCATGTAGGTGACCGTGGCCTGGCTCCAGCCTGACATTTTGGAGGGCTGGGGACATGAGGGATAGGAATCATGACACTGTTGGAAAGTTTATCACTGCAATAAAACTTGAATTGTTACCCCTGCATCAGACTACTGTCCACTATTTTACAGTGGTGGCAGCGGTGGGATTCAAGAGAACGCCCCAGCAGAAAAATGGAAGCTGTGGTAAAGGCACTCGCAGAAGGGCAGCAGCAGCTGCAACAACTTATACAAGTGCAAGGTCATCAGGCGCAGGCAGACAGTCAAGCACTCCAACAGGCAATACAAGTGCAAAGCACTGCCCAAGAGCAAGGACGGGAAGCTTTAAGAATACTGGGAGAAGCAGTGGCCACAACCCGGACGCATCCAGTAATACCGCCTACGGTATTACAAAAATACTAAGTAGGAGAAGACACCAGTTTTTTCTTCGTAAATTTTGAGAGGATAGCCAGAGCAGCCCAATGGCCACAGGACAGATGGGCCTTCTATCTAGCACCCCTGCTCACGGAGGTAATGCAGGGGGCATACCAAGCGGCCAACCCACTGGAGACATTACTTATGCCGAGATTTAAAAAACTGTATTGGAAACACTCGGTATGGATGAAGAATCTTACAGACTCAAGTTTCGCGAAGCCCGCTTAAAACCCAGCGAAAGCCCAAGACAATTGTTCTACAGAGTGCAGGATTTGGTGGAAAAACAGCTGCAACCCGGCACAGCCACAATAGGACAGATTAAGGATAAAGTAATGATGGAACAATTCATTGATTCCTTACCCGGCCCCATACAGAGCTGCATTAGGCAGCATCACCATCTGTCATTGGCCGAAGCAATCGATGTGGCAACAGCATATCAGAAGACAGGAAACACCAAACCTTTACCCACCACCCAATTGAGACCAAGTATGGAAGCTTCCACCTTCCGCAGCGGAACCTATAAAGTGCCAGGAAACGAACCCACGAACAAAGCAGATCCCCGACCCACTAATGGGGCTGGCTTAAGCAAAAGAAAGGCACCCCAGTGTTTTGAATGTGAAGAATGGGGTCATATTGCACGATATGTTCCAGAAAAGCGAAACCCGAATCAATGGAAATCGGGTCCATGCAAACGCAGGAATACAGAAGGAAACGATTACCGTATGTGATAGAGGTCACAGTGGATGGACATCCCCGTCAAGCAATGATGGACAGCGGAAGCCGGCAGACGGCCAGCGAGCAAGATTGCAACCAGGTGAGAACCATTGGCATAAAATGCGTGCATGGGGATGTAAAAGGGTATCCAGCCAAAGACATTGTGTTGGGGTTACAGGGGCATGAGATACCAATCAAAGCAGCCATTATTCCTACCCTGCGCACCCCGGTGCTAATAGGAACAGATCTACCTGAATTCAATAGATGGTTAAGAGAAGCCCCGTTTTCAAAAACAGAACTGTTGGGGGCCGACAGTAGAGAAAAATTATCCAAAACCCAGAAAAGGAGAAACCGAGGGAATCAGGAAGAGTATAAAGATATTTACATCATAGACTGGAACGTGGGGGATCATATGCCTTCATTTCGAGCAGAGACAGGGCTGGATGAAACACTAAAAAAGGACCAAAGAACAAGAGGTAGAAACTAACGGGATCATTCCGACTACTCCCGACTTTAAAGAGAAACATGGTTTAATATATCGAGTAACCAAAGGCTTGAATAACAAAGAGAGGGAGAAACTGTTGGTTCCCCAGTCTTACAGGAAAAGGTTGATTCAGCTGGCTTATGACCATACCACAGGGGGACACCTAGCAGAGAACATGACTATAAAAAGGGTGTTGCAAAGTTTCTACTGGCCCGGAGTCTACGCTGAGGTAACAAGTTATTGCCAAGAGTATGCTACATGTCAGAAAACAAGCCGCCTTATACCGGCACAAGCACCATTACAAAGGATGCCCTTGATCAAAGAGCCATTTCAGAGAATAGGGCTAGACATTGTGGGTCCAATGGAACCTACCAGCCGAGGATACCGGTTCATTCTAGTGGTAGTGGACTATGCCACTAGATACCCCTAAGCTTTTCCCTTAAGGGGAAAGTCTGCAAAACAAGTATGTGATGTACATTTGCCATGCTTTGCTAGAGTGGGAATTCCCCTAGAGATTTTGACAGACCAAGGACGTAATTTTATTTCAAGCGTCATGAAGGACGTATGCAAGACCCTGGGCATCCACCATTTAAGGACCTCTGTGTACCATCCCCAGACGGGTGGGCTAGTGGAAAGATATAATAAAGCCATCAAACAAATGATAAAAAGAACAACCAGCCCCACTGGTCTGGGGTGGGAGAAAGTATGGCCATGGGTGTTGATGGTTCTACGGGATAGTCCGCAATCCTCAACGGGGTGTTCTCAATTTGAATTATTATTTGGGAGACAGCCAAAATCTATTTTGCGATTACTGACGGACACTTGGGAACAACAGTAAGAAACAACCCTA
Organism: Ambystoma mexicanum; assembly: GCF_040938575.1. NCBI lineage: Eukaryota > Metazoa > Chordata > Amphibia > Caudata > Ambystomatidae > Ambystoma > Ambystoma mexicanum. The sequence goes on from NC_090922.1 coordinate 887,971,577, forward strand.
ACTGAGTATGTTCATGAATTAAGAGACCACCTGGTGAAACTGCGGGACTATGATCAAGAAAACCTGGTGTGGGCTCAAGAAAAGCAAGAAAAATATTATGATAAAGGCAGCAGACCTAGGACGCTTAAAATTGGAGACAAAGTGCTGGTGTTATTGCCCACTCACACAAACAAAATGTTCACCCAATGGAAAGGCCCATACAGTGTCACAAAGGTATTGGGTCCAGTTAACTATGAGGTAGAGCAACCTGACAGACAAAACAAACATCAGAACTATCACATTAATCTCCTTAAGTTATGGAAAGAGGGGGACTCGACAATATTGTGTACACCTCTTGCAGAGATGTCTGTCCGAGAACAAATGGTCACAAACTCGACTGGTAGCATACAAGATGTGGGATTGGGGGAACAATTGAGTGACGGCCAAAAAGCTGAGTTATTTTCCACCTTAGGCCCTGTAGCGGAGGCGTTCTCTGGTCTACCTGGAAGGACCCATATGGCTACCCACTCCATATCAACCGAGGCTGGCAAGATTGTACACCTCAGGCCCTATAGAATCCCCGAAGCAAAAAGGGGGGAAATAGAACAAGAAATAGATAGCATGCTGAAACTAGGTACCATTATTCCCTTCAAGAGCGCATGGTGTTCGCCTGTGGTACTAGTACCCATACCAGATGGTACCACCCGGTTCTGTATGGACTTTAGGCAACTAAATGCCATTTCCAGGTATAAAGCCTACCCAATGCCCAGGATAGATGAACTAATAGAGAAACTGGGAGCAGCATTCTTTTTGAGTACCTTGGACTTAACCAAAGGATATTGGCAGAGACATCTCAATCCACCAGATCAGGAGAAAACAGCCTTCTCCACACCTCAGGGACTATTTCAGTTTACGGTGTTACCATTTGGTTTACACAGGGCTCTTGCCACTTTTCAGGCCTTAATGGACAAGATCCTAAAACCACATGAACCATACGCAGCCACCTATTTGGATGACATAGTGATTTTCAGTAAAACCTGGAAGGAACACTTAACACATCTAACCAAAGTAATTCAATCCTTACAAGAGGCAGGACTGCACATCAACCCCAAGAAAACCAAGCTGGCAGCTAAAACAACCAAGTATCTGGGGTATTCTGTGGGAGGCGGGGTGATCACACCATTGGTGGACAAAATATAGGCCTTGAAAAAATTGAAAATACCAGAAACCCGGAAGGAGATCCAAGCCTTTCTAGGGTTTGTGGGGTATTACAGAAGATTCATACCGCATATTTCTACAATAGCAGCCCCGCTGACGGACGCCTTAAAAACCAACCTGCCACTTCAAATCACTCCAGAAGCTGTGCAAGCTTTTCACCGAATGATACAGCTAATATCAACCCAACCAGTCCTAAATTGCCCCAGACTTCTCCAAGGACTTCTATTTACAGGCAGATGCGCCAGGATGTGGTCTAGGTGCCGTGCTATCCCAGGGAACAGAACAAGACCTGTTCCCTATAGCCTTCATCAGTAGAAAACTCCTCCCTCATGAGATTCCATACTCCACCTTAGGAAAGGAATGTCTGGCCATAAAGTGGGCAGTTGAATCCCTTTGTTATTACTTACTAGGACGTAAATTCACCATTTTTACAGATCATGCCCCTCTCTGCTTGCTCGCCACACAGAAAGCCTCAAACCATAGGGTCCTTAGGTTGTTCTTAACAGTTCAGCCCTATCAATTTGTTCCAGTACATAAACCTGGAAAATATCAGCTAGTCGCTGATTACTTGTCCAGGGCCTTGAACATGCCCGAACGGCCTGGCTCCCTGGGGGGAGTATGTAAGGTGGTCAAAGAGGCAGCAGAGCCAAAGGAGAACCCTATGTTAATATGTAGACACAGCCAACAAAAGGTTAAAACAGCAGTTATGAGTAAAACTACATGTCCCATAAACCACCATGAGAAACGGAACCCAGGAGGGGGCAGGGACAGGAATAACAAGGGAAAATGGTATAGGTACAGTCCAGTCATGCAATACAAAGATAGGTACACACAGAAACGTACAGGGTGGGAAGATCCAACAGTGCATGAACCTAGGTGGCAGGGGGAAAGAAAACGCACTGCAGGTGTGGGAAGTGGGTGGGAAAGATGTGTGGGAGCTGAATAGGAGGGAGGAGCAGGGGATGGGTTAAAGGCGGCAGCTGAGGTCTCACCAGGTGTTTCTGATTACAGCCTGGAGCTGAGACGGAGACCAGAGCAGACTGGGAAGAATCCACAAGTGATTTACACTGGGCATATTAAAAGGCTCACGGAGAGGCACAGCAAAGATCCTTATCAGATGTGGATTCACTCAGGAACAACGCTGGCCATAAGCCATCAACAGAGGACAGGGCATTCCTTGTGTTTTCATTTCTTTTTGGTTTATTTACAACCCAGTTGAAAGGTGGATGGACGGACTGAAAGCTAAGCGTCCGTGAAAAGAATAAAGTGGACATTATTATTTACTCATTTAAACAGGGCAAGAAGTTGAGAGGAGACTTCTTTTGGAACTCTGAATTTGCTTAACCCTTTCACGGAAACCCGAGCCAAGTAAAACAAAGCAAGTGTTGCTGTTTGAATAGAGGGGCTGTTGGAAAGTTTATCACTGCAATAAAACTTGAATTGTTAACCTTGCATCAGACTACAGTCCACTATTTTACACTCCCTATGTCAGAATTATCTTCTAGGGCTTCTCTTGTGACAGAAGAAACTCCTCTATATTGTCCCATGCTATTACTGGACTCGGTTCCATTAACTCCTTCTAAATGCGATCAATATTACGTTCCTGCTATCTCCTTTTTCTTTCCAATTCTTCATCTAATTCTCATTGCTTTCGTGCTTCCTAACTAACTCTTGCCTCTTCTTGTCTTTTCTCCTCTCTTCTTTTGTTCGCTCTATGCTCTTCCTCTCCCCTCATCTTTGTATCCTTTTTACCCCTTAATTTCTGCGTTTCTTCCTCTTCTCTTTTCTTTTCTCGCTCTTTGATTGCTCTCTGCCTGTTGTCATACCTTCTTTGCTCCTCCGCCCTTTTTCCTTCTTTTGCTGCTCTCCTGATACATCTGTTCTCACCTTTGCCTGCTCTTTCTCTTGTGTTCATCCTCTTTCAATCTCTTCTCTCATTCACTGTCTTTCCTGTCCTGTTCGTCTTGATCTTCCCCTTGCCTGACCTCCTTGATATTTTTCCCATCGAGCTTAAGCAATATCTGCCCTCCCATCCATTTGTTCTGTAGGGGTGTTACTTCATCAGTTTTATCCTTCTCTCCTTTCCACCTCTTAATCTCCTGTTCTACATTTGTTATCATATTCGATCGCTCACTTTTCTTCTTTTTGTTCTGCACGATCTTAAAGATCTACTCCTTTCTTTTGGTTTCTTCTGGACTATCGTCACTGCTATAAGCAGGCGGTTCATATATAGGATTACTACACCCTGTCGCCGCCTTCAGTTCCTTTAACGGATACAGTCTTAAATCTTCAATACTATCGCCATTCACTTCTGGTGAGATAATGAGAGCAGACGGCTCAACACCTTCCTCCCTACATTGAGTAAGCATCCACTCCTCAGGCAATGGATCCTCTCTCTCCTCTTCGTACATCTTCCAGAGCTCTAAAATAGCTAACCACTTTTCCAATTTTTTCCCTGTGTGTTCAGTGTGCAAGTATGTGGTCATGTGCTCTAATACCACTTTTGACAGCGATCCCCATTGCAGCCATGGCATGAACATTTTATCTGCTGCGCCCTTTACCCACTCCGCACTATACTGTTTGTGCTTAGGCATGTGCTTTGGCAACGTTTTTCACAAGTGCATCAGTGGAGTGATATCTCCCATTGTGACGAATCTCAATTGACTGTCAATACTTATACAGATACATTTATAAATACGACAAATATGAGACCGCTCCAACACTCACAACCTCTGTTTCCCAATAACCTCAACCTACTTTTTGGTCGGTGCCGACAATGACCTTAAGTAGGCAATCACTTTTTGTCTCTACTTCAACTTTACACAACTTATTCTTGTTGCTCTTCAACACCTTTTTAAAGCAGACACATAGACAGATGGACAGACTCGTCGACTCTTTTACATTTACAACATAGTACTCCTTTTCCTCATCTCACTCCTAAAATACTCTGACTAGAGATTAACTTGTCTCCTACCATAGACCTGTTTATGCGCAGCCTAATTTCCCCCGATCGGGATGTCAGATGACTTCTTCTAAAAATCCCTGAGTTAGGAATCTCAGGCCTTTATCTCTTACAACGCTCTTCATTTACACTTTAAAACGCTCTTCATTTATACTTTAAAATCAACTCTGTTACTTTAATAACTACTCTGTTGCTTTTCTAAACTACCACAATCACATCCCCACAGTTTGCCATTCTCCTCAGTCTACTCACAATTCACTCATTCTTGTCGAGGCGTCGGCATGGGCTCCCCTCTCCAATCGACCACTTTCGCCTTCTGTCCACGAAGAGCCTGTGGAAACCAGGAGGGATTTCGTCAAAGAGGGACCCATCCCACCTGTATCGATTTGTCTTCCAAGAATTCCATATTGGCCGCTCTCCACAGGAAAACCTGCGATCTTCCGGCTAGATGGCGAAGGGTGCTCGATTGTCCCAAACACTTGACCAATGGGTCTGTAATCATTTGACATGCTACCACATGAACCGTTAGGCCCTTTTAAATGAGGAAGCACCTCATTACATGGATGGGGTTGCAGAATAACTCTTGCACCAATAATCAGACCGACTCAGGAAGTTGCCAAACAAACTCTGCTTTATTATCAATTGTCTAAAGCAGCGAGTACAATGGACATCAACAGACATCTCACAGCATAATCTCAACATATCACATAAAACATAATGCTTTTATAAAATTTGTGATGTCATACTACGTGGCAAACTAAGAAAACGTACTTGGGATTGTGACAGGTCTGCAGGGAACATCTAGGTATACTTTCTGCAGGGGATTGGATTGTGAGTGGACTCTACAATCAGGTGGAATATTAGGCCCACCCCTTGTGCAAGTCATCCAAACTATAGGGCTCTTCAATACATGGCCCTCTGTAATTGGCTGGCATGCCTGTACCCTTCTGGAACATTCGACTCACTAGCAGCACGCAAGCTTATACCGCAGGTGCTTGTGGGCGGACTTGACCATGCCTCACCACCCATTTAGCCAATCTTCCATCATCACTCATGCCATCTGCCATTCAAATTGTCTTTGAACTTGGCCTTGCAAAGAATCACTGCCCCTGAGAATAGAAGGGAATGCGAGCACGTTCTTATCTTCAAGTCTCGATGCAGCATGCCCATTTTCTATTTCCATCCATCCCACGTGACAGGAGACTGTGTTTGAGCTTCTTTCTTTGCATTTAATGGTACAAAATCAATAAAACTTGGCACTCATGATGTTTCCGTCACACCTTAACAGGAGCTTGCCTCGCTTGTCATGTTCTTTGTATTTCCTTGAACAGATTACCAGTTCTTGGCTGCCCCAACCCTTGACACTGGGTCAGACAGCCTTCTCTATCCTTCCTTGATTTTCAGCTGTTTTTCTCTACTGCATCACACTTTCAGCCCTTCTCTTTCACGGGTCCTGGGTTACTAAAGTTGCAACATCGAATATCCAGACTCATTGGCGCACCACCTGCAGTCTGTTCACTATGTATAGCCAGCCTTCATGATCACTTAGTCTACTTGCATTGCAGCATCTGTACATTTATAAAAACGGCTTATATTTTCTTCAGTGTTCTTCGCACGTGCAATCTTCATTTGGCACATGAAAGGTTACTCTATTCCTTATTTTGTCATCAGATCTATGTATTCCCTTCTCTGATTATCCTTCTCAGTGTGTCACTCTCATCTCCTGAAACGTCACCAGTCTCTTTTGTTCACTGCTTCACACTTCTTCAGGGATCTCCCCTAAGAGACTGTCATCTGTCTGCGGATACATCTTATAGGGCTTTCTCAATGGATACCTTGTTTCGAAGCTCTTTTGCGGCATAGGAATCATTATCGGCGTTGTGCATGTCGCAATGTCTGGCTTCAAACATATAGGTAGAATAGGGGCAGGACTTCTGTTAGAGGCATTTGGCTCCTCCTCTACAACTTCAGTTCTTTTCCTAATCGAGCTTGACAACACAAAGTTCCAACTTGGATTCCAAGGATAGTTCAAAATTTGTATTCAAAGTCTTGAGACATCTTATTGTCATCAACAAGAAATAGTGACTTCTTTAACTTCAAAACCAATGTCTTTGTCAGGATGTTTAAGGCACCACTTCAACTTCAGTTCTGATTTATCAAAACAGGCATCAATTAGGAATATTTCAAAACGTCATTAGCTTCAAAACAAATATTATTGTCAGGATATTTTAGCACCACTTCAACATAAGCTTTACCCCGCCACAGCACATTATGACCTTTTACCTGATTTACTTCATGCCAGGTTTACCACTTCGACAACACTTTGTTCCAGTGTATTCTTGCCAGAACAGAACCAATGGTTACCAATGTTCTCGGTCTGGTATACTCCACTGCCAGCCATGATAAACCGATGGAGTTCACTGAACGGGTATACCCTCGTGCCCAAACAGAAACAATGTTCACAAAGTTCCAAGACCTGGTATACTACCTTGCCAGGTTCAACAGCTACCTCCAAGTACTTCTGTGTTAAGGATCAACTTTAAATGGCTTTAATAATATCTTTGTTTCACACCATTAGATTTAGGATTCTCTTCAGGTGACACAAGAATCACAGTGATGTTATTTGTTACACCTAAGTGTTTACCACATGCAAGACTGGCAATGCTTTCTTCGTCCTGGACCTCTTGTATCAGAAGGGCAGCCGCCTGCCAATCTTGATTCCAATTTTTATTGATAACCCACTGCTGATTATAACTCTTGCTCTTATCCCCACTTGTTTGGCTTTGGCACTGTGGCATTAGAACATTCTCTACATTTGAGCAATCTTCCTCATACAATTTGTTATGTTCAGTTATCTTCTCTTGATTTAGGCAACCCTTGTTGTTTGTCAATTGCCTTAGGGTATGTCCTGTTTGACTTTGACAATTATGGTTTGGGTTCCCTTCTTTATGTACTGCCCTTTTGTATGGTTGGTTGGTTTATTTATTTATTTATTGAGTATTTATAATGCACTTATACAGCAAATGGTGTTTCAAGGCACAACAAGACAAAAGAGGAAGGGTGAACAGGGATGAAGAGTAACAAAAAACGGTCCTTCTAGACCATGTGTCATTCATACCGTGCAAGTGCAGTAACAAGAAGTGCAGGAAAGTGGGGGAAGTGCCGGTCAGAGCTGAATGCGCTAATGCTAAGGAGGGAAAGGAAGTGCAGTTCGTAGTGAAGAGCGCACAAGTGCTGGGGGGAGTAGGAAGGGGAGGAAGATGGCCCTGGACTAGGTGAGTGCTAAGGGTAGGCCAGGTGGACAAGTGCCAGGGGAATGCAAAGAGTGCAGGGAAATGAAGGTCCACGTGCTAAGTGCTAGAACGGGCTGGATGGGCTCAATAGGGGTGCAGACCGAGCCAGGCTAGTGCATGGTGAGGGAGGACGGAAGTGCTGGTTGGGGGAGGTCAGGGGAGACTGAGGTGCTGAGGTAGATTGGGTGAGGAGGGCCTGGTGCCCTATATAAATCAGAAGGAACCAGGCAGCCAGTCAAATGAGGAAGGGGGATATTGGCAGGGGATGGGGAGCGGGAAGGAAGAAGAGATAAGGAGGGTCTTGAGAAGCTTCCAGAACTTAAACAGATCTGGCTCAACTCTATGAGGGGGGCAAGGAGGCCATTCCAGAGGGAGGCTCCTGTGGAACAGAGAGATCTACCCCCCACTCTCTGCTTGGAAAAGCATCTGATCTGCAGAGAGTTGGAGCTAGAGGAATAGCTAGCAGGGAGGTACTTAGGAAGAGATGTGGATATATCAGGCTCCCAGGCCCCAAAAAGCCTTCTGAAAAATGCAGAGGGTCTTGCACTTGATCCTCACACAATCCGGGAGCCAGTGGAGAGATTTTAGGGTTGGGGGATGTGGTCCCTGGGCTTGAGGCCAAGGATAAGTATTGCAGTCCTATTCTGGATTAGTTGAAGTGGGAAAGGGAGGATTTAGACATATTGAGGAAGAGGCTGTTGCACTAGTCCAGACTAGAGAGGTCCAGAGCTCTGGAGACATTGGGCCTCATTACTAGGTTGGAGGAAAGGGAAAAACGATGCCGGTAAAGGATTACCGGCATTGCTTACCGGTCCGGTGTATTATGACCCGCCAACCCGCTATTAGCGGCACCCTAAATAACGCTGCCTCTAACAGCGGCATGGGCGCGTACACGCGCCCCTTCGGGTAGCAAATACCGGCATGCTGGTAATAGGACGACATCACAACCCACGCAGAGATGCAAATACAGGCACCCTGAAGCTGGTAATCAGGGGCTGCACGATGCCGGCCATACAGGCATCGCGGACCACCCGCAAAGAGCAATCAGCAATCAATCCAACTGCCACAGGTGCACACAATCACCACAGGCGGAGTCAATGGAGCCTGTCCCAGTATAAAATGAGTACACCCACACACCACACCCCTTCCTTCACCAAAATGCTACCACTAGCTGTTGCAATCATGGCGCTGGAGGATATGCCTACACTGCTACAACTACAGCAACAACACCAACTCAACAACTACAGCAGCAACCACATGCAGCACAGAGGAGACGCAGGAGGAGAAGGAGGGCGAGACAGGGCCAGCAATTACCACCAGCACAGCCATCAGTGCCTCGTAGGCAGCCACCAATCCCTCGCATCAGACCCAGTCCATTCAATCTAACCCCTGAGCAGATCCACATCCTGTACCGGTTGGACAGGGACACCATCACCACCATAGTGGACATGATACACAACGACATTGGCAGCCTCATAGAAATATGCACTGCTACTATAGGTGGTGTCTGTGCTCCACTTCCTGGCCACAGGCACCCATCAACACACAGTGGGGCAGCTGCATGGCATTTAGCAACCACTATTATCACGAATGCAGAACCAAGTGCCGGATTCCCTCCTGAAGCACGCAGGCATCCACATATCCCTACCATGGACTGCCCAGGAGATAGCCACCACCAAAGTAGCTTTCCATGCACTGGCAGGCATGTCCAGTTGTGTTGGTGCCCTGGACTGCAGCCATGTGGAATTGGTAGTCCCCCATGCCATAGAGGTGGTGAACCACAATTGCAACCAATACCATTCCATCAATGTACAAATGGCATGTGACTCCGGGAAGATCATCACACAATGCTGTGCCCGATTTCCCGGATCAACACAAGATGCCATGGTGCTGCGTAACTCCACACTACCCCATCACATGGAGTGACATGCTGGACCACGTGCCTGGCTGCTTGGTGAGTTGCCTGAGTGGGCCATAGCAGTGCAATGGGCTACTGATGTGTAGGGATGCATACTCCACCTGGGTGGGAAAGGGTGGGGGTGCATAAACCACCTGGGTGGGAAAGGGGGGGATGCATACTCCACCTGGGTGTGAAAGGGGGGTACGCATACTTCACCTGGGTGGGAAAGGGGGGTGGATGCATACTCCACCTGGGTGGCAATTGACAGTGATTGGAGAATGCATGCAGAGCTATACACTCATGACCTGAATCTCCCAAACCCAAAATGACACATCACTTGAAAACATTTTACCAATTATGCATATTGATGACAACAAGTAAGAGGCACAACCACGCCACCATGGGTATGTCGAGCAATGCATGACTGAACAGGATTGCAACTGTGGCAATGTGGTTGGTGTGACCATGCACAGTGTATAATACACTGCATAAATGGGAGGCTAAACATTGTTGTACAACCACAGTACATCCGTCTCAGCATGCATTATTTCACCCTTCATCGTCTATTGAATGCCATCCGGACTACCACACCTCATAGCAGTATGGTATGCATCTAGTGAACATTCTTGCATACGTACAGGGACATGTGCATGTCCACACCAAATAGCTGCGGCCATGACTGTGCCCCCTGAAGGTGGCAGCTCAGAGTGACACACACCTATTTGTATTCGCTTGCAGGTGATGGAGGATATTCCTTGAGGCCGTGGCTACTTAGCCCTGTGCGGAACCCGCAGAAAGCCATGAGGAGGAGTACAATCGTGTTCACACCAGTACCCGTGTTGTGATTGAGCAGACCTTTGGCCTGTTGAAGGCGCATTTCCGCTGCCTAAGCAGGTCTGGTGGGGCACACGTTGATAGGCCTGAGAAGGTCACAAAGATCACCATGTCCTGTGCCATGCGGCACAACATGTGCGTCCAGAGAGATGTACCACTGTCACCTGACATTGACATGCATGCACCGGGTGAGGATGATGAGGATGGAGATGGAGGTGAAGTAGCCCCCCTGCCAGTACGTGATGCACGGGATGGTCATGCAGTATGCCAAGCACTGACTCACAAATACTTCTGAACCACAGGGACTATGATAGACATGTGTCAGTGACACACTGGGTCCATGTGGACATGCACACAGGGATTGTTGGGAGTTGGCCCCTGAACACCGTCACACATTAAATGGATACACACAAAATTAACAATGTCCAGCAATTGAATGTTTTTTCACACAACTGGTGTATTAGTTCAAACAGTAAAAATGTGACCACTCCCCCCCAACTCCCAGTGACCCAACAAACCCCCAAATACCCCCAGTGAACTCCCTAACCCACTCAACAAACCACAAAAACACTCCAATGTACTCCATAAATTGCTCGCCTTCACCCCCAACCATGTGTCCTACCCCCATTGTCTGGCCACACTACTTCCGGGACTTTTTGCTTTCGGGGGGTGGCATCTCAGAGTGCCGTGCACTCCTTCGGGTCTGGCGCACAGGGCTGGTGGGGACTGAGGATGCAGGTGTGGTGGCTGTGGATGAGTCGGATGCAGGTTCCATGCCTGCTCCAAGGCGTAGCCGCTGCATGTGGAGCAGGATTGACGTGAGTACTTGTGTCACTGCCCCAGACAGTCCCTCATGAGCACAGCTGACGCATTAACAGTGGCTGTGTTCGCTGCAATGGCCGCTGTGGTCCCCTCAATGGAACTGGCGATTCCCCACCTGGTCTCCTCTCCATCGGCAATGTACTGCCGCAGGAGGTCCAACATGGCCTCCTGTCGGGCCTCCACTCTCAACAGACGTGTCTCGAGGGTGTTGGTGGGAGCTGGAGTGGTGGGTGGTGCACTGACGGGCCTGCATTCTGGGTGCTGTCCTCCTCGATGGTGCTCAGGTCTGAGTCATGGAGGCAGGGATCACCACTGCTGTAGGTGGGTGAGGGCTCAATATGGGGCTGGGGGGTGGACTGGGGGCTTGGGCTGGGCGGACATGTCACTTCTGTGATTCCCTCCTGGTCCACATTGCCATCCAAGTCCTCCTCGGTGGTGGCCAGCACATGTGGGTTCTCCCCTCCAACTAGTGTGGGTGTGGGCTGCTGGGTCTGAAGTCTGTCCATCACACTGGCAGCAGGTGATTCTGCTCGGTCAGGCACACTGCCTGTGGGTGTGGCCTGCTTGTCTGCCATGGAGGTGGTGGTGGCGGTAGCCCTTTTGGTGGGATGTGGATGCCCTTGCGGTGTTCTCTTGCCTGGCATCTTCCTCATCGGTGCCTGGGGGATAAAAGAGATGCAGGGCATCAGTGATGGTGTTACATGCCAGAGGCATTCAATTGTGCTGTTCAATATTCATTCATTCATGCATTCATGTCTTACAGGTGTGTCACACAGGGTGTTCTGAGGGGGCATCTTTGCATTCACTGAATGGCAGGTGGCATGCTGTTGATTTGGGGTTTGTGTGATGTATTACATGGGCGCGGTCCAGGTGTGTTGGCCGTGTGTTGGTTATGGGATTGGCACTCAGCATGCATATCTGTGTGGCAGGGTTTGGCCCGCAATCTGGACTTGGATATGTTAATGTGGGTGTAGGGACGTGCATTGCATTGCCTAGACTCTCTTCCACATCACTTGTGCTAGGACATCAATTTTGCAGGAGAGTGGAGACCCCCACCTGTGGCTGCCATGGCCGCCCTCCTGTTTCTTGTCATTATGTTGCAGACCCTGAAGCGGGGATTGTCCAACCTCTTACAGCAGTCCCTGACAGTACGTGGTGTGGTCCCCACATCCGACACCTTGCGAGCTACCTCCTGCCAGATGTCCTTTTCCTTCTGCTGGACCTCACACTTCATGTCATGGGATTTTATTAAGTCTGCATGTGCAGCAAGAGTGTCCACTAACATGTTTAATTCAGCGTCAGAGAAACGCTGTTTCCGCAGCCGGGGGGTGGTCTTCCGGGTAGCCTTGGACATCCTCAGAGTATTGCCACAGAGCTCAACAGGTATCGACTGGTGGTTAGGGAGGATGGCAATAGATTGTGTTTTTAAAGATGGCTGCTGGCCCATTTCCCGTTCCAACGCGATTATGTTATTTCCGGGTCCGGTTGTACGAACTCGGTATTAGCATGTTGGTATCACCGGGTCGGTATTTTGGGGTTCCTCCTAGACATGAGGGTTCACGCGTGCTCGCGCACTCATAATCACCCGCTATTAGCGGGGTCATATGAGCACGGACCCGCTCGTTCCGCCAGGCCGGTAATGACCCCGTTTTTACCGCGCTACTCGTAATGAGGCCCATTGAGTTTCTGGGGGAAAGTGAGGAATGCCTCTGAAGAGGTGCAGCTGAAAGTGGGCTTTCTTGGCAATGTCCGTGATGTGAGGAGAGAAGGAGAGGGATGAGTTGAAGATGACACAGAGGTTTTTTCCTCACAAGGGGGTGAGGGCAGGGGGGCCTTGGAGGGCAGTCAGAGAGTAGGAGGGAAGGAGTGAGCTGGTGCCCAAAGAGAAGGATCTTAGTCTTACTGGTATTAAGGCAGAGACCGTTAGCAACACACCATGCCGGAATAGCAGTCAGACAGTCAGGAATGAGTGAGGAAGAAGAGGAGGCAGTGGAGGGAAGCATGAAGGAGAGCTAAGTGTCATCCGGATAGCACTGGAAGGAGCACTGGAAGGAGAGAAGGCAGAGATAATTTGTTTTTATCACCCACTATATGGCATTGACCTCCTCCAGATGGGATATTTGGAGTCTCTGTCTGCCAACTGCTTTGGGTTATATTAGCTTGACATATGGTATAGTCAGTAATCTGTTTTACATTAGGTCTGTATTGAAATGTGGCCCTGAGTTCATGCAATGAGTAACTGCAGAGTGCTCCAGGGTTACAACTCGACAGTGAATTTACCAGTGGTGTGAGCATCTATGTACCTCGCGACTCCAAGTTCGTGTCTTTCACTTCTATTACACGGCCCTGCAACTTCTTTTGCAAAGCCTCCTGTGTCTCTGAGCCCGTGCAGGCTCCCTAGCACTCTGGTGCTTACCTGCCACCACTGAATGCTGCACATTAGGGAAAGTCACAATCAGGTGCACTTTTTTCGCTGCACGACCTCTGCAGCCAAAGTCTCCCCAGCGTCACGGTGCTTCCCTGCCACTGCTGAACACTTCACGTTGGGCAAAATCATAAGCAAGTACGCTTTCCGCTGTGCAACCTCTGCAGCCAAAATCTCAAAACCACACGCCTCTCTCAAGACCAGCATCAGCTTCTCTCGCCGCTCTACTCCCGGAATACTGGTTCTTCCACGATTTCTTCTGCTGCTTCATGGAGAGTGTAAAACTCCTCCACCTACAAATGCTACTACTGCTCTCCTGCTGCTGCTTTGCCTTCTTCCACCTTGACCAAATGGCCCTTCACATGAGGGGGCTTTTTATTCCTCTCAGGTCTCAGCCATCCTGAGGTGTGTGCCATTAAGCCCAATAGGTTGCATTCTGCAACCCTATGCCTCTCCAGCCCTCTTCTTCGTCCTAGTTCTATGGGAATTCTGGGCCTTAAAGTCCCTATCACAAAAGTTAGTTATTTTATTAATCTTTTCCCACAACAAGTTCGTTTTTCTCCTTAAGCATATTGCTCAAAGGAGTATCACAAGGATAAAGAGATATATTTGATTTTACAGTGGATTTAGACTTTTCCAGTTTCCGATTGATCATTTTTAACGACTTCTCTGCAAGCTTTTCCTGAGACTTATACAATTTCCTATTTCTGGGAGTGTTATAATTCTGGTAAGAGCTTTTCTCACCCTCAATACATGCCCAGTGACAATTGTCTTCTCTCATGATGTTATAATTAACTTTAGAGTCTTTTTGGCAACATGACATTACATGTACTAGCATTAATGATATCACCTTCCGTGAAGTAGACAAATATTTTGTCTCATCCCAGGAAGTACTCTGATTTCCCTGGGGCCCTTCTCCTCTCAAGTGATCCTACTCGCTAATACCGCCCGCAGGGTCAGGATCAGAAAGTGTATGCCTTTCCTTCGCCACCTGAGAGTAGACTTTAGGTAGGTTTTCCGTGAGGGCTCCATAGGATTCATCACATATCCTTCCCCTAAAGACCTGACATCTCGTTCAAGGTTCTTTTTCCTCTTCTACATCATCAGCCCCTTGCGCATTTTTAGTAGATTCATCATTCAGGATCTTCTGAACCCAAGAATTATTAGGGAAATATAAAAAAGGATGTTTTCTCTATTTCATTAACAAAAGATGTCATAGACTTCAATTTTGTCTGTACTACTGGAAAAATCCATTTAGCAAAATGGGGAACTTCACTACCCAAGATCATGGTTGTAGGAAGATTAGGTCTTACTGGCAGCAATACCGACATAGTTTTCCCTAGAAAGCTATTGTCAGGTTTAGCAAAAGCATGTCCTTCTTTTTGACCATGAAAACAGACTATATTCTTTTGGCCTACGGGTTCCCAATCGAATGGAAGGATGTTAGCCTGGACTGTGGAACCTTTACTCCCTGTGTCTAACTGGGCCTAGAGTGTTTTCCCTTGCAGTACTACAGGGACTCAATAATTATTATTCTCCCTGGAACAAGCAATAACATCAGATTTCTGAACAGTGATAGTTCTTTTAAACTGTAAAGAAATGGTGCTTTCCCTAGGATTGGTACATAAAATGCTGGCACAGAAAAACTTGGTGTTTGATTTTCCCCTTTCTTCTAATTTCTGTTTTGAGGGAAAATTTGAACTTTCCAGTTTATTAGAAGGACAATGGGGGTCATTATGAAGTGGGCGGTAAGGGATTACTGGCACCGGTAAGGAGACCGGTGCTGGTAATCCCTTCCCACCCAATTCTGAGGTCCCTTAACGGGAACCGTAAGGAACGTGTGGTCTGACCACGCGTCCATTACGGGTCCCGCTAAGGGACCAGGGTGCTAAAAACAGACTTGCTAGTCGCGAGCCCGTTATTAGCAACCTCCCCATTACCATTGAGCCCTATGGCGGCTCAAATGGGAATGGGGAATGGTTTGTTCAATGGGGACTTACCAGTCCCTCCAGTGTCGGAATGCACCGGTAAATAGCGCCATGGCTACCTCCAATCTCGGAATGAGGCCCAATGTTTGGTGAGTTGACCCAGTTTCCAACAAGCAAACCACTCCGTTCTGGATGGTATCCATCAGGGAATCCAAATTCCTGCCATGAAGGATCAAGTTCATCCTCACATTCATCTGTCAAGGACATCTTTATCTCTTCTAATTTTACTTCACGGGTCTCCTTGTCGTCAGAGGAAGTTGATGGCTTTGATAGAGTATCTTCCTCAGACACCGTGGAAATATCGTCCAACGGGGAGTTTTCCGTTTCTAAGGTATAAGAAATGTTTCTAGGTAGTGGGAAATCGTAAAGGTTATTATTTTCCTTATCAGGTATCTCTGCTAAGGAAACCTGTATTAACTGTTCACATGTTTTATCATTCTCTAAAACATCAACTGGAACAACCGTAGTTTTACGAGTATTACAATTTCCTGTTTTCCCCGGAAGAGGAATCTCCTGCATTAGTGGGGTATCCAGAACTTTGCTTTCCTCCCTTAGTATTCTTGACTCGGATCTCCATCCATAAAAAAGTGACCATATCTTTGATTGTTCCTGGAATTTATTATCATAGGCTTTCAATTATCTGTTTCTTATAGAGTTTAGACTTGTGCAATTACCAAATAAGAGGCTGATTCATGGAAAATGTGCTCCGCAAATCCCTGTTTACAAATGGGGATTTGCGGGCAGAATGGCGCACAAATCGCTGTTTTTCGGCGCACAAATTACATCAATCAGCCTGCATCTGTTTTAATGTGTCCAACTGGTTTTCACCACATAGGCGGCACTAACGCTCTGAACGTGATATATCTAGTAGCGCATCATTTCTCTCAAGTGTGTCACCACAGTTACATTTCATGAGCATGTATTGTCGAATGATTTTTGGACATGGATATGCCATAACATGATCTGGTATATTATTCCGTCTCATTCACTATTTTACATATTTTCTACTGTTGTTTAGCATGGCTAATTGCACAATGTTTGTTTCAGTACTATACTCTTTACATGACATTTTCAACTAAGATTTAAAACTCCTATTTCTTAGCTCTGGTAAAGAGGCTTCATATAAAACACGCTATGCCCAGAAAACCCATTGTTAAACAATTATCAATGTTTTTGAAGGCTTTTATGAATTGTACTGCAAATCTTCTCAAATAAGGATTTTTTCTTTTCTTTACCATAGATTGTTCTCTCCATCTCAGCTAGTTTGAATATTTCATCCATCCCATCCTTCACACCTGGGGATACTCTTGATTTCCATCCTCTCAAAATAATTGTCTTCCCAATTCAAGCACCCCTAAATAACCATTTATTTTAGCAGGTGTTCAAGTCTTCCAGTAGCTCACCATCCCCCAAGATCAGGGTTTGGGTTTAAAGTCATAAACAATCGTCTCACCTAGGACCTCATCTAATATTTCACAAATTTTCATACAGAAATTACGCACTCTCACACTTTCCCATAAAATATGTTCTAATGTTCCAATCCGATATATACACCCCCAGCAAACATTCGAGTCTGAAATACCCTTTTTGTGTAACCGCTCCGGGGTCCAGTAGACTCTATTTAGAAATGTTATTTGATGTGACCATTCACTCAAACTAATCGAGCACAAGATGACATTCTTACACATAGTCAACCACTGTTCTTTAGATATTTCATATTGGAGCCTTCTACTCCAGTCCTCTTTCAATGACTCATTCATCTTATATTTTGAAGCAATTTGTTTATAGAAGCGACTTGCCAATGCCACTGCTTATTGCAGGTACTGTCAATGGCACAACCTCTGACTTTGTCCAATTACCTTTACATCCAGAACATGTATTGAAATTTGAAAGAATTTTCATCAAGGTCGGTAGTGAATGTTCCAAATCCTTCACGACCAACAGTAGGTCGTCAGCATAAAAAATAGCTTTTGTTCCACTCCCCAGCAAGTTACCCCACTGATTATTGTCTCATGCTTGATTGCAAAAGCCAATGGTTCTACTGCAATCACAAACAAAAGAGGGGATAAAGGGAACCCATGCCTAGTTCCTGTTTCTTGTTCAAATTTGCCCGACCTCAAGCATTAGTAGTTACATCAGCAGTCGGCATGGATTACAATAACTTAATCCAGGATGTACATCCCTCACCTAGGCCCATTTTGTATAGCACTGTATATAGATAATTCCAATTAACACGATCAAACGCTTTTTCAGCATCCAATGACATTACCGCAATATCATCACATGAGTCTGAGGCTTGTGACATTGTTTTAATAAGCCTTTGAATGTTACTTGAAGCATGTCTTTTTTGGACACGTCTTAATCCATGGGCCCCGAATAAAGGAAGAAGAAATGTCTTCCATAATGCCATAAAGGCAGGACAAAACAATATAAAATGTTGGAGATCATCTGCATCACCCCAGGTAAAAGGATATTTACGCTTGCTAACATTACCACCCTGAAATGCTGGCAGCACATCATTTATGAGCAATAGATTTGTTCTAAAGCCAAATAGTATTGCTCTTTTGCTTAGGTTTGTAAACCGGTTTATAGTGATAATTCCGAATAACAATGTCGAAAGTCAAAATGTGGAAAAAAAATGGGCGAAAAAAATAATTTCGAATGTCTTTTTTTTCGAAATGGGAGGTTCCCCCAACCCCCTTTTTAAAAAATGTTTTTAACCCTTTTTTTAACGCACGAAAGCAACAAAAAAAACATGTAAATTAAAAAATGACATATTCGAAATAAAAAGATGTTCCCAATTTTCTTCTACATTTTTGTCATTCGACATTATGGATTAGACATTTTAACTGGACACCTTGTAAACCACTGCACATAGACTATTTTGTCATGAAAAAGAGAAATGTTTTCATGATAAAATTGAACACTTTTCTTTTTGCATTCTTGCTTCTGTCTGATATCTGCGCTCTAAGAGAGGAAACCACACATCAATGTACCTCTATCAAAATCACTGACGAGCGGTTCCTCTACATAAAAATGTTGAAAGCCAAGAATATAGATTTGATATAATTTAACCAAAGGGATGAGCTGCTAAATGTTTAGGACATTACATCCCTCACCAAGTTTCTAGTAAGTAAAAGATGGGTATTTCCCCATAAACGCAGCCAGTAAGATAACGGTTGTAATAATATGCAATCTTCAATATAGGTCACTTTACATTCCCTATGTAACAAATACCTTGGGTGACCTTGCAAAGCTCCCATGGCTTCCCTTAAAAAATGTGTTTTCACTGACTTTCTTGGTCTTTACTTAGTGGTACCCCCAGACAGCAGCACCATAGGTCAGCAGGGGTGCCGATTGGCCTGATAGATCTTAACGCTATGCTCCAGTGGTTGTCCACCTAAGTTCCAGCTATACACCAGAATTGAGCCATTCATTTGTAAGGCCTTCACCACTTGCTGGTCTATATGTGCAAACCATCTCAGGTTATGTGAAATCATTACATCTAAGTAACAAAAAGTGGTTACCCAATCCAAATAGTTATTGGGTTCCCCAGGGTAGGCTGTTACCAATGCACATTACCTTAGACTTCCCTATATTAACTTTTAAATCTGTTTGTCCCATGTAATCATTAAATCCGTTGACCAGGGTTGGAAGTGGATGCTGCGTTGAGGCTATCAGAACTGCATCTTCAGTGTAAAGAAAAACACTTATCTTTTGGCCAGCCATCCCAAGGACATCACTTGTTAAGTCAAATAGGTCAATCGACAATGAATTATATAAAGTTAGAAAAGCAGTGGCGCTATAACGCACCCCTCTCTTACTCCTCGGGAAATCCTAAAGGATTGTGTTGTTTTACCTTGGATTCCCATTCTAGCTTGACGCGTTAAATTTGCATGCATACTTACTAAAACTTGCAAAATCTCCCCTGGCATACCTAATTTCTATGTATTTAGCTATGACTGGGTTCAGATTTAATATTTGGTCTACTGTGCCTATATCCTCCTGTAAGTCATACTGGTATTCTGAGAGGATTTGATTCCCTGTTACCCACTCCATGATCTTACCATATGAGACCCGGCCAAACCATTTTGCTGAGGTGCCAATTAGAGAGATTGGCCAATAACATGCAGGGTCATATTTATTGTCCTTCTTAAAAATTGGTAGTATAATTGAATCCTTGTAGGAGGCAGGTACATCCCTCTGTTAGGCAGAGTTTGTATGCAGTACCCTTTGGGTGCACTACAACAACCCTGACCTCCTGGCAATAGGGACCCAACCTTTGGTATAAGCTTGTACTACACAGGTTGGTAGAGTGTTGAGCAGCCAAGCTTATCTCAAGAGGGGTCAATGTGAGCTGTAGGGGAGTTACACAGAGATTCAAAGTGACAAGTATTCAAATAAACTCTTACACACACAGTTTATTGAGTAAACAATTATTAATTTATTTATCAGTCAGTTATAGTAAGCCTTCTTCAGAAGAGAGCAATATAAAACCACACACAAATACACTTCATAAATACACACTCTTGGTTATCTAAATAAGCAGATACCCATTTGGGATGACACATAGGCACTACCTACACCCTCCGGTGACTTCAATACCTAGGGTGATGTTGGCATTAATACATCACTGTTGCATTTAGAATATTCTTGGGAGTAGTGTCGAAGACCAGACAGTTTGGAATAAAACAAGTATTCATAATGTTATTCTTAAGTAGGTAAGTACTTTCAAAACAACCCCTCAATGCAAAGTTAGTTAACCCTTTCCTGGAAGGAAGGCAACAAACATAAGCAAAAGAGAAAAAGAGTCATTCAGGGAGCCAATGTTAAGTTAGCAAAAAGTCACGGTGAACTGAATGTCTTCTTGCAGGTAAGTAGAAAGTATTTTCCAATGTTTAAAAAGTCTTTGTAGAATAGAAGCAATCAAAGTAGGGCCACAAGCTGATACGGCTTGTGAAGTAAAGAAGCAGCAGGCAAATGTACACATGCAACCAAGCAAGCCTCCAACGAGGACAAGTGGTTACACAACAAGAGGTAAGTTCTCTTAGACTTTACAGTAGCTTTAGTTTGAAGAAAAAGTGCAGCAGATGACTTCTGTGCCTGTGCAGCTCTGCAGATCTCGCTGTTCCTTGGCGTCAGTCGTGGGGACAAGAGGGAGGACTTCTGGTGACTCCTGCACTGCAATGGGACGGTCACCGCTCGCAACTGGCAAACTTCGAACAAGTGGCTGTTCGGTGTTTCAGCTCCTCGTGTCTACCGCAAATAGCAACACTCTGGTTCCTGGTTGTCGAGATGGGCTTTCCTTGCATCTGGGGTCCTGCACTCTGTTGAGGGGGCTCAGGCTCGGTCAGTCCTGCTTCCTGGGAGTCCGGGGGATCTTCCTGGAGCTCTTGGCCAGCTTAAAAGCAATGCACACAATCTGGTGTTACTTTCCCTGGCATTTTGGTTTCCAGCAGCCACTCTGTGGAAATTCAACCAGCTCTGAGAGGATGTCCAGGTGGCTTACTGTGGAGTTGATTGGTCCCACCAACTCAAGGGGAGAAGTCGTCCTTGCAGGGGCTTCTCTGGCGATACGAATTTGGAATTTCAGCACAGCAGCAGGGATTCGCTGGGCAAACCAACGGTCCAGGACTCTGCCTTCCAAGCCAAAAAGCCTCACCTTTTATGCAAGTTTCTCCCATTTATTCCAGCCTAGCTGTCAGTCACCCACCAGGGTGTCTGTCCTTGCCGGACAGTCAGCCGGCCAATCACCACAGAGTGTATGTGGGTCTCCTAGGAGACTAACCACTGGGAGTTTCAGGCACCACCCTCACTTCCTTCCCCCACTAGACACCCTGGAGCCAGAGCCAGGCTTCACTTGTGAATCCCACCAAAGGCAAAGTGAACAAAGGGATCAAACCTGGTTTGGGCACGCAGAGAAAATCTCAAGAAGGACCTTTCCACAAAGAAATGGTGAAAAAGAAGACCAGGGCCATTTTGACAAAAAGGGCACCCTTGGATGGTTTAGTGCAGCTGCGAACGCAGGCCGTGGTAAATGCACACCACAGTAGTTAAAAGTAAACCACTGCCACCAGCCATTCAGTGAGGAAAGGGTAACATAACAATGTTACATGAGAAGCTAGACACAGGGGATAGTAAGTAAGCCCTCCAGCACCCTATTGTAAGATTATGTGTGCTGGGTCTAGAAAGTTACAATTGTAAGTAAAGTCAATTTCACTTTACTGCTCTTGGAAACAGTAGTTTATCCAAGAAAAGGTATTTAAACCTTTGGGAAAACTGAAAGACTTCCCTGTGCCACTGTACTGAAGGTGCTGTGTGACACAATGTAAAAGATGATGCCTATGGAGTTTGTCAGACTCCACAACCAAAAGAAACACAGAGTTCAAAATCACATTAAAATACATGAGAGATTGGGAAACAAAGTTCTCACTCTCTCCAGGTAAAAAAAAATTCAAGTGTGGAGAGACCATCAGCATTTTGATGATTACACCCTGACCTCTGCTCTATAGTAAAATAAAGCCCCTGTAGGCTGATTAACCATCTTAATAATTTAGGATTCTGCCCCTCCATCTGCATTAACTATCTCACGGGTTGGTGGTCTGTTTGAATCACAAAAGTAGATCTTTACAAGAAGGGTATAAACTTCTTCAAAGACCACAAAATGGCAAAACATTCACGTTCTATGGTTGCCTACCTTGTTTCGGGTTCCTTCAGTTTTCTACTGATGAAGCAGATTGGGTGTTCCCTGCCTTTCTCATCCAGCTGACTCAGAACTGCACCTATACCTGTATTGGAAGTATCTGTCTGTACAATAAAGGATTGGTTGTAGTCAGGAGCTCTTTAAACTGGAGCTTCACAAAGGGCTTGCTTAAGTCCTTCAAATGCTTGAGTGTACTCGTCATTCCACCTGACCTTTTTGGGGAATTTGGGTGAGGTGACCACATTCAAGGGAGAAGCTATGGTCACATAGTTTTCTATGAAGTTCCTATAGTAGCCAGTAAGACCTAGGAAGGCTCTCCTGGGTGAAGAATGCAGTTTTCTCCTTGGCACGGTCTGTCAGGGCTATTTGCCAATAACCTGACGTGAGATCAAATGTACTGAGGTACTGGCTGAACCAAGTTTGTCCACCAGTTCATCTGTCCTTGGTAAAGGATGGGCATCAGTCTTTGTGACTGCATTAAGAGCTCTATAGTCCACACGGAATCTCAACTCTTTGGATCCTGCCTTTGGCACTAGTACAACTGGACTAGACCATGGACTGGTAGATGGCTCTATTACCCCGAGATCAAGCATCTTGTTGACCTCTTCCTTTATGGGGGTTCTTACATGATCGGACATCCTGTAACCTCTGCTTTTAACAGGTAAACCGTCACCAATGAGAATATCATGCTGGCCCCAAGGGGTCAAGCCTGGTGATAGTTAAAACAGGGAGGTAGACTGATTTAACAGAAACATGCACTCCTGTTGTTCCAGTGTCAGATTAGAAGAGAGATTGACTCCTTCTATCTTCTCATCTAAAGGCTGTCCTCTGAGTAGAGTAGGTCAGGTAGAGGTTCACTCTCCTCCTCCTCTTGAGCTGAAGCTAGAAGCAAAGCTCCTACTTCTGGTCTTGAGACATAAGCTTTTAGCGGTTGGTGTGAAAGACTATGGGAGCCTCCTTAGGATTGCCTAAGTCCACCACATAGTTGACCTCTCCAAGTTTCCCCACAACCTCGAAGGGTCCTATGCATTTGTCCTGTAAATCCCTCTGCCTTGTAGGTACCATAACTAAAACTTGCTGATCTTGAGTAAACTCAACCATGTTGGCCTTCTAGTCATGCCAGTGCTTCACCAGAGCCTGGCCTGCTTTTAAGTTATAAAATGCTTCTGCCATCATGCATGACATTCTCCTCCAGAGACCTATCACATAGTCAGTGACTCTCACTGGCTTGGGGGAAGGAGCACTCTCCAACCGCTTCTTAATTAGGGCCAAGGGACCTGTAACTGGAAGTCCATAGAGAAGCTCAAAGGGACTGAATTGAACTCCATCCTGAGGGACTTCTCTATAAGCAAATAGAAGGCATGGCAGTAGAAGGTCCCACTTTCTTCTAAGGGGTTCCTCTAAAGCACCTATCATGCTCTTCATAGTTCAGTTAAACCTCTCTACCAATCCATTTGTCTGGGGATGGTAGACAGTTGAGAACTTGTAAGTCACTCCACGTTTTTTCCATATGGCCTACATGTAGTGGGACATAAAATTAGATCCCCTGTCAGAGATGACTTCCTTAGGAAAACCTACCCTGGTAAAAATACCAAGTAGGGCCTTAGCAACAGCCTGAGCTGTAACAGTCCTCATAGGTATTGCTTCAGTGTATCTAGTAGCATTGTCTACTACAACCAGGATAAAACTGTTGCCTGAAGAGGTTGGAGGGTCTCAGGGACCAACAATGTTGATTCCTGCCCTCTCAAAAGGGACTCCCGCCACTGGGAGAGGCATCAAGGGTGCCATATTATTGGTTCCACTCTTGCCAGATGTCTGACAAGTAGGACAGCTCCTACAGAACGTATCTACATCACACCCCACTTATGCCAGTAGAAATAAAGAGAAAGCATTTCCTTAGTCTTCTTGAAACTCAAGTGATCAGCCAAAGGAATCTCGTGGGCTAACTGTAGGAACTGATGTCTCGTCTCTAGAAGCACAACAAGTCCCCTGTAGTCCCCTGGGATAGACTAGGTTGGTTCACTGTAGAAGAGGTCATCTTCCCAGTGTAACCTATGCTTCCCTGGCTCTTGCCCTTCGAGCTTGAAAGCTGCCTGTTGGTGAAGGCCTTCAAGAGTAAGACACTCTCTTTGACCTCTGCTGAAGTCTGCCCTACAGGGGCCACCTTCTGCCAGCAAAGACTGCAGCTCAGGATGGTCTGTAGGATCCATATCCCAGGGGAAAGGTCTTCTTCCAGCTCTGAATCTTCAGCAGCTGATTCAACCAGTCCTGGTTGTTCCTCACACTCAGCTTCAGTTAGTGGAGCAGTCTCAAGTGTGACTTTGGACAGTCCTCTCGGGGATGTACTTGTAGGTAGCAAAAGAGTGCTTGCTGGCTTTTTCTTAGAGTTTTTAGGTTTCCCTTTTCATCCTTTTTCTTTGAAATTGCAGTCAGTAAGTCCTGTGGACTGGGGGTTATAGTTTCCTCTATAATTTCCCCTAGAGATCCTTTTAAGGTACTCTCTCTGGCCTTCCTTGTCTGCTCCTGTTTCCTTTTGCTGGGAGGCCTGGGGGTGCTTGATACAACTCCAAGAGTTTTTAAGTCATTCCCCAACATGACTCTCCCAGGTACTTCACTCTGCACACTAACAGGTATCTTGACAGTCATGGTATTGCACTGGATGAGAGCTGGTGACTGTGGCAGCATTTGGACAGGGCCTCCAGCAAGTTTAGTGTGGTATTTGGGTGCCTTAGCAACATCCTCAACCTTGAAAAAAGATTCATCCACTACATTAATGCCGGCCCCAGTGCCTCTGATGGCAGGGGTTTCCTGACCATTCACAAGAACACTGTCTTTGTAATATTCTTTGGTATTGTCTTGTAAGGGATTTCAATCAGGCACTCACCCAGGACTCGCCCAGCATGTAGCAGGCGATAAAACCCTTAATTATTTTTGTTTATAAGTTCAATATTCTGAATGATATACCACCACTCATATCACTCCCGTCTCAAAATACCCCCCCAGCTCACACTGAACCAGGACTCAGGCTAGTTTGTCAAGGTAAAGATTTATTTATTTATTTAATATTCAAATCATACATAAGTTTAATATATATATATATATATATATATACATATATATATATATATATATATATGGGGCACCAATCACCCAAAGGTGACAATACAATACAAAAATAAGCAAAGCCATTGAATTGCAAGTTTCAGTGGACAAACCTTAATGGTAGCAAGCCAAGCTGAATCAAAATTATTCTTTTAAGTTCTGGAGGATTGCAATTGGGTCAAGCTAGCAAGAGTTCTGCAATGCTAAAGTCTGGATTCTGCAAAGAAATCTGGATCTTCAGAGATTCTGGAGTCAGCTACAAGATGAAGAGTTCTAGAATAAGGTGCTGCGCGGACATCTGGATGGGTTCTGGAAGCAGTGTGTTTATGTGTAGTGAAACTCCTATATTTATCCATTGCAAAGTTTATGGTGTGGGCAGAACTTCAAGAACACACCCCCGTGTCTGTGAGTGGCTACAGGCATGTGCTTTGTCCTGGTTGGTGGTCTGGACAGAGCTGTTATCCTTATGACAGAATTTAGGAACCCCCACCTTGATTTTTACTAAAACATACTTTTGCACAAATGTACATTTCTAACATTATGTACCCTAATAAAATTGGACACATATATTTTATATTCTATTTCCTACATTCACATTCACTCCACACCCTTTTGCGAGCTGTCTTGGTCATTTTAAGGATTGTTTTATCATTTTCAGCTATAACGGTTTGGATTGATCATTTCTAATTCGGTACATCTCTGGGCGCTGATCAGTGGGTCATGTACATACAATTTTAGATTTGCAACATTGATTGTTCTGCTACAATAAGACATTTTTCATAACTTTGGTTCCATAAATGGTACAAGTTTCATCAATGTCTTCAAATCACAAGGCTGAAATTAGTCAATGCTCAGCCTGTCCTTTGTTATTGGGCTCAGCCCCAGACGAAAGTCTACTGAGGTCCCATTGTACTGCTTGCTGTCATTATGCGGGAACCATTAGCATCACTTAAGCCTTCCTGTAGCAATGGAGTGTCAAGCTGAGATGTCAACTTTCCCAGGCCGGGCACTGTCAGATCAGAATTAATAGTTGATTAACTCCAGGCTGGGTTCCTGTAAAATTCACCTACAATCTTTTATTTAAAAGATATAAAAATGAACAGAGTTTATAATGGATTTTGACATTTTAAAGTAATTAAGCCCTTCGCAGACAAATGCTTTAACGGGTGGATTTTTCACTTCCTCAGGAAAAAGAAAACACATTTAAACTTAGTTTGACTGCCAATTTCCTTAGGCAGCTGCCAGGCAGTGATGCCTGGATTCCTCTGACTGCCAGAAGAATCCATGATTTCAGCATACTTTCCTTTCCATAATTCTCTGGGAAAATGACTGAATTTTTAAGGGCATTTTCAGATTTTGCCCTTCTGTGGACTTGTTTCAGGTGACAGATGACAGATGACAGGTGACAGCAGTGATTCCTGTTTTTACACCAACATTTCCTGTGTGTGTGGCAGGGTGTGCAGCTCTTTTGCGGGTTATGAACCATGCACAATTTTTCTGATTTTAGTGCGCACGGGGGTTAGCGCCTCCATTTCTGGCAGTTTTCTTTCCCCATTGGCAAAGGGGTGCAGTGTGGTGCATATTATGAATCCAGGCAGTGATGCCTGGATTCCTCTGTCTGCCTGGAGAATCCATGATTTCAGCACACTTTCCGTTCCATAATTCTCTGGGAAAATTACTGAATTTTTAAGGGCATTTTCAGATTTTGCCCTACTGTGGACTTGTTTCAGATGACAGGTGACAGCAGTGATTCCTGTTTGTACACCAACATTGCCTGTGTGTGTGGCAGGGTGTGCAGCTCTTTTGCGGGTTATGAACCATGCACAATTTTTCAGATTTTAGTGCGCACGGGGGTTAGCGCCTCCATTTTTGGCAGTTTTCTTTCCCCATTGGCAAAGGGGTGCAGTGTGGTGCATATTATGTGGATAAAAATATTCCACATATCCCCCCATCGACTCCATCGTGATGTCCAGTCGTGGGGGAGTTGGGCACGTGGTATTATTTTTCCTTCGGTCCATGTGACAAAAAAATCTGGTTGCTTCTCCCATCAGCGATGGATGCAACACGCTCTCCTTGCTGGTTCTGGTTGGGAGTGTGGAGCGACACTCTGGGCTCTTGGTTCTTTTTTTTGGTCCTCCTTGGTGATTACGTGGTTCTTAATTCCAGTGCTAGAAAACAGAACATAGCACGGTTATAGAAATGTCCCCACTACTGTTCCCCGAGGGGTGTAGTGGGGCAGATGCATGCGTTGAATACAATTTACAATATTCCCCACCTATATTTAATAATGGTCTTAACCCACTTTCCTTGAAAGTACTCAATGAACATTTAATAATTCTTTTTATGTCTCCGGATTTTCCCCTCGTGGGTTTCCGGTTGGCTCCTCTATTTGCCGCAAAGCATGCCTGGGATGGCAACTCTTTAGCTGGTTTATGTGGACCCACTTGTCTTTCCCATCTGTCAAATTGCCCTTGGGGATGTGGATTTTGTAGGCGACTGGTGAGATTCTGTCCACAATTTCAAAAGGACCCCGCCAACTTGGGAGGAATTTGCGCTCTTTGGCTTGGTTCCTTTGGAAATTGTAGTAGTAGACCCGGTCTCCTACTTGATATTCCTTTTTAGTTGTCCTAAGGTCATAGTGGGTCTTCATACTGTCTGCAGATCTTTCTAGATTCCTCTGAGCATACGCAAAAGCATGTTGAAGGTGTTTTTTCAGATTCTCAACATACTCATGAGTTGTGGAGGTATTTATCAAGGTTTGCTCTTGGGTTCTGTAGAGCAGATGCTAGGGTAGCACCATCCTTCATCAAGTCATCAGCTCAAATTGTGACATTTTTGTTGCAGAAGAAGGGGAAGATCTGATGGCCATCAGGACAAGGGGTAATTGAATATCCCAACTTGGCCCAGAATCTGCCACAAAACTTTTTAATATGCTCACAATAGTTTTATTGTACCTCTCAATAGAGGACAGCGGTATGCAATATGTAATTTCCTTTTTACCCCAAGTACCTCCTATATCTTTGTCATCACTTCGCTAGTGAAGTGACTACCTCTGTCTGACTCAATCCTTTGGGGTAGTCCGAAACGCGAGAAGTTGTGATTGATCATCAGGGCAGCTGCTGTTTCTGCCTTGCAATTTGGGGCCAGGAGACATTCCACCCATTTAGTAAACAAACATGTTACGGTTAACATGCACTTGTTCCCCCTAGAGGAGCGAATCACAGACCCGAGGAAATCGACTTGTAAATCTGACCAAGTGAGTGTCATCCCCCTCTTTTGGAGGTGTGTGAGTGATGTTGGCTGAAATTGTGCACACACAAGACACCCCTTCAAGTATTGGTCGAGGTCCTGACCCATGTGTGGCCAGTATACAACCTCTCGTAAGATTTCTAATGTAATATGAAACCCCCGATGACCGGCTGTGGCCGCATCATGGGCGTGACTTAGCATCAGGCTTCGCAATGAGGCAGTGACTCGTGTCTACCGCAAATAGCAACACTCTGGTTCCTGGTTGTCGAGATGGGCTTTCCTTGCATCTGGGGTCCTGCACTCTGTTGAGGGGGCTCAGGCTCGGTCAGTCCTGCTTCCTGGGAGTCCGGGGGATCTTCCTGGAGCTCTTGGCCAGCTTAAAAGCAATGCACACAATCTGGTGTTACTTTCCCTGGCATTTTGGTTTCCAGCAGCCACTCTGTGGAAATTCAACCAGCTCTGAGAGGATGTCCAGGTGGCTTACTGTGGAGTTGATTGGTCCCACCAACTCAAGGGGAGAAGTCGTCCTTGCAGGGGCTTCTCTGGCGATACGAATTTGGAATTTCAGCACAGCAGCAGGGATTCGCTGGGCAAACCAACGGTCCAGGACTCTGCCTTCCAAGCCAAAAAGCCTCACCTTTTATGCAAGTTTCTCCCATTTATTCCAGCCTAGCTGTCAGTCACCCACCAGGGTGTCTGTCCTTGCCGGACAGTCAGCCGGCCAATCACCACAGAGTGTATGTGGGTCTCCTAGGAGACTAACCACTGGGAGTTTCAGGCACCACCCTCACTTCCTTCCCCCACTAGACACCCTGGAGCCAGAGCCAGGCTTCACTTGTGAATCCCACCAAAGGCAAAGTGAACAAAGGGATCAAACCTGGTTTGGGCACGCAGAGAAAATCTCAAGAAGGACCTTTCCACAAAGAAATGGTGAAAAAGAAGACCAGGGCCATTTTGACAAAAAGGGCACCCTTGGATGGTTTAGTGCAGCTGCGAACGCAGGCCGTGGTAAATGCACACCACAGTAGTTAAAAGTAAACCACTGCCACCAGCCATTCAGTGAGGAAAGGGTAACATAACAATGTTACATGAGAAGCTAGACACAGGGGATAGTAAGTAAGCCCTCCAGCACCCTATTGTAAGATTATGTGTGCTGGGTCTAGAAAGTTACAATTGTAAGTAAAGTCAATTTCACTTTACTGCTCTTGGAAACAGTAGTTTATCCAAGAAAAGGTATTTAAACCTTTGGGAAAACTGAAAGACTTCCCTGTGCCACTGTACTGAAGGTGCTGTGTGACACAATGTAAAAGATGATGCCTATGGAGTTTGTCAGACTCCACAACCAAAAGAAACACAGAGTTCAAAATCACATTAAAATACATGAGAGATTGGGAAACAAAGTTCTCACTCTCTCCAGGTAAAAAAAAATTCAAGTGTGGAGAGACCATCAGCATTTTGATGATTACACCCTGACCTCTGCTCTATGGTAAAATAAAGCCCCTGTAGGCTGATTAACCATCTTAATAATTTAGGATTCTGCCCCTCCATCTGCATTAACTATCTCACGGGTTGGTGGTCTGTTTGAATCACAAAAGTAGATCTTTACAAGAAGGGTATAAACTTCTTCAAAGACCACAAAATGGCAAAACATTCACGTTCTATGGTTGCCTACCTTGTTTCGGGTTCCTTCAGTTTTCTACTGATGAAGCAGATTGGGTGTTCCCTGCCTTTCTCATCCAGCTGACTCAGAACTGCACCTATACCTGTATTGGAAGTATCTGTCTGTACAATAAAGGATTGGTTGTAGTCAGGAGCTCTTTAAACTGGAGCTTCACAAAGGGCTTGCTTAAGTCCTTCAAATGCTTGAGTGTACTCGTCATTCCACCTGACCTTTTTGGGGAATTTGGGTGAGGTGACCACATTCAAGGGAGAAGCTATGGTCACATAGTTTTCTATGAAGTTCCTATAGTAGCCAGTAAGACCTAGGAAGGCTCTCCTGGGTGAAGAATGCAGTTTTCTCCTTGGCACGGTCTGTCAGGGCTATTTGCCAATAACCTGACGTGAGATCAAATGTACTGAGGTACTGGCTGAACCAAGTTTGTCCACCAGTTCATCTGTCCTTGGTAAAGGATGGGCATCAGTCTTTGTGACTGCATTAAGAGCTCTATAGTCCACACGGAATCTCAACTCTTTGGATCCTGCCTTTGGCACTAGTACAACTGGACTAGACCATGGACTGGTAGATGGCTCTATTACCCCGAGATCAAGCATCTTGTTGACCTCTTCCTTTATGGGGGTTCTTACATGATCGGACATCCTGTAACCTCTGCTTTTAACAGGTAAACCGTCACCAATGAGAATATCATGCTGGCCCCAAGGGGTCAAGCCTGGTGATAGTTAAAACAGGGAGGTAGACTGATTTAACAGAAACATGCACTCCTGTTGTTCCAGTGTCAGATTAGAAGAGAGATTGACTCCTTCTATCTTCTCATCTAAAGGCTGTCCTCTGAGTAGAGTAGGTCAGGTAGAGGTTCACTCTCCTCCTCCTCTTGAGCTGAAGCTAGAAGCAAAGCTCCTACTTCTGGTCTTGAGACATAAGCTTTTAGCGGTTGGTGTGAAAGACTATGGGAGCCTCCTTAGGATTGCCTAAGTCCACCACATAGTTGACCTCTCCAAGTTTCCCCACAACCTCGAAGGGTCCTATGCATTTGTCCTGTAAATCCCTCTGCCTTGTAGGTACCATAACTAAAACTTGCTGATCTTGAGTAAACTCAACCATGTTGGCCTTCTAGTCATGCCAGTGCTTCACCAGAGCCTGGCCTGCTTTTAAGTTATAAAATGCTTCTGCCATCATGCATGACATTCTCCTCCAGAGACCTATCACATAGTCAGTGACTCTCACTGGCTTGGGGGAAGGAGCACTCTCCAACCGCTTCTTAATTAGGGCCAAGGGACCTGTAACTGGAAGTCCATAGAGAAGCTCAAAGGGACTGAATTGAACTCCATCCTGAGGGACTTCTCTATAAGCAAATAGAAGGCATGGCAGTAGAAGGTCCCACTTTCTTCTAAGGGGTTCCTCTAAAGCACCTATCATGCTCTTCATAGTTCAGTTAAACCTCTCTACCAATCCATTTGTCTGGGGATGGTAGACAGTTGAGAACTTGTAAGTCACTCCACGTTTTTTCCATATGGCCTACATGTAGTGGGACATAAAATTAGATCCCCTGTCAGAGATGACTTCCTTAGGAAAACCTACCCTGGTAAAAATACCAAGTAGGGCCTTAGCAACAGCCTGAGCTGTAACAGTCCTCATAGGTATTGCTTCAGTGTATCTAGTAGCATTGTCTACTACAACCAGGATAAAACTGTTGCCTGAAGAGGTTGGAGGGTCTCAGGGACCAACAATGTTGATTCCTGCCCTCTCAAAAGGGACTCCCGCCACTGGGAGAGGCATCAAGGGTGCCATATTATTGGTTCCACTCTTGCCAGATGTCTGACAAGTAGGACAGCTCCTACAGAACGTATCTACATCACACCCCACTTATGCCAGTAGAAATAAAGAGAAAGCATTTCCTTAGTCTTCTTGAAACTCAAGTGATCAGCCAAAGGAATCTCGTGGGCTAACTGTAGGAACTGATGTCTCGTCTCTAGAAGCACAACAAGTCCCCTGTAGTCCCCTGGGATAGACTAGGTTGGTTCACTGTAGAAGAGGTCATCTTCCCAGTGTAACCTATGCTTCCCTGGCTCTTGCCCTTCGAGCTTGAAAGCTGCCTGTTGGTGAAGGCCTTCAAGAGTAAGACACTCTCTTTGACCTCTGCTGAAGTCTGCCCTACAGGGGCCACCTTCTGCCAGCAAAGACTGCAGCTCAGGATGGTCTGTAGGATCCATATACCAGGGGAAAGGTCTTCTTCCAGCTCTGAATCTTCAGCAGCTGATTCAACCAGTCCTGGTTGTTCCTCACACTCAGCTTCAGTTAGTGGAGCAGTCTCAAGTGTGACTTTGGACAGTCCTCTCGGGGATGTACTTGTAGGTAGCAAAAGAGTGCTTGCTGGCTTTTTCTTAGAGTTTTTAGGTTTCCCTTTTCATCCTTTTTCTTTGAAATTGCAGTCAGTAAGTCCTGTGGACTGGGGGTTATAGTTTCCTCTATAATTTCCCCTAGAGATCCTTTTAAGGTACTCTCTCTGGCCTTCCTTGTCTGCTCCTGTTTCCTTTTGCTGGGAGGCCTGGGGGTGCTTGATACAACTCCAAGAGTTTTTAAGTCATTCCCCAACATGACTCTCCCAGGTACTTCACTCTGCACACTAACAGGTATCTTGACAGTCATGGCATTGCACTGGATGAGAGCTGGTGACTGTGGCAGCATTTGGACAGGGCCTCCAGCAAGTTTAGTGTGGTATTTGGGTGCCTTAGCAACATCCTCAACCTTGAAAAAAGATTCATCCACTACATTAATGCCGGCCCCAGTGCCTCTGATGGCAGGGGTTTCCTGACCATTCACAAGAACACTGTCTTTGTAATATTCTTTGGTATTGTCTTGTAAGGGATTTCAATCAGGCACTCACCCAGGACTCGCCCAGCATGTAGCAGGCGATAAAACCCTTAATTATTTTTGTTTATAAGTTCAATATTCTGAATGATATACCACCACTCATATCACTCCCGTCTCAAAATACCCCCCCAGCTCACACTGAACCAGGACTCAGGCTAGTTTGTCAAGGTAAAGATTTATTTATTTATTTAATATTCAAATCATACATAAGTTTAATATATATATATATATATATATATATATATATATATATATATATATATATATGGGGCACCAATCACCCAAAGGTGACAATACAATACAAAAATAAGCAAAGCCATTGAATTGCAAGTTTCAGTGGACAAACCTTAATGGTAGCAAGCCAAGCTGAATCAAAATTATTCTTTTAAGTTCTGGAGGATTGCAATTGGGTCAAGCTAGCAAGAGTTCTGCAATGCTAAAGTCTGGATTCTGCAAAGAAATCTGGATCTTCAGAGATTCTGGAGTCAGCTACAAGATGAAGAGTTCTAGAATAAGGTGCTGCGCGGACATCTGGATGGGTTCTGGAAGCAGTGTGTTTATGTGTAGTGAAACTCCTATATTTATCCATTGCAAAGTTTATGGTGTGGGCAGAACTTCAAGAACACACCCCCGTGTCTGTGAGTGGCTACAGGCATGTGCTTTGTCCTGGTTGGTGGTCTGGACAGAGCTGTCATCCTTATGACAGAATTTAGGAACCCCCACCTTGATTTTTACTAAAACATACTTTTGCACAAATGTACATTTCTAACATTATGTACCCTAATAAAATTGGACACATATATTTTATATTCTATTTCCTACATTCACATTCACTCCCCACCCTTTTGCGAGCTGTCTTGGTCATTTTAAGGATTGTTTTATCATTTTCAGCTATAACGGTTTGGATTGATCATTTCTAATTCGGTACATCTCTGGGCGCTGATCAGTGGGTCATGTACATACAATTTTAGATTTGCAACATTGATTGTTCTGCTACAATAAGACATTTTTCATAACTTTGGTTCCATAAATGGTACAAGTTTCATCAATGTCTTCAAATCACAAGGCTGAAATTAGTCAATGCTCAGCCTGTCCTTTGTTATTGGGCTCAGCCCCAGACGAAAGTCTACTGAGGTCCCATTGTACTGCTTGCTGTCATTATGCGGGAACCATTAGCATCACTTAAGCCTTCCTGTAGCAATGGAGTGTCAAGCTGAGATGTCAACTTTCCCAGGCCGGGCACTGTCAGATCAGAATTAATAGTTGATTAACTCCAGGCTGGGTTCCTGTAAAATTCACCTACAATCTTTTATTTAAAAGATATAAAAATGAACAGAGTTTATAATGGATTTTGACATTTTAAAGTAATTAAGCCCTTCGCAGACAAATGCTTTAACGGGTGGATTTTTCACTTCCTCAGGAAAAAGAAAACACATTTAAACTTAGTTTGACTGCCAATTTCCTTAGGCAGCTGCCAGGCAGTGATGCCTGGATTCCTCTGACTGCCTGAAGAATCCATGATTTCAGCATACTTTCCTTTCCATAATTCTCTGGGAAAATGACTGAATTTTTAAGGGCATTTTCAGATTTTGCCCTTCTGTGGACTTGTTTCAGGTGACAGATGACAGATGACAGGTGACAGCAGTGATTCCTGTTTTTACACCAACATTTCCTGTGTGTGTGGCAGGGTGTGCAGCTCTTTTGCGGGTTATGAACCATGCACAATTTTTCTGATTTTAGTGCGCACGGGGGTTAGCGCCTCCATTTCTGGCAGTTTTCTTTCCCCATTGGCAAAGGGGTGCAGTGTGGTGCATATTATGAATCCAGGCAGTGATGCCTGGATTCCTCTGTCTGCCTGGAGAATCCATGATTTCAGCACACTTTCCGTTCCATAATTCTCTGGGAAAATTACTGAATTTTTAAGGGCATTTTCAGATTTTGCCCTACTGTGGACTTGTTTCAGATGACAGGTGACAGCAGTGATTCCTGTTTGTACACCAACATTGCCTGTGTGTGTGGCAGGGTGTGCAGCTCTTTTGCGGGTTATGAACCATGCACAATTTTTCAGATTTTAGTGCGCACGGGGGTTAGCGCCTCCATTTTTGGCAGTTTTCTTTCCCCATTGGCAAAGGGGTGCAGTGTGGTGCATATTATGTGGATAAAAATATTCCACATATCCCCCCATCGACTCCATCGTGATGTCCAGTCGTGGGGGAGTTGGGCACGTGGTATTATTTTTCCTTCGGTCCATGTGACAAAAAAATCTGGTTGCTTCTCCCATCAGCGATGGATGCAACACGCTCTCCTTGCTGGTTCTGGTTGGGAGTGTGGAGCGACACTCTGGGCTCTTGGTTCTTTTTTTTGGTCCTCCTTGGTGATTACGTGGTTCTTAATTCCAGTGCTAGAAAACAGAACATAGCACGGTTATAGAAATGTCCCCACTACTGTTCCCCGAGGGGTGTAGTGGGGCAGATGCATGCGTTGAATACAATTTACAATATTCCCCACCTATATTTAATAATGGTCTTAACCCACTTTCCTTGAAAGTACTCAATGAACATTTAATAATTCTTTTTATGTCTCCGGATTTTCCCCTCGTGGGTTTCCGGTTGGCTCCTCTATTTGCCGCAAAGCATGCCTGGGATGGCAACTCTTTAGCTGGTTTATGTGGACCCACTTGTCTTTCCCATCTGTCAAATTGCCCTTGGGGATGTGGATTTTGTAGGCGACTGGTGAGATTCTGTCCAAAATTTCAAAAGGACCCCGCCAACTTGGGAGGAATTTGCGCTCTTTGGCTTGGTTCCTTTGGAAATTGTAGTAGTAGACCCGGTCTCCTACTTGATATTCCTTTTTAGTTGTCCTAAGGTCATAGTGGGTCTTCATACTGTCTGCAGATCTTTCTAGATTCCTCTGAGCATACGCAAAAGCATGTTGAAGGTGTTTTTTCAGATTCTCAACATACTCATGAGTTGTGGAGGTATTTATCAAGGTTTGCTCTTGGGTTCTGTAGAGCAGATGCTAGGGTAGCACCATCCTTCATCAAGTCATCAGCTCAAATTGTGACATTTTTGTTGCAGAAGAAGGGGAAGATCTGATGGCCATCAGGACAAGGGGTAATTGAATATCCCAACTTGGCCCAGAATCTGCCACAAAACTTTTTAATATGCTCACAATAGTTTTATTGTACCTCTCAATAGAGGACAGCGGTATGCAATATGTAATTTCCTTTTTACCCCAAGTACCTCCTATATCTTTGTCATCACTTCGCTAGTGAAGTGACTACCTCTGTCTGACTCAATCCTTTGGGGTAGTCCGAAACGCGAGAAGTTGTGATTGATCATCAGGGCAGCTGCTGTTTCTGCCTTGCAATTTGGGGCCAGGAGACATTCCACCCATTTAGTAAACAAACATGTTACGGTTAACATGCACTTGTTCCCCCTAGAGGAGCGAATCACAGACCCGAGGAAATCGACTTGTAAATCTGACCAAGTGAGTGTCATCCCCCTCTTTTGGAGGTGTGTGAGTGATGTTGGCTGAAATTGTGCACACACAAGACACCCCTTCAAGTATTGGTCGAGGTCCTGACCCATGTGTGGCCAGTATACAACCTCTCGTAAGATTTCTAATGTAATATGAAACCCCCGATGACCGGCTGTGGCCGCATCATGGGCGTGACTTAGCATCAGGCTTCGCAATGAGGCAGTGACCACCCACTGGTCATGGCCAGATATGGATCTCCTCACCAACAAACCGTCTTGGATTCAGAACATTTTTGGACATTTCATCAACACTCTGAGGTCCTCTTTCCCAATGCATATGGTATCTGTCAGGGGAAAGTTCTCAGGGTCCTCAATGTGTTGATAAAACCTACCAATTATTGGATCCCCTTTTTGAGCCGCAATGAAATCAGCATCTGGGGTCTCCTTACTCCATTGGGCAGTTGAGAGTTCATTGTGAGCATTTGTCTGGGACCTAGTGATAGCAGTGACCTCGACTTCCCCCAAACAGGGACTCGATCTCAAGTAGATCCCCTTGGATGGCTCCGGTTTTGGCCAGCTAATCAGATAAGTCATTTCCAGTTTTGTCTGGTCCCTCTACTTTAGAATGACCCTTGATCTTTTTCCAGTAGATGGTCATCCCGCTAGAGAGGACCAGATCATCAATATTCTGAATTAATTTCCCATGTTTTAGTGGTTTATTGTTAGTACATAGCATGCCTCTGGTTTTCCAATTAACCAGGTGCTCCACAAACCCGTTCCGTACATAATCTGAATCAGTGATTATGACCAGTTCGGGGAGTTGGTGTTGGACAGCAGTGAGGATGGCTTGATGCACAGCCATCAGCACTGCCACTTGACTACTACGGGAACCGATTCTGTACCCAGCGGAGGGTTCTGGGGCATCATTCACCCATGCATTCCCCACGCCGGCCACAAGTTCCTTCTCCCTGTTGTTGTCAACATGGTAGGAGCACCCATCCACATAGACAGTGGGCATTCCCTCACACTTGTCTTCTTCGTAGACTTTGTGTGGGGAATTAAGGTGTGCCTCCATGTTGTCCTTGATTTTAAGACTTTCGTCCTTGAGACAGTTTTCTCTGGCACAATCATGCAAGTCAGCCAGACCTTGCGCGAGGGGACTCTTCTTGTTTTGGCCATATCTGACCTCCACAGGAAAGCCTTACATTGACAGAATCCAGGAAGTAATTTGGGAATTACTCACATTCGAAGCCCGGATTCTGTCGCTTTGAAGATATTGCACAGGCTGGTGCGAAGTCTCCACTATGATGTGTTCCCCCTGGATGAACGGGCAGTAATTCTTCAATGCCCACACCGTTGCCAGGAGTGCCTTCTCACAATCATTGAATTTTTCCTCCACAGAGGATAAAGTCTTACTCGCATAGGAGATGACTTTATTGACCTTGTCATGCTTTTGGTATAATACTACAGTCAAGCATATATTTGAGAACCCTGTCTCCAAGAAGAACTCCTTGTTTTTGACAGGGTAAGCTAGGGAAGGCGCTTCTGAGAGGCTTCTTTTGAGTTATCTTACTGCCTCGGCTTGTTCTGGACCCCACTCCCACTTGACCCCCTTCAAC
This sequence comes from Ambystoma mexicanum, assembly GCF_040938575.1. Taxonomy (NCBI): domain Eukaryota; kingdom Metazoa; phylum Chordata; class Amphibia; order Caudata; family Ambystomatidae; genus Ambystoma; species Ambystoma mexicanum. The sequence continues at coordinate 888,009,699 of NC_090922.1, forward strand.
AGATGGATCAGGGGTCTTGTGATCTCTGTGTAATCCTCAATTAACTTTCTTCTGTAATTAGTCAGTCCGAGGAGGCTCCTTAGCTCCCGCAGAGTTGTGGTGGCTTTTAGTTTCTGGAGTGCTTCTAATTTCTTTTCCTGGGGACAGAGACCCTCATGAGTTATCTCATGCCCCAAGAAGTTGACACAGGTCCTGCACCACTGTGCCTTGTGGAAAGATAGTTTTGCACCGGCAGCCCTCAACTGTTTCAGAACATAATGGATCTCCACTATGTGTTCTTCCACAGTTGAGCTTTTGATTAGAACATTCTCTACATAGGTCAGGTTACCCCTTTCACCCAAGTCAGGCATGGCCTTATGCAAAAAGATATTCAATTAATTGCCGGAGTTGATGTATCTGAAGAGAGTCCGGGTCCAAGTGTACTGCTGCCCCCCGAAGGTAAAGGCCAGCTTGTATTGGTCCTCCCTACTGACAGGTACAGTCCAGTACCCATTGGTCAGGTCAATGGTGGTGTATACCTTTGACCCCTGGATCTGAGCCAGCCCTTGGTCAATGTTGGCAAGAGGCCATCAGGAAGTGTTGACCTGTTTGTTTAGCTCCCTTAGGTCAGCACAGAGTCTCCACTGGACGTTTGGCTTCAAAATCCCCAGCACCGGATTATTGAAGGTGCTGTGGACTGGAGTCTGTAAAGGACTCCATGGATATGAGAGGCAAGCGATATTGCTTCACAAACACTGGGGTCATGCCTGGGTCCGTGGAAATTCTTGTTGTATGGATTTCGGTGCAACCACAGTCATATGTGTCAACTGCAAAGAGATCTTGAAAATGTAAGAAAACTTCTTTCAATGTTTGCTTTTGCTTGAGTCTTACAGGCATCAGCTAGGTTGACTCTCTCTTCAACCATCTGCCTGAAGCACGGAAAGACTTCTGGTTTGGCTATCTCAGCGGCCTCCTCCAGCTGGGTGGAGAGGTCCCTGGTTAAAGTATTGACTTGGACTGATGGCTTCAGGAGGGGAAGGCAGTCCTAGTGGACTTGAAAGATCACCTCATCCCTCCTGAAGTCACAGGTCACCTCTTCCTTACCATAATGGCAGGAAGAGTACACAAGGAAGTGCCCCCCATGCTGGGTGAAGATCCTATCTGGTGTTGTGTCGTTGTCGCTATCGCCGTCAAGAGAGTCATTGGGGATTGGTCCTATTAGTTCATTACCTAAATCTTTGGAAAATGTCGGTCATAAACCACCATTCCAATAATGGTCCCTGCGCCCAGAGTGATAGTCCTAAGGTCGCTGTTATCCACCACTATTGGAATGGTGTTGTGTTCTGTATTGACTAGTGGTGTTGGGTTTAACCCCAACCTTTGCTGTTGGAAATGGGCATTGAGGTGAACATATGCATCAGGAGTTTGCAGTCCTCTTTTTATTTTTACTTTAAGTGTGAATTGTCGGGTCCGTTCTGGGATGGTGACTTCCTCTCCAATCTGAACTTCAGCTGCATACGGCAGCAATTGAGCTGACCGAAATGCTTTCTCGGGATCATCAAAGTCCCTTGGATTACCCGCTAATCGGGACTAGGCTTTGATGTTTATTAGGTCCAAACTAATGGCAAAGCGATTGGGAATGTCACCGCCTAAATAAAATGCAGCAGGGACCTCTCGCACGTCCCAACAATTATGGACTATGCTCTTGTTGCCTGTGGAAATTTTGAGCATACACCTGCTAGACAGGAAATGTTTGGAATTGGGTGTTTCCAGGTCCATTTGCCATTTGTCTATCAATTTAAAGGTGGGAATGGCTGGATCTTTTGGGAGTTTTCAGAACATGGCTTCACTGATGAAGCTCTTACCGTTGTTCACACACACTCGGGCAAGAACAGAGTCCTTCCCATCATTTAACTGAACAGGGATGAACAACTGTTCTCCAATTTTCTGAATGTCAGCCAAGCTTTGAGCTGGATTCTCATCATTTTGGACTATAGAGGTGGGATTTTCTGATTGGGAATCGGTATAGAATTTCAGAGTATTTCCTTCCATTGTGGAATGCCACTTTAGACTGGATGGAAGGTTGATTTTCAGAAATAGAGAGGACTTCCCATCACCAGTTTGTTGTCCTACTTCAATTACTGTCACAACAGAGATTTGGTTGTTTTGAAAATGGAATTCAATTTGGTCAGGTTTTTGTTCAACCATGTGGCATGTGCCATTTAAACTAACATGGTTGACACTATGTTTTAATTTTATTGGTCCGTTAGTCTGGGTCCAGAGGACCTTGTTTACACAATCTATTAGGGGAGACAATCTATGCAGAATGTCATTCCCTAGTAAGCATGGTGTACCCTCTGGAGTCAAAACTATGACCGGGTGTTTCACCTTGTGTCACCCAATTTTAATGTCTAAATCTGCAGTCCTCTAGACAGGAATTTCATTCCCATCGAAGTTCTGAAGTTGTCCAGAAAGAGGGGTGAGGGGGATCTGGTATCTGTCCCCCTTCCTGAATTCAGCTGATAAAAAGGCCCTTTTTGACAGAAGGGTGGCTTGGGATCCAGTGTCCCCCAGTGCCGAAAATGTACATTGCCCCTGTATTTGGACAAGGGCATAAAATCTTCCCTCCTTTTCATCAAGGGGGCAAAGATAATGCGCATTTTGGGCCAATTGGTGGGTTAATTTATTTACTCTTGATTCTGACAGAGGGGTAGTTTGGGCAGGATTCTGTTTGGGATCTGGGGAATCTGTAAGAAAAAGGTGACAGTTGGATATTGGGGAAGTTTTGGGCTCCCCTGGTTCTGATTCAGGGCTGCCCCCCCCTTTTTGGGGGAAGTCACCAGATTTGGTTTGGGCAAGGTGTTTTTCTGGCTTGTCATTCTGGGGTTCAATGATGGGCAGTTTTAACTCAGTCCCCACATTTACCCAGTCTTAATTAGGATCTCTCTGGACCCATTTTTCTTTGGGAGGAGTTCCCCCATCCCTGAAGGAGAAAATCCTTTTATCAGAATCCTCTGAGGACCCCTCTCCTTCAAATTGGAAGACTCTAACCTCCTCCACACAATGGGTCTTTTTAGGCCCTTTATTTCTCCTACCCGCCCTCTGTTCCTTAGGTTGCAGACTTTCAGGGGCAGGAGATTTTGTTTCCGGTTCCTGGGTTTCCAGGGGTGTTTTACAAGTGGGGAAGGAAGCTTCCTCTAAGGCTTTACACCCCTCTTCACCCTGTGCCTCCTCCCTTGGAACCGGTGGGTTGTCAGGGTTCTCTCCCCGTCATTGCTCTGGAGTACCAGTCCTTTGGTTTGAGGGGTTCTAGGCTGCCATGTTCATCTGAGGGTTCTGCTGAGCCCTCAATATGTGACCTATATCCTGTGACAAGTTCTGGACCTGGCGCTCCAGTTGGGACCCCCGCCCTGGCTGGTACGGGGGTCTCTGTTCCATCCTAGATGGATCACAGGAAGGGTAACTGTCCCTTCTCCCATAATACCCCTGGTTGGGATAGTTCTGGTAACCCTTCACCCTTGGTCTCCCCTCTCCCGGATTGGGCTGTCTGGACTCAGGAAAGTGGATGAAGAAAGAAGGGTTGTTTTGGGGGTTGAGGATTGGGGGGTACCAGGGAAAGAAGCTCAACCCGGCATTTGGGGGATTACTGCCCTCCTGGGGAAAGTTAGGAGGGAAGTTTCCTGGGTTGGCAGCTACCTGGCTGGATGACCCCCCCCCCTTGGGCTGGGGGACTCCACACATGCCCCAGGATGGGCCTGTTGCCCTTGTAACAGGGGCTTATATAATCAGGGGATTTAGGGGACCCATTTGTGGGGTTACCTTCCTGACTACCTTTCTGAGATTTACCCGATGGCCTTCTGGGCCTTTGGTTAGGAGGATTTTGCACAGGAATATTTTTCGGCCCCCCATCTCCAGATCTAAACTGGGGGCAACCTTCACCTCCGCCACCTTAGCACTAGCAGGTATGTTGGCTGGTTTGGGGGTTTTATTTGTATTTTTATTCTCTACCGGTTTCTGCACTTCATAAATACGAGCTGCCTGTTCAATTACCCAGTCTAGTGATCTCTTCTCGTGAAAGTCCCTCACCAGCTGGGTCATGATGTATTTAGGGAGTGCATGAAAAAAGGTATTAATGAACTCCCTAGTGTCAGTGCGCACCATCCTTGTGGTCTGCGCAAAGGCAAGTTTAATTCTTGCACAAATTCTTGTGGGGCCTGGTCTTCCACACATTGCAGGTTGTAGGCTGCCTTGCTGGCCTCCTGGGGGTTCCGATATACAGAAAAATGTTTTAAGATGGCCATCCTATAGGTGGACCATCTTGAGTGGTTCTGATCCTCCAGCTCTGCAAAGAAGCTGGAGTATTCAGGGTAACATGTCCATCATTTACTCGTATAACTGGAGGTGCTTCCAAACTGAATACTTGGCATTTTTATGATAGGGAGTCATGACGCTCCTAATGGCCGTGATCTGTTTCAGGGGATCTTTCAGTGGGGCCCTCTTCATTTTGTTGGCCTTTTTAGGCTTAGTCACTCGTGTCCACTCATCCTCTGACTAAGAGTCCCTGCTACAGGAGGTGGCTATCTGATCCTCTAGTCTCTCCCGGATTCTGCAAGTTTGGAAATGGCTTGCAGAATGTGGGGCCTAGTTTCTTGAGACCTGTGGCTCTCAGAAGAGTCTTCTGACTCTCCCTGTATTGGCTGAGTACCCCCCGACTGCCCGAGCTGGGAAGAGGTCTTTGAGATACTCTTTGTGGGCCTAGTTTCATGGAGTTCCCCACCAAATTTTACAGACTGATCCTTTGGTAGGTGGTATTTCTGAGGATCCAGTGCCCTGATTCTCCCCTCACTGGAGTCTTCCTGATCAGAGAGGGTAGCCCTAACATTTGGGAATCTGTAGAGCGATGCCCGCCCATCCATTTCTGGGAGGCGCTGATCTGTCAGTCCCATGTTACCTGTTCTACTGAAGTCTACCATCCCTGTGGCCCTTGGTTCATATGAGCCAGTGGACATGAGTGGCAGAGTCCATGGTACTGAAGGGTTAAAGTCCCTGATGACAGGGGTCCTGATGTTATGCTCAGGGGTTTCTCTGTCCCTTACTGGTCTCAATGATTTGCTCTTGCATGGCTATCTGTTTGTGGAGCCTATCATTCTTTTCACAGAGAGCCTTATTGTCTCGCTGTGCTTCCTGCATGGATTGGAAATACTGGGCCAATTTTTGCTGCAGGAGACTCACCTCCAGAGTTTTGTCAATATTGGTCTAAGTGTTCTTTGCCAGAGCATCCTCCACCCGCCTGGTGTGCTCTAGTAGCTTCTCATATTCAGTTTTAACTTCACTAACACTAAACTCCTGAAGGGCCAGCTTTCTTTCCTCTAACTTAGTTTTTAATTGGCTGACTTCGTGGCCAAGGACGTACCTCTCCTGCCCCTCTGTTCAGCCAGGTCATCGCTCTGTTTTTTAAATGCACTAGATTTCTGGCGCTCCTCATCAAATTGCTCTTGAGAGTGAATGCCTTTAATAATTAATATATTATTTTCCTCTTTTAATTGGTCTATCTGGTCTTGTAAGACGATCATCTGTTCTGCACAGACTCTATTGAAAGTTAATTGTTGCGCCAGTTTCTATTGACCCTTTTGTAAAGAGTCAAGCCTTTCCTGAAATTCTTTTTGCAGTGTCTGTACTTGGGTATTTTGCTCTGCCATCTCTTGCTGTAAGAGAGCCAGATCTTCTTTTAGTTTGGCCACATACTGCCTAGCCTCTGTTTCTGATTCTTGGCTCTTCTGGAGTTTTCGCTCTGCAGAGTCCAGATTAGTCTGGATTTTCTGAAGTGTTTCCCCTTGCTTCTTTGCCAGAACTATATTGTCTGCATGCTTTTCCTGTATTATTCCTATGTGGAGGTACAGGTAGGCCGCTATTTTGGCAATTTTACACTGCTCCTCTTTTATTTTTGGGGCCATGTACAGTTCACTAAGTGTTTGGTGTGATGGACCCTTGTTCTGCCATGTATCTAGGTCTATTGCAGTGGCTTGTTATTTTATTTCCTGTAGCCATACCTGTTCATCCTGTTCGGGCCACTCACCCCTGACAAACAGTTTGTGCAGGAAGTGTTCCCTAGCAATATTAATTTCTACTGGGGTCGCCATTTCAAAAATATCAGTTTCCTTCTGACTTATTTCAGGGTTAATTTACTTTTGCAAACAGGCCTGAATTTCTTTGGAGTATTTATTTTGAGAGGTGCTTCTACAGTGTATCACAGTACGCCAACCCAGCAAGTTGTCTGTACCCTTCAGGCTAGTATGCTGTGCTAGACTGTCACGGGTGGTATTTCAGATTCAGAATTACTGCACGAGCCCCCAAGTTGCAAGGGATTTCAATCAGGCACTCACCCAGGTCTCGCCCAGCATGTAGCGTGCGATGAAACCCTTATTTAGTTTTGTCTATAAGTTCAATATTCTGAATGATATACCACTAATATCACACCCATCTCAAGATACCCCCACCCCCAGGTCACACTGAACCAGGAATCAGGCTAGTTTGTCAAGGTAAAGATTTATTTATTTAACATTCAAATCACACATAAGTTTAATATAAATATGCAATCACCCAAAGGTGACAATACAATTCAAAAATAAGCAAAGCAATTGAATTCGCTTATACTAATGCAGAATAGAAACACAGGAAAACGAACAGTTTTGTTTTGTGCACAGATAGCGTTTAGGTTAAGCTTCCCATTGCAAAGTTTTGTTTAAATACAAATGAGCAATCCTACACCAATGTGAGTAGCCAGCAGATATTCAGGGATGAAAGACAAGTTATAGAGTTTACAGGCAATCTTCCCTCCCCAAACAAGAGAGGAAATCCATTTTTGGCAAATGACACTTTTAAACTGACAGGTGAAAAATGGCTTTTTGAAATACTGCAAAATGGTCAAAAATGCTTAAATGGAGAAAAATTCTAAAGAAGCAGCACTAAACAAGTCCTAACACACATGAGCTATAATATCAACAACAGTACACACTTTAAATCAGAATGGGATGGAAGAAGCACTTTGAAATGGGCAAAAGACACATGTAACTTTGGCTAAAATTGCAAATTCGCAGCAAACTTTTACTATGCGATATTGGAGAAAGAAGAAGTTAGAGAGGTTTTAGTGAGAGGCATTTTTGCAAAATAGGCGTGGAAATGGAAACAGAATTCGGTTTTAAAATGACAGGTTTAATTATACTATATTAATGACTATGAAAAAGAGGATGCCACACATGAAACTTCACAGCTATGTGGCCAGCACAACCACTCTGTGGTGGATACTCGATTTCTGGGATTTACTTTAGTTATTCAAAATCACTAAGAAATGATGGTTTTGTAACACAGGTGAGACAATCAGCGCAAGAAGGATTCAAATAATACTAGGATTCTGAATTTAAAGATGGGATGGGTTGACTTTGGGATAACACAATGCAGATATACTGTCATGATGCCTGCTCCCGAGGAGGCAGGTCAGGCCCAGCGTCCCCGGAAGCAGACTTCATACTCACCAAGCAGGACCCAGCAAACCCCTATAGGGGCTGTTTGGACCTTGTCCTGGCGCCTTTGGCGCCAGGCTCATAAAAGGCATCTGTCCTGGCGCCATAGGCGCCAGGCTCATCATGGCAGAACATATGGTGATGCTTGGGTGAACTCACCTGAGGCAGACCATGCTGAATACTCACCCGAGGCAGACCATGCTGTCTGAAGCTCCAAGCCAACTAAGGCTGGGGAGGAACTATTTTCTTTCAGGAACTCTTTTCTTACTCGGGTGGGGCCAGTGGAAGAACACTCACCTGAAGCTCTTCCAAGGCTATTTAAACCACGCCCGGAGGGCCACACGTGCTTCGCGTTACCTCACCGAGTCGGCTCCTGCATCCTGCTCCTGCCACACCCGCCAGCACCTGGAACACCTGCAAGGAGAGAAAGCCAAGCATTAGGACATTACCTACCTTCATCCAGCATCCGGATTCTTCACTCCATCGATCCTGCAAAAGAAAGTCAAGGGTTAGAAATGCATCTCATCGCTTGCTGCAGCTCCGCTTCCACTTACCTTCACGTGGCGCTGTCTAGCTCGTCAGCGGTCCATAGGCGACATCGGCCGCATCCCAGCACCTACGGAAAAGAAAGACAATAGTTAGAAGCGCTCCGCTTCTCACACTGCTGCGCCGCTTCCACTTACCTTCACGTGGCGCCGGCAACCTTTTCAGCGCCCATAGGCGACATGGGTCGCATTCAAGACCTACGGAGAAAAAGGACAAAACAAGGTGAGCAACAAACTAATTGCAAAAGGGCAGATTACTCACCTTAAGTCTTACCTGAATTTTGTTGGGACCCCAGTTCCCTTTTCGGGTCGGAGTGGCTTTTCTGGCTTTTCTGTACCCCGGCCCCTATGGGGAAATAAGACACACTCATTAAGGTGTCGGAGCAAACCACTACGGCACACCTTCATTAAAAGTACTCACCTGAGCTTACCTCGGCAAATCCATTCCTCCACACGGATTCCTTACCTAGTCCCTGAAAATTAAACAAAGGCCAAGGGACAAATAAGACTTGATCTTTTGAACTATATACTTACGGCAGCATTTTGGTAAAGGCAAGCAGACATCGAACCCTCGCCAAATCCGAGATCCAGTGAAGTAACTGGAAATCTACGTGCCCCTGCGTCAGAAGCAGGATGGAGAGCTTGTCCATACAGAAATTAAGGTGAGAGTCTGCGGAAGGCACAGCTAGGGTTCGAGGAGGGTGAGAAGGGGAAAAAGGGGTGAATCTCACACACAATCTAGCAGACAGTTAACTCCCTTTTCCCATCTACAGAAGGATTATTCTATGGGCCAGACAGACGAGGTTTGGGGGTCCAGTCCAGTCCATCTTCCAAGCACTACGCTTTACCGTGGAAGAAGTTGTAGCAGTCCAGAAAGAGTCGGCGCCTCCGTGGGAATCAGGTGAGCATTACATATACTATGGGTCACTGTTCTTCCTATTATACTTACAGTCCTTTGAAATAAATTGGACCGTCAGCTCAGGTCAATGAATCGGGTCAGGTCTGGTCTACCGGCAGCAAGGCACCTCGGGAGGGATCAGATCAGCGGCGCGGTACTGGTCACTTTTGGACTGTGCCTCAGGCTGGATTAGGATGGGCCCTTCTGGTTACTGGACACGGCAGATAGCAGGATGCAGTTTCAGCGGGCAAGCCTTAATGGTAGCAAGCCAAGCTGAATCAGAATTATTCTTTTAAGTTCTGGAGGTTTCCAATTGGGTCAAGTTAGCAAGAGTTCTGCGAAGCTAAAGTCTGGATTCTGCAAAGAAATCTGAATCTTCAGAGATTCTGGAGTCAGCTACAAGATGAGGAGTTCTGGAATAAGGTGCTGCGCGGACATCTAGATGGGTTCTGGAAGCAGTGTGTCTATGTGTAGCGAAACTCCTATATTTATCCATTGTAAAGTTTATGGTGTGGGCAGAACTTCAAAAACACACCCCCATGTCTGTGAGTGGCTACAGGCATGTGCTTTGTCCTGGTTGGCGGTCTGAACAGAGCTGTCATCCTTATGACAGGATTTAGGACCTCCCACCTTGATTTTTACCAAAACATACTTTTCCCCATCCTTGTGCAAGCTGTCTTGGTAAAAAAAAAAAAGTAATTAAGTCCTTCACAGAAAAATGCTTTAACAGGCAGATTTTTCACTTCCTCAGGAAAAAGAAAAACACATTTAAAAAAGAAAACAAATCCATCCTGAAAATGCCAGACTTCAATAATGAGTTCCTATAACAAACCAATGCATCAAAGGTGGGCTTGGGAGCAGTACTCTCTCAAGAATACGATGGAGTTGAGCACCGAGTTTTATATACCAGCAGGAGGCTCTTTCCAAGGGAGAAATCCTATGCTATGGTGGACCTTGAAACACTTGAAACACTTGTGTACAGGCGCATGATAAATTCCATATCATAACTTTAGGCCTTTGCCATAACATGGGATATCATGAATCTGAGATATAACTTGACTGGAAGATAATTCAGGTTAATTATGGACCACTCACCATTCACCTGGATGAACGTGACAAAGGACACTAATGTACGAGTGATGAGGTAGTTTTTGGACTTACAAACTTTCTGTTTCACCGCAGAACATTGAAAGGGAAAGAGAAGGGAAATATCAACTTTATAAGTCGGTTTCCTGTCAATCGACATGGGGCAGCCACAACCATAAGGGCAAAGGTATGTGATAAATCAAGGGAAATCAATACTACTTCCCAAGGAGGAGCCTAACCATGTGAGGCGTGGGAGGTGAACCTACTTCGCAAGATTCTCCCTAGGTGTCTGGGCAAGTGGAACGTCACTGGGAGAGACTCCCCCTTTAGGGGCAAGGACTCTCATTCCAGTGACAAACTCCCTATGCCATTTCCCTATATGGGACTGTCAGACGTGATGAACACTATCGAAACCAGGAACTTGGCAGAAGACAACACTAAAATATACATTTGCGAACAGGAAAAAGGATCTGTCTCTTTAATAGGAGACCTCCATAAAACTGTGACGAGTATACTGAAGCATAAGCATCACATGCCGAGGAGAGGCAATGTCCAGAGAGAGAGTAGAGAGCATAATCAGGGGAAGCCCCTGATGGTGCGACACCTGTGAGAGATGGAGCTGAGGTGAGCATCAGAGTCTGTGACTTTCCGAAGTGGACTGAACGCAAGAATGAAATGCTGGAGGCTCAGCCTTTACTCGCAATAAGAAGCCGAGGAGATGGGAATCCAAATCCCTGTGGTGGCCTGACCATGTCCCTTTTGTGGTGAGCAGAACACCTGTCCATCAACGCCAAAACCACAGCACATATCTCTGATCACAGGGAGAGAGAAGATCAAGAGTGGGTGCCAGCTGAGTCGATAAGTGGGAGCAAATGAAGAGAATCCGAGCCAGTACAAGCCCTGGTTACATTCCCTTGCAGAATCAAAGGTAACAGGGAGAATGGGAGAACTGGGAGGCTGTCTGCAAATCGTTATGAAGTGTAAGGAACTCATGGTGACAACAGTAAAGACAGACAAAAGTGATCACAGTTCAAGGGTGTTTATTACACTGTATGTGCAGGTTGGTAAAACGCCTCATCTAAACCTAAATCTAAGATGGGATCAAGCTATGACCATCAAATAATAATAAGGCAGTCCTGCAAAATCAGCTCTGATTGCCTAATAGTGCACAGACTACTGCCAACGCTCCCTGTAAGTCAATCTCACAGAACATAACACATCACAAATTTGACACAAACACAGCTGGATGCGTACACGATGAATGCGCAACTAGACGTCAGTACACACCATGTAACATTTTGAAGATGACACCCACACCATTAGTCCATGGCACAGGCCACATTGAGGGCATGAAAATTGGGTGCATACATCCAGGGACATGTGGTTGTGACCAACGATAATCTGCAGGCATGTGTGACTAGTACAGCTGTCCATCATGATACGACTGATATGTACTTTTTGTTGCCTCCCATGCAGGTGACAGTGGCTATCCCTTGAAGCTGTGGCTCCTCACCCCTGTCCGAAACCCACAGAACAAGCATGAGTAGGTCTACAATCGTTCCCACACCCGTACCCGTGTCGTCATTGAGCAGACCTTTGGCTTGTTGAAGGCACGATTTCACTGCCTTACCCGGTCGGGTGGGGCACTCCTCTACAGGCATGAGAAGGTGGCCAAGATCATCATGGTATGTGTCATGCTGCACAATATGTGTATCTGCCGGAATGTGCCCCTGCCCCTGACATTAAACTGCTACCACCTGGTGATGATGAAGGGGATGAAGAAGATGTGGCTGGACATCATTGTGGTGCCGATGCACAGAAGGGACGTGCTGTGCGCCAGTCAGTGATTGCAGAATATTTCTGACACACATGGCTGCAGAGAGTGACATGATAGTTGGACAGAGGGCACTGGGTGTGGGGGTAAATGTACACTATGCAATGTATATGAATAAATGACACATGCGCAATGATGAATGTCCACTCAAGTATTTCTTTTCACACAATGGGTGTTTTAAATGTAACAATGATAACAAAAGTGCAAAAACAATCACCACCCTCACCCCTCTCCTCCTTCCCCC